>NW_027256885.1:30821618-32021618 GCF_029215685.1 Pituophis catenifer annectens | reverse complement strand
AATCCAACAGATGAAAGAATACGTGGTGCTATAAAACTTTTGAAAGATCAATTCCAAATGCTTATGGCGGAACAAGTTGCAACAAATCTACAATATGCGAGGCACAATACATTTTGTAACGCCAATAAACCAGGCAGATGGTTGGCCTATACATTAAGGAAGAAGCAGAGTATACGGACTATTGATAGTATTGATATTGGAGGGAAAGAAATCTTTCAACAAAAATTAATTAAAGAAGCTTTTGTAGACTATTATACTAAACTATATGCTAAAGATGATATGCAGAATGGACTTATAGAAAAATATTTAGATAATAAAAGAGTTACAAAAATTACTAATCAACAAAAGGAAAGAATGAATTATCCTATAACAGAGGAGGAGATTATAGTAGCAATTAAACAATTAAAAACAGCTAAAGCTCCTGGAACGGATGGTTTGACTGCAGTGTATTACAAAACTTTGCAAGCAGAAATGGTGGAACAACTTAGAGATTTATTTTGCAACATTCAACAAGGGGGTAAAATACCCCCATCATGGACAACAGCTTATATTTCTTTGATACCAAAAGAGCAAGTAGGTCCTAAAAAACCGGAGAATTATCGACCAATATCTCTTTTGAATAATGATTATAAAATTTATGCAAAAGTACTAGCCAACAGGTTGATGCCAGTAATCCAAGAGGTGATTCATGATGATCAAGCGGGATTTATCGAGGGCAGATACATGAAGGATAATGTAAGGCAAGTAATAGATTTACTGGAATATCTTGAGAGGAATAAACAGGTACCTGCAGTGCTGGTCTTTTTGGATGCGGAAAAGGCCTTTGATAGAGTGGATTGGAATTTTCTATTAAAGACTTTAAAAAAGATGGACTTTGGGGATCAATTTATACAGGCGGTTTCAGCAATTTACCAAGAGCAAAAGGCACAGATTATTATTAATGGAAGTTTGACAACAGATTTTAAAATTGAAAAAGGAACAAGACAGGGATGTCCGTTATCCCCATTGCTATTTATTTTAACACTAGAAGTCTTGTTAAATACAATACGGGACTCTAATATCTTGAAAGGTATAATGATAAGGCAAGAGGACTATAGAATAAAGGCATTTGCAGATGATCTGGTTGTTACCCTAACACAGCCAATGGAATCAATAATCCAGATGAAAGACATTATACAAGATTATGGTAAAGTTTCAGGTTTTAGACTGAACCAGAAAAAAACTAAGATGATAGTTAAAAATATGACACAAGATCGTAAACACGAGCTTGAAAGGAGGGCAGGTTTTGAGATTGTACCAAAGGTAAAATATCTAGGAGTTCAGGTTGCAGAATCAAATATGAAACTGTTTCAAAATAATTATGAGGTGTTGTGGCAAGATGTGCAGAAAGATATGGAGACTTGGAAAAAACTGCAGCTGTCTCTACTTGGAAGAATAGCAGCAGTTAAGATGAATATTTTGCCAAGATTTCTTTTTTTTGTTTCAAATGATTCCGGTGCTTAAAAGCGATAAACAATTGAAAGAGTGGCAAAGTGGAGTGAATAAGTTTGTTTGGAACGAGAAAAAACCGAGAGTGAAATTAAAAATTATGCAAGATGTTCCAGAACGGGGAGGTCTTAAACTTCCAAATCTACAGTTATATTATGAAGCAGCAGCTTTATCTCAAGCAAGTGATTGGTTTGGAAGGAAAAAGACTGGAATATTGAATATAGAAAGTTTTGATCTTGAATTTGGATGGCATGCTTACTTATTTTATGAAAATAAAGTGGATAAAGTATTTAAAAGTCATATACTTAGAGACTCCCTGATGAGAGTTTGGAAGAAGCACCGATTCAAATGGGATTATAAAATACCGCTATGGTTGGATCTTGGTCATATTATTTGGAATACAAATATAATGTCACTCGGGGGGGGGGGGGGTTTATACAAAGAGGTTCTTTTTACAGATGCGGGCAGATGGCAGTTGAAGACATTAGAGACACTGTTGGATGAAGGGATTAACTTAACTTGGTTACAATATAATCAACTTCAACTGAGATGGAAAGAGGACCAAAAAACTGGTATTATGTTGCATGAGGAAGAATTGGTTAGACATATAATAGAGAAAGGTCCAATGCATATTAAAAGGCTTTACAATGTCTTGTTAGAAAGAGATTCAGAAACTGAATTGGTTAAAGATTGTATAATTAAGCGGGCACAGAATTTTGAAGAACCAGTGATGTTGGATACATGGGAAAAAATTTGGGTTCAGAATGTTAAATTTACACAGTCACAGAATTTGAGGGAAAATTTCTATAAAATGTTTTATAGATGGCATTTAGATCCTAAGAAACTGTCATGCATGTACCCTAATGTTCAGCCAAAATGTTGGAGATGTGATTGTTTAGATGCTACATATTATCATGTCTGGTGGACTTGCAAGGAAGTTAAAGCTTTTTGGATAAAAATTTGGTGGGTTATGCAGAATGTTTTGAAGAAAAAAATTCAATTTTCTCCACAATTGTTCTTATTGGGTATAGTTAAGGGTTTTACATTGGGTGAAACAAAGTTGATATTGTACATGATAACAGCAGCGAGATTATTGATAGGTAAATACTGGAAAAATGAAGCTTTGCCCACTATCGAGGAATTGACTTTGAAGATGGCCAGTTTTGCAGAGATGGCGAAGATTTCAGCATATTTAAAAGATTGCTCACAAGAGACTTACGAGTGGGAATGGAAAAAGTGGATAGATTATGTGCAGAACAAATATCAGACAAGGAAGTATCAAATAGCTTTTAATTGAAAATGTTATATTAAGATAGAAATATTTTAATTTAGTCAAGATGAAAAATTATATGGGGGATGGAGGGGTTCAAGTCTTATATAAAGGGGGTTTTTTTCTTTTTTTTTTTTTGATGTGAGCATATTCTGTGGAAGTCCGGGGGGAGGGGAGGGTTAGGGAGGGTTAGGGAGGATGAGGTTGGGGAGTTTGGGGTGGGTCGAGGGAGGGGGGGGAAATGGGGTGAAAATGTAATTGTAAAACTTTTGCAATAATAAAAAAAAGATATATTTTTGTTTTAATTTGAAATATTTATTTGTTGATTTCCATGAGAGCTGTATAGTTGTTAAGAGAATCCCAACTCTAAAATAACAAGAAAAATAATACTTACTGCACAGCTAAAAGATTAAACCTGTGCAGTCACATTAAATAAACAAAACATGGCTGAACAGTGATTTCAAAATAGCATTTTGATTCAAATAGCAAAATGATTCAAAATACATTTTGGCTTGTCTGCAGACAGATGTCGAAGTGACTGATCTATAGAAGCTAGGAAAATTTTCATTGAAAAATTCAACAACCTTTTCACAAAACATCAATGAAGTTGCTTCCTTGCTCTCTCAATCCCTCAGTGGAATCTGGAGCAGGAGCCATTATCACCTTTGAGAAAATAATTGGAAGTTATACCTAGAAGACAGCTAGAATCATTTATAAAATTTAGAAGATATACAGGTGAAACTCGAAAAACTAGAATATCGTGCAAAAGTTCATTTATTTCAGTAATGCAACTTAAAAGGTGAAACTAATATATGAGATAGACTCATTACATGCAAAGCGAGATAGTTCAAGCCTTGATTTGTCATAATTTTGATGATTATGGCTTACAGCTCATGAAAACCCCAAATTCACAATCTCAGAAAATTAGAATATTGTGAAAAGGTTCCATATTCTAGGCTCAAAGTGTCCTACTCTAATCAGCTAATTAAGCCATAACACCTGCAAAGGGTTCCTGAGCCTTTAAAATGGTCTCTCAGTCTGGTTCAGTAGTTATCACAATCATGGGAAAGACTGCTGACCTGACAGTTGTGCAGAAAACCATCATTGACACTCTCCATAAGGAGGGAAAGCCTCAAAAGGTAATTGCAAAAGAAGTTGGATGTTCCCAAAGTGCTGTATTAAAGCACATTAATAGAAAGTTATGTGGAAGGGAAAAGTGTGGAAGAAAAAGGTGCACAAGCAGCAGGGATGACCGCAGCCTGGAGAGGATTATCAGGAAAAGGCCATTCAAAAGTGTTGGGGACTTTCACAAGGAGTGGACAGAGGCTGGAGTCAGTGCATCAAGAGCCACCTCACACAGACGGATCCTGGACATGGGCTTCAAATGTCATATTCCTCTTGTCAAGCCGCTCCTGAACAACAAACAATGTCAGAAGCATCTTACCTGGGCTAAAGAAAAAAAGAACTGGTCTGTTGCTCAGTGGTCCAAAGTCCTCTTTTCTGATGAGAGCAACTTTTACATCTCATTTGGAAACCAAGGACCCAGAGTCTGGAGGAAGAATGGAGAGGCACACACTGCAAGATTCTTGAAGTCCAGTGTGAAGTTTCCACAGTCTGTGTTGATTTGGGGAGCCATGTCATCTGCTGGTGTTGGTCCACTGTGCTTCAATAAGTCCAGGGTCAACGCAGCCGTCTACCAGGAGATTTTGGAGCACTTCATGCTTCCTTCTGCAGACGAGCTTTATGGGGATTCTGACTTCATTTTCCAGCAGGACTTGGCACCTGCCCACACTGCCAAAAGTACCAAAACCTGGTTCAATGACCATGGGATTACTGTGCTTGATTGGCCAGCAAACTCGCCTGACCTGAACCCCATAGGGAATCTATGGGGCATTGCCAAGAGAAAGATGAGAGACATGAGACCGAACAATGCAGAAGAGCTGAAGGCTGCTATTGAAACATCCTGGTCTTCCATAATACCTTAGCAGTGCCATGCCACGCCGCATTGAGGCAGTAATTGATGCAAAAGGAGCCCAAACCAAGTACTGAGTACATATGCATGTTTATACTTTTCAGAGGTCTGATATTGTTCTATGTACAATCCTTGTTTTATTGATTTCATGTAATATTCTAATTTTCTGAAATTGTGAATTTGGGGTTTTCATGAGCTGTAAGCCATAATCATCAAAATTATGACAAATCAAGGCTTGAACTATCTTGCTTTGCATGTAATGAGTCTATCTCATATATTAGTTTCACCTTTTAAGTTGCATTACTGAAATAAATGAACTTTTGCATGATATTTTAATTTTTCGAGTTTCACCTGTACTGTCCAATGGTAATAATGGGCTGAAGCATTAATTCAATGCCAGATCTCTTCTGTTGTTAACTACAGTAGTGGCCAAAATTGTGGAAACCTTTTGGGAAAAGGGTATTTTCTAAAACTAGCTAATAACACCACTTTTTTTATAGTAGTACCATAAAATTATATATCAATGGAAAGATAATTTAATCATGAATGTAATGTAATAACTTTTATGAAGAATTTGCTATTAGAATAGCAGTCACAGTATAAAGAAGAAAAGTGAAACACGTAGAAAAAATTAGATATACAAAAATTATCACCATAGAAAAAATGAGATATACAAAAATTATCACCATGCCAGTTAATACTTAGTTGGGTAACCTTTAGTATGAATTATGGCCTTACAACATCTTCCCATGGAGTGAAACAAGTCTTTTAGTTGTGCAGCTGTTATAATATGAAAACAAGATTGAATGATTGCTTCTGTTAACTGGATTTTATTGCTGGGTCACTTCTGACTAACAAGTTTCTTTAGTCAGCTCCATAGATTGGTCTGTGCTATTCCCAGGCCATTCCAGCAGTGGAATATGATTATCTTGAAACTCCACCCGAAAGTGGTGTTATTAGCCATCAAACCTCAAAAATATACTTTTCCCAAAAAGTTTCCTCAATTTTGGCCATCACTGTACTTATAAATACATATCAGTAGTGATTATCAGGATTATCAAGATTTTTTCTATGAAAGTACATGCTCGCTTGAAGCAATGTATACATACTGAAACACCTTCCCCAGGATTTCTATATCAAAAATATAGCTGCATTGGTATGGAAGTAAGTAAGTAAGTGAGGGAGGGAGGGAGGAAGTGAGGGAGGGAGGGAGACCAATAACCAGATTGCTCTTCTGCATATTCCCTATGTTATTTACTTTGTAAGGAAAAACACATCAGAGGTAGAAAATCTTTCATTCTCAAAAAGAAGATGCAGACAATTAAGACCTTATTAATTTATCTTGTCAGAAATACAGATTTTGTGAATGAACAAAAGGCCTCCCCTAACCTTACTCTGATGCCTGACATTATTTGAAGGGACTCTTAATATCCTTTCAAATTTTATTTACACATGTCCCTCAGCCCCAAGGGACTGGGAACTCCTTCACACTAAGCAGTGAAACAGCCTACATTATGAAGTTATGGGTATCCCATACATGGAGGTCTTCAAGAAAACCTTGTACCCCTGATGGTATGAGAACTCAAGCTTCTTGCAACATCTTCAATTTTCCTTCCAATATTATGTTCGATCAGTGATGGGTTGCCCCCAGTTTGCACCAGTTCTGTAGAACCGGTAGTAAAACTGGTGGGAGGCCCCGCCCACTGACCCCAATGTCACCAAAATGCTTCTGCGCATGCGCAGAAGAGCGCGCGCGACCCCGTTGTGAACCGGTAGTAAAGGTAAGTAGAACCTACCCCTGTGATTGATAGTTTCAGAAACAAAAGTTGATCCGGTCTGGTAGGCTCTCATCACTCATCGCAATTCTTGTTCATCACATTTCTGACCCTGAGTTTGTAGAAGTTATCTTGTAAATATGATGTTTCTTTGCATTCTTGAAAAAATTGTTGTTACAGAGTACTACTCTTATGTGATAAATTTTGTAAAGTAGTAAGAAAGACAGAAGACTGTGCCAATAATGCATTATTGTTAAATTCTTTAAAAATGGAAATACAGTGTAACAAATCTTTAAGGAGAAGTTACATAGACAATCAAATTCTGCCAATGGAATATTTTGTCAGTCATTTATCTCTCGAATTTTGTCTGGATAAAAGCAGGGGTGAAATGCTCCCAGTTTAGACCGGATCGCCTGATCCGGTAGCGATGGCGGCGGGTAGTTCGGAGAACCAGTAGCAAAAATCTCTGCCCCCCCCCCGCCCAGCTGAGCTGCACGATCATCAGAGGCTTTTTTTTTTTAACTTTTAAAAGCATTTTTTCTAGAGCCTCTTCGGCCGAAAAAATGCTTTTAAAAGTTAAAAGAAAAAGCCTCTGATGATCGCGCAGCTCAACTGGGATTGTCAGAGGCTTCTAAAAGCATTTTTTTCTGCAACCTCTTCGGCCGAAGAGGTTATAGAAAAAAGAAATCTTTAAAAGCCTCTGGCAATCCCAGCTGAGTTGCCTGATCGTCAGAGGCTTCTAAAAGCATTTTTTTTCTGCAACCTCTTAAGGTAAAAAAAGTACCTTAAGTACTTTTAAAAGCCTGGAGTCATTAAGTTCCCACAAGCAGTCTAGGTCCACCTCCTTTTGAATTCCATTGATTTTATCAAGACTAGATTCTTATGTATAGGCATGAGTAATAAATCAGTGTGATTGTAATTTAACGTGCATGGTCCTGATTTTTTGTACTTGAAATGTCCAAGCAAGAAGCACAACGATGCATTTCCAGCTCTATCTTTATTATAAAACTATATTTAGCAAAATCTTGCAAGACTGGGAATATTTAAATGGTCTTTCTTAAAAGGCTTCCCATACCTCCTTTGTTCTGTAGGTTAAAATACCTTTTGCATGAAGGTTGTCCAGTCTAAGGCTTCTTCTGTCTCCCAAGGTTATTCCCTTACACCTTTAAAAACACCTGCCTATTTCTTTTTCTATTTTCTTTTTTTTTCCCATTTGACATTGCTTGGAAGCATTCATGATGTGTTCCCGAAATTCAAAGTATGTCCCTGAGCCCCAAAGAAGTGAGAATTCCTTCACTGGAGTATTTCTGAGGTAGCAGTTAAGCAGAAAAACAGTCTTTCCTATGGAGTTACAAGTGTCAGAGATAGTATGACATTCCTCCCTCCAAATTACCTCCAAGTTGTCTTCCAACATTATACTCTATGGTTCCACTGGTGAAAGTTGATTGTTTTCTAGTTGGCACTCATCACACATAATAATGATGCTTGTTTATCAAATTTCTGTTTTTGGTGTTGCATTCATCCTGGCGGGCTTCTCATGAGTAGTCCAGATTAGAGAAAGCACAAGGACAGGTGTTTCTCGTGATGAGAGAGCAGCGAACAAAAGGCTGCCATCTCTTTTATTAGTTATCAAAATACAGCGTCATCAGAAGGCGTTATTATGGCTACACATCTCATATTACATACAAGAAATAGAAAAACATCCATATATTCTCCATATAAGTTTCACATTCTTACCAATTACAGTAAATCACGTGAATTCTAGGAAAGCAATACTTAAGGTGCAAAACAAAACTTAACTCTGGCTGTGTTATCATATTTGGCTTTGTTCCCAGCATCCCATTACCTGCCAACAGAGAGGCCCCGTTCTACAAGGAGATGTCTCTGCTATGCAGGCACAGCCTATGTTCTGAACAAAGAGAGAACGAATAGGGCCCTTTAAAGAGTATCCATATGAACCCGCTTTTCATAGTCAGATTATTTCGGTGCTAAGCTCCATACACGTGTCCAACCAGTTAAACTGGTCTATACATGTACTATGGCCACCGCATTCCCACATTTTGGACCATTAGAAAAGTTCTAAATATGATTTAACTATTTTAAATACTGTTGTTGTATTTTGTGTTTTTAATTGGCTGTACACCGCCCCGAGTCCTTCGGGAGGGGGCAGTATATAAATTAAATTATAAATAAATATAAATAAATAAATAAAAATGATAGATTATATTAAAAAATCTTGCAAGAATTTAGAAGGGTTCTTTCTAAAAGGCTTTCTATATCTCCTCTACTTGTGGATTGAGATACTTTTTACATGATCGTTGGCTAGTCTACGGCTCTGCCTCCAGCTTCTCAAGGTTATCCCCACATCCCATGTCCCAGATACTTTTTAAAATAACTATATCTATGTCTATCTCTTTTTCTATTTTCTTTTTAGCTTACATATGGCTCTGCTCCACTGATCAATAATGAGATTCATGCAGCTTTCTTTCATCAGATGTTTCCGAATGAGCATCTCCAGATTATGGGGATCCTCCAGTTGCTGCTACATTTTAAGTGGACCTGGATTGGGCTGATTTGTCAAGCAAATGAGATTGGTGAAAGATTTCTGCGGGAAGTTCTGATCGTGTTTTCTGAGAAAGGAATCTGCTTCGATTACATTGAAGAGCTTCTAGTAGAAGTTTTTTCCAATGGAGTGGGAGAAAAAATGGATACGTTTCTTAAAATGTACGAAACCATTATGACAAGTTTGTCCAATGTTGTGATTGTATATTGTGAAAACCAGCTCATGGCTCTTTTCAGAATGATCTCCTCTGTTTCAGAATATTGGGACACAACGGTTGAGAGAAAAGACAAAGTTTGGATTTTTCCAGCCCAGATGGAATCTACTTCAGTTCCATTTCAAAGAGACTGGAGTATGGACTTCATTCATGGGGCTCTTTCTTTTTCAGCTTCATCAAAAGAATTATTAGGTTTCAGTAGGTTTCTTCAGATGGGAAACAGCATTCTAGGAAAGGAAGAAAGTTTGTCAAGGGTCTTTTGGGAACAAGCATTTGGATGTTCTTTCTCACAAGCCACATTAAACCTCAAGTCAGAGAAAAGGTGCACTGGGGACGAGAAGCTGGAGACTCTTCCAATGTCTGTTTTTGAATTGAGCATGACTGGACAAAGCTACAGTATCTACAATGCAGTCTATACTGTGGCACATGCTCTCCAGGCCATGCTTACATCCCACTCCAAACACAGAGCAATGGCCCTGGGTGGGAGACAGAACCCTCTGAATCCTCAAGTGTGGCAGGTAATTTTCTGTATTTATTAATCTAGAAGTTGATATTGCTTCCCTATCTACATCTGTCCACAAAGAATATGGAAACCAAATTAAATATAAGGTTGGAGAAATGAATTAAATGGATCACAATATCCACATCTTCAAATCCCATATAAAATGGTGGGTTTCTCCTAGATTGTTTTTTTAATGACACAAAGTTCCAGATATTTTGATTACTTTTCATATTTATATTTTATATTTTTTTTAATTTTTTATTTTCCATTTTTCCAATTTACATAACAATAAGAATTTTTAACAGTACTGAGACATGTGTCTCTTACAGTTATCTACATTTATTTCTATACATTTTTGTTTCTCTTTTCTAACCACTTATATCACTTATCCCAAACTGACATATTTATATTTTATATGGATTTTTTGTATTATTAAAAATGGTACCAGTTCTGTTTTGCAACAATGCAATGCTTCAGTAACCTGATGATCAAAATAGGCTTTCTACCAGGGGTGAAATCCAGCAAGTTCTGACAGCTTCTGGAGAACTGGTAGCGGAAATTTGGAGCAGTTCAGAAAATTGGCAAATATCACCTCTGGCTGGCCCCAGCGTGGGTTGGGAATGGAGATTTTTCAGTATCCTTCCCCTGGAGTGAGGAGGGAATGGAGATTTTGCAGTATCCTTCCCCTGCCACACCCACCAAGCCACCCCACACCCACCAAGCCACGCCGACAGAACTGGTAGTAAAAAAGTTTGGATTTCACTCCTGCTTGTTACTATTGTGTCTCCTCAATACTATTTATTTTATTTAATTATTTAATTAAATTGTAGGGAAAGACCATAAAAAAAGAACATCTTCCTAGTTGTTTAAGAATCATGCAAAAAGCATTCTTTTCTCTGGAAATATTCACATGAGGCATCTATGTTCTCTCTCAACAATATAGTGGAGAATATTGAAAGGTCATTTGTTTGTTTATTTATTTATTTATTTATTTTCAATTTATATACCGCCCTTCTCCCTGAGGACTCAGGGCGGTGCACAGCCAGAATTAAAAACATGAAATACAAATATTAAAAACAATTAAAATCTATATAAATTTGGCCCAAAATTTAAAAAACCACAAACCAATTAAACATTTAAAAATTTTAAAAAATTTCTTCCTAAGCCAGCCCGGCTTGCTGGAAAAAGTGGGTTTTAAGGGCACGGCGGAAGGCACTGAGGTCTTGGATTCTCCTTATCTCTGGGGGCAGCTGATTCCAGAGGGTAGGTGCCCCCACAGAGAAGGCTCTCCCCCTGGGGGTCACCAGCCTACATTGTTTGGCTGATGGCACCCTGAGGAGGCCCTCTCTGTGGGAGTGCACGGGTCGCTGGGAGGTCGTCGGTAGCAGCAGGCGGTCTCGAAGATAGCTAGGCCCTATGCCATGGAGTGCTTTGAAGGTGATAACCAACACCTTGAAGCACACCCGGAAGACCACCGGGAGCCAGTGCAACTCGCACAGGAGCGGTGTTACATGGGAGCGCCACGCTGCTCCCGTCACTACCCGCGCTGCTGCGTTCTGGACCAGCTGGAGCCTCCGGGTGCCCCTCAAGGGGAGCCCCATGTAGCGAGCATTGCAGTAGTCAAGGCGAGAGGTGATGAGGGTGTGAGTGACTGTGCACAGGGAATCCCGATCAAGAAAGGGCCGCAACTGGCGAATCAGGCGAACCTGATAAAAGGTCCCCCTGGTTACAGCCGTCAGATGTTCCTCCAAGGACAGCTGCATATCCAGGAGGACTCCCAGATTGTGAGCCCTTTCTGTGGGGGCCAAGGACTCGCCCCCAATAGTCAGTGATGGAGTCAACTGACTATATCGGGATGCCGGGAGCCACAGCCACTCAGTCTTGGAAGGGTTGAGCTTGAGCCTGTTCCTCCCCATCCAGATCCGCACAGCCTCCAGGCACTGAGACATCACTTCAAGGGCATCGTTGGGGTGGCCTGGGGTGGAGATGTACAGCTGGGTTTCATCAGCGTACTGATGGTATCTCACCCCAAAGCCACGGATGATCTCGCCCAGCGGCTTCACATAAATGTTGAACAGAAGGGGTGAGAGGACCGATCCCTGCGGCACTCCACAGACGAGAGGCCTCGAGGTCGACCTCTGCCCCCCTGCCAACACAAACTGCGACCGGTCAGAGAGAAAGGAGAAGAACCACCGCAATACGGTGCCTCCCACCCCCAACTCTTCCAGCCGGTGCAGCATGATACCATGGTCGATGGTATCAAAAACCGCTGAGAGGTCTAACAGGACCAGAACAGAGGAGCAACCCCTGTCCCGAGCCCTCCAGAGATCATCAACCAATGCGACCAATGCCATTTCCGTGCTGTGCCCAGACCTGAAACCCAACTGAAACGGATCTAGATAAGATGTTTCCTCCAGGAATTGTGGAAACTGTCACGCGACCACACTCTCAACAACCTTCGCCATTAAGCGAAGGTTGGAGACAGGACGATAGTTGGCCAATATTGCCGGATCCAGGGATGGCTTCTTGAGGAGAGGCCTCACCACCGCCTCTTTCAAGGCAGCGGGGAAGTAACACTCACTCAATGAAGCGTTGATAACACCCTGGAGCCAGCCTCGTGTAACCTCCCGGGAAGCCAGTACCAACCAGGAGGGACACGGGTCCAGTAAACATGTGGCCGTACTAAGTCTCCCCAAAATCCTGTCCACATCAATGGGAGTCACAGCATCAAACTCCTCCCAGATAACATTCTCAAGACTATTCCTCGTCACCCTGCCCTGATCTACCCAGTCAGAGTCCAAATCCCAGAGTCCAAATTTCAACTAGTTGGGTCAGGTCCATGGCCGTCATGGAAGCCATGAACTCCCGAGCCGTCTCAGACGTTTCACCGATGGACGGCAAGTTGAAATCACCCATGACCATAAGCCTGGGTTTGTGTTTAAAGATAAAGCATAACTATAAGAGGGAAAAAGAGGGACAAAACGTTGGTGGCTTCTGGCCATGGGAATGAAAATTAGAACACAGAGAGAAGAGTAGACAGAGGTGAGACTGGAGAGGAGAATGCCAAATGATAGTTAGGAAATGAACATGGTACTACTGCTGGTGGCATCATGTACCTCTGAGTGATAGACAAGAAAAAAGGACTGTTGGGGGGGCAGAGCTGGCATCGCGACGGTACGACGGGTGATCTTGAAGCTCCAAGATCACCGTCGATATCTTCATCACTGGACGGTCTGTTTTCGGACCTCACTGTCCTGTAGAGATGGTGATAGTGGAGGGCACATTCTGTTGATCCCAAGGACACCACAAAGTCCCTGGTTGATCCAGGAGAAGCCCTTTTCTCCGGCGATGAAGAGGCAGCCATAAAAGCTGCTGAAGTTGGGACAGCTCCAGAATGAAAGAGATCGAGTGAAAGTGTGTCAGCTTGGTGAGAGAACTTTTAAATAGATTATTTTGAGAGAACACCCTGAAGTCTTAAGGAAGTCAAAATTGAAGACAGAAGAAGAGGAAGTGGCGGTATTAAGCTTGAGTCGAAGGTAGTTTTGCTTATTTTTCGATTTATTTTTATGTGTGGATGCTTAAGGACAATTTTATTTTGTAACTCAGACTGGACTGGATTGGATTGGAGATTTCCACTTTATCTACTCAAGTAATAACTTTTTAATGCCTTTTGAGTATAAATCTTTTATTTGTTTTCTTTTTATCTATTTTTCTCTTTCTCTCCATTTATATTTTATGGTGGATTGAACAGCAAGAAGGCAGGGAAGGTGGAGAAAATAAGTAGCACTGCCATCTAGTGGATTGGAAATATTGTTGCCTTTTTTTTATTTGGCTTAAGAAAGTAACAACTGTGTTATTCTTTCAAGGACTCTGAGCCTAGTCATAGATAAGATAGTGGGAAGAGCATCAAAGACAGTCTGCAGGATTGTTTACCCAGGTGGTCTTCTGGGAAACTGTCAGTGGCAGGAGTCTCAGATTGAAAAGAAGAAGATTACAGTGACTCTGGAAAGAGAGCTGTAAATATATATTTGAGATTCAATAAAAGAATATGTTTCTCTTTTCCTTTCTCGTTTTTTTTTTTCTTTTTCTGGTGCTACTTCTCCACTCTCCGTTTATTAAATTACCTTTAACCGGACTGTGATTTTTTTTTGAAGGACTTCTAATTTTTCACATACATATAGATTTTTTCCTCATGTTTGGCTCTTCTTTTCTTTTTTGGTGTTTTTCTGTTCTTATTAAATTGGATTAAGGCATACAAGAGCTTGAAGACCTTTTCTACCTTTTTTTTTTTCTTCCTTTTTTTGTGGTTTTTTGTGGTCTTTTTGTGGTCTTTTTTTTAGCTTTTTTTTTTTGCTTTTTTTTTTTTTTTTGCTTACTGGTACCTGGGACAACATCTGTCCTATATATAAGTGGATTAAGGTATAGAAGAACCTGAAGATTTTCTATTTGTTTGAACCTTTTGCAAGCACCTTACAGAAATGTGTAGAAAGGCAACAGCTATTGGTTCATCTACACCGACTCCTTCCTCTTCACCATCTGGAGGACAATGATCAATACAGACAATGTTACAACAGGAGAAGGAAAAGGAAGTGACACTGCATATGATTTGGCAAGGAATTCAAAAAATACACACAAGAGTAGAGAATATTGAACAGAGAACAGAAAAAAACAGATGAAAAGGTGGAGAACATACAGCAAATGATGAAGAAATATGAGGATAGACTCCAAAAGATTGAGGAAAAAGAAGAACAAAAAGAGAGAAAAAATCAGTGACATTGACAGCAGATTGGATGAGGTCAAACAAGATAAAAGTGGAATATTGGGATGGGAGATGGATAGAGCAGAATTTTACCTCAGATTCCAAAATATAGAAGAAGAAAAGGGTGAAAACATGGCAGAAATAATGATAGAAATTCTAGCAGAAGCATTAGAAATTACTAAAGAAAAGATGATGGATGGCATAGATGAGATATTTCGAGTCTCTACAAGATATGCAATAAGAAACAAGTTACCAAGAGAAGTCCATATAAGATTCACTAAGAAATCGATTAAAACGCAAATATTTCAGATTATTAGAGAGAAAACATTGAAGTGCTAAACAGAACTATTTTGAAGATGCAAATAAACCAGGTAGATGGTTAGCATACAAATTGAAAAAAGGGAGAGAATCAAGAAAAATAAGACAACTAGTGGATGACCAAGGACAAACTAGATATGGAAATAAAGAGAAGAAAAAAAATTATACAAGATTATTATAGAAAACTGTATGAGCAAGAGAACATAGATGAGAAAAGTGTTAAACAATACCTGCAGAAGGCAAATTTACCCCAGATTTCTAAAGACACTGAAATGATGTTAGAAGGAAATATAATGATGATGGAACTAACTGAAGCACTCAAAAAACAAAAGAATGGGAAGGCACCAGGCCCGGATGGATTGCCAGCAGAATATTATAAGACACTACAGGAATCACTGAATCTTCCATTGTTAGAAGTCATGAATGAAGTCATGTCAAAGAAGAAATTACCCAAGTCATGGTTAGAAGCATATATTACAGTTATTCCAAAGGAGGACATTGACCCACAACAAATCAAGAATTATAGGCCTATTTCTCTGCTACATTCAGACTACAAAATCTTTGCTTCAATATTGGCAGAAAGACTCAAAAGATATTTAAATAACTTTATACATTCTGATCAAAATGGGTTTCTGCCAAAAAGACAGAGGTTTTGGTTTGCCTAATTGGGAACTATATTATCAAGCGACAAGTTAGATGTGGATCAAGGAATGGATAACATTAAGAAATGCTAGATTATTGACTTTAGAAGGACATGATTTGTTATTGGGTTGGCATGCATTTTTGTGGTACAAGGAAACAAAAACACAGGGTATTTTAGAAGGCACTTTATACAAGAGGCTTTGCTATTAAATTAGGAGAAGGTAAAACGACAACATTACTTAAAAATTCCAGTCTGGTTATCATCTATTGAAGCATTCTCATATGCAATAATATTTAGAAAGGGACAAATTGTTAGATATAGTGAAATATTGAATGAAAAGGGTTAAAAAATTTTTTAATTGGTGAATGTTATGGGTAACGGGGTTTTAAAATTGGAGAAGCCTAAGATAATTTAATTCTGTTTTAATGCATTTTAATATTTGTATTGTGTGTTTTTAATCTTGGCTGTTCACCGCCCCGAGTCCTTCGGGAGAGGGGGCGGTATAAAAATTTAATAAATAAATAAATAAATAAATAAATAAATAAACTTAAATCTATGCAAGAATTAGAAGTACAAGGTATAAAGATGAACTGGTTTTCTTATTTGCAAATATAGTCTAGACATGATAAAGATTATAAAACAGAAGGTTTTTATAATAATTTGACTAGTTTAGATAAAATTTTAACAGGTACTGATGAAAACATAATTAAAAAACTATGGATATTTATTAGAGGTTAAATTGGAAGATGAACAAGTTAAAGAAACAATGATTGCTTGGGGGGGGAAATTTTGGACATGGAATTGATTTAGAGAAATGGCAAAAATTGTGGTCGCAAAATTGCATATAAAGAAAATTTGTATAAGATGTTTTATAGATGGCATTTACCCCCGATGAGAATAACCAGAATGTTCAAGATAAATGTTGGAAATGTCATCAGCTACCGGGCTCATATTACCATATGCGGTGGATGTGTATAGAAGCTAAAAGATACTGGACTAAAATCCACACATGGGTGGAAAAAATGACACAAAAGCATATAGACTTTAAACCAGAGATCTTTTTATTGGGGATGGTACCTGAAATATACAATAAAGAATTGAGATATTTGATTGTGAATGTATTAACAGCAGCTAGAATTGTGTTTGCTAAAAATTGGAAAAATGAGAAAATCCCAACACAAGAAGAAGTTATTAAGAAAATAATAGAGTGTGCTGAAATGAGTAAATTGACATTTGAAATTAAAGAACAAGAAGATAAACAATATTATAAGCTATGGGACTTTTTCTACCAATGGTTAGATAAAAAAATATGGAAATGAAATATGATATTTCTAATACAAGAAATGTAGAATTATATAAAATATAAGATAAAGATGTACTATTATTGGAGCGATTTAAGAGAATGAAATGAATGGTATAATATAAATTAACTCAATTTTAGAATATCTGAAATGAAACGGAGGGAAGAAATAGCCATAGTTAAATATATGGTTAATTAGGATAATAAATGTATGGATATACATGAATAAGGTGAAGACACACAAAAGATTTGTAACCAACCGACACACTGTTTGTATTTGTGATTGAAGATGGCTTTTTATTTGTTTTTTTTATATTTGTATAAAAAATAATTTTTTTTCAAAAAAAAAGAAAAGAAAAAAGGACTGTTAAGGTCTCTTAGCACTTCTGTGTGTCTCTGTCAGCCTTCTGGTTTCTGTCGATAGTAGTGAGGAATTAGTACTATTATTGTCATGCCCCTGTCGGAGTCTGAATCCGAAGGGGAAGAGGAACAGAGAGTGAGAGAGTGGATCTGTTGGCTGTGGAAGAAACTGGGGAAGTGCAAAGTCAGGCTGGGCAGAGCAGGGGAGACGTAGAACAGGGGTGAGGGGGTTCAGATGAAGACCAAGGCCCACTCCCTCCTCATCCTAGGCAGCGCAGGGAGGAATGGAGAAGAGAGCAACATGGGTTGCATGGTTTACGAGGGAAGAAAGGGATCCGATCCTCTTTACAAGGCACAGCTGCTGATGGAGTTTAAAAGTAGAGGCAAATGGGAGGGGCGGTTGTCGGGAACAAATGCTGAGTTCATCTGGTGTTTATCTGAGTTCCTGGCATCCTCCCAACTGGTTTGATTTACTGCTGTGCTACTTCACTTCTGGAATTCCCTATTTTGCTTGCCCGGCCAGATTAATTACCTTGTCTTGCCTTGTTGGATATTTTTGTTGAAAGTTTTCTGTTTACAACATTTGGGACTGAAGTATTGTCAGCCAAAGACTATTACAGGTTGGTGGAAGAGCTCTCTCCAGCCGGAGAGTTGAAAGGGACATTGAAGGCACAGTTGGTGATAATTAAAGGATCATATTGGTCCTCTGGCTGTGTTGCCTTTGTGTCACACCCCGGATCATCACAATTATCATCATATCAGTAGCATTATTACAATGCTGCGGGAACACAATAATATTGCAGGATTCAATCTGGGTCAGTCACTGGAGCAGAGTTTTAGTCTTCTGATCTTTCAGACTCATGCTGGAGCCCATCCTCAGGGAACTTCTCTCTAGCAGAGTGTGTGCTTTGTAGTATTTATGTGTGTGTGGCTTTTTAGTTGTTGAGTTTAGTTGTCAACAACTAAAAGGCCAGGCACCACATAAATGCTACACATAGAATAGTCCAGAGAACACATTCTGGTGAGAGAGAAGTTCCCTGAGGATGAGCTTCAGCATGAATCTGAAAGCTTGGAAGACTAAACGGGTTCCAGTGATCCACCCAGATTGGATCCTGCAATGTTATCCTGGGACACGTACATTTGTCTTCATTCGTAACACAATAATATCCTCTGAAACAATGTTGCTGTAGATTTTTGGCATTCTTGTATGCTTTTTTAGAATAGAATAGTATAGAATTCTTTATTGGCCAAAGATGACTGAACACACAAGGATTTGTCTTGGTGCATACGCTCTCAGTGTACATAAAAGAAAAGATACATTCATCAAGAATCATAAGGTACAACACTTAATGATAGTCATAGGGAAACAGTCAATATAAACCTTAAGGATACCAGCAACAAGGTTACAGTCATACAGTCATAAGTGGGAGGAGATGGTTGATAAGAATGATGAGAAGATTAATAGTAATGCAGACTTAGTAAATAGTTTAACAGTGTTGAGGAAAATATTTGTTTAGCAGAGTGATTTTATTAATTACGGTTATGTTCTTCCCTTGAGCTTCATCACTACCTAAGAAAAGTCTCATTTAACAACAGTGCTGGAGAAAAGATTTTCTTTGACCAGAATAGGAAGGTTGCAACTGGCTTTAATATTATCAACTGGGTCACCTTCCCAAATCAATCATTTCTTAGGATCAAAATTGGAAAAGTACATCCATCAGCTCAACTAGAAAGCCTTCTCTCTCTATCAGAGGATGACATTGTCTGGCCCAACGCTTTTAAACAGGTACCTATTATTCATTTTTTTCAAGGAGGGGTTGAAAATGTATCAGCAAATATCTGATTCATTAATTTGTCCACGTGTTGAAGCAATTATTTGGAGATCATGCTGCAGCTGATCTCCAAATAATTGCTTCAAAAGCTGGACAAATTAAGGAATCAGGTATTTGCTGATAGTTTTAAAACCACAGTGGGAGAAAAGTACATGAAAAGCAATATTCTAGATGCTCAAATTGATTTTGCAGAAAAAAAAGTATCTCAAAACAGTCATTCCTACTTCTGAGCTAATTAGATAATTAGCCCTAATCCTTGAGATCTATCAGATGAATGACAAATCTTGTACACTAGCTTAAAATGTTTGATAACTCTAATTAGGAGAAGGAGAAGGAGAAGGAGAAGGAGAAGGAGAAGGAGAAGGAGAAGGAGAAGGAGAAGGAGAAGGAGAAGGAGAAGAACTCTTTTCATGTATTCAAATTATGTTTATACTTTTACCTGTTATCTTATATATGCTTGACAAATAAACTGATGATGATGATGAAGAAGAAGAAGAAGAAGAAGAAGAAGAAGAAGAAGAAGAAGAAGAAGAAGAAGAAGAAGAAGAAGAAGAAGAAGAAGAAGCTAATCAAGGAGAGAAGCAACTTAGAACTAAGGAGAAATTTCCTGACAGTTAGAACAATTAATCAGTGGAACAACTTACCTCCAGAAGTTGTGGATCCTTCAACACTGGAAGTTTTTAAGAAGATGTTGGATAACCATTTGTCTGAAGTGGTTTAAGGTTTCCAGGGGGTTGTTCTGTTCTGTTCTGTTCTGTTCCGTTCCGTTCCGTTCCGTTCCATTCCATTCTATTCTATTCTATGAAGAAGATATTTCTCAACGTTTATCAATCTATTAGTAAATTGCTAATAATTAGAGTATAATTTTCTCTTTTTTAATTTACAGACTCAACCTTTTTCTTTATGCAATGAGCATTGCTCCTTGGGGTATAGCAAGATCAAAATAGAAGGGAAGCCATTTTGCTGTTACAAATGCCTTCATTGTCCAGAAGGGAAAGTTGCCAATCAGACAGGTAAGAAATGTCATACAAGAATGTTGATATCTATTAGTTGTGAAGGTCAATAGGTTCAAAGCACTACCCAGGCTTCAGAGGCTGGGAATTTACCCTACATTTACCCTGGAGATAGAAATGGTTGCAACAACAACCATGGGATTGTCCCAAATCAACATGGTTCCAATTCACAAAAGGTCCAATAAACTGTTCCAAAAATTCCTTTATTTCACTGCTAACAAAACAAGGCTAAGGATCATTCCTAGCTAGGGTAGATCAATATATGGAAAACAGAAGTGAGATGTTTAAGTTCAAGGCTCAATTCAATTTTAATCATGTACATAAAATCAAATGTTATCTGATTAATTAAAGTTAAATTCCAAGGTTCTGTTCTCAGCCAATTTAGCATTAGTATTTAGGCTTACATACCCTTCCATAGCAATAGCAATATTATTAGCACCTGGACTTATATACCGCTTTACACTGCTTCACAGCCCTCTCTAAGCAATTTGCAGAGTCAGCATATTGCACGCAACAATTTGGGTCCTCATTTTACCCACCTTGGAAGGATGGAAGGCTAAGTCAACTTTGAACCTGTCAAATTGCAGGTAGCCGGCAGGCAGCAGGCAGCAGATGTACAGGTGAAACCCGAAAAATTAGAATATCGTGCAAAAGTTCATTTATTTCAGTAATGCAACTTAAAAGGTGAAACTAATATATGAGATAGACTCATTACATGCAAAGCGAGATAGTTCAAGCCTTGATTTGTCATACTTTTGATGATTATGGCTTACAGCTCATGAAAACCCCAAATTCACAATCTCAGAAAATTAGAATATTGTGAAAAGGTTCAATATTCTAGGCTCAAAGTGTCCCACTCTAATCAGCTAATTAAGCCATAACACCTGCAAAGGGTTCCTGAGCCTTTAAATGGTCTCTCAGTCTGGTTCAGTAGGAATCACAATCATGGGAAAGACTGCTGACCTGACAGTTGTGCAGAAAACCATCATTGACACCCTCCATAAGGAGGGAAAGCCTCAAAAGGTAATTGCAAAAGAAGTTGGATGTTCCCAAAGTGCTGTATCAAAGCACATTAATAGAAAGTTATGTGGAAGGGAAAAGTGTGGAAGAAAAAGGTGCACAAGCAGCAGGGATGACCGCAGCCTGGAGAGGATTGTCAGGAAAAGGCCATTCAAAAGTGTTGGGGGCTTTCACAAAAAGTGGACAGAGACTGGAGTCAGTGCATCAAGAGCCACCACACACAGACGGATCCTGGACATGGGCTTCAAATGTCGTATTCTTCATCAAGCCACTCCTGAACAACAAACAACGTCAGAAGCGTCTTACCTGGGCTAAAGAAAAAAAGAACTGGTCTGTTGCTCAGTGGTCCAAAGTCCTCTTTTCTGATGAGAGCAACTTTTGCATCTCATTTGGAAACCAAGGACCCAGAGTCTGGAGGAAGAATGGAGAGGCACACACTGCAAGATGCTTGAAGTCCAGTGTGAAGTTTCCACAGTCTGTGTTGATTTGGGGAGCCATGTCATCTGCTGGTGTTGGTCCATTGTGCTTCATTAAGTCCAGGGTCAACGCAGCCGTCTACCAGGAGATTTTGGAGCACTCCATGCTTCTTTCTGCAGACGAGCTTAATGGGGATGCTGACTTCATTTTCCAGCAGGACTTGGCACCTGCCCACACTGCCAAAAGTACCAAAATCTGGTTCAATGACCATGGGATTACTGTGCTTGATTGGCCAGCAAACTCGCCTGACCTGAACCCCATAGAGAATCTATGGGGCATTGCCAAGAGAAAGATGAGAGACATGAGACCGAACAATGCAGAAGAGCTGAAGGCTGCTATTGAAGCATCCTGGTCTTCCATAACACCTCAGCAGTGCCACAGGCTGATAGCATCCATGCCACGCCGCATTGAGGCAGTAATTGATGCAAAAGGGGCCCAAACCAAGTACTGAGTACATATGCATGCTTATACTTTTCAGAGGTCCGATATTGTTCTATGTACAATCCTTGTTTTATTGATTTCATGTAATATTCTAATTTTCTGAGATTGTGAATTTGGGGTTTTCATGAGCTGTAAGCCATAATCATCAAAAGTATGACAAATCAAGGCTTGAACTATCTCGCTTTGCATGTAATGAGTCTATCTCATATATTAGTTTCACCTTTTAAGTTGCATTACTGAAATAAATGAACTTTTGCACGATATTCTAATTTTTCGGGTTTCACCTGTACATCTGCTGCCTGCTGGTCATTTGCATTCTTTTAGAGAGTCGTTGAAGCTACTTGGACATTTATCTGTGTCTTCAGGGTAACCCGAATAGTGCAAATGGGTGTGGACCCTTCTTGGCTGCAGGATGTTTTCTGTGCTGTGTCTCTTCACTGTCGAAAGAATGCAAATGACCAGCTGTCTGCCAGGAATATAAATCCTTCCATTCCACACCATCCAGTCAGAGCTGAAGAAGCTTCTTGGATGAGAAGCAAAACATCTTCAAAGATAAAGCAAGAAAGTCCAGTTGCCTCCTGAAAAAGCACCTTTGGGATAAGCAGTGGATACATTTTCTTTTTAAGGTATAGGAATAGTCTTATATTGGAACTATTTATATTTTATCCCAAATAGTCAGTGTAAAAAAATTACCATTGTAGAAAATAAAGTTTAAATTAGAAATGTGATTTCTAGTCCAAACTGGTTAGTTTTCAAAACAAAATTCTAGAGAGAAAACAGGTGGGAAATTCCAACATTTTATTCCAAAAAATGGCTATCCTCTACAGTACTGTGCAAAAATATTAGCAAATATGCAACATTTCTGTAAATTGAGAATGCTTTCAGAAATAGCAATGTTAATCGTTTATTTTTTATCAATTAACAAAATGGAAAATAAATGAACAGAAGAGAAATCCAAATCAAATCAATATTTGGCATGACCACCACTTGGGTTCAAAACTCATCAATTCTTATACACTTGCACAAAGTCAGGGATTTTGTAGGATTACAGTCCTATGGTATTGGTATGATTAACCAATTATATCCAGCTAGTGCAAGTGATCATCAATTTCATACGTATGTTGAAACACAGTCATTAACTGAAACAGAAACAGTTGTGTAAGAGGCTTAAAAGTGGGTGAGGAACAACCAAATTCTGCTACTAAGCTGAGGTTGTGGAACACAGTTTCCTGTCACAGGTCATACACCATGGCAAAACTGAGCACAGGAACAAGACACAATAGCCATAGCAATAGCACTTAGACTTATATATCGCTTCACAGTGCTTTTACAGCCCTCTCTAACTGGTTTACAACTTTACAGAGTTAACATATTGCCCCCAGCAATTTGGGTCCTCATTTTACATACCTTGGAAGGAATTTTACCTAGCAAAATTCTGATGAATTGGAAGAGGAAGAAAATGTTCATGGATTTGATCAATGCTTTGGAGTTAGCTTCAAGTCTTGACTGAATGAGTTCTAAAATCAAGATGTGGAAAGTATGGTACGATTGGGTCCAGAAAAGGTGGGATAGAATAGATATATGATGATGTATATATATATGGTGGCAAATATGTATGTATAAAGGAATGATTTTATACTTATGGACAATGTAATCATATTATACCATGGTGGCAGGATTGTATATTTTATTTGTGTATTAGTGTATAGAATATATTAATAAAAATTATATAAAAAAAATAAAAATAAATAAAATCAAGATGTGCTGGTCAGGGAAGATGTTCTGAGTAACAATGGAAGAACTGATTGACTTGTGCTTCATATAAGGCTGTCCTGCTTATAGCAACTGTATTAGCAATGCTGCCCCTTCGGGTGGCCAATGTTGCTGCCAGAAGTAACTGCATTTTTTATAGACTTTTCCAGCTACCTGAACAGAATTATCAGTCTGGGGACCTCATCATTGCAGGAGTTTTTTCTCAGCGCTTCATCATTGCTAATTCTATAACTTTTATAATATACCCCACTCTTGAAGGGTTTGAAGATCACTTGTAAGGAAATGTTTAGGTTTTATTAGAATCACTACTAATATCAGTCTTTCGTAGAATATTCTCTTGCAGCAGAATCTAGTGGTGTTAGGTTAAGGAGAAGTTAACAATTCCATCATTATGAGCCGAGGTGGCACAGTGGTTAGAGTGCAGTACTGCAGCTACTTCAGCTGATTGCTAGTTCAGCAGATCAGTGGATCAAATCTCACCGGCTCAAGGTTGACTCAGCCTTCCATCCTTCCGAGGTGGATAAAATGAGGACCCAGATTGTTGGGGGCAATATGCTATTTAGTATACTGTCTTTGGTGTAAGCTGCCCAGAATCCTCGGAGAGTGGGTGGCATAGAAATATGAATAATAAATAAATAAATAAATAAATAAATAAATAAATAAATAAATAAATAAATAAATCATTGAGTTTTCTCAAATAAGCATTTATGTTTCCTGCTGTGTGATTGATGTGATTCCTGCAAAAGCTTGCTAAAATGCTACTGAGGTTAGGGGATTGCAGTGAACAAAACTTGACTTGAGGCTTCATTTGTATAGTAGTGGCAGGAATATCAATCATTCAATAGCAATAGCATTTAGACTTATATACCACTTCACAGTGCTTTACAGCCCTCTCTAAGCAGTTTACAAAGTCAGCATATTGTGCCCCGAACAATCTGGGGCGCATTTTACCCACCTCGGAAGGATGGAAGGCTGAGTCAATCTTGAGCCTGGTGAGATTTGAACTGCCAAATTGCAGGCAGCCGGCAGACAGCAGAAGTAGCCTGCAGTACTGCACTCTAACCACTGCGCCACCATGGCTCTATCACTGCAAATCAATCTTTATTGCAGTCACAAACCAGCAGATAGAAGTAGTAGGGATATGTCTTCTATGCTTTCTCTGGTTCTAATCCCTATACCATTGTAACATACATGCACACATCAATGTACATGTAAATGTTCCTTTCTTCATAGTCATTGTTCAGCCAATTTATGTAGCATGAATTATATCCAGAAGGTACCTGTAGCTTCCAGCTATTTGAACACGATTGATGTTAAATCACCCAGATTCTTTAAATGGCAATAGTAAAACTCTCTTGTTTTAGTACACTGCAACTTATTTTCTGGATTTTGAAAATTAGGTTCAGTTTAGAACCTGAGAAGTATTATGGCACCACTATACATGCATGTGTATGCATTCATGTACAAACACACACACATATACATATACCGTATTTTTCCATGTATAAGACACTACTTTTTCTTTAAAATATTTATTTGAAAATGGAGGGGCGTCATATACACAGGCTGCACATGCAGGATGAGCCTCTATTTTATATGCAGCTCTATCATTCCTCCCTATTGTAGCTGTTTCCTGTATCACATTGCCACTCTAGGTTTCATCTCTATTGTTCCTGTGATGCATTTCCTGTTCTTGTTGTATTATTCACTCTAACAAGATGGCTTCTGCACAGTGATGGCTTATATTGTGCTTACTACAAGAAACTACATGAAACATGGGGGTGTTTTATACATGGGGGCGTCTTAAAGATTGGAAAATACGTTACATTGTAAACTGAATGGTTTAGGAAATGTTTCATTCCTGCCCCCCCTTTTTTTTTTGTAGACCTGTATTTTTTTTTTCCATAGCATAGAAAATATGCATTTTCTATCCTATGAAAGAAGAATCGAAATTTACTTTTGTTCAAATCCAGGCAATGTGTTCCCATTTTCTAAAGAAAAAGAAAATCATTGCTCTAACATAATGTAATTATTATGTTTGCTCTTGCAATTATGAAGTTGACTTCTCCAGATCCTTGGGGAATGCTAATCTATTGGAAAAAACAATAACAAGTCAAAACATGTAAAACTAACATGAGATCTATAATTCTTAATCTGTTGCATCGGAGATAACTTGCAGAGAACAATCATGGCTTCAATTCTCATAGTCAGCAACCAGTCAAGATAGACTGAGACCTTGTGCTAGACAGAGATCACTGTCTTTGCTTTCATTTCTCTGGCCAGAAAGTTCCACAGAAGATGATAACCTCGGCATTGATGATAACCTCGGTATTATTGATATTAATGCTACTTCCACTGGCAGTATGCAAAGTTCCTAGCTTTAGATGTAATGTTAGTGAGCCTCTTCCTATTCATCATAAGTATTATAAAGCCGGAGACCTCAGAATGGCCGCCATTATTTCTCACACTTACCGTTTTTCCAATTTGACTTTCTTTGAAAAACGTCCTTCTTCTGCACTCTTTGGTGATTTTGTGTAAGGACCTTTGATTTTCTTAATTAAAATTTATAGTCTCTCCAGGTGTGGCAAAACTGTGGGTATGAATTTTCTTCTCATTGTTTTCCAGCTGCTTTCTTACCTTTCTAAAATAACGAATGCTGATTTTGGCACCACTTTCTGTTTGGTGGTTTAATAGTTAGGCTTGCTTTGCTTTATTATTTATTTATTATTATGATTATTTATTTATTTATTTGTCAAAGGCGTATTAGGTAACAAGTATAAACATGGATTGGATACATAAAATAGATAGAAATACAGGGACGGCAGGCACGCTGGTGCGCTTATGCATGCCCCTTAAAGACCTCTTAGGAATGGGGTGAGGTCAACAGTAGACAATCTTAGATTAAAGTTTTGGGGGTTTAGGGATGAAACCACAGAGTCAGGTAGTGCATTCCAGGCATTGACTACTCTGTTGCTGAAGTTGTATTTTCTGCAATCGAGTTTGGAGTGGTTCACTTTAAGTTTGTATCTATTGTGTGCTCATGTATTGCTGTGGTTGAAGCTGAAGTAGTCATTGACAGGTAGGACATTGTAGCAGATAATTTTATGAGTTACACTTAGGTCATACCGAAGGCAGCATAGTTCTAAGTTTTCTAAGCCCAGAATTTCAAGTCTGGTGGAATAAGGTATTTTGTTGTGAGCAGAAGAGTGGAGGATTCTTCTTGTGAAATATTTTTGGACACTTTCAATTGTATTAATGTCCGATATGCAGGTTGGTAGCAATTGTTTTTTCTGCAGTTCTAATTATCATCTGAAGTCTGTGTCTGTCTTGTTGGGTTGCAGAACCAAACCAGACAGTTATAGAGGTGCAGATGACAGACTCAATAATTCCTCTGTAGAAGTGGATCAGCAGCTCCTTGGGCAGTTTGAGCTTTCTGAGTTGGCGCAGACAGAACATTCTTTGTTGTGCTTTTTTGATGACGTTTTTGATGTTAGCTGTCCATTTTAGATCTTGCGATATGGTAGAACCTAGAAATTTGAAGGTCTCTACTGTTGATACTGTGTTGTCTAGTATTGTGAGATAACATCTGAAATCTTATGGAAATCTTCCAAAGTTTTGGCAGTACTGCTATGAAGTAAGACAAAATAGTTTTCTTGAAGTAAAGCAATGAGAAAAGCCTTAATGGACCCTTCAGAAGCTCTTCAAGTTCACCATTCCTGGAAATAGACAAATCTATGTAAATCAAGGCATGGGCTACATGTTTCCAAAACAACTAAGAGGAGGTAGGCAAAGAGCTTGAAAAATGAAAGAATACTCACCGGGTACATACTACCACATGTGGTGGACATGTATGAAAGCAAAGAAATATTGGACAAAAATACATACATGATTAGAAAAAAATGTTAAAGCTGCATATAGATTATAAACCAAAAATATTTTTGTTAGGTATAGTACCAGAAAAGTATAAGAGGAATTTGTATACTCTTGCAGCAGCAAGAATTGTATTTGCACAGTAGTGCAATTAAGGTAAAGGTAAAGGTTCCTCTCATATGTGCTAGTTGTTCCCGACTCTAGGGGGCGGTGCTCATCTCTGTTTCAAAGCCAAAGAGACAGCGCTGTCCGAAGACTTCTCCGTGGTCATGTGGCCAGCATGACTAAATGCCAAAGGTGCACGGAACGTGTTACCTTCCCACCAAAGGTGGTCCCTATTTTTCTACTTGCATTTTTTATATGCTTTTGAACTGCTAGGTTGGCAGAAGCTGGGACAAGTAACGGGAGCTCACTCTGTTATGCAGCATTAGGGATTCGAACTGCTCAACTGCCAACCTTTCAATCGACAAGCTCAGCATCTTAGCCACTGAGCCACTGGGTCCCTTTGTAGTACAATTAGTGAGGTACTAATACCACTCTATAAAGCCTTAGTAAGACCACACCTAGAGTACTGCATCAGTTTTGGTCATCACACTAGAAAAAAGATGTTGAAACTCTAGAAAAATTGCAGAAAAGAGCAACCAGGATGATTAGGGGACTGGAAACTAAAACATATGAAGAACAGATACAGGAACTGGGCATGGCTAGTCTAGTGAAGAGAAGGACCAGGGGAGATATGATAGCAGTGTTGCAATATTTGAGGAGCTGCCACAGAGAGGAAGGGGTATTTTCTAAAGCATCTGTAGGCCAGACAAAGAATAATGGATGGAAATTGAACAAGGAGAGATTTAATCTGGAAATAAGGAGAAATTTTCTGACAGTGAGAACAATCAACCAGTGGAACAGCTTGCCTTTGGAAGTTGTGGGAGCTTCATCACTTGAGACTTTCAAGAAGAGTTTGGACTGCCATTTGTCAGAAATGATTTAGGGTCTCCTGCTTGGATGGAGGGTTGGACCTACAAGTTCCCTTCCAACTCTGTTAATCTGTTAAAAAGTACTGGAAACACTGAGGAAATATCGAGAGAAGAAGATGTAATTTAAAAAATATTAGGTTGTGCAGAAATGGACAGACTGACTGACATTAAAGATAGAAGAAAAAGAAGATACAGAGTATTTTCGAACATAGGACTTGTTTTATAAATGGTTGGATAATAGAGGTAGAAATTAGGAGCTGGAAAAGTATTATTACAGGTGAAACCCGAAAAATTAGAATATCGTGCAAAAGTTCATTTATTTCAGTAATGCAACTTAAAAGATGAAACTAATATATGAGATAGACTCATTACATGCAAATCGAGATAGTTCAAGCCTTGATTTGTCATACTTTTGATGATTATGGCTTACAGCTCATGAAAACCCCAAATTCACAATCTCAGAAAATTAGAATATTACATGAAATCAATAAAACAAGGATTGTACATAGAACAATATCGGACCTCTGAAAAGTATAAGCATGCATATGTACTCAGTACTTGGTTTGGGCCCCTTTTGCATCAATTACTGCCTCAATGCGGCGTGGCATGGATGCTATCAGACTGTGGCACTGCTGAGGTGTTATGGAAGACCAGGATGCTTCAATAGCAGCCTTCAGCTCTTCTGCATTGTTCGGTCTCATGTCTCTCATCTTTCTCTTGGCAATGCCCCATAGATTCTCTATGGGGTTCAGGTCAGGCGAATTTGCTGGCCAATCAAGCACAGTAATCCCATGGTCATTGAACCAGGTTTTGGTACTTTTGGCAGTGTGGGCAGGTGCCAAGTCCTGCTGGAAAATGAAGTCAGAATCCCCATAAAGCTCGTCTGCAGAAGGAAGCATGAAGTGCTCCAAAATCTCCTGGTAGACGGCTGCGTTGACCCTGGACTTATTGAAGCACAGTGGACCAACACCAGCAGATGACATGGCTCCCCAGATCAACACAGACTGTGGAAACTTCACACTGGACTTCAAGCATCTTGCAGTGTGTGCCTCTCCATTCTTCCTCCAGACTCTGGGTCCTTGGTTTCCAAATGAGATGCAAAAGTTGCTCTCATCAGAAAAGAGGACTTTGGACCACTGAGCAACAGACCAGTTCTTTTTTTCTTTAGCCCAGGTAAGACGCTTCTGACGTTGTTTGTTGTTCAGGAGTGGCTTGACGAAGAATACGACATTTGAAGCCCATGTCCAGGATCCGTCTGTGTGTGGTGGCTCTTGATGCACTGACTCCAGTCTCTGTCCACTTTTTGTGAAAGCCCCCAACCCTTTTGAATGGCCTTTTCCTGACAATCCTCTCCAGGCTGCGGTCATCCCTGCTGCTTGTGCACTTTTTTCTTCCACACTTTTCCCTTCCACATAACTTTCTATCAATGTGCTTTGATACAGCACTTTGGGAACATCCAACTTCTTTTGCAATTACCTTTTGAGGCTTTCCCTCCTTATGGAGGGTGTCAATGATGGTTTTCTGCACAACTGTCAGGTCAGCAGTCTTTCCCATGATTGTGATTCCTACTGAACCAGACTGAGAGACCATTTAAAGGCTCAGGAACCCTTTGCAGGTGTTATGGCTTAATTAGCTGATTAGAGTGGGACACTTTGAGCCTAGAATATTGAACCTTTTCACAATATTCTAATTTTCTGAGATTGTGAATTTGGGGTTTTCATGAGCTGTAAGCCATAATCATCAAAAGTATGACAAATCAAGGCTTGAACTATCTCGCTTTGCATGTAATGAGTCTATCTCATATATTAGTTTCACCTTTTAAGTTGCATTACTGAAATAAATGAACTTTTGCACGATATTCTAATTTTTCGAGTTTCACCTGTATGTACAAATTGACCCAGACAATACACTGTTCACAAAGCACTTATGTACGTTAAAAGAAAATGTATAAATAAACTGTTTTTAAAAAATGAAAGAATACTAAACTATTTTATGAAAAATAAATCACGGAATATTTGTAAAACAAATATGTCCTGCATCTTAATTCTACTGAAGTGCGTTAGTTGGCTGACTATTTTCAGAGAAGTCATAGTGTTATCCCAGGATAAGGCCAGACAATCTAATTTCAAACAAAGTCTTTGCTAAAACCATCAACATCTCAAGATGTCCATTCCTCTCATTGTAGGATTCTGAAACAACACTACCAACATATCCTGGCTTTGGAATTTGCTATAAAAGAGATAAATGACAATGCCAAACTATTACCTAACATCACCCTGGGCTTTGACATCTACAATAATGATTTCAGGGCAAGTGCTATTTACCTTGCTTCCATGGAACTTCTTTCCACAAAACACAAATTCATCCCAAATTACAGATGTGATGTCCAAAACAATCTAATAGCAGTTATTGGGGGACCTAACTCTGATGTCTATCTCAACATGGCAACTATTCTCTGCATGTACAAGATCCCACAGGTAGGTAGTCTGAGAAAAGCAATAGAGACTTAAGCAGTAAGAATCTCCTCTATCAAATATGAGATAATTTTGAGATCTAAGAATGGGAAAAATTGAACAAAATAGAGAAAAAACCCAAGGACTAACTCAAATATAAACTATACGCTCCAGGAATTAATGCACACAATTCTTTTGGAATTGTCTACATCTTGTAAAGTGGGAGCAACTCTTTATAACTGTTAACCAAATTCAGATAAATCCAAGCATGTAATAAAGATCCTTTGTTTTATTTTTTTCCCTGTCTCCTCCAAAATGCAAAAATTAATACCATCGTTATTAATAATAACAGACAGAAAGATAGTAAAGTTTAGATCAAAATGTCAATGAAGAATTCAATCATCAAGACAAAGGTGTCTAAAGATTGAAATGTGGGAACTGGACTAATTTTCGTTAGTTTGAGATGTTTTGTTGCTCATCCAAGCAGCTTCATCAATCAGAGCAAGTTAGTTAGGCAGAGAGTCATTTTCAGATTACAGATTAATAGAGTTGGAAGGGACCTTGTAGGTCATCTAGTCCAACCCCCTGCCCAAGCAGACCCTAAACCATTTCTGACAGATGGCAGTCCAGTCTCTTCTTGAAAGTCTCAAGTGATGAAGCTCCCACAACTTCTGAAGACAACTTCTGTTCCATTGTGTTATGTCCTTATAAGGACATCCGCCCGGATTGGCTGCCAGCCATCGGGCGGGAAAGTTTGAATCACTGTCAGGGGCGGTGCGACTGCCGGAGCGAATATAAGGAGAGCTCCGGCAGCACGCAGCCAGTCTTGCTACTGTTACCAATAAAGTTATTAATGTAACGAGCTGGTTGCGTCTTCCATTCCTGCGCCGATCTAACACTGGCGACGAAGGACTAGAGAAAGAGACGAACCTCGTGGCGCCATGCCAACAAGACCAAGACTCCGGCACCTGAAACCACAGTAGGCATTTCCGAAGGCATGGCATCCGCTGAAGTCACTTTGCCAGCCCTTGCTCCATTCCGCCCAGGGAAGGACAAGTGGTCCTACGTGGTCAAATTTCGGCAATACCTGAGGGGCAACAACATCAGGGATGCCGATGATGACCGAAAAAAGGGCATCTTCTTGGCCAACTGCAGCTCTGAAGTCCTCGATATGGCAATCGATCTCGTAGCACCACGAGACATCGAAGAAGTGCCATGGACGGACCTGCTGCAGATCCTGGAAGACTACTATGCCCCAACTGGAACACCAGTGGCGAACCGTTTCACCTTCCATCAGAGGGACCAGAAGGAAGGTGAGACCATCAAAGAATTCGTGGCCGCCCTGCGCCAGATCGCAGCCAGCTGTGAGTTTGACCACGTGGACAACGCCATCGCTGACCGCGTGGTTTTCGGCATGAGGGACAGAGGCCTGCAAAAGAAATTCCTGAGCAGGAAGAAACTGGTGCTCAAGGATGTAGTGGAGGAAGCCACCGCATCCGAAATCTCGGAGAAAGCGGCTGCCGCAGTAAGCAGAGCGAAGGGAATCCACAAGATTCGCTCAACAGCACAATCATCAACCGAGGACTCCACAGCTGGATCAGAGTCGGAGGAGGAGTCCACCGTCCACAAGGTATCCAGACCCCCAAGGCGGGAAACCGCACAAAGAAGCTACAAGGGGGAGCGCTGTGCCAGCTGCAGAGGGGACCATGCCAGGGCAACCTGCAAGTGGAGAGATGCAACCTGCAGACGCTGCAACAGAAGGGGTCACATCGCCGAAGCTTGCAGAGCCGAGGAGCCAGCCCCAGAGCCTTCCAGCCACCATCCCCGCGAGAATCGGAAGGATTACCAGAGATCATCCAAATGGTCCTCTAGCCCATCCAGACACAGAGACGATGATTTTCCCCGGAGCGGAGCGGTCCACCAGACGACCATCGCACACACAAACTCAGACAATGCCACCAAGTTCCACAAGACCATCCACGTGGAGGGAGCACCCTGCTCAATGGAGGTAGACTCGGGCTCGGTCTACTCCATTATGGATTGGCAACAACTGAAGCGCCTGCAACCCAGCATCACCAAGCGAGACCTGAAGCCATTACACTCCAAGCTCGTCGACTTTGGGGGAAACCCCATCAGAGTCTTAGGAAGAGCCAACATCCGAGTCTCCTACAACGAGTTCAAAGGCAAGCTTCCCATCACAGTTGTGGAAAACAGCCGACCGAACCTGCTAGGAGTGGAGTGGTTTAAGCCGCTGGGGCTATCAATCGAAGGCATCCACCAAATTCGCAGGGATGAACTCGACAACCTCATCGAAGAGTTCAAGGAAGTCTTCGATGGTAAGCTGGGGAAATTTGTGGGGAGGCCAATCTCTTTTAATCTGGACAAGGGAATCACCCCAATTAGGCTGAAGCCCCGCCGGGTTCCATTTTCCCTGCGGCCAAAAGTAGACGAGTAGCTGGATAAGCTGATCGCCCAGGGCGTCCTGGAACCGATCGATCATGCCTCATGGGAGACCCCCATTGTGACCCCACTGAAGCATGATGGGTCTGTGCGCATCTGCGCCGACTATTGTTGTACCATCAACAAGGCGTTGGCACAGAGCGCATACCCAGTCCCAGTAGTGCAGCATCTGTTGCATTCCCTGGGAACTGGCACAATTTTTGCTAAACTGGACCTGGCCCAGGCTTACCAGCAACTGCCAGTGGACGAAAAAACGGCGGAGGCACAAACAATAGTCACACACAGGGGGGCATTCAAATGCAACCGCCTCCAGTTTGGAGTCAGCGCTGCCCCCGGCATATTCCAATCAATGATGGAGCGCCTTCTCCAAGGCATTCCAGGGGTGGTGCCATACTTCGACGATGTACTAATCTCCGGAGATTCACAGGCACAACTCCTTGAAAGGCTCAGGCTTGTCCTGCAGTGTTTCAAGGCCAAGGGCTTGAGAGTCAGGAGAGATAAATGCACCCTAGGAGTACAGGAAGTCGAGTTCCTGGGCTATCTCATTGATAGCACTGGCATCCACCCCACCAAATCAAAAGTGAAAGCAATCCATGAAGCTCCGAGCCCCAAAAACAAAACGGAACTTCAGGCATTCCTTGGGTTGCTCAACTTCTATGCAATGTTTCTTAAACAGAAAGCCACAGTTGCTGAGCCACTCCACCGCCTGCTGGGGAAAGTGGTTTCCTGGAAGTGGGGCCAAGAAGAGGAAGCAGCATTCTGAGCCGTAAAAGGACTTTTAACTTCAAAAAGCGTCCTCATCCAGTACAATGAGACGCTCCCCATCAAGCTAACCTGCGATGCGTCGCCCTACGGGGTGGGGGCAGTCCTCAGCCACGAACTGCCCAATGGCTCAGAAGCCCCCATAGCATACTTCTCGAAGACCATGTCCGGCGCAGAACGCAACTACAGCCAGCTGGACAAAGAAGCTCTGGCCATCGTGGCAGGAGTGAAACGCTTCCACGACTACCTCTACGGGAGACGTTTCACCATAGTAACTGACCACAAGCCACTCCTGGGGCTCCTCGCAGGCGACCAACCCACCCCGACCTTCATGTCCCCGCGGATGACGAGATGGGCCATCTTCTTAGCCGGCTACTCCTACAGGCTTGTGCACCAGCCAGGCACAGCCATAGGAAACGCCGACGCGCTGAGCAGATGCCCATTGAAGGATCCAGTAGAAGACCCAGCCCCCACGCTCCACCTCTTCCACATAGATGACGACGCCAGCTGTCCAGTCTCATCCGCAGATGTGGCCGTCCACACCCAAAAGGACCCCACACTCCGTCAAGTGAAGTCCTGGATCCTCAGGGGGTGGCCATCTGAGAAGACGGAGGAGAAGTTCAGCCCGTTCGCCAGGAAGCAGAAGGAGCTGTCCACCATGAAGGGCTGTTTGCTATGGGGAGACAGGGTGCTGATCCCAGGCACTCTGCAACGGCGGACGCTAGAGACCTTACATAAAGGGCACCCAGGCATCGTCCGCATGAAGGCCCTGGCACGGAGTTACATCTGGTGGCCCTCACTGGACAGAGACATCGAAGAATGGGTCTCCAGATGTGACCCGTGCCAAGAAGTATGCCCAGCACCGCCACAAGCCGAAACAGAGAAGTGGGAGACCCCCAGCAACCCCTGGTCGAGGATACACATCGACTTCGCGGGTCCGATGCAAGGGCGACACCTCCTCATCGTGGTAGATGCCTTCTCCAAGTGGCTCAAGGTGGTACCCATGGCATCTACCACAACGGAAGCGATGATCCGGTCCCTGCGCCGTCTTTTCGCCACCCATGGACTACCGGATGTGCTGGTCTCCGATAACGGCCCCCAACTCACATCCCTGGCCATGGAGACATTCCTGGCAGGACTGGGCATCCGCCATGCCCTGTCCGCCCCATACAGGCCGGCTGGGAACGGACAAGCGGAACGAATGGTGAGACTCACCAAGGAGGCACTCACCAAGATGGGCACGGGCGACTGGCAGGAAAGAATAGACAACTTCCTCCTCACCCAGCACATCACGCCGCATGCCACCACCCACAAGAGCCCAGCTGAATTGTTAATGGGCAGAAGGTTGAGGTCACCATTGGACCGGCTGCACCCCCAATACAGCCCAGAAGTGACCGCAACGGCCAGCCGCCCACTTCGCGCTTTCAGCAAGGGAGATTCGTTTTTCGCGCTAAACTTCAACGGCTCTCCTAAGTGGCTGAAAGGGTAGATAGACAGCACAACCGGCCCGAAGTCCTACACCGTGGAGCTGGAAGATGGACAGGTCTGTAGACGTCACATCGACCAGCTCCGGAAAAGGTGGGGGGGAGCACAAGGAAACCAGCCTGACAAGGTAGGCCTACAACACCCCGACGAGGTAGGCCTGCAACACCCCGACGAGGTAGGCCTACAACACCCCGACGAGGTAGGCCTACAACACCACAACGAGGTAGGCCTACAACACCCTGTTGAGGTAGGCCTACCACACCCCGACGAGGCCGGCCAAGCCCACTACCAGGCGCTGACACACCGACAGTCCAGAGCGGTAGACCGGGGCCAGCCGCATGGGGGATGGCAACACCAACCCAGCGAGGTGGGCACCCGGCACGACAGGGCGAGAGACTACCAAACCAGCCCACGAGTAGACCGGGACCTGCCCAAGGGGGAAGCACCACAACCCTCCAGCGAAGGCAATCCACGACAGCCCTGCCAGGGAGACCTCCACTCCAGGCAAGTAGACCGGGGACCATCTGAGAGGGGCACACCGCAGTGCATGGGTGAAGGTGGCACACAACACCCCGGCGAGGGGGACCCCCGCCCAGCACAGAGATCAACCCAGCAACAACAGCCCAGCCCAGATGACCCCAGACACCAACCTGCAGTAGACCAGGGACTAGGGCGAAGGGAAAGCCGACAACAACTCGGCCAGGGAGGCCTGCGCCACCCCGGCAGGGGAGACCTCCACCGACCCGCGGAGGTAGCCCCACAACGACATCCCGACCAGGTCGTCCACCACCAACCCGACGGGGTAGGCCAACGTCAGACCGACCCAGGAGACCTGCACCACCCCTGCGAGGTCGGACATCACGACCCGAGCCAACACCATCCACCGCTGGCAGACCGGACCCGAGGGCACCGATCCGAACCACCCCCCAGACAACAGCGAGCCGAACCGCAGCCGAACCGCAGCGCCCAGGAGACCGGGGAAGAGCAAGTGACAGCCTGGGACTTACCAAGACTCAGACGCTCTTCCCGGGTCGGAACCGAGCAACCCCGACGAGGCGAGAGATCCACAGGCCAGGAGGAAGACCACCGGAACCAGCAATCCAAGGTTGGCGGTCCGGCCGGAGGCGCTGAGGGTGACCCCGCACACTCGCCAGCCGAACCGAGCCCGGTTCCGGGGAGGGAACCAGGAGACAAAGGAGCCCCGTCTGTCCAGGTCGGGGACGAGGAAGAAATGAGACTGCGCAGGTCAACTAGGGTGCCGAGGCGTCCTATGTACCTGCGTGATTACGTGACTTTTATAAATGAACATTGACTATTTGCAGACTAAGAGGGGAGGAGTGTTATGTCCTTATAAGGACATCCGCCCGGATTGGCTGCCAGCCATCGGGCGGGAAAGTTTGAATCACTGTCAGGGGCGGTGCGACTGCCGGAGCGAATATAAGGAGAGCTCCGGCAGCGCGCAGCCAGTCTTGCTACTGTTACCAATAAAATTATTAATGTAACGAGCTGGTCGCGTCTTCCATTCCTGCGCCGATCTAACACATTGGTTGATTGTTCTCACTGTCAGAAAATTCTTATTTCTAGGGTGAATCTCTCCTTGTTCAGTTTCCATCCATTATTCTTTGTCTGGCCTTCAGGTGCTTTGGAAAATAGCTTGACCCCTTCCTCTCTGTGGCAGCTCCTCAAATATTGGAACACTGCTATCATATTTCCCCTGGTCCTTCTCTTCACTAGACTAGCCATGCCCAGTTCCTGCAACTGTTCATCATATGTTTTAGACTCCAGTCCCCTAATCATCTTGGTTGCTCTTCTCTCCACTCTTTCTAGAGTCTCAACATCTTTTTTTATAATTTGGTGACCAAAACTGGATGCAGTACTCTCGGTATGGTCTTACTAAGGCTTTATAGAGTGGTATTAGTACCTCCCTTGATCTTGACTGTATCTCTCTGTTAAGCAATTTAGGATTGCATTGGCTTTTTTGGCTGCCACCACACATTGCTGGCTCATATTTGATTGATTGTTGGAAAGAATCTACATACTTATTGAATTTTGTGTATGTTTTTTTTTTGTCTTCTCCTTTATTTAGTTCACATATGGTTCTGCTATTATGATGGAGGAAAAAAACCAAGGAGTCTTTTTCCATCAGATGTTCCCAAACATGGCCCTCCAGTATAAGGGTATTTTCAGGTTGTTGAACTTTTTTGAATGGAGATGGGTCGGTGTCATTTATCTGAATGACGTCAATGGTGAGAAATTTGTGCAGGATATACTTCCCATGTACTATAGAAATGGCATTTGCTTTGACATCGTAGAAATCTTACCAGAACCAACTTTTGCTGAAGGTGCTGCTGAAATGTTGGACAAAATAAACAAAATGTATCAAGCAATCCTAAATAGTCCTGCCAAGATATTCATAGTCCATGGTGAAATTCAGACCATCTTTGCTTTGAGGATGGTACTTTATTTCTCAGAATTTGAGAATGTGCCAATGGTGGCAAAGGTCTGGATTATGACAGCTCAAATGGATTTCACATCACTGTCCTTTCAAAATGATTGGAAGTTAGACTTCATACATGGTGCTATATCACTAGCGGTGCACAGAAATGAGTTGCTTGGCTTCCAAAAGTTTGTTCAGGCCAGAAATCCTAAAAGGGAAGGAGAAGATGGTTTCATCAAAGCTTTTTGGGAACAAGCTTTTAAGTGTGTGTTTTCCATTTCTCTGGTAGACCAAGAAGAGAGCAAAATCTGCACTGGGGAAGAAAAACTAGAAACCCTTCCTATATCTGTTTTTGAAACAAGCCTGACCATTCATAGCTATATTATCTATAATGCTGTCTATGCTGTAGCTCATGCTCTATGTGACATGCATTCAGCTGAGTCCAGGTACAGATCAAGGACAAAGAGAGAAAGATGGAAATTTCTGCACAAACCTCTGTGGCAGGTAGTGGTCTTCCAAGCAGAGATACAGTATATAAAGGTGTTCAAGAGATATGTAGGTATTCTTTTCAGTGGAGTCAAAACCTACATTATTCACTCTGTTCTTACTAAGACTGGGATTGCAAGGTTTATTTTATAGGTAATTACTCAACATAATGAACAGCATAGAATTGTTCCATTCCATATTATTGATAGAAGTATTTTTGTACAATGTTTAATTATCTTTGTTGATTTAAAAAAAAAAAACCATCTACCATTGAAAATGTCAATGAAGACTCAAAACATCCAGGCTAAAAATCTGTAGAGATTCTCAGTCATCCAGGTCATGGCTGTCCCAAAGGTGCTCTTTCAGGAGGCAACTGGACTTCTTTCTTTTTTTCTTTGAAGACATTTCACTTCTTATTCAAGAAGCTTCTTCAACTCTGACTGGATGGTGGGGAATGGAAGGGTTTATATTCTTTGCAGACAGCTGGTCATTTGCATCCTTTTAGAGGGTTGTTGTAGCACTTGGAGGTTTGTCTGTATCCTCAGGGTCACCCGAGGCACTCAGTTTACACAGATAAACTTCCAAGTGTTTCAATGACTCTCTAAAAGGATGCAAATAAATAAATAAATAAATAAATAACTTTATTGTCATTGTACATGTATACGTGTATACGTGTATACATGTATACATGTTGTACATGTATTTATTTATTTATTTATTTATTTATTTATTTATTTATTTATTTATTTGTTTGTTTGTTTGTTTGTTTCCATATGCAGTGTATATTACAACTGACTAGTTTATTAACCTTTCTATTAAGTCAGATGAAACTTTTAGGGGAAAGAAAGAACAACTGTAAATCTCAGATATGGAACACTGCTAAAAGAACCATGATGGTGCAGTGGTTAGAATGCAGTCCTGCAGGGCTAACTTTAAAGCTCACTCCAGGAGTTCGATTCTGAGCAGTTCAAGGTTGACTCAGCCTTCCATCCTTCTGAGGGGGATTTTTTTTTTTTTTACATTTTCAGTAAAATGAGGACCCAGATTGTTGGGGGAAATATGCTGACTCTGTAAACTGCTTAGAAAGGATTGTAAAGCATTGTAAAGTGGTACATAAGTCTAAGTGCTATTGCTATTGCTATTTTGTTGTTTTCAGTTGCTAAGTTATGTCCAACTTCTCGCAACCCCATGACCACAGTGCGCCAGGCCCCACTGTTCCCCACTGTTTCCCAGAGGTTGCCCAAATTCATGTTCATTACATCAATACCACTATCTAGCCATCTCATTCTCTGCCATCTCCTTCTTCTTTATCCTTCAATCTTTTCCAATATCAGGGTTTTTTCCAAGTAGTCCTTTCTTCTCATTTGGCCAAAGTATTTGAGTTTCAGCTTCAGTATCTGTCCTTCTAAAGAACAGTCAAGGTTGACTTCCTTCAAGTTTGACCGATTTGAACTCATTTAAGCTCAAAGGACTTTTTCTTTTCTAGTCTCTCTCTCATTCCTGATTTCAGTTGCACCACTTTCTGAGAAGTGTGTCATTTAATAACTCTGCTGGTGAAAAAGTTTCTTTTGATGAAAATGGTTCATTAATAGCAGGATTGGATTTTATCAACTGGGTTACATTCCCAAACCAAACCTTCCAGAGAGTTAGAATTGGCAAAATAGAGCCCATGGCTTCTCCCAAAGAAGACTTCACCATTCATGTGGAAGAAATTCAGTGGCCCAGCCAATTCAACCAGGTAAGATGCACATGCAATCCTGCCGTATAGCTTTAAGAAAGTGGAAAAGTGCTCATCAAGAGAATGCAAGAATCATCCAATACTCATTGTGGCCTAATTCTAATTTCTAAATTATTAATTAAATTTATATGTCACCTGACTCTCAGTGATATATGGTAGTCAGAATCAGAAATATTCACAGCTGTCTAAGAAGCAACTTATTCCGAACTGTTTCAATTCTGAAGCATGGATTAGGACAGGGGTCAGCAACCTATGGCTCCGGAGCTGCATGTGATTCTTTGGGCCCTCTGCTGTGGCTTCCTGTCAGGTGATCCCAACACTGGCTGGCCCCGCCCCTCACCCTCCCCTCCCAGTCACTCCTCGCCTGGCCTGAGAAGGTAAGGGCAATGGTGGGGGATGGAGAAGCAGCCAGGGCAGAGACAAGAGATAAAGAGAGAGAAGGAGAGAGTGGGGGAGAGAGGGAGGGAGGAGAGAGAGAGAGATGTCAAAAGGATGTTGTGGTTCCTGGTGTTTTTTAACAACTGGTTCTCTGCCCTAATGACCGGCTGGGTAAGTGTGGCTAGGAGGTCATGTGACCGGTGGAAGTGAGTGACATCGAGTTGGCCACACCCACCCAGGTTTTGTAGCTCCCGGTGTTTTCCTGGTCCAAATGGCTCTTTGAGTATTTAAGGTTGAAGAGCCTTGGTAGTACAGGGGTTTAAGGCACCCTGTTATTAAGCTGGTTATTAAGACCAGCTGCCTGCAATTACTGCAGGGTTCGAATCTCGCCAAGGCTCAAGGTTGACTCAGCCTTCCATCCTTTCTAAGGTAGGTGAAATGAGGACCCAGTTTGTGGGGGCAATAAGCTGACTTTGTATAAATATACAAAAGGATGAAGGCTATTGCTGAGCACATTGTAAGCCGCCCTGAGTCTTCGGAGAAGGGCGGCATATAAATCAAATTAAAAAAAAAAAAAAAAAGGTTGCAGACCCCTGGATTAGGAAAAATAAACTGGATTCTGTACTGCTTTTTCCTTGGTTCTGGGACAGTAGAAATGTATGGGTTTTTAATTTATTTTCCTTTATCTGAACACAATGCAATTTTCAGAAGAATCAGAACAGAATGAAGAGGTGATCAAAGTTAAAGTTTGCAGTTTAGTTGCAATTTATGCAGAGGTGGTATTCAGCAGGTTCTGACCAGTTCTGGAGAACTGGTAGCGGAAATTTTGAGTAGTTCAGAGAACTGGTAAATACCACCTCTGACTGGCCCCATCCCATCTATTCTCTGTCTCCCGAGTCCCAGCTGATCGGGAGGAAATGGGAATTTTGCATTAACAAAATGCAACCCCCTGGAGTGGGGAGGGAATGGAGATTTTACAGTATTCTTACCCTGCTATGGCCACCAAGCCATGCCCACCAAGCCACACCATGCCCACCAAGCCACACCCAGAGAACCGATAGTAAAAATTTTTGAATCCCACCACTGAATGTATGTATTTGTTAAAAGGGATCATCACTTTTAGGTTGGGCTCAAATTTTGATGACTTCTGGAAGCATTCACATTCATTCAAGATTCTAGGTGAAGAGTGTAATACATGTCAGACCCTCAAAATAATGTTATTCCATTCTATTTAGAGATGAAGCATATGTCAGTTCAAACAAATGTGATATACTGTATCATTGTGATATATTTCTCATTCTTCAACAGACAAAGCCTCTTTCTCTATGTAATGATGTGTGTCAGCTGGGGACTAGTAAGGCAAAGAAAGAAGGAAAACCATTTTGTTGTTATGATTGTTTTCCATGTCCAGAAGGGAAAATTGCTGATCAGAAAGGTAAGAAATCCTGGATAAAGATTCTTAAGAGGACAGTAGATCAAATAATCTGTTTTTTTTTTTTTTGCAGGTGTTGCTAGTCACGGATGATGTTATCTAGTTTGGGTAATGAAACATTTTCAAGAAAACAACCAAACCAAGGATTGGTTCTAACCTGAGCTACAAATATTCTCCTTTATTGCAAATAATCCGTATATGGTACAATATTTTCTGACTTGTCTATATAAAATCTTTTTCAGTTTTACAAAGTTTTTTAAATTTGGTTTGCTGGGCATGCTCTTCTCCATGTTTTACTTTATGTATACCATAGCTTTTATAAACAAAAAAGGAGGTTTAAAGAATGTTTGTACTTATCCAGTAATAATTTCAGTTATTCTCATTCTCTCTCTCTCTCTCTTTCTCTATGTCTCTCTCTGTCTGTCTCTCTCTCTTTCTCTCTCTCTTTCTTTCTCTCCCTTCCTCTTTTGCTCCCTCCCTCCCTCCCTCCCTCTTTGTCTTTCTCTCTGTCTCTCTCTGTCTGTCTCTGTCTGTCTCTGTCTGTCTGTCTCTCTCTCTATCTGTCTCACTCTCTTTCTCTCTCTCCGTCCCTTTCTTTCTCTCTCTCTTTCTCTTCTATTCTAGAAATGTAGAGATTCAGTAAGTTAACTCACCCATATATGCTTGATTTGTGGCTTTTGATACATCATTCTAGTTCTACAAAACCAAAATAATTTAGAAAATCATACATTTAATGTAATAAAAAAACATACTTTGAATATTATATAATATTGCAGCAACAGCACAAGAATGACTCCAAGAGCCACCTTCATCCTTATTGCCACATATTAGACACATTCATTGTGAAAAATTGGGGAATATTTACAGAAAACCATGCTATATTTTTAGTACATTCCTTCACTGAAATACTTAATTCATCAAAATATATTAGTTTCATAAGATGGAAAATCAGATTGCATATTTCAGATATGGATGCCTGCATTCAATGTCCAGATGATCATTATCCAAGCCCTACCCAGGATTCATGCATTCCAAAGAAGAAAACCTACTTGTCCTATGGAGAAACCTTGGGGAGAACTTTGGCTAGCTTTGCTCTTTGCTCTACTTGTCTCTCTGCTTTCATCCTGGTCATCTTTGTTAAATACCATGATACTCCCATTGTCAAAGCCAACAACCGGAACTTGACCTATGCACTTTCCTTCTCCTTCCTCTGTGCTCTCCTCTTCATTGGTCACCCAGAGAAGCTGACCTGCCTTGTTCAACAAACTGCATTTGGCACCATCTTCTCAGCAGCGATCTCTTGCATCTTGGCCAAAACCATCATGGTTGTTCTTGCATTTACTGCTATCAAGCCAGGGTCCAGGATAAAGAAATGGGTGGGCAAAAGATTGGCCAACTCCATCGTTCTTTCCTCCTCACTAATTCAAGTCATCATTTGTACTGTGTGGCTGGTCAACTTTCCCCCATTTCCAGATGTTGACATGCATTCAATGGAAGAAGAAATTATTGTAGAGTGCAATGAAGGTTCAGCTTTCATGTTCTATTGTGTTTTGGGATTTATGGGTTTCCTGGCCATTGTCAGCTTTGTAGTGGCTTTTCTGGCCAGGAGATTGCCTGACACGTTTAATGAAGCTAAGTTTATTACCTTTAGCATGTTGCTGTTTTGCAGTGTTTGGATATCTTTTGTTCCAACTTACCTGAACATCAAGGGAAAGTACATGGTATCTGTGGAAGTCTTTTCCATTTTGGCCTCCAGTTTAGGAATTCTGGGTTGCATCTTTTCCCCCAAATGCTACATAATTTTGCTGAAGCCAAATCTTAATACAAGAGAACAGCTAACAAGAAAAATAAAATAATATCTAACACCCAAATCTAAAATAATGTACATTTATTCAAAGGAACACTATGGGAAAAAAGCTTGTGTGTGAAGATTTGAAGTTGATGGGCATTTTCTCTGTTTTTAACCCCTTTACTAATGTTGTTGTATCTTTTGATGTCTTTATGTAAAAGCTGGCTCTTCAGCTATGACATGGGTGTCAAACTCTCCACGTCACATTGCTGTCACACGACGTTTCGTGACATTTTCACGCAGCTGGGGTGGGCGTGGCCTATGCGTGACACAGCCAGCCTAAGGGGCAACAGTTTGACACCCCTGACCTATTGTGTCTTCTGCAGCATTTTTTGTAATTTTCCATAGGACAATAACATAATTACTGTGTAGCCTACCAACTATTCTAGGAAGTACTGCTGACTTTAAATGTTTATAAAATTGTCCCATATCAGGGCAAGCAAAATAGGGATAGAGCTATTTTATACACTTAATAAGGAAAATTCAACTGCAAAAGTTCTGACCACAGAATGTTTAGCATTTCTATTAAGAACCGGTCCGAACCAGCTGAATACCACCTCTGTTCTTTCCCAATACCATTAAAACACAAACACAATCACACCCATCTATCAGACAGATAAATGTCCTTCATGTACAGAATCTCCCCTTCTTTATTTTATAATGGAGGCATTCCCCTGAGCCACTAGCATGGACAACTTCTAAAACATTTGATGGCTTCATATAATCAATTCTCAGAACATTTTATGTGGGCCTCTTTTCAGCATCTCCAATGGCTCCTGTAAGGTCTCGCCTCTCCAAATCTTTGCAAGAAAACAGGACTCTTGAAACTGAAGTGGTTCCAAAAGGAGCCACTTTTTTTTTTTTGTTGAAAGGCTTGTGATAGCAAGAGGTCTAGTCAGGAATGAAATCTTCCCACTTAAAAACCAGCAATTTAAAGCAGTGCAAACAAAACACCTCCCACAGTACAGCAATGCAGGAAACAGAAACTTCATATAGAGAACTTTCTAAACAGGAAATAGAAACAGAAACTTCACATGGAGATCCCTCCAATCCTCCCCCTCCCACCAGAATGTCAGCATCCCAATAGCAATATATGGGCCCTGACAGCTCCTCTCCATTACCACATTGGTGCTTCAGATGTCCTCTGCTCCCAGTCAAGGAAATACTTTACAAACTGGATGATTTACAAAATGTTTAATTTTCTTCTTTATTAAAAGTGTTTTTCAATTCATTTGCTTTTGGCCATCAAGATTCTAGGTCCATGATGGCGAACCTATGGCATATGTGCCAGAGGTGGCACATAGAGCCTTCTCTGTGGACACGCGCACTGTCACCATCTGGTCTTCTGGTTTCTGCTGTGCACATGCACACTGGCCAGCTGGTCTCCAAGTTTCTGGGGCTACGGTGTGCATGAAGACCAGTATGTGTGCCAGAAACCTGAAGATCAGGTGGCCGATGTGCACATGCTGGTCTCCAAGTTTCCAGGGCTCCAGCATATATGTGTGGACACGTGCATGTTTCAGTTCGCCATCACTGCTCTAGGTAGTGTTGTTCTATCCAGGGAACATGTTCAGACATTTTCAAAAGAACTGGGCAACTCTCAACAACTTCCTAAATCAGATGCATCTTTTCTTAGGATTCTGTAGCTATTCTCCACAGTTCTAGCTAAGACTGCCGCGTGGCAGCAGCCCTGCCTGAGCTACTCGACGTGATAGCCATGGTGGCAGTTGATACACCCAGGCTTATGGTCATGGGTGATTTCAACTTGCCATCCGTTGGTGAAACGTCTGGGATGGCTCGGGAGTTCATGGCTTCCATGATGGCCATGGACCTGACCCAGTTAGTTCATGGCCCCACTCACGGGGGGGGGGGGGACACACTCTAGACTTGATTTTTGTCTCTGGCCAGTGGTTGAGTGATCTTATTATAGGGGATATAGACATGGAACCCTTGTCATGGTCAGATCACTCACTCCTTCATTTGGACCTTCGTACCGCTACACCCCGCTGCAGGGAGGCGGACCCAATTAGATGGGTCCGCCCCAGGCGCCTGATGGATCCTGATAGGTTCCAGACGGAGCTTGGGCCAATTCCTGATGATCTGGCACACGACTCGGCCGAGGACCTGGTAGCTGCCTGGGATCGGGCGGCTGGTGGGGCCTTGGATCGAGTCGTGCCTTTGCGGCCTCTGACCCGGTGTCGATCCCTCGCGGCTCCTTGGTTAACCGAGGAGCTGAGGGAGATGAAACACTGGAAAAGACGCCTAGAGAGCGGTTGGAGGGCCAGTCGCGCTGAATCTGACCGAACACTGGTAAGGTCGCATATTAAGACCTACCTAGTGGCGATAAAGATGGCAAAGTTTAATTACTTTTCCACCTCTATTGGGTCATCAGGGAATTGTCCGGCTGCCCTGTTCAGGGTAACCCGCTCCCTGCTCCACCTGGGAGCGCGGGAGGATCCCTTGGAAGGCAGGGCGGAGGATTTCGGACAATACCTGCATGACAAAATTGCTCAGATCCGGGGGGACTTGGACTCTGACTGGGTAGATCAGGGCAGGGTGACGAGGAATAGTCTTGAGAATGTTATCTGGGAGGAGTTTGATGCTGTGACTCCCGATGATGTGGACAGGATTTTGGGGAGACTTAGTACGGCCACATGTTTATTGGACCCGTGTCCCTCCTGGTTGGTACTGGCCTCCCAGGAGGTTACACGAGGCTGGCTCCAGGGTGTTATCAACGCTTCGTTGAGTGAGGGTCACTTCCCCGCGGCCTTGAAAGAGGCAGTGGTGAGGCCTCTCCTCAAGAAGCCGTCCCTGGATCCGGCAATATTGGCCAACTACCGTCCTGTCTCCAACCTTCGCTTTCTGGCGAAGGTTGTTGAGAGTGTGGTCGTGCGACAGTTTCCGCAATTCCTGGAGGAAACATCCTATCTGGATCCGTTCCAGTCTGGTTTCAGGCCTGGGCACAGCACGGAAACGGCATTGGTCGCATTGGTTGATGATCTCTGGAGGGCTCGGGACAGGGGTTGCTCCTCTGTTCTGGTCCTGTTAGACCTCTCAGCGGCTTTTGATACCATCGACCATGGTATCATGCTGCACTGGTTGGAAGAGTTGGGGATGGGGGGCACCGTGTTACGATGGTTCTCCTCCTTTCTCTCCGACCGGTCGCAGTTCGTGTTGGCAGGGGGGCAGAGGTCAATCTCGAGGCCTCTTATATGTGGAGTGCCTCAGGGGTCGGTCCTCTCGCCCCTCCTGTTCAACATTTATGTGAAGCCGCTGGGCGAGATCATCCGTGGCTTTGGGGTGAGATACCATCAGTACGCTGATGACACTCAGCTGTACATCTCCACCCCAGGCACCCCAACAATGCCCTTGAAGTGATGTCCCAGTGCCTGGAGGCTGTACGGATCTGGATGGGGAGGAAAAGGCTCAAGCTCAACCCTTCTAAGACTGAGTGGCTGTGGTTCCTGGGATCCCGATATAGTCAGTTGACTCCATCACTGACTATTGGGGGCAAGTCTTTGGCCCCCACAGAGAGGGCTCGCAATCTGGGAGTCCTCCTGGATATGCAGCTGTCCTTGGAGGAACATCTGACGGCTGTAACCAGGGGGACCTTTTGTCAGGTTTGCCTGATCCGCCAGTTGCGGCCCTTTCTTGATCGGGATTCCCTGTGCACAGTCACTCATGCCCTCGTAACCTCTCGCCTTGATTACTGTAACGCTCTCCACATGGGGCTCCCCTTGAAGAGCACCCGGAGGCTCCAACTGGTCCAGAACGCAGCAGCGCGGGTAGTGACGGGAGCAGCGTGGCGCTCCCATGTAACACCGCTCCTGCGTGAACTGCACTGGCTCCCGGTGGTCTTCCGAGTGCGCTTCAAGGTGTTGGTTATCACCTTTAAAGCACTCCATGGCATAGGGCCTAGCTATCTTCGAGACCGCCTTGTTTATCATTTTAATTAACGGGGCCAAATCTATATATATATTTTTAACTGTATTTTAATATTTGTATTTGATGTTTTTATTTGGCTGTTCACCCCCCTGAGTCCTCAGGGAGAAGGGCGGTATACAAATTCAAAATAAAATAAAAAAATAAAATAAAATAAAAGATGTGGGAAAAGGGCATGTAAACAGAATAGAATAACAGAGTTGGAAGGTACCTTGCAGATCTTCTAGTCCAAACCCTTACTCAAGCTGGAGACTCTATACCATTCTGGACAAATTGCTGTTTAATCTCTTCTTAAAAATTTCCAGTGATGGAGCACCCATAGGTAGGCAAGGCATTCCACTGGTTAATTGTTCTCATTGTCAGGAAGTATGTCCTTAGTTCTAGGTTCCTTTTTCCTTACTTGTTGTCATGCTTTCAGTTGTTTTGGAAAATAGGTTAACCCCCTCTTCATTGTGATAGCCCTTCAAATATCAAAACAGTGCAATAATGTCACCCCACTCCTTCTTTTAACTAAACTAGACATACCCAATTCCTGCAACCATTCATAAACCAAAGTGTCCTACAGCACTATCAGCTATGTATTTGCAGTAAGGAGGCTGGGTGAACTTAGTGTTAGACATTAAAAACAAGATGCTGTTTGGTCTACAAGAAAGGATGGGAGAAAACTATTTTTAAAAATGCAAAAGTTTTGTAAATAACTTCAGTGAGGCATTTATTCAAGACAAATTTACATATTTCAGAGATCACTTCAGAAGAGGTCCAAAAGCTTCTCTTTTCTTCACCGTCCCTGCAAGATGGCTGTGGCTCAAAAGCTTCCTGGCAGCGGTTCGTCCAGCAGGATTTCGTATGGCTCATCAGAGCCCACTATTTTCCAATCCATTCCCACTGCAAGATCAGCCAGAAGAATGTAAACAACTGGAGTGATTATAACAGAGAAGAAGCATAAAGTGTAAAGTGATGTTATTTAAAAATAAAATTGAACATGATAAAAAATGATGGAAAGAAAATAATATGGCAGAAGTTGAAATAAGAAGAGATGGAGAAAAATGATAAATTTGTGAGAAAGGATGTATAAAAGAGATAAATATTGAAAAAAAATGGGACGATAAAGATATATTATAAGGATGATTTTGATTATATATAAGATGTATAAGATGTGACCTGGTCAGCACTCTGTTCATAAAACATGTATGATGAAAAGAATTTTTTTTCAATAAAACTTGTCTTAAAAAAAAGAAGAAGAAGAGGTCCAAAAGAAAGTAGGTTAGTTCTGAACATGTAAATCCACTATGGAGCACTGTAGTGTCAGGACATAATAGGTTTTCCTTTCAACATCGGCTAGCCACACCCTCATTAGCCGATGAAGCCAAATAAGGCAGAAATAGATCTATTCTAGTCTCCCTTAAGTCTTGCAGCAGACAACATAATGCTGCTTAAATGTCTGATAAAGCCTAGAAAATAGTGATTTGGGATATCACTTAACTATGGCTATACAAACATTGATTTACGTAGGAAAAACCCTGACTAGAACAGTAATGCACATATAGACCTACGAAAAAAAAGAAATATATATATATATATATATATGTTGCAGAGAGTCTAAACTTTGATCTGGTGACCAATATTTTTCATCTCAATGTGACTGCTTATTTTAATTTTCTTAGAAATCCATCAATATTGGTTATTATCAAAAAGAAAAGTGGTACCCTGAATAAAGTAACAGGAAAGAAAGAAAGAAAGAAAGAAAGAAAGAAAGAAAGAAAGAAAGAAAGAAAGAAAGAAAGAAAGAAAGAAAGAAAGAAAGAAAGAGGGGTGGGGCGGGAGGGATTTTACTAAACTCAAAGGGGAAATCAACTATAACATTCTTTTTTTTCATTTACTTCCATGGAAATTAAGTTCAAAAACATTCAATACTCCCTCATCTGTAATTACCAAAATAATCATTATTATCTCTGCTTCTTGTCTGGGTGATATCCATGGCAGTAGTAGCACAAATTTGTATTGAGACTAAGATATACTGATAATATCCATGCATCGTTCAGGCAAGGATTTTTCATGGCTGATGTAACAAGAGCACTTGCAATAGCATTTCTGCTGAATAAATCGTCATTCAAGCAGAGACTCATATCTTCTTGAGTTTTATTTTATGCTTCAGTGAAAGATATTGGAAAGCAGATGGTAATGCAGAATGCTAATATTAATGAAGCTATTATTGGTGGGTTTTCCTTCTGTGGTATGCCAGTGTCCTGTGCACCAAAGGGCTACTCAGATATTTCTGCCAATCCTTCATAGATATTATCATGCTGGAGACCTCAATATTGCTGGTGTTACTTCTCAGAATTATGTGCTTTCGCGTTCAATAACATTTCGCAAAGCTCCCTCACCTGAACTCTTTGATGATATCATGTAAGGAGTTACTGGTTTACTTACTTTAAATAAACCAATACAAAATGCACTCTATATTCTTCAAATGGTTATTTTTATGTTGTTGTTATTTTGGTGGATTTATACATTGAAATGCCTTGTACAAATTCATTCCTGTCTTCTTATGCAAGGTGCAGAATTCATATGTAACATATCAAGACGGGTACTATATGATTTATTTTCTTTTTTAAGAAACACTTTATTGCTAAATCCTTTTTCCATATTCATTTTCTTCCCCAAAATTATGTCTGTCAGCGTTCCAGAAAACCCAGCTTTGCCAGTCTTTTAGCCAAGGGTAGTCCGCTGCAGGCCATGAATCTACCGCTTCAATGCTGCCAATGTCTTCTGTGTGGTGAAATTGTTGCATATTCCATAACTTCCTGTTACACTCATGAACTGAACAGACTGTTTAAAAGAAAACCTTAATATTAGAGGTCGTCTTTGTAATATAATTTCATAATAATATATAGGAGCTAATTATAATATTCTTTTTGTGTGTTTTGACATGCTTAGAATGGATGGAAAGTAATTGAGGGATAAGTTGTCCAAAGGATGCTTTTTCAAGAGACAACTGGACTTTCTGGTTTTTCTTTGAAGATGTTTCCCTTCTCATCCAAGAAGCTTCTTCAGAGCTGAAGAAGCTTCTTGGATGAGAAGCAAAACATCTTCAAGGAAAAATCAGAAAGTCCAGTTACCACTTGAAAAATGTACCTTTGGGACAACCATGACCTGGATGACTGAGAATCTCCATAGACATGAGGGATAAGTTGGTAGAGCACAGCAGAATTCATGAAAGATGACAAGCAGTTCTAATTTTTGCAATAAATAAACTCCTTTTTCTATATAATTCAAATAGAGAAAGCTTGGAAGGGTTAATGTTTGAATGATTCTGTATAGCACTCAAAGGCATGTCTGGATTCTTCTTAATAGACGAGAACCTCTGCAACTCAGGATGTTTTTGGTATTTTTGGTGTTCTCTGAGCTTGGTTGTTTTCTTGTAGATATTTCATTACTCAACGAGATAACATCATCATCTTACATTTTAATTCTTAATTTTAATTTTAATACATTTTGGTTCTAGAGCATCAGCCAGTGATCTTTTGAATCTTATTAGTTGAAGATACATTCATAGATTTGCTATAAAATAAATCAATAAATAATCACATTTTAGCATATTATCGCTGTAATTTTTTTTTCATTGGAGCACAATTAATTCCCCAGATTAAATTCAAATTGAAATTTTAAAAAGTAACTCATTAAGGATGCAAAGTTTCCCAACTTCACCCCTTCCCATGATAGGGGTGATGTAATCAACTTAGGTGTATCTTCATTTGTTCAATATAGAACAACTGAAACATAATAGAATAGAATAGAATAGAATACAGGTGAAACTCGAAAAATTAGAATATCGTGCAAAAGTTTATTTATTTCAGTAATGCAACTTAAAAGGTGAAACTAATATATGAGATAGACTCATTACATGCAAAGTGAGATAGTTCAAGCCTTGATTTGTCATAATTTTGATGATTATGGCTTACAGCTCATGAAAACCCCAAATTCACAATCTCAGAAAATTAGAATATTACATGAAATCAATAAAACAAGGATTGTACATAGAACAATATCGGACCTCTGAAAAGTATAAGCATGCATATGTACTCAGTACTTGGTTTGGGCCCCTTTTGCATCAATTACTGCCTCAATGCGGCATGGCATGGATGCTATCAGACTGTGGCACTGCTGAGGTGTTATGGAAGACCAGGATGCTTCAATAGCGGCCTTCAGCTCTTCTGCATTGTTCGGTCTCATGTCTCTCATCTTTCTCCTGGCAATGCCCCATAAATTCTCTATGGGGTTCAGGTCAGGCGAGTTTGCTGGCCAATCAAGCACAGTAATCCCATGGTCATTGAACCAGGTTTTGGTACTTTTGGCAGTGTGGGCAGGTGCCAGGTCCTGCTGGAAAATGAAGTCAGCATCCCCATAAAGCTCGTCTGCGGAAGGAAGCATGAAGTGCTCCAAAATCTCCTGATAGACAGCTGCATTGACCCTGGACTTAATGAAGCACAGTGGACCAACACCAGCAGATGACATGGCTCCCCAAATCAACACAGACTGTGGAAACTTCACACTGGACTTCAAGCATCTTGCAGTGTGTGCCTCTCCATTCTTCCTCCAGACTCTGGGTCCTTGGTTTCCAAATGAGATGCAAAAGTTGCTCTCATCAGAAAAGATGACTTTTTTTCTTTAGCCCAGGTAAGACGCTTCTGATGTTGTTTGTTGTTCAGGAGCGGCTTGACAAGAGGAATACGACATTTGAAGCCCATGTCCAGGATCCGTCTGTGTGTGGTGGTTCTTGATGCACTGACTCCAGCCTCAGTCCACTCCTTGTGAAAGTCCCCAACACTTTTGAATGGCCTTTTCCTGGCAATCCTCTCCATCCTTGCTGCTTGTGCACCTTTTTCTTCCACACTTTTCCCTTCCACATAACTTTCTATTAATGTGCTTTGATACAGCACTTTGGGAACATCCAACTTCTTTTGCAATTACCTTTTGAGGCTTTCCCTCCTTATGGAGGGTGTCAATGATGGTTTTCTGCACAACTGTCAGATCAGCAGTCTTTCCCATGATTGTGATTCCTACTGAACCAGACTGAGAGACCATTTAAAGGCTCAGGAACCCTTTGCAGGTGTTATGGCTTAATTAGCTGATTAGAGTGGGACACTTTGAGCCTAGAATATGGAACCTTTTGACAATATTCTAATTTTCTGAGATTGTGAATTTGGGGTTTTCATGAGCTGTAAGCCATAATCATCAAAAGTATGACAAATCAAGGCTTGAACTATCTTGCTTTGCATGTAATGAGTCTATCTCATATATTAGTTTCACCTTTTAAGTTGCATTACTGAAATAAATGAAATTTTGCACGATATTCTAATTTTTCGAGTTTCACCTGTAGAATAGAATAGAATAGAATAGAATAGAATAGAATAGAATAGAATAGAATAGAATAGAATAGAATAGAATAGAATAGAATAGAATAGAATAGAATAGAATTTTTTTATTGGCCAAGTGTGATTGGACACACAAGGAATTTGTCTTGGTGCATACACTCTCGGTGTACATAAAAGAAAAGATACACTCGTCAAGAATCATAAGATACAACACTTAATGATAGTCATTGGGAACAAATAAGCAATCAAATAATATTAGGAAACAGTCAATATAAATTGTAAGGATACCAGCAACAAGGTTACAGTCATACAGTCATAAGTGGGAGGAGATGGGTGATAGAAATGATGAGAAGATTAATAGTAGTGCAGACTTAGTAACTAGTTTGACAGTGTTGAGGGAATTATTTGTTTAGAAGAGTTTAGCAACTCTTGTACTACAACATATGGATTGTTACACAATTTATATATTTCTTTGTAGGGTATTGACTCAGCATTACCAGCATATTCTGGCCCTGGTATTTGCTGTAAAAGAAATCAATGAAAACCCACATATTTTGCCAAACATCACGTTGGGCTTCCAGATCTATAACAGCCATTTCAGTGCAAGCTGGACTTATCTTGCCTCAATGGAACTTCTCTCCGCCCAGAAGAGGTTCATTCCAAACTACAAGTGTGATAGTAGAAACTATGCAGTTGCAGTCATTGGGGGACCTAATTCAAATGTCTGCCTCCATATGGCCACCATCCTAGGTATCTACAAGGTTCCACAGGTAAGGATTTGTTGAACAGTTTTCGTTTGCAACAGATTTTCAAATTCTAACATAGCAATGTTGGTTTGAATAGTCATCCCTTTTTTAATCACTTTTCTGTGATAAAAGTGTGCACCTCTATCCTTTTCGTACATGAAAATATCTACATTTCTTGAAGTAATATGTAAAAAATATGTACATTATGGAAATTTAAATGAAGAAATATGTGTATTAGGTAAAATTGTGTGCCTTAGAAAACATTGCAGTTGTTAGTTTTTGGTCTTATCAAAATCAATGTTATTGTTTATAATTTTGCTGCTGCTTGGCTGATTTTATTTGGCTACTGATTTAATGGTGTTTTTATGGATAACTTTATTTAATATGAAGTATTTGTATTGTCTCTTCTTTTGTTATACTATAGGAGATAACTTGTAAACTTTCAAATAAAATACCAGGAATGAATGATTTAACAACTAGGATGTGAGTTGGCAATGTTTTAGTCTTTGTATAACAGGAAAGTGGAATTTAAGTGGAATTGTTCAGTTATTAGGTATCCGAAATCAAATAAGGCAACGATAACAGTTCAGATGGATTGCAGAGTGTAGTTTTGATCTGTTGTGTATTATTTGAGAGAAGGAATTACATATGAACTGCAGGCTGAGAGATTCTAATCTAAAGAAAGGGTGCAGAGAAGAGCAACAAAGATGATTAGGGGACTGGAGGCTAAAACATATGAAGAACGGTTGCAGGAACTGGGTCTGTCTAGTTTAATGAAAAGAAGGACTAGGGGTGACATGATAGCAGTGTTCCAATATCTCAGGGGCTGCCACAAAGAAGAGGGAGTCAAGCTATTCTCCTAAGTCTGCATTACTATTACTATTAATCTTTTCATCGTTCCTATCACCCATCTCCTCCCACTTATGACTGCATGATTGTAACTTTCTTGCTTGTATCTTATGATTTATATTGATATTGATTGTTTCCTAGTATGATTTGATTGCTTATTTGTACCCTATGACTATCATTAAGTGTTGTACCTTATGATTCTTGATGAATGTATCTTGTCTTTTTATGTACACTAAGAGAGTATGCATCAAAGACAAATTTCTTTTGTGTCCAATCACACTTGGCCAATAAAGAATTCTATTCTATTCTATTCTATTCTATTCTATTCTATTCTATTCTATTCTATTCTATTCTATTCTATTCTATTCTATTCTATTCTATTCTATGCCTTGAGGGTAGGACAAGAGGCAATGGGTGGAAACTAATCAAGGAGAGAAGCAACTTAGAACTAAGGAGAAATTTCCTGACAGTTAGAATAATTAATCAGTGGAACAACTTGCCTCCCGAAGTTGTGAATGCTCCAACATTGGAAGTTTTTAAGAAGATGTTGGAAAACAATTTGTCTGAAGTGGTGTAGGGTTTCCTGCCTAAGAAGCAGGTTGGACTAGAAGACCTCTAAGGTCTCTTCCAACTCTGTTATTCTATTCTATTCAGTCTTTAAAAGATATCATAATTTTAAAAATGAAGGAGGAAAGGACACAATTTGATCTCCTTCCATGTTGGTATATTAGAATCAGCATCAAACTTTAACCAACTTACTACTCCCAGAAGCACAGAAACCTGTTTTGGAAATGTGTTCTTTCTTATCAATTCCTTAGCTGTCCTATGGTTCTGCTCCAGTGCTGGATTACAAACACCAAGAAGCTTTTGTCCAACACATGTTCCCCCAGGGCATCCATCAGTACAATGGGATTTTTCACTTGCTTCTTCATTTTAGATGGACATGGATCGGAGTGCTGTATCTCGATGATGACAATGGGGAGAGATTTGTGCAGAATGTACTCCCATCATTTTCTCAGAGTGGCATCTGCTTTGATTTTATTCAAAGACTACCCAAACAAGGATTTTCTAATGCTATTGAAACTGTTAGATCAGGCGCAGGAAATGAAGACGTGACCAGCTCGATACATTTAGTAACTTTATTAGCTACCAAGTAACAAGACAAGACTGAGGGCGCGCTGCCGGAGCTCTCCTTATATTCGCTCCGGCAGTCGCACCGCCCCTGACAGAGATTCAAATTTTCCCGCCCGATGGCTGGCAGCCAATCCGGGCGGATGTCCTTATAAGGACATAACACTCCTCCCCTCTTAGTCCGGGAACTGTCAATCCTCGTCAATAAAAGTCACGTAATCACGCAGGTACGTAGGACGCCTCGGCACCCTAGTTGACCTGCGCAGTCTCACTTCTTCCTCATCCCCGACCTGGACGGACGGGGCTCCTGTGTCTCCTGGTTCCCTCCCCGGAACCGGGCTCGGTTCAGCTGGCGAGTGTGCGGGGTCACCCTCAGCGCCTCCGGCCGGACCGCAGACCTTGGATGGCTGGTTCTGGTGGTCTTCCTCCTGGCCTGTGGATCTATAGTCTCGTAGCGGTTGCTCGGTTCCGACCCGGGAAGAGCGTCTGAGTCTCGGTAAGTCTGTCGCTTGCTCCTCCCTGGTCTCCCGGGCGCTGCAGTTTGGTTGTGGTCCGGCTTGCTGCCGTCTGGGTGGTGGTTCCACTCGGTGCCCTCGGGTCCGGTCTGCCGGCTGCGGGTGGTGCTGGCTTGCGTTGTGCAGTTCGACCTCGCAGGGGTGGCATCGGTCCCCTCGGTTGGGCTGGCGTTGGTCTACCCCGTCTGGTTGGCGGTGGTCGACCTGGTCGGGATGTTGTTGCGGGACTACCTCTGCGGGGCGGCGGAGGTCTCCCCTGCCGGGGTGGTGCAGGTCTCCCTGGCCGGGTTGTTGTCGGCTTTCCCTTCCCCCAGTCCCTGGTCTACCGCCGGTTGGTGCCTGGGGTCATCCGGGTCGGGTTGTTGTTTCCTGGCTGTCTTCTGAGATGGGCGGGGGTCCCCCTCGCCGGGGAGTCGTGTGCCACCCTCACCCATGGGTAGTGGGGTGCCCGTCTTGGCTGGGTCCCGGTCTACTCGCCTGGAACTGTGGTCTCCCTGGCCGGGCTGGCGTAGGCTGCCATCACTGGTGGGGTGCGCTGCTCCTCCTCTGCGCAGGTCCCGGTCTACTTGTGGGCTGGGTTGGTGGTCCCTGGCCCTGTTGTGCCGGGTGCCCACCTGGCTGGGTTGGTGTTGCCATCCCCCGTGCGGCTGGCCCCGGTCTACCTCGCTGGACTGCCGACGTGACAGTACCTGGTAGTGTGCTGGGCCGACCTTGTCGGGATGGCGTTGCTCTGCCTCGCAGGGGTGTGGTAGGCCTACCTCGTCGGGGTGTCGTAGGCCTACCTCGCCGGGGTGTTGTAGGCCTACCTCGTCTGGGTGTGGTAGGCCCACCTCGCCAGGGTGTTGGAGGCCTACCTCGTCTGGGTGTTGTAGGCCTCCCTCGTCAGGCTGGTTTTCGTGTGTTCCCCCCCACCTTTTCCGGAGTTGGTCGATGTGACGTCTACAGACCTGTCCATCTTCCAACTCGACGGTGTAGGATTTGGGGCCGGTTGTGCTGTCAATCTTCCCCTTCAGCCACTTAGGAGAGCCGTTGAAATTCAGCGCGAAAACTGAATTTCCCTTGCTGAAGGCGCGAAGCGGGCGGCTGGCGGTTGCGGTCACTTCAGGGCTGTATTGGGGGTGCAGCCGGTCCAAGGGTGACCTCAACCTTCTGCCCATCAGCATTTCGGCCGGGCTCTTGTGGGTGGTGGCATGCGGCGTGATGTGCTGGGTGAGGAGGAAGTTGTCTATCCGTTCCTGCCAGTCTCCCGGGCCCATCTTGGTTAGTGCCTCCTTGGTGAGCCTCACCATGCGTTCAGCTTGTCCGTTTCCGGCCGGCCTGTATGGGGCGGACAGGGCGTGGCGGATGCCCAGTCCTGCCAGGAAAGACTCCATGGCCAGGGATGTGAGCTGGGGGCCGTTGTCGGAGACCAGCACGTCCGGTAGTCCATGTGTGGCGAAAAGACGGCGCAGGGCTCGGATCGTCGCTTCTGTTGTGGTAGATGCCATGGGTACCACCTCGAGCCACTTGGAGAAGGCATCTGCCACGATGAGGAGGTGTCGCCCTTGCATCGGGCCCGCGAAGTCGATGTGTATCCTCGACCAGGGGTTGCTGGGGGTCTCCCACTTCGCGACTTCGGATTGCGGCGGCGCTGGGCGAACTTCTTGGCACGGGTCACATCTGGAGACCCATTGTTCAATGTCTCTGTCCATGGAGGGCCACCAGACGTAACTCCGTGCCAGGGCCTTCATGCGGACGATGCCCGGATGCCCTTTGTGCAAAGTCTCTAACGTCCGCCGTTGCAGAGTGCTTGGAATCAGCACCCTGTCTCCCCATAGCAGACAGCCCCTTATGGTGGACAGCTCCTTCTGCTTCCTGGCGAACGGGCTGAACCTCTCTTCCGTCTTTTCCGATGGCCACCCTCTGAGGATCCAAGACTTCACTTGGCGGAGTGTGGGATCCTTTTGGGTGTGGACGGCCACATCTGCGGATGAGACTGGACAGCTGGCATCGTCATCTATGTGGAATAGGTGGAGCGTGGGGGCTGGGTCTTCAACCGGATTCTTCGATGGGCATCTGCTGAGTGCGTCTGCGTTTCCTATGGCTGTGCCTGGCTGGTGCACGAGCCTATAGGAGTAGCCGGCTAGGAAGATGGCCCATCTCGTCATCCGCGGGGACATGAAGGTCGGGGTGGGTTGGTCACCTGCGAGGAGTCCCAGGAGTGGCTTGTGATCGGTGATTATGGTGAAACGTCTTCCGTAGAGGTATTCATGGAAGCGCTTCACTCCTGCCACGATGGCCAGGGCTTCTTTGTCCAGCTGACTGTAGTTCCTTTCTGCGCCGGACATGGTCTTCGAGAAGTAAGCGATCGGGGCTTCCGTGCCGTTGGGCAGTTCGTGGCTGAGAACTGCCCCCACCCCGTAAGGCGACGCATCACAGGTCAGCTTGATGGGGAGCGTCTCGCTGTATTGGATGAGGACGCTCTTGGACGTCAATAGTCCTTTTATGGCCCGGAATGCTGCTTCCTCTTCCTGGCCCCACTTCCAGGAAGCCGATTTCCCCAGCAGGCGGTGGAGTGGCTCAGCAACTGTGGCTTTCTGTTTTAGAAAAATTGCGTAGAAGTTGAGCAACCCAAGGAATGCCTGAAGCTCCGTTTTGTTTTTTGGGCTTGGAGCTTCATGGATTGCTTCCACTTTTGATTTGGTGGGGTGGATGCCAGTGCTATCAATGAGATAGCCCAGGAACTCGACTTCCTGTACCCCTATGATGCACTTGTCCCGCCTGACCCTCAAGCCCTTGGCCTTGAACCGCTGCAGGACAAGCCTGAGCCTTTCAAGGAGTTGAGCTCGAGAGTCACCGGAGATTAGCACATCGTCGAAGTAAGGCACCACCCCTGGAACGCCTTGGAGAAGGCGTTCCATCATAGATTGGAAAATGCCTGGGGCAGCGCTGACTCCAAATTGGAGGCGGTTACATTTGAATGCCCCCCTGTGCGTGACAATTGTTTGTGCCTCCGCCGTTGTTTCATCCACTGGCAGTTGCTGGTAAGCCTGGGCCAGGTCCAGTTTCGCGAAAATTGAGCCAGTTCCCAGGGAATGCAACAGATGTTGCACGACTGGGACTGGGTATGTGCTCTGTGCCAACGCCTTGTTGATGGTACAATGGTAGTCGGCGCAGATGCGCACAGACCCATCATGCTTCAGTGGGGTCACAATGGGGGTCTCCCATGAGGCATGATCGATCGGTTCCAGAACGCCCTGGGCGATCAGCTTATCCAGCTGTTCGTCTACTTTCGGCCGCAGGGCAAACGGAACTCGGCGGGGCTTAAGCCTAATTGGGGTGATTCCCTTGTCCAGATTAAAAGAGATTGGCCTCCCCACAAATTTCCCCAGCTTACCATCGAAGACTTCTTTGAACTCTTCGAGGATGGTGTCGAGTTCGTCCCTATGGATTTCGTGGATGCCCACGATGGAAAGCCCCAGCGGCTTAAACCACTCCACTCCTAACAGGTTCGGTCGGCTGTTCTCCACGATGGTGATGGGCAGCTCTCCGTTAAAGTCCTTGTATTTGATGTGGATGGTGGTTCTGCCCAGGATTCCAATGGGGTTTCCGTTGAAGTCCACAAGCCTCGACTTCGGGGTTTTCAGCTGGGTCTTCTTGCAGGATGGCTTCAGCTGCTGTAGGTGCTGCCAGTCCATGATGGAGTAGGCGGATCCGGAATCTACCTCCATCTTGCACGGTGACCCCTCTGCCAGCAGCGTCACGTGGAACTTGGTGGTCCCCTCGTCGCTTGTGTGTGCGATGGTGGTCTGGTGCACAGTCCTGTTACGGGGATATTCCTCCTCCCCGCGCCTGGGCTGGTTCGAGGACCGTTTGGATGTCCTCTGGTTATCTTTGCGATTCTCACGGAATCGTGGTCTGGGCGGTTCCAGGGCTGGATCTGCTGCTCTGCAGGCCTCGGCGATGTGCCCCCTCTTCAGGCATCGGCGGCAGGTTGCGTCCCTCCATCTGCAGGTTGCCCTGGGGTGGTCGCCTTTGCAGCTGCCGCATCGTTCTCCCCGGTCGCCATGCTGTGGGTTTTCCCGCCTGGGGGGGCGGGAAACCTTGTGGACGGCCCTTTCCTCATCAGACTCGGATTGCGTGGTTGAGTCGTCTGATGAGGTCAGGCCCGACTTGTGGATCTTGTGGATCCCTCTAGCTTTTACCATCGCGGCGGCTGCCTTCTCGGATGTTTCAGCCGCTGTTGCTTCGTCGAGGACGTCTTTGAGTGGGATCCTCTTTCGGCTGAGGAACTTCTTCTGCAGACCCACATCTCTCATTCCAAAAACAACGCGGTCTCGGATGGCATTGTCCACGTTGTCGAACTCACAGTTGGCGGTGATTTGGCAAAGCGCTGCCACGAATTCCTTGATGGATTCACCTTCCCGCTGGTTTCTCTGTTGGAAGGTGAACCTGTTGGCGATTGGGGTGCCTGTGGGTGCGTAGTGCTCCTGTAGGACTTCCTGCAGGTCGTTCCAGGACATCTCCTCAATGTCCCTGGGTGCCACGAGGTCAATCGCCATCTCCAGGACGTCCGATCCGCAGTGAGCCAGGAAGAGGGCTCTTTTCCGCTCATCGTCGAGGTTCTGGTAGCCATTTCCTCGCAGGAACTGCCGGAATCGGACCATGTACGACCTCCACTTCTCTCGGGATGGGTCGAATGGGTTCAGTGCGGCAATCGGAGCTTGCGGAGTTGCCATTCTGAGGGTCGCTGTGGTTTAGTGACTTCAGCTCGGTGGGCGATCGTGCCACGAGTCTTGCTCAGGTTCTCTTCTCTAGTCCTTCGTCGCCAGTGTTAGATCAGGCGCAGGAAATGAAGACGTGACCAGCTCGATACATTTAGTAACTTTATTAGCTACCAAGTAACAAGACAAGACTGAGGGCGCGCTGCCGGAGCTCTCCTTATATTCGCTCCGGCAGTCGCACCGCCCCTGACAGAGATTCAAATTTTCCTGCCCGATGGCTGGCAGCCAATCCGGGCGGATGTCCTTATAAGGACATAACAGAAACCCTTATGGAAGATGGGATTAAAACGTACAAGATCATCAGCAGGAACACTTCCAATGTCTTAGTCATACACGGAGAACTACAAACCATGTCAGTTCTTATCCTACTGCTAGGAATGCCAGAATATCTTGACATGGACAAATCAAAAGGAAAAGTCTGGATTTTGACCGCTCAGATGGATTTTGTGTCTTATTCTTTTAAAAAAACACATGACATAGACTTCATCCATGGTGCTATATCCCTTGCAGTTCACTCAAAGGATGTGTTAGGATTCCAGACCTTTCTTCAGACCAGGAATCCCACCTTAGAAAAAGAAGACGATTTTCTCCAGATTTTTTGGGAACATGCATTTGACTGTTCTTTACCCAAACCCAACATAGACAACATGTCCGGGAGACCTTGCACTGGGAAGGAGAAACTGGAAAGTCTCCCTGGGACTCTTTTTGAAATGAAGATGACTGCCCACAGCTACAACATCTACAATGCGGTCCACGCTGTAGCCCATGCTGTGCACTTCATGTCTTTATCACAGTCCAGGCAGAGACAGATAGGAAAAAATGAGCCGCAGAAGAATCTTCTCAATCAAGACTCATGGCAGGTAAAAACAAAAAGTAAGGATGGTGCTATGACACAAAACAATCTACCAAAACTATAAATGAAAAAGTGTAAGTTTTGAACCTAAAGTCAAAGTCTCTCCTGACTTCATTTAACCCTTAACCATAGTACGTCTGTGGTCAAGGGTTAAAGACGTACTATTTCGGCTATGCTATTACAGACATGAAGTCATAATGACCTCAGTAACAAAAAAAGATTCAATGTTTTCATGGTTGGATCCAAAGATTGATGTATAGAGCAGTAAACCAAAAAATGTATTGATCTCTTATCAAATCCACATTGCACAGGTCACTTTTTGTTTCTCCATCCTTGAACGTCAGTCTTCCATCTCTAATTTTTACATTGGTCCACTAAATGATGGAACTAATAATTTCTTTAGAAAATAATAATTTCCAAATCTCTAGGGGAGTAGGTGAATTTTTGAGATTTCTAGCTGCTGGCCCTAGTCCAGGTAATTGCAGAACAATATTGCGACTAGCGGTTCCAGATCTATTGCTTCCAAAAGGTGCAGAAGACCATTTGAATTTGTTCTTGCCATATAAATTATTGCACAACGTAGATTGTACCTGGTCATCAATTTCATTGGAAGCTTCATCATCGCTGATGTCAGAATCAGTGGCGAAGGCAGGTTCCTCATCGTCCATTACAAAATTTTCGTCACAATCCAATTCCACTTCACTCAGATCACTCTCTGCTTCTCCATAGCATTTTAGAACAGTTTCTTCAAAGTTTGGATCAAATAAATAAACTGGAACTGAGACAGCTGATAGTAACAAGAATCACACTGATCTGAAAACAGATATCTTGACTACTGATGCTCCCTTTTTCCATGACTTTTAACAAAAATGAATGTCAAATGTAATTATTTCTGGCTTGAATATGATTTTAAAGCAATTTGTTGCCCAAGCTATGAAGGCAAAGCTTCGTAGAGGATATTGAACCATGGGCAGTGTGGCTATGAGATCTCTCTCCAGCCTCAACTGATTTTTTTTAAAAAAACCCTAAAGGTGAAAACAATTAACTTAGTCTGATCAAGTCTTCAGTTTCTTTCAACCTAGTTAAGTGCATTCTTGTCAATAATAATAATAATAATAATAATAATAATAATAATAATAATAATAAATAGATAATAGATAATATGTTTTGTCATTTGAATATAATTCCCACATGATTTTTTAAAATTTAATTATGAATCTTTACTGATCGTTGTTTCTATTTTCCCCAATATAAATATTATTTTATCCAATATGCTAAAGTGCCTCATTATTTTTTATTTTATAGAATGTTAATGTTGTGTATGCAAATCTATCATCTATCTATCTATTTATCTATCTATCTATCTATCTATCTATCTATCTATCTATCTATCTATCTATCTATTTATCTATCCATCCATCCATCCATCCATCCATCCATCCAACCATCCATCCATCCATCCATCCATCCATCCATCCATCATCCATCCATCCCCTTTTTTGCATTTTTCTTTCAGTTTCGGCTCCACCCCTTTTTGAGAAAAGTTTCATTCAACAATAACGCTGGTGACATTATTTCTTTTAATCAAAATGGTGAACAAATAGTGGGATTTGATATTATAAACTGGGTAACTTTCCCAAACCAGTCTTTTCATAGAGTCAAAGTTGGAATGATAGACCCACATGCTTCTTCAAAAAGTGCATTTCTCATTGATGACAGTCATATTGTGTGGCCTGTCAGGTTTACTCAGGTAAGTATGCATCCGTTTAGAAGTTTTCAGACATTACTAACAAGTTAGAGCTTTTATTTATTTCTGAACTACTAATCTCTCTCAAGACTCTCTACGGGACACTGGGTTCTATACAAATGTTAAAATATAAAAATAGTATATATAAAAAATTAACAATATAGAAGGATGCAAGAGTGATTAAAGATATTAAAGATATTGGGGTTTTATTTAGTGACAAGTGTATACCAAGAATTGACATCAGAGGACAAAGCAATGGAAGAGTCCTTTATGCATTGTGATATCAAAAAAAATTAGCCAAACTATATTTAATACTGCATCCAAAGCTGCTATAAAATCTTCTTCTATGTTACATTTTACGCTTTCTTTCATGTCTAGGGTTATCCCCTTTCATTGTGTAATGACAATTGCCAAGAGGGTTATAGTAAAAGAAAGAAAGAAGGGAAGCCATTTTGCTGTTACGATTGTTTTCCATGTCCAGAAGGAAAGGTATCAAATCACAAGGGTAAGATATATTAGATAAGAAGATTCTTCTATATAGCATCTAGTTGATATATAGGGGGAAGTATAACTCTGTAGTATGAATGTTTTGTGTTTGATTTGGAAAAGTTGATTCAGAATGCAGAGACGTACCAAAAGAGGACCTAATTGTAATGTACATATATAAAAGCCAAATATCACTCACTCATCATGAAATCTCCAGAATGGTAAAGCCTACAAACTTGAAATTTGGTATATATGTTCCACTTGACTTCTAGGTGCTTGCTAAGAAAGGATTTTTTGAAATGACCATCAGATCATTAGTGTTTCATATACAGTATTATATTCACATGCTCTGATGCCAAGGAGTTAGACATTCTACTCCCCTTCCCCACCTGAAAGGAACTCTGTCCCAACTGCCATTTGCCATATATCAACATGCTCTGATCCTACTTCTTGCTAAACCGGGTGTGAGCATGGCCAGTGCGTGACTCATTCGGCCTGCAGGCTGGGACATTCTACTCCCTCTATTCCAACTGTTTGGACTCGGACTTTGTTTGAACCTCTGGGAGGGCGAAAACAGCTTCCCCAGGCTCTGGAGGCCCTCTGGATGCCAGAAACAGGCCTGTTTCTGGCCTTCCCAAACTTCTGGTAGGCCTGTTTTTCGCCGTCCCCAAGCCTCCACGTGCGCCCTGCACTTACCTGCATCCAAAATGGGCCGCATAGGGACTCCTGGGAGTGGTGAGGTGAGGTGGCAGGGCCAGTCAGGAGTGGGATTTGGGGGTTCTCTGAACTGCTCAGAATCTTACCTAGAGGTTCTCTTGAACCCCTGTGAACCCCCAGCAGCCCAGCCCTGAACTAACTGAAACCACACCTTTATCCATTTCTAATTCAGATTTGCACCAACTTAAGAGTACACTCCTAACAAAATGATAATTTTGTTTATCTTTGGAGTCTTCATTATCCCTGAGTCTTCGGAGAGGGACGGCATATAAATTGAATTAAATTGGAAAAAAAATTGAATTGAAATAATACAGTTTTGTAGGTTCTGTTGAGGTTCTCTGACAACCTGATCCAGCTTTACATGATTGAGTGCATATGTTTCTTTTCAGATGCAGACACATGTTACCCATGTCTGATAAATCAGTATCCAAATCCACAATGATGTTTATGCATTCCAAAAACTTTCAGTTTCTTATCTCTTAAAGAACATTTAAGGGTGTCGTTGGCTGTTCTGGCTCTTTTCTTTTCTTTCCTGACTATCCTGGTACTTTGGCTTTTTATTAAGCATCGAGACCTCGCAATAGTCAAGGCCAACAACCGGAGCCTCACCTACCTTCTCCTGATTTCTCTCCTGCTCTCCTTCATCTGTGCTTTATTGTTCATTGGGCCACCAGAAAAGATTACATGTCTCCTTCGCCAAACTGCTTTTGGCATCATCTTTTCACTAGCGGTTTCTTGTATATTGGCCAAAACCATCATTGTGGTTCTGGCTTTCATGGCCACCAAACCTGGATCCAAGATAAGGAAATGGTTGGGGAAAAGGTTGGCTTATTCCATCGTCCTTTCCTGTTTGCTTATCCAAATAATGATTTGTACTACATGGTTGACAACAGCTCCTCCATACCCAGATGCTGATGTTTATTCATTGAATACCGAGGTTATACTGGAATGTAATGAAGGCTCCTCTACCATGTTTTACTGTGTTCTGGGTTTCATGGGATTTCTGGCCATTGTCAGTTTTACGGTGGCTTTTTTAGCCAGAAAACTCCCGGACAGTTTTAATGAAGCTAAATTTATTACCTTTAGCATGCTGGCTTTTTGTAGTGTTTGGCTCTCCTTCATTCCATCCTACCTGAGCACTAAAGGAAAATACATGGTAGCCGTGGAGATTTTTTCCATCTTGACCTCCAGTTTTGGGTTATTAGGATGCATTTTTTTCCCTAAATGTTATATCATTTTGATGAAACCTGATCGAAAAATTGGAACATCTTTAACAAGAAGGAATCAATAAAAGGGAAAATTTCAAATCCCTCAATTTGGGGATGGGGGAGGGGAACTTCAGGATACATTCTACATATGATGCTGTTCAATAAATGTGGAAATCTTGTCTTGATGTTCTACAGTATAATTGATAAGTCTTCATAGTCAAGTGAAGACCTACCATGAAGGCTGAGGAACCAAAACAGATTTTGGGAGGATGGAGCCCTTCGCAATCCTGTTTTATGCAACTTACCAGGAAAGTAATAATGTACCTATAGCAACTAGAGAAGATAGACAAAGGTGATATTTCACATCCTTCCATAGACTAAATTCTACTTCTGAAAACTCCACCCAGTCTGCTCATGCAACAACAGGACCCTGGGATATTCCACAATTCCGTTCATATTTCATATGCTAATCTCTACATGAGATGGGTAGAAGATAAATCTAATAAATAAACAAAATAAACATTTTCCCCCTTTGGATTGGCCAGTACAGCATGTTTTTACACAAGGGATATTTGAGTGGGATATCTTTCAATGCTTGCACTGTACCACAAGTATCATGACACCAAAGACCAGTGATGGCCAACCTTTTCAGCACCCAGTGCCAAAAAGAGAGCGCACGCACACATACACGCACTCGCCAGGGACACGCCCCAGAAGAGAAGCTGCCAAGTGGACATACACATGCAAGGAAATGAACTTCTGGTTTCTGGCGCACGCATGTGCACCAGCCAGCTTGTCTTCCAGTTATTGGCATGCATGTGCGTGTGATGATCAGCTGGCCAGTGTGCATGGAAACAATAGAAACCGGAAGACCAGCTGATTGTTGTGCATGCATGCGCACCAGAAACCCAGAAGAGGAACGGGCGATGGCAGACATGCTAGCCAACATGGCTTTGTGTGCCACTTTGGGCATAGGTTCGCCATCATGGCCATAGAGGATCCTAATCTTCCTACTTCTTCAAGAGAATTCAAGGATATAATTGTGCCTTTAAAAAGGAGTAAAAGTTGACTGTTTGTTTCAGATAGAATACTTTCATTATTAATGAAAGTGGATCCCACTGTCTGATTGGTAGTCAACAATTAAAAGGAAAACCTTGTATCCCTGAATTGTCTTTTATCATTTCAAGTGGGGATTGGAACAGTGTTTTCAACTGTCATGATTCAAGTTTATGCCTTTGTCAACAAAACATCTGTAGCAAAAATGAAGATGTATGCAGAGAGGTCAACTCAACCTCTCTGGATATAACTGTGACTTCTGTTTTTATTTTTGTTTTCTTTTCTAAGGTGTTCAGCATGTATTTGGAATATTTTCTTGGGGGAAAATGCAATTATCAATCTGAAAAGATACCAATGAGTTAATTTAGGTTAGGATTCAGTTCAATATAAATGGCACAATTTTTGAATGAGTTACTTTCACATGCCCCTTTGTCAACCAATGAATACTTCATTGGTCAGCCAATGAATACTTCAGCTTCAACCAAAACAATACAAGAGCACACAATAGATACAAGCTCATGGTAAACCGATACAAACTAGACTGCAGAAAATACAAGTTCAGTAACAGAGTTGTCAACGCCTGGAATGCACTACCTGACCCTGTGGTTTCTTCCCCAAATCCCCAAAACTTTAACCTTCGACTGTCTACTGAAGACCTCACCCCATTCCTAAGAGGTCTGTAAGGGGCGTGCATAAGCGCACCAGCGTGCCTACAGTCCCTGTCCAAATGTTTTCTTTTATCCATATCCTTTTGATGTACTTATAATTATGTTTACACTTGTATCTGTCATAAAATACATGCTTGATGAAAATAAATAAATAAATAAAATAAATAAAAATAAATTATTTTTTTCCTCCCATGGCAAATATTATCAAGCAGGAATGACGATCTTATCAACTGTTTTGGGTTTCATTATGTAAGAAAACGAAATGAATGATCACCTGCTATCATTTCAATCTCACTGTTATGTGTCCCCAGAGAACATTTGTGTCTACAATCACAAAGGTTACATAAACAAATAAAATGAATCAAGAGATATATAACACTTCCTAGAGTAGGATGAGTTAAAGGTTAGGTTATATAATATATATAACCTATTAACCTTAATTTTCATTTAACTTGATAGGAGACACTGATGACAACTTATCCATGGACTTAAACACCCACAAAAAAGTTAACTGAACTTGCTGTGGACTCAAGACTGGAAAGCAACAGCAGCTTTGAGTAAATAATTATTATCAAAATAACCATAATTAAATTGACATCTTTCTGTCTATCAGTGGTAGCAAAACTACGTAACACGTTCAATGGATTTTCTATCCCAACAATTGATCTATATGCCCAGGCTTGGTTTTTCAGGACAGCTTTCTGCAAAAATAGTCTGTTAAATCAAAATGTGACACTAAGATCTTCTCCGTCATTTTTTAAATCAACAAACAAGATGTTGGTGATAATTATGTTTGCATTTGCTTTGTTGCCTCATACGGCTAGCAAATGCCCTGTTGATAAATGTGCCACTCGGGTGCTTCTTCCAATTCTTCACAAATATTACCATTTTGGAGAATTTAACATTGCGAGCATTACTTCTCAGAGTAATGTGCTTTCACATGCCTTATCCTATGAAAAAATACCATATCCAGAGTACTTTGATGATATTCCGTAAGAATCTGGGATATTATTGAATCACAATGGGTATCTCTCCTGACTTTCTATCTGAGCAAGTTGCTTGATAGATGAACTTTTATTTCTGATTCATATCATTTGTAATGTGACCTCATTCTAGTTTTAGCAAAGAAGCATAATAGTAACATGATTCTTTATTAATAGAAGCCATACATTCTGTTCTTCCTAATATTTGTGTCCTCCTCTGTGGTTTTTGAGGCTGGACAGCTCAAGCTGTATTTTGTAATATCTTAAAGACTGTTGTGTGCTTACAAGGTTTTGTTTCTCCAACAAAAGCAATACATGTTTTCTGATTATATTTATTCAGAGTGTATTTGCAAACAAGAGCTGCAGCCCTTATGAAGATATATGTTACCTGGTTTATTTATTTTTTTTTTTTTATGATACACTCTTTTCAGCAGCAATATTATTTTGTAATCATTTGCTTCGGCTCCCAAAATCACATCTGCTGAATTGAATGTATAGCTATTGTAATAGATTTTTTCCGCACATTAGGGAAAATGACCAACTTTTCGGAACTGGCGAACTATATTTTTTAGTAGTGGGCAAATTGATGGGAACAGAATTCTGAACTGGAAGTGAACAATTCTGGAAACTTGTTTATGTCTTGAGTCATAAACAGAAGTTAATTATTCCCAATCCTTGATTTTTTAAAAAAGGATCTTTTCCTGCTTCTCCTTCCTCTCAAAATATCTTCTTAGCACATTCATGTGTCTGTGTGTCTGCATGTCTATGTGTAGATGGGTAAGTGGATGGGTGTTATATCCATGCAATAACACATACTGAATCCAACATTCTGAGCTCCTGGGAATATGTGCCCTCATAAACCTGATGGCCATGAAGATGCTATGCTAGCCTTTTTAAATGGAATAGATCATATGAATCTAACTATAACAGTGCTCTGGAGCTTAGGTTGGTGAATGAATTAGAAGACTGGGTTTTAGCATCATGCACAACTTTCTAGTCAGCCCTGTGAATGAACGAAGGAGTATCATTTATAATCTTAATACAAATGTATGAATGGTTTGCCTTTACCACCCAGAGTCCCTTGGGAGTTGGGTGGCATAGAAATTCAATAAATTAAATTAAATTAAATTTACCAAATGCAGGCAGATGCAGATTTCCCAAAACATGTAACAAAATTATTGTGTGCATGCTGACTAGAAGCTCCAAATTAAATTCACATACAAATTTCAAGAAATGATACCTTACAGGAGTGTATTTTCTCTTCCCATCGTAAGAGCTATACATAATCGATCTCAAATGCAGAATCATTTGTTTGATATATATTTAATACAAGTATTGCTATATTGAGAAAACATAACATGTTGAAGCATATGGTTATGTCTTATATACTTTTTGTAGGGTATTGATTCAGCATTACCAGCATATCCTGGCACTGGTATTTGCTGTAAAAGAAATAAATGAAAACTCACATATTTTGCCAAACATCACTCTGGGATTCCAGATCTATAACAGCCATTTCAGTGCAAGCTGGACTTATCTTGCCTCAATGGAACTTCTCTCCACCCAAAAGAGGTTCATTCCAAACTACAAGTGTGATAGTAGAAACAATGCAGTTGCAGTCATTGGGGGTCCTAATTCAAATGTCTGCCTCCATATGGCCACCATCCTTGGTGTCTACAAGATCCCACAGTTAAGGAACATCTATACTTCTGATGCTTCCCTTATTGGCATGATTAAAATAAGGGGAAAACTGTGTGACTTTTTAAGAGTTGAGACTATACAGTATGTTGACTTTCATCCTTCATATTTGAACATTAGAATTCCTCCAATTATAGAGACTAAAATATTTTTGCCTTGATCAAAATTTGCATTGTGTCCACCATTTTGTTTACAGAAAGTATGTCCAAAATATTCCAAAATTGAGAATAATATATTTTTATCCTTGACTATTCATAATTTGATTTAAAAGACTCTTAGTTTCCAGAAGCTAATATGGGATAATAGTGTGTTTAGATTTTATGTTGTTATAAAGCATTGTAAGGATTATCTTTCACAACTGAAGACAGGTTAAATTGGGTTTCTAACAGAACAGAACAGAACAGAACAGAACAGAATAAAAGAGATTGAAGGAACCTTCGAGGTTTTCTAATCCACCTCCTGCTTAGGCAGGATACCCTACACATTTCAGACAAATGGTTGTCTAATCTCTTCTTAAACAATTCCAGTGATAGAGCACACACAACCTTTTAAGACAAGCTGTTCCACTGATTAATTTCTCCTTAGTTCTAGATTGCTTCTCTCCTTGATCAGTTTCCACCCGTTGCTTCTTGTCCTGCCTTCAAATGCTTGACTCCCTCTTCTTTGTGGCAGTCCTTTAAATATTGGAACACTGCTATCATGTCTCCCCTAGTCCTTCTTTTCATTAAACTAGACATACCCAGTTCCTTCAAACTTTCTTCATATGTTTTAGCCTCCAGTCCCCTAATCATCTTTTTTGCTCTTCTCTGCACTCTTTCTAGAGCCTCAACATATTTTTAAATTGTGGTGGTCAAATATATTTACCGATAGATGTTATGACATAATTTTTAAAAATTCTGTGTTTATTTTTTAAAAGGTTACATATGGATCTGCTCCAGTACTGCATTACAGAAGCCAAGCTGGCTTTGTCCAACAGATGTTCCCAAAAAGCACTCATCAATATAATGGGATTCTTCACTTACTTCTGCATTTCAGGTGGACATGGATTGGGGTGCTTTATCTTGATGATGACAATGGGGAAAGATTTGTGCAGAATGTCCTTCCCTTTTTCTCAGAGAGGAGCATTTGTTTTGATTTCATACAAAGACTCCCCAAACAAGGATTTACTGGGGAAATGCAGAAACTTATAGAAGAAGGTCTTGCAACTTACAAGATCATTATGAGAAATACTTCCAATGTTTTGCTCATACATGGAGAAATACAGACAATGCCAGTTTTAAGACTCCTGATAGCAGGTTCAGTATATTTGGATATGTCTTCAAAGCCAGGTGATAAAGTCTGGATTATGATGGCCCAAATGGATTTCACTTCCTTTGCTTTCCAAAGTAGCTGGAGCATAGACTTCCTTCAAGGTGCTATACCCTTGGCAGTCCACTCAAAGAAAGTGTCAGGATTCCAAGAGTTTCTTCAGACCAGAAACCCTATCTCAGAAAAAGAAGATGGTTTTATCCAGAGCTTCTGGGAAAGTGTGTTTGAATGTTTTTTCTCAGAAAACCTGTCAGAGAAAACCTGCACTGGGTTTGAAAAACTGGAGGCTCTTCCTGGTTCCCTCTTCAAAGTGAAGATGACTGCTCACAGCTATAGCATGAACAATGCAGTCTACGCTATAGCACATGCTCTGCATCACATACATTCTTTGAAATTCAAGCAAAAACATTTCTTGAAATTCAAGCAAAAAATAATGGTAAAGGGGCAGAGAAAGAAACTTCTCAATCAATACTCTTGGCAGGTACAGTATATACCTTATATGTACTGTATATACAGAACAGGATGATAGCAATGTTTCTATATTTGAGGGGCTGCCATGAAGAAGAGGGAGTCAAACTATTTTTCAAAGCCCCAGAAGGCAAGACAAAATGCTACTGGTTCAGACAAATCATTATCTCTGACAATCAGCTGTGCCACGCAATTTATATTTGCTAAAAAGCAGGAAATCTGGCTATATTTCAAAGCCCCAGAAGGCAAGACAAGAAGCAATGTATGGAAAGTAATCAAGGAGAGAGAAGCAACCTAAATCCAGGGGTGAAATGCTACCGGTTCAGACCAGTTCAGGCAAACTGGTAGTAATAAAAGCTACGGGTTCAGGCGAACCGGTAGTAAAAAAATACTACCAGTTCAGACGAACCAGTATTTACGACGATCAGATGTGTCATGCCATTTATATTCACTAGAAAGCAGGAAATCTGGCTTTCTAGCGAATCTAAATCATGTGGCACAGCTGTTTCCCTCCCCATTGTTCTACTTACCTTAGAAAAGGCTTCTTAAGCCTTCTTTTTCAGCGGTGCGTGATAGCGCCTGAAGTGCACCTGCGCGTGTGTAGTGAACCGGTAGTAGACCTTGTAGGATTTCACCACTGCCTAAATCTAAGTAAAAAAATTCTAACAGTGAAAAACATTAAACAGTGGAACGACCAATGGAACAATTTGTGAACAGGCTTGCCTTCAGAAGTTGTGGATGCTCCATCACGTGAGGCTTTTAAGAAGAGACTGGACAGTTTGTCTGAAATGGTAGAGGGTCTCTTCTGCTTGATCAGGGGGTTGAACTATAAGATCTGCAAAGACCCTTTCAACTCTGTTATTCTGTTTTTTCTATTCTACATCACAAATGGAAAATGTCTTATCATAGTTTTATATGCAAAAATATAAATTATAGGAGTAACAAATAACTTAGAACAGTGGCCCCCAAACTTTTGGGTGCCAGGGATCAGGTCTGTAGAGAGAGGTTTTTCCATGGACTGTGTTGTTTAAAAATGTTTTCCCCAATTTGATCTTAGCTTCATCACCTTCTACGAAAAGTATCATTCAACAACAGTGCTGGAGAGCAAATTTCCTTTGACCAAAATGGAGAAAGAATAGCGGGATTTGATATTATCAACTGGATAACATTCCCAAATCAATCTTTCTTAAAAGCAAAAGTTGGAAAGATTGATCCATATGCTTCTTCAAAGAGTATATTCTCCATTAATGACAATAGCATTGCATGGCCAAACAGGTTCAATCATGTAAGGATGTTTCAATTTCCTGAAGCATTATATCAGCATTATAGAGAAGTTAAGCAACTGCCTAATTCACTAGAATTATCCCTTATGGAGGGCATGAGAGTTGACTAAAACAGTAATCATACAACCGCTGAAAGAAAAATATACACCAGTTTTGCAGTAAAGGAGTATTGCTATTTATCTGTTAACATTTAGTTTAGTTTTGACTTTTATAAAGAGAAAAGGTTAATGGCTTTTGAACAATATTGGAAAATAATGGAATTGTTGTGTTTGAAACAATTCCCCAGTCCTTTATAGATAGATAGATAGATAGATAGATAGATAGATAGATAGATAGATAGATAGATAGATAGATAGATATTAGGTGCATTATGATTTCTACATTTTAAATTATATTAATTCATTGATTCTGTTCTATGCATGTCTATTTCTTTCTTTGGTTAATTAGTTCAGCCCAATAAAATGTATGCCAACTAATTAAAAAATAACCGACATCCAAGATCAATAACAAAAGCTAAATGTAAAGACTTCAAGACAATTAAAGAGGAGATATGTCTATACAGGCAACATTAAGAAAGTACAGAAGTGCTTTTGGACTTTAGGGTAATCATAGAAACATCAAGAAAATCTCTGAAATAGATAGACAATTTTTTACAGTTATCTCAATTAAATATTATTGTAGCAACTCTAAAAAAAATGTATAAAGAGCATAACTTAACATTTTTCCTAAGAAGATCAAGTCAGGCCCAGGGTCTGCGGCTGATGCTATGCAATGCCAGGTCGGTGGTTAATAAGGCCCCCCTCATCTGTGATCTTATTTTGGAGGGGGGTGCAGACCTGGCAGGTATTACGGAGACCTGGTTGGGCCAAGAGGGGGGGTCCCCCTCGTAGAGATGTGCCCGCCAGGTTTCCGTGCATTTCATCAGCCAAGGGCCCAGGGGAGGGGTGGGGGAGTGGCAGTGATCATTAGGGAGAGTCTTTGTCTGAGGGAGATCACTGTTCCTCAGATAGCCGGATGTGAGTCCCTTTGTGTGAAGTGGGGCCGTGAGGTGCAGATGGGTTTGCTGACTACGTACCTGGCTCCCTGCCACGTGGCAGCGACCCTGCCCGAGCTACTCAACGTCATTGCCGGGGTGGCGGTCGATACCCCCAGACTGATTGTCATGGGGGATTTCAACCTCCCATCCACAGGTGAGGCGTCAGAGGTGGCTCGGGAGTTCATGGCTTCCATGACGGCCTTGGACCTGACCCAGTTAGTTCAAGGCCCCACTCACATAGGGGGACACACTCTGGACCTGATTTTTATCTCTGGTCAGTGGTTGAATGATCTTGGTAGAGGGGACCTAGATATTAAACCCTTGTCATGGACAGATCATTCACTCCTTCAACTAGACTTTCCTACCACCTCCCCCCACCGCAGGGAGACGGAACCGACCAGATGGTTCCGTCCTGGGCGCCTGATGGATCCCGAAAGGTTCCTGACAGAGCTTGGGCCGTTTCCTGAGACTCTAACACACGACTCGACTGAAGAGCTGGTGGCCGCCTGGGAAAGGGCGGCCGCTGGAGCTTTGGACCGCGTCGTGCCTTTGCGGCCTCTGACCCGATGCCGATCTCAATTAGCTCCTTGGTTCTCTGAGGAGCTGAGAGAGATGAAGCGTCGGAAAAGACGCCTAGAGAGCATTTGGAGGACTAGTCAATCCGATTCCGACCGGACACAGGTGAGGTCTTATATCAAGACCTACCTAGTGGCGATAAAAATCTAACCATTTTTCCGCTCTTATCGCATCTGCAGAGAACCGCCCAGCCGCCCTGTTTAGGGTGACCCACTCCCTTCTTCGGGGGGGAGTGCGGGAAGATCCCTTGCAGGGTCGTGCTGAGGATTTTGTGCAATTCCTGCACGATAAAGTCGCTCGGATTCGGGATGGCTTGGACTCCGATTGGATGAGACCACGGGAGGAGACCGGGGCAGGTCTTGAGAATGTTATCTGGGAGGAGTTTGATCCTGTGACTCCCGAGGATGTGGACAGGGTTCTGGGTAAGATTAGTGCCGCCACGTGTTTATTGGACCCGTGTCCCTCCTGGTTGGTACTGGCCTCCAGGGAGGTTACACGAGGCTGGCTCCAGGGGATTATAGGTGCTTCTTTGAGTGAGGGTGCCTTTCCTGCCGCCTTGAAAGAGGCGGTAGTGAGGCCCCTCCTCAAGAAGCCTTCCCTGGACCCGGCTGAATTAGCCAACTATCGTCCAGTCTCCAACCTTCATTTTGTGGCGAAGGTTGTTGAGAGCGTGGTGGCACGACAACTTCCCCGGCACCTGGATTAAGCTATCTATCTAGACCCGTACCAGTCGGGCTTCAGGCAGGGGCACAGCACAGAAACGGCATTGGTCGCGTTGGTGGATGATCTCTGGAGGGCTCGGGACAGGGGTTGCTCCTCTGTCCTAGTCCTATTAGAGCTCTCAGCGGCTTTTGATACCATCGAACATGGTATCATGCTGCAGCGGTTGAGGGGGTTAGGAATAGGGGGCACCATTTTGCGGTGGTTCTCCTCCTTCCTCTCCGACCGGTCGCAGTTCGTGTTGGCAGGGGGACAGAGGTCGACCATGAGGCGTCTCGCATGGGGAGTGCCACAAGGGTCGGTCCTCTCGCCCCTCCTGTTCAACATTTATGTGAAGCCGCTGGGTGAGATCATCCGTGGTTTTGGGGTGAAGTGCCATCTGTACGCTGATGATACTCAGCTGTACATCTCCACCCCAGACCACCCCAACGATGCCCTTGATGTGATGTCTCGCTGCCTGGAGGCCGTGCGGGTCTGGATGGGGAGGAACAGGCTCAGACTCAACCCCTCCAAGACCGAGTGGCTGTGGCTTCCGGCGCCCCGATATAGTCAGCAGGTGCCATCGCTGACTATTGGGGGTGAATCTTTGCCCCCCACAGAGAGGGCTCGCAATCTGGGTGTCCTCCTGGACGCGCGGCTGTCTTTAGAAGAGCATATGACAGCCGTGGCCAGGGGGGCCTTTTATCAGGTTCACCTGATTCGCCAGTTGCAGCCCTTTCTGGATCGGGACGCCCTGCGCACGGTCACTCATGCCCTTGTTACTTCCCGGTTGGACTATTGTAATGCTCTCTACATGGGGCTCCCCTTGAAGAGCACTCGGAGGTTCCAACTGGTCCAGAATGCGGCCGCGCGGGTGGTTATGGGCGCAACCCGTTGTGCCCATGTGACACCCCTCCTGCGCAAGCTGCACTGGCTCCCAGTGGTCTTCTGGGTGCGATTCAAGGTGTTGGTCACCACCTTTAAAGCGCTCCATGGCATAGGACCCGGGTACCTCTGAGACCGTCTTCTGCCACCAATAGCCTCCCACCGACCAGTCCGTTCCCACAGAGAGGGTCTCCTCAGGGTGCCATCAGCCAAGTTATGTCGGCTGGCGACGCCCAGGGGGAGGGCCTTCTCTGTGGGAGCCCCAGCCCTGTGGAACGAACTGCCCCCGGAAATTCGTAAGATCTCCGACCTCCGGGTGTTTCGCTGCGCTTTAAAGACCCTGCTGTTCTGCCAGGCCAGACTATCAACACAAAAGTTTTAAATTGGGGTATTTAAATTTATTGGGGTTTTAAATCTGAGCCACTTTATTTAATTATTTTAAATTTTATATTGTTGTTTTGTCTGTGTTTTTAAATAGGCTGTACACCGCCCTGAGTCCTTCGGGAGAAGGGCGGTATAGAAATAAAATTATTATTATTATTATTATTATTATTATTATTATTATTATTATTATTATTATTATTATTATTATTAATCAATTTTGTTTCAAACTCCCTAGACATATTTATTGATATGATAACTTGATATTCTTTCTTTTACATTAAGACTCAACCTATTTCAGTTTGTAACGATAACTGCCATCAAGGATTCTATAAGAGGAAGAAGGAGGGGAAGCCCTTTTGCTGTTATGATTGCCTTCCATATCCAGAAGGAAAGATTTCAACTCAGAAGGGTGAGGAAAAAACAAACCTAGATTTTTCAGATGTTTTGATATTTGACCTAGGCAGTTCCTTTGCATTTACAATCATCTTCTTTTAATGACCCCATAATCCCTTATGGGGTGGAGTCTGGACTGAATGGAGCTGAGTGTTTACTGGCCGGATGTCCTTCCTGTTGCCAATGCAGTGTTTTTTCAGCAGATATAGTCTCATTGTGCCCAGAGAGAGAGAAATATCTGCCTCTACCTAGGATCAAACTCACAGCCTCATGATTGTGAGGCGAGAGCTAAACCTCTAGGCCACCGCACCACTCTTCCTTTGCATTTACAATGATGTATGTAATCCATTAGCATCATATTAACAGCTCAGTTTTGTGTTTTGTAGTATGACTTTTGAGATTATTTCAGGTTTGTGAAAGAGCAAGAACAGAAAGAGGAGAACAAAACACTAAGTATTGAATCCTTAAACATTATGTTTGGAATATTTATATCTTTTCTGAAGGCCTGATTGTGCAAGACCATTTTTTCCACCCAGAACCAAACCATTTGGCCCACCCAGTATGTACATTCCACTACTCCCTTTATTCTGTGGGATGAAAGGGACTGAGGTCCCCTTTCAGCAATGTACAGAACAATATTTTTATTGCCAGAGAAATAAAGAATTGAACCGGAGCCAAAGAAAGCTTACTGGACTATACTGGGTGGAAGTAACTGTTGCTAACAATGGAATTAAGACAGTGATGAAATCCAATTTTTTTTTTTACTACCGGTTCTGTGGGCGTAGCTTGTTGGGTGTGGTGTGTCTTGTTGGGCGTGGCTTGTTGGGCATGGCAGGGGAAGGATACTGCAAAATCTCCATTCCCTCTCCACTCCTGGGGGAAGGATATTTCAAAATCTCCATTCCCACCCCACTCCGGGGCCAGCCAGAGGTGGTACTTGCCGGTTCTCCAAACTACTCAAAATTTCTGCTACCGGTTCTCCAGAACCTATCAGAACCTGACTTGCAAAGAGCTTGCAAAGATTGTCTCCTTTCAATTAATGGAGACAGTAGTTGGTCCTTCACAAGATGGAAACACATACAGAGTCTAGATAATCCCAGCCTGTACTGTTGAAGAAGGTATAACATTCAATATAAATTTACTCACCATTTTTCATGGATAGTGTAAGATCTGGATTATTAGATAATGTTTGTACTAAGATGGACTAAAGAACACGTTGTGAAGTGGAAGTGTTCCTTTAAAATTTTAATCAATTAACCCTCTTCATAGTTGTGTCATTACAGAATGATGGGTCAGGGCTCCAAGTAATACACCCATAGCAAACAGAACTCCCAGGCAAGCATGTTCCTCAAAGAACAGGTTTATTGAATTTTTGATATTGGCACAGACTGATGAAAATAGACTCTAAAGGCTCCTATGGTTGTCACCTAATTAAAAGTAAAGTTTTCCCGCCTTTCCCATACAATCAGTCATATAGTCCAATCAAGGTGCTGTCCAGTTGCTAGGAAACTTCACTCCTTTTCTTTTCAGCCACCTGTGGGAATGTCCTTGGTTCTCAGGGGAAACTATTCTGTTTTGGCTACAAACCCCAGCTATCTCTAGTCTCCTCTCCCTATCCCTCAGCACATTGTGGCAACAAGATGGCCTCAGTCATCCCAGTTTCAGAGTTGACAGGATGTTTGAAATGAATTACATTATTGATTTATATTTTCTCTTCCAGACATGGATGACTGTGTTCAGTGCCTAGAAGGACAATTTCCAAACCATGCTAAAGATGGATGTCTTCTGAAAAAAATCACTTATCTCTCTTACAGAGAACCTTTAGGGTTTGGTTTGACCATTCTTGCACTCTGTCTTTTTTTAATTACAACATTGATGCTTGTGATATTCATTAAACATCAAGGCACTCCCATTGTCAAAGCCAATAACAGGAATCTCACTTATGCTCTCCTTATTTCTCTCATGCTCTCGTTCCTTTGTGCTTTACTGTTCATTGGCCAGCCCAGAAAGTTGGCATGTCTTTTCCGACAAAGTGCCTTTGGCATCATCTTTACTTTTGCTGTATCTTGTGTCTTGGCCAAAACCATCATAGTAGTTCTAGCTTTTAAGGCCACTAAGCCTGATTCCCAAATGAGGAAGTATATGAAAAAAACCCTGGCTACTTCCATTGTTTTTTTATGCTCCTTTGTCCAACTCATTATTTGTACCATGTGGTTGATAATCACTCCCCCATTCCCAGATTTTGATATGCATTCTTTAGCTGAAGAAATTCTACTAGAATGTAATGAAGGCTCAATGGTCATGTTTTACTGTGTCCTCAGCTTTATGAGTTTCTTGGCACTCCTGAGCTTCACTGTAGCTTTCTTTGCCAGAAATTTGCCAGATACATTTAACGAAGCCAAGTTTATCACCTTCAGTATGCTGATGTTTTGTTCTGTTTGGCTAACCTTTGTCCCCACATACTTGAGTGCAAAGGGAAAATACATATTGGCTGTGGAAATCTTCTCCATTTTGGCTTCCAGTGCCGGATTACTAATTTGTATGTTTCTTCCCAAAAGCTATATTATATTGATAAAACCAGAACTGAATAAGAGAGATCAGCTGATAAGAATAAAGAACTAAAGAATATACCATATGTATTAACAACATTACAAGTTTCCTTCTTTGTAAAGTGGTACTAAAACTAGAACTAATTGTTCTAGTGATTACCAATATATATATATATATATATGTAGGTCTTTGGTTATTCGGGTTTTCGCCCGCGTAAAATTGGAGGTGTCTTGGCAACATTTCGACGAAGTCTCATTAGTCATCTTCAGGCTGGTGTTCTTGGCTTCGTGCTTCTAGGAGCAATGTGTGTGATCGCAGCTGTTTCTTCCTTTTAATTGCCAGTGGGAGTGTGAACTGATTGGGTGGGAGCTTGGCTGTGTTCTGATTGGGTGGAGGTGTGTTTGTCAATAAGGGCGGGTTTCCAAATGGCTGGCAGGCTAGAGGTATCACCTCGTTTATTCATGCTGTGTGGACGTTTTTCTATCCTTATTGACAAACGAGTCCCTAACACAAAGAATGATACCAGAGCCACACTCACGAGAGCCACACAGGATGTAACCACCACACATCCATGCAGAAATCAGACTCAAACCCACACTGATGATCAGGCATGACCACGGACCAGAAGCCAGACCACAGCTGCATCATTAGCCACTTTAAACCCCTCCAATCCATACATGAAGCAGACTGACACCCAACGTGAAGAGATAGCACGGCCACGAACACAAAGCCAAACAACAGCAACACAGCTCACCAGCTCAAATCCCCCTGCTACTCAGACTAACCCTAGCACAACCAAGCCCCCACCTAAACAGAACACACACCCAGTCAATCTGAGCACAGCCAACCCCCCCATCCAATCAGAGCACAGCCAAACCCCCAACCAATCAGAACACACCTCCACCCAATCAGAACACAGCCAAGCTCCCACCCAATCCGTTCACACTCCCACTGGCAGTTAAAAGGAAGAAACAGCTGCGATCACACACATTGCTCCTAGAAGCACGAAGCCGAGAACATCAGCCTGAAGATGACGAATGAGACTTCGTCGAAACGTTGCCAAGACACCTCCAATTTTACGCGGGAGAAAACCCGAATAACCAAAGACCTACATACAAACACCCGCGAAAACCTCAGAAAACACATATATATATATATATATATATATATATATATATATATATATATATATATATATATATATATATATATATATATATATATGATATTGAGACTCTTTAAAGAGTGCAGAGAAGAGTAACAAGATTAGTGGGGCAGAGACTAAAATATAGAAAGAACAGTTACAGGAATTGGATATGAAAAGAAGGACTAAGGGAGATATGATAGCAGTGTTCTAATATTTGAAGGGTTCCTATAAAGATGAGAGTGTCAAACTATTTTCCAATGCACCAAAAGGCAAGACCAGAAACAATGAATGGAAACTAACCAAGGAGAGAAGCAACCTAGAACTAAGGACAAATTTCCTAATGATGAGAGCAATGAACCAATGGAACAATTTCCATTCAGAAGTTGTGGGTGCTCCATCACTGGAGCTTTCAAAAGGAGATTGGACAATCATTTATCTCTAATGGTATAAGTTCTCTTGCTCAAGTAGGGGATTGGAGTAGAAGACCTCCAAGGTCATTCCAACTCTCTTATTCTATGTTCTAACTAATCTAGTTCTAAGGCAGGACACATATTACTATATTTGCCTACCTCTGCACACCACTATATGTATTGAGCACTGATCATCTGAGTCTTGACTGCTAAATTCTCAGCAGTAAATTATCCATAGGTACCTACGCCCATCACATAAGCAAACAGTTCTTTATTTTATTTTGTATAATGTATTTGTTGCCTATTTCACCATTGGGCTATTCTAGACAGAATTTTCCCCATTTTTTTCATTTTTTTTCTAGATATGTGACAAAAATATGCATCTTTGCATCCTTCTAATGTATAAACACCTGTTACTGTGATATATATGAGGGAGGACAACTGAATTCAGGATTTGAAAATCATCCTGTTACTTTAAGATAGAGATTCTTCATCTGTTAAGTCCTTTATAGGTTACTATATTGGCGATATACTGTATATAGTATTCTGAGATGGAGATTTGTCTTATTAAATTTGTATCTCAGTAGCTTCCTCACCCCAGTGGGACTATCTCAAATCCTGGTCTACTCACATCAGTAGTAGAGGCCTCCTACAGATCCCATCTGCTAAGAAATTCTGGTGGGCAGGGTCAAAGAAAGAATCTTTTCTGCTGTGGACCTATCCCTGTGATCACTCCACCATGGGAGTCGAGGACTTCTCCCATCATTTTGACCTTCTGGAAGGGTATTAAAACACATCGGAGAACATTTGTAAAGAAGAAAACTGTCAATTAAAAAAACTGTTTAATAAAAGTTATTATTAAATAATAATTATTAAATTTTATTTAATAATTATTTAATATTATTTTAAAAAAACCTTGGATTTGATGGTTGGCCTGGAGCAGTGGTGGGTTGCTACTGGTTTGAACCAGTAGTGGTGGAGGGAGGCTCTGCCCACCCACCTGGATGTCATCAAAAACACTCTGCACCAGTGCGCTCCCAATAACGAACCAGTAGTGAAGAAAATTGACACCCACTACTGGCCTGGAGGTGGTTGATGGGATAAGAAGGCTTCATCCTTGTGTTGCATTTCTCTTAGTCTTGATTTTTTGTCTACTTCTAAAATTGTAATTTGGATTGTTTTAATTTTTAAGTGCTTTTCTATTTGTCATTTTATAATCTGTAAACCACCCAGAGCTGCTTTAGAAGGGAGACAGGTGGCAAAGAACTTTAATGAATAAATAAATAAAACAGATAAGATTGAAGTCTCTGATTTCTTCTCATTTGAAATGTTTGGAAACATTTTCCTGTAACTAGTCCAGATGGAATAATTACACAAATTCCTATCTATAGTTGTTGCTCACTTTATCTCAGTAAAATATAAAACAACAGCTCATAATTTAATTGATTAGTCAGACCTGGTTAAAATGAGCTGGCAAAGAAGGCAAAATTCAAGGATATAATTGTGACTTTAGAAAGGAGCAATGGTGGGATTCAGCCGGATTGCACCAGTTCGGTAGAACTGGTAGCTAACTTTTTGGGCAGTTCGGCAAAATGGCTGAATAGCCTTGGCATGCCCGGCATCTCCCCTCCCCTCCCAGCCACTCTTCACCAGCCAGGCATGACAAGGAGGGGTGGGGAGGGGCGAGGCAGGGCCGGGTGTGTTGAGGAGAGGCCAGCTACACCCAGGTCTTTGGGCGATGCCCTGGGCCAACGCCAGTGTGGAGCCCACAGTGTGGACCCTGGGACCAGCAATTCTTAATTTAATTGATTAGTCAGTCCCAGTTAAAATGAGCTGCCTTTCTCAATTCTGCCACAGAAGGCAAAAAATAGGGACATCACCTTGTATTCTGCCATAAAAATAAAGGTATTGTATTTGAAGAATGTTCCATCCAGCTTGACTTCCAATAGCTGTTTCATCAGGAATTCAGAACTATTTCATCATTGCTTTCTTTCAACTTTTGTTTTGCTTAATTTAATATACATTGAGATTGACTGAAGGTCTGCCATCAAAATATTAAGCAAATCCAAGTTTATAATGGAATCACAGAAAAAAAGTTGATGATCTAGTAGTCACAGGGAGGGCTGCGAAGGTATCTCCATACCCCTAACATCCTGGATACAAACTGTTTCAACTCCTCCCCATGGGACAGCATTATAGGGTAGTGTATGCCAAGAGAACTAGACACAAGGACATTTTTTTTTCTTTGTGCTGAATATTTAATTCTCACAGTTGACAAAACATGGTGACTAGAGTGTGGCTGTAGTATTATTTATCCGCTTATTGCTCTTATATTCCTCTTCTAGTGTTTGCACACTTTTAGTATTATTATTATTTTATTATTTTCTCTGTTGTTTTGTAACTATATTCCATACTGGAGACAAATTCTTTGGGTGTCTAACCACACTTGGCCAAAAATGAGCCTGGTGGCGCAGCAGACTAATAGCCTGTTATTAACATTCAGCTGCCTGCAATTACTGCAAGTTCGAATCTCCCCAGGCTCAAGGTTGACTCAGCCTTCCATCCTTTCTAAGGTAGGTAAATTGAGGACCCAGTTTGCGGGGGCAATGCTGACTTTGCATAAATATACAAAAGTATGAAGGCTATTGCTTAACGCATTGTAAACCGCCCTGAGTCTCCGGAGAAGGGCGGCATATAAATCAAAATTTAAAAAAATAAATAAATAAAATAAAGTATGCTATTATTCTATTCTATTCTATTCTATTCTATTCTATTCTATTCTATTCTATTCTATTCTATTCTATTCTATTCCATTCCATTCCATTCCACTCCACTCCACTCCACTCCACTCCACTCCACTCCACTCCACTCCACTCCACTCCACTCCACTCTACTCTACTCTACTCTACTCTACTCTACTCTACTCTACTCTACTCTACTCTTTAAAGCAAAAAAGAACATCTTCCCTCTTATATCCTTAAAGCCTTGTCATTCAGTCTTGGTTTAAAAGAATCCCATCAATAACTACCAGAAGCCCCAGCATATATATTTTAATCCCAATAAATTCACTTTGCTACTTTCACTTTATTTTTATTTTTAAAAGTTGATCTTTTATCTCCTCAAATATAATGTCCCAGAAATTCACTTCTTATTTTCTTTTTATCTCCTTTCAAGAGCAGTTTTTTTGCCCATCCAAAAATCTATAACTTTGAATTATAACTTGATCTATTACCTGAACTATATTTGAACTATAACTTCTCTGAAATGAGAAATATATCCCATCGAGAGTGCATAAATACTGTTTTCTTTGTGATACTGTAGAGAATCTATAATTGTGCAGTCAGGAACATCTGCCATCCACTTATCAAATTAATCCTGTTCATTCCTATTTTCAAGTGCCTAGAGATTCTGATGCAACTATTAAAATGGTCATTAATAACCTCCAAGCCAGTTCTCCATCCGAGATCAAATGTTTTACATGATAAAATTTCATCTTTGTGCATAGCTCAACCAAGTAAACCCATGATGCTGAAGGACGCTTGGATATTCTAAGAATGTGTGGATTGATGTAATACTTTCATATTATCACCAAAATGATGATATTTATACTTTTTCTGCTACTGCCACAAAGAGTATGCTCGCTCTCTAATGGGAAATGTTACATTGGTGAACCACTTCCTATCCTTCACAAGTATATTAAACCAGGAAATTTCATCTTTAGTGGCATTATGTCTCAGATTTACATCCCTTCTGAGCAAATCACATTTACCAGGCATCCTTCTGAAGATCTGAATGCTGAAGCTATGTAAGGAATTGCTGTTACTTAATGACACCAAATGTTCAGGAACTTTTTGAGACTTGATGAGGTCTAGGGGCAGAAATTCTCAATGAGATCTCTTTCCTTCTCACCATGTCCCAAGTTAGTGTCCTTTAAAGGCAAGAAGCTTTTAAATGGGAATGGAAAGTGGAATGGAACTAAATCATTGTGGGGGGGATTGCAGAAGAAGGAGGAGAAGGAGAAGGAGAGGGAGAAGGAGAGGGAGAGGGAGAGGGAGAGGGAGAGGGAGAGGGAGAAGGAGAAGGAGAAGGAGAAGGAGAAGGAGAAGGAGAAGGAGAAGGAGAAGGAGAAGGAGAAGGAGAAGGAGAAAGTAGAGCAGCTGGAATCCTGAATATCAGCAGTCTGAATTTCAGCAAGCTAATATGGAACATACTTATTTTTGTTTTATCAGATAACTGTGTGATCTGTCAAATGGAGTTTTACCTTTGATTAAAACCTATTAATGATATGTCATACATTTTAATATAGTGTACTGTGGACATTTTATCTCCACAATTAACTACATATTTATTTCAGTCAATGCTCTGCATAAAACTTTTATCTCAACATTCTAATGATGTGTACTTGGTTTTAAAATTTGGTATAGTAAAGTGAATGAGTCTTCTTCCTTCTCCTTCTCCTTCTCCTTCTCCTTCTCCTTCTCCTTCTCCTTCTCCTTCTCCTTCTCCTTCTCCTTCTCTTTCTCTTTCCCCTTCCCCTTCCCCGTCCCCTATCCCTTATCCTTATCCTTATCCCTTATCCTTATTCTTATCCCTATCCTTATCCCGTTTTCAGTGCAAAGTAAATATAAAAGTATTAATTTCATACTAGCAGATATATTTCTAGATAATTCAGAATTCTCCTCATAGGTTACTAACACATAATTACCAGCACATCCTGGCATTGGCTTTTGCAATAAAGGAGATCAATGAACACCCCTCCATTTTATTGAACAATACCCTTGGATTCCATATTTATAACAGCCATTTCAGTGCAAGCTGGACCATCCATGCCTCACTGGAAGCTCTTTCCTTACAAGGATTCATACCTAATTATAACTGTGACAGCCAGAAGAATTTGGTAGCAGTCATTGGGGGCCCAAGTGCTAACATTTTTTTACACATGGCACTCATTCTCTGCTTGTACAAGATTCCACAGGTAAGATGATGTTAAGAAGGTGAGAATGAATTTAGATCTCTTGCTCTGCTTAGACATAGAAATTAGCCTGAAAGAGATAGCAATAGCAATAGCAATAGCACTTAGACTTATATACCACTTCATAGTGCTTTTACAGCCCTCTCTAAGCAGTTTACAGAATCAGCATATTGCCCCCAACAATCTGGGTCCTCATTTGACTGACCTCGGAAGGACAGAAGGCTGAGTCAATCTTGAGCCTGGTGAGATTCGATCTGCCAAACTCCTGGCAGCTGGTGATCAGCAGAAGTAGCTTGCAGTACTGCACTCTAATCAGTGTGCCACCATGGCTCAATAGATGCAGATAGTTTAACCTACAGATTGTACACTTGAAGAGCTGTGGTGATGCAGTGATTAGACTGCAGAATTGCAGGCTAACTGTGCCCACTGCCAGGAGTTCGATCCTGACTGGTTCAAGGTCGACTCAGCTGTCCATCTTTCTGAGGTGAGTAAAATGAGGATCCAAATTGTTGGGGGGGGCAGTATCAGTGGTGGGAACCTCCCAGTTTAACAACCAGTTCGGTGATTGTGTGCTTCGTGCGCGTGTGTAGTTTCTTCACATCCACATTTCTTCGGAGGAGAAACACAGCTGAGGCACAGCAATCTGCTCTGCCGTGTGAATCAGCTGAGAAGATAAAGGTAGGAAAATAGCACACATGGGTGGGTGGGCCCATTTGATCATTGGGGCAAACTGGTTCACTCCCAGCTGATCGTCGGAGCTACTGGTTCACCCAAACCGGTCCAAACCGGTAGAATCCCACCCCTGGGCAGTATGCTGACTCTGTAAACCACTTAGAGAGGGCTGTAATGCACTATGAAGCAGTATATAACTCTAAATGCTATTGCTATTGCTACTGAAAGCACATAGGTCACCAAAAAAAAGAGATACAATTTTTGAGATTTAACTACTCTTTTCTTTTGTTTCTTTTGAGATGGCATACGGATCTGCTGCACTGGTGAATAAGAAAATGCAAGATGGTGTCTTTTACCAGATGTTCCCAAAGGGGGATTATCAATACAAAGGGATTCTACAATTGCTGCTTCATTTTCATTGGATCTGGATTGGTGTGATTACTCTGGATGATGATAATGCAGAAACTTTTGTGCAAATCATGCTTCCCTCCTATTCCCAAAAAGGCATATGCTTTGACTTTATAGAAAAGTTGCCTCAATTAACTTATCTTACTGGCTTTGAGCAGATGTTTGAAGAAGGCTTTGCAACTTTAAACATTCTCATGGAGAAAACTGCTAAGATTTGGTTCATCCATGGAGAAATTCATACCATGATGATTTTGAGACTGCTGCTCCATCTCTCAACGTTTGGAGATAGGCCAATAGTGATTAAGAATAAAGTCTTGATTATGACAGCCCAGATGGACTTCACCTCTTTACCCCTTCAAAGAAATTCAGGGATATCTTTTCTCCATGGCGCTATGTCATTTGCAGTTCAATCAAAGGAAGTTCTAGGTTTCCAGCAATTTGTTCAGATCAGAAACCCCGTTTCAGAAAAAGAAGATGGATTTATTAGGGCTTTTTGGGAACAGGCATTTCTTTGTTCATTCTCTGAAAAAGACCCACAGAATGAGAAGAGATGCACTGGAAAAGAAAAGCTGGGATCTCTTCCTGAATCTGTTTATGAAATGAGCATGACTGGCCACAGCTACAGCATCTACAATGCTGTCTATACTGTGGCACATGCTTTGCATGACATGCTTTCATCCACATTGCAAGAGAGAACAATGACGATTGAAGGGAGGAGGAATTTCAGTCAATATCCATATCAAGTAATTACTTGGTTATAATAATGTAAAATCAAAGTTTGGGCAGGATATGGGTAGTTTCTAAATAGAGAGGGAAAGGGAGAGGGAGAGGGAGGGAGGGAGGGAGAGAGGGAGGGAGAGAGAGGGAGGGAGAGGGAGAGGGAGAGGGAGGGAGGGGGAAAATTTGCTTACAATATCTTTGCAGCATATATGCAAAGCGACTAAACTAATAAAAGGCTCTCCACAGGCTTTTCCATCAAGTATTGGGCCAGAATAATTATTAAATCTACACTGAGGAATGTACAATAGTGTATTGACTAGAGTCTTTGACTGCCAATTTATTTTGTTGTTTAAGCGTGCATTTTTAATAATTGCATTTTATGCTGCCAACAGTCAAGATGAGTTGGGTGCCCATTCAAGTTGAACAAATTAATGAAAATGAATGAATGAATGAATCAATCAATCAATCGATTGATCGATCAATCAATCAAACAATCTAAAAAAATGAGTGTTTTGGTATCTAAATTCATTTCATTGTCTTTCAAAGATACCAAAGTCATTGTCATCCATGAGGAGAAGCAGCACAGTTGATATAACTTTATAAGTACACTACATAGTATACTTATACTGTTATATACCCATATAGTATACCTATATAATTTTGATATATTATGGTGTATGCTTTCTATCAACAATGAAAAAAGTGAGATATTTTTTCCATCAGCATATTTGGCAGGTATCTATTTGGTCTTTGGTGTTTCGAACGATTGGAATGGGCATTTAAAATTTCAAACATCTGCAGAACTAGATGTTTGTCATTTGGGCTACATACCTTGCTATTTTTAATTACTTTTTATATTGGTGTTTTCTGATTTGTGTGTGTGTGTGATTTAATTTTGGGGAATCACATGTTACTTATCATTTTGTTAAAATTGTACCTTAGCTATTTGATTGTTGTGACTAGCAACAACCATGAATCCCCTGTGTATGGTGGCCCCATTTTTGAAGCAACTGACTGATACAAGCAATGTGAAGAAAGGTAGTTCTTCAAAAAAGTTCACATTTTTAGTAGATTGTGATAATAAATAAGGCACACCTCTTGAATTTAATGACCTTAAAACAGCATTTAACTCAAGTCTTATGTGTTTCAATAATTCTGCTTAATTAAACAGTTTTTTTTCTTTAAAAAAATCTAAACATCTTTTAACCGTTTAATTTAATTTTATTTTCTTCACTGATTTAGCTCCACCACTTTCTGAGAGGAGTCTCATTTAACAACAGTGCTGGAGAAGAACTTTCTTTTGACCAAAATGGTGAAATCCTGGCTGGATTTGATATTATCAATTGGATCACATTACCAAATCTGTCCTTCCAAAGAATCAAAGTTGGAAAAATAGATCCTAAGGCTCAATCAGAGAAATTTTTCTCTATTTATTTTTTTTATTGAAAAAGTTTTAAAACAAACACAATTTCCCCACAACCCCCCCTCCCAACCCCCCCTCCCCCTCCCCGACTTCCCAGAGCAGAACACAAGGTATTTCTATTGACCTTTAACAATAAACTAAATTGCATAACCAATCATTAAACTAACACCCCTAAAAAAAAATTTCTTAACCCCCCATATATAAAATCCTATTTCTTAAACATAATACTTCTAATATCACTTATATAACGCTTATACAAATAAAAGAAATCATTCATAAGCTATTTGATATTTTTTGGTCTGATACTTATTTTGTATATAATCAATCCATCTTCTCCAGTCCTGTATGTACCTTTCTTGTGTGTGATCCTTCAGATATGCTGAAATTTTAGCCATTTCAGCTAAATTAGTTACTTTCAATATCCAGTCATCAATAGTAGGCAAAAAGTCCTTCTTCCAGTGTTGTGCTACCAACAATCTTGCTGCTGTTATCAAGTTCAAAATCAATTTAGTCTCTGCAACTGTACAGTCCGTAGTTATACCCAGTAAGAACAACTGTGGAGTAAATTTCAGTCTCTTTTTAAGAATATTCTGCATCACCCACCAAATCTTTATCCAAAATGCTTTGATTTTTCTACAAGTCCACCATATATGATAATAAGTTGCATCATCACAGTCACATCTCCAACATTTAGCTTGCACATTAGAATACATACATGATAATTTTTTAGGATCTAAATGCCATCTATAAAACATTTTATAAAAATTTTCTCTTAAATTTTGTGCTTGTGTAAATTTCACATTTCTAATCCAAATCTTTTCCCAAGTCTCCATCATTACTGGCTCTTGAAAATTTTGTGCCCATTTAATCATACAGTCTTTAACCAATTCCGTCTCAGAATCTATTTCCAATAAAACATTATACAACCTTTTAATATGCATTTGTTTTTGATCTCTAATTTGTTTTACCAAATTCTCCTCATTTTGCACAAAGCCAGTTTTTTGATCTTCCTTCCATCTAGCTTGAAGTTGACCGTACTGAAACCATGTATAAATTATACCTTCTTCTCTCAGTATATCTAAAGATTTCAAATACATTACCCCCCTTTCCATAATAAGAAGCTCTTTATAGGTAATCACCTCCTGTTTTTGTTCTATACTTATATTTTCTATTGCATGTCTAGGATTTGCCCATAAAGGTATCTTATAATTTAACTTATATTGATATTTTTTCCAAACCCTTAACAAAGCATTTCTTAATATATGAACCTTAAATACTTTATCCACTTTTTTGTCATATAACAAATAGGCATGCCATCCATATAACAAATCATAACCTTCTAAATTCAAAATTCTCCCCTCAGTTAAATTAAACCAATCACTAATTTGTGATAAAACCGCTGCTTCATAATATAATCTTAAATTAGGCATTTTAAGACCCCCTCTTTCACGTGTATCTTGTATAATTTTCATTTTTATTCTGGGTTTTTTCCCAGCCCAAATAAAAGTATTAACACCTTTCTGCCATTCTCTCAGATTTTCATCTTTCTGAAGCACAGGTATCATTTGGAACAAAAATAAAAATCTAGGTAAAACATTCATTTTAATTGCTGCAATTCTTCCCAATAAAGACAACTGTAATTTTTTCCAATTTTCCATATCCTTCTGTACCTTCTGCCAAAGTACCTCATAATTGTTTTTGTATAATTTTGTATTTGAAGCTGCTATGTATACCCCTAGATATTTAACCTTTTTAACTATTTCAAAATCTGTTAATCTTGCTAGTTTATCTCTTTCAAGTATAGTCATATTTTTAACTATCATCTTTGTCTTATGTGAATTAACTTTAAATCCTGATACTTTCCCGTATTGATCAATTATATCCAATATATATGGAGCCGACTCTATAAGTTGGGATAAAGTAATAACCAAGTCATCTGCAAATGCTCTTAATCTATAATCTTGTTGTCTAATTACAATACCCTTCAATTTTTCTGAATCACGTATCTTGTTCAATAGTACCTCCAAAGTCAAAATAAATAATAGTGGGGACAGAGGACACCCCTGCCTTGTTCCTTTCTCAATTTTAAAAGCCTCTGTTAAACCTCCATTAACTATAATTTGTGCTGTTTGCTGCTGGTATATCGCTCTAATTGATTGTGTAAAATATTCCCCAAAGTGCATTTTCTCTATTATTTTGAACAAAAATTGCCAGTTCAAACGATCAAATGCCTTCTCTGCATCCAAAAATATAAACGCTGCAGGGACTTGATCATTTTTTTCCAAATATTCCAGTAAGTTTACAATTTGTCTAACATTATATCTCATTTGTCTCCCTTTTATAAACCCTGATTGATCATTGTGAATTATTTGTTGCATAACTGGCATTAATGTATTAGCTAATATTTTAGCAAAAATCTTATAATCAGTATTCAGAAGTGAAATTGGCCTGAAATTCTCAGGTTTAATGGAATTTTGGTCCTCCTTTGGAATTAGTGAGACAAAGGCTGTTTTCCAAGAAGGTGGTACTCCTCCTCCTACTTGTATTTTATTAAATAAAATTTTGAGTGGTTCTAACATTTCAGATTGTAAATGTTTATAATAAACAGCTTACCTATTTTTAATTGTTTAATTGCCCCAACAATTTCCTCGGAAGTTATTGGCTGATTCAATCTCTCTCTCTGTTCCAGCGTTAATTCAGGAATCTCCATCTTTAAATATCTATCAATATCAACATCTTGAATTGCATCTTTAGCATATAACTTTGTATAGAACTCCAAAAAAGCCTTTTTTATTAAATTCTGTTGATAAATCTCTTTACCTCTAAATTCTATCTTGTCTATAACACGTGATTTCTGTTTTTTCCTCATTGTGTAAGCCAACCATCTTCCAGGTTTATTAGCATTACAAAATGTATTATGTCTGGCATATTGTATGCTGGTTGCTACTTGCCCAGCCATTAACATATTAAATTGCTCTCTTAAAATATTAATCATATCTTTTGCCTTTTTATCTCCCGGGTTAATTATAAGCAATTGTTCTTTCTTTTTAATTTCCTCCTCTATCTCTTTCCGTCTGTTTTGTTGTTTTAATCTATATTTATTATTCAAAAAAATTAATGTTCCTCTCATATATGCCTTACACGCATCCCATACCATCTCCATCGAAGTTCCTTTATTCATATTGTTAATAAAAAATTCTTTCATTTGTTTTTTAAGCTCACACAAGTTATCTTCATATCTAAATAAATTCTCATTTAACCTCCAAGACCTCCTTTCCCCTCTTTCCTGCTCTAGTTCCACCCAAACCGTGCTGTGATCAGTTAAAGTTCTTGGACATATCTTCGTACTCTTCACCCTAGAAAAAAGATCATTTGTAGTTAATATAAAATCAATCCTAGAAAAAGATTGATGCCTATCTGAAAAAAAAGTAAAATCACTCTCCAATACGTTCCTTTCTCTCCAAATGTCTCTGAGCTCCATATCCTCCAAGATATCAAAAAAAGATTTAGGCAACTTAGCACGCATGGAAATCTTGGAAAGACTTTTTTTATCTTTCTGGGTATTTAATACCCCATTCCAATCACCCATTAGAAGTAAAGATCTATAATCCCATTGTAATATTTTGGTATGTAAAAGTTTGTAAAATTTATCTTGTTGTTGATTAGGTGCGTATACTCCAATTACAAGCAGCTTCCCATTCTGTGTTGTTAATTCGATTGCAATATATCTACCTTGAGTGTCAGCCTCAATTAAATTGGCCACTAAGCCTCTTTTAACGTATATAACTAGGCCATTTTTCTTTTCTGGTGCTGATGCCACAAAATGTGTACCTAATTTCGAATTTATCAAGTACTTTTGATCTGAGGATTTAATATTTTTTATTTTTTTTATTTATTTTTTGATTTGTATACCGCCCTACTCCCGAAGGACTCAGGGCGGTGAACAGCCAAGCAATAAAATACATAAATACACAAAATTTAAAACCAGATAAAATCAAATTAAATCATTTTGGCCCAGACAGATTAAAACACCCCAATAATTTAAAAACAGATTAAAATTTACATATTAAAAGAGGGAGGAGATTAGGCCAAGCCCGCTTGATGGAATAAAAAAGTCTTCACAGCGCGGCGGAAGGTGCGCAGATCCGGAATCCTCCGTATCTCTGGGGGGAGCTCATTCCAGACGGTAGGTGCCCCCACAGAGAAGGCTCTCCCCCTAGGGGTCGCCAGCCGACACTGTTTGGCTGACGGCACCCGGAGGAGTCCCTCTCTATGAGAGCGTACTGGCCGGTGGGGGGCTATTGGTGGTAGTAGGCGGTCCCGTAGATAACCAGGTCCTAAGCCATGGAGCGCTTTGAAGGTGGTAACCAAAACCTTGAAGCGCACCCGGAAGACCACCGGGAGCCAGTGCAGCTCGCGCAGGAGAGGTGTCACATGGGAGCGCCATGACGCTCCCATTACCACCCGCGCGGCCGCACTCTGCGCCAGTTGGAGCCTCCGGGTGCTCCTCAAGGGAAGCCCCATGTAGAGAGCATTACAATAGTCCAGGCGGGAGGTGACGAGGGCATGAGTGACCGTGCGTAACGAGTCCCGATCCAGAAAGGGACGCAACTGGCGAATCAGGCGAACCTGATAAAAAATCCTCCCGGTCACGGCCATCAGGTGCTCTTCTAAAGACAGCCGTGAATCCAGGAGGATGCCCAAGTTGCGAGCCCTCTCCATGGGGGCCAGTGATTCGCCCCCAATAGTCAGTGATGGCGTCAACTGACTATATCGGGACGTCGGAAACCACAGCCACTCGGTCTTGGATGGTTTGAGCCTGAGCCTGTTCCTCCCCATCCAGATCCGTACGGCCTCCAGGCACCGGGACATCACTTCAAGGTCATCGTTGGGGTGATCCGGGGTGGAGATGTACAGCTGGGTGTCGTCAGCGTACTGATGGTACTCCACCCCGAAACCACGGATGATCTCGCCCAGCGGCTTCACATAAATGTTGAACAGGAGAGGCGAGAGGACCGACCCCTGCGGCACCCCACATATGAGGGGCCTCGGGGTCGACCTCTGTCCCCCTGTCAACACAGACTGCGACCGGTCAGAGAGAAAGGAGGAGACCCACCGCAACACAGTGCCTCCCACCCCTAACTCTTCTAACCGGTGCAGCATGATACCATGGTCGATGGTATCAAAAGCCGCTGAGAGATCTAACAGGACCAGGACAGAGGAGCACCCCCTGTCCCGAGCCCTCCAGAGATCATCAACCAACGCGACCAATGCCGTTTCCGTGCTGTACCCGGGCCTGAAGCCCGACTGGAACGGATCCAGATACGTTTCCTGCAAACAAATGATCCAGATGCGTTTCTTGCAAACAAATGACATCGTTCTGAAATTGCTTCAAATAGTGAAATATTTTCTTTCTTTTTTGTGGAGAATTTAAACCGTTAACATTCCAAGATAAAAATTTATTTGCCATATCTGGGCGTTCCAAGCTTTGAGAGCATCAGCTGAACCTCCTCCGCCATTTTAGACTTCGGCCTAGCTCCTCCCACTGCTTGTGTTTTTTGGGCTTGTTGGGTTGAATCTTGAGGCTGTTGTGCCAGATGTTGTTTGTAAGTAGCTCTTGTCAATCGTTGATCTTTTGGCAGCTGTATCATCGTTAATGACTCAAGGGTTGGTGGTGGACCCCCACTCAATAGTGGATCTTCTTCCAGATTGGCTCCTCCAGCTAGTGCTTGAGCATAAGTTTGTGGTTGCCCTCCATCTTTCTCTTGTTGTATAATTTCCAATTGCTTTCTAGCACCCCCTGGTGAGGGTGGCCTTCCAGCCTTTAAAACATTGGCATAAAAATCTTTTGCCTTTCCAACTGTGTTTAAACGATGTCTTTGCCCAGCGTATGTCACTATTATCCCAAATGGGACATCCCATCTGTACTGGAGCTGCTGGTTTCTTAGTTCATTCACCAAAAAACCAAACTGCTTTCTGTCTCTTAACATTTTAGGAGGAAGCTCTTTCAGGACCACCAGCTCTTGTCCCTCCACTTTAGTCTTGTTTCTGTAAGAAGCTTGCAAAATGTCATTTCTAACTCTCCTTGTTGTAAAATAAATCACCACATCTCTTGGTAGCTGCTTTTGTTTTGCCAGCCAGGAATTGACCCTGTAAATTTTGTCCATTTGAATTGCCACATCTTCTGGCCTTTCTGAGATCAGCTCTGCTAAAGCATTGGAGCAAACATCTTTTAAATTTTCACCACTCTTTTCTTTCAAACCTCTCAGCATCAGGGCAAATTCCATTGATCTGTATTGTAACATAACCATTTCGTCATCCACTTTCTCTGTTTGTATCATAACCTCTCCTACTTTAGTTGCAAGCTCCAAGTTAGCATCATCAATTTCCCGTACTCTCTCCTTAATCTTTAACATATGAGTAGCCAGTCCTGAAACTGCATAAACAATGTCATCTCTTATTTCATCATGTTTTTCCTCCACCACACTTGTAAGTTTCTTTAGCTCCTCTGAAAATTCTTTCATCATTTCTGTCTGATTGTTCAGGGCACCCATTATAAATTCTTTAAGGTCTTGTGACTGTGTATCAGCCGGAAGTTGTTGTTTTTGAGTCACTACAGGGGAACCTCCTCCCCCTTTAGAAATTGGTGGCTTTAGTTGTTTAGCAGCCATTTTATTTTAAAAAGAGTTTTTTCCTTTTACAGCCACAGAATCTTATAAACAGTCTTACAAAGTATATTTCAAAGTTTTTCCAAAATAAACAATCCTCTCTTCAAGCTATACTCAATCCCCAGCAGTTTACTCTTCAGGCAGAGGGCTCTTAACAAGCAGTTTCCCTTTAACTTTCACTTTCCCTTCCGCCCATAACAAAGGCTTCCTCTCCAGCCTCCAGCTCAAGAGAGCTCCGTTTGCAACAATGTATTCACGGAGTTAAGTTCTGTTTCTTTTAGAAAGCTTGCACTCTTGCTTCCGCTCTGTCTGCCTTGTTAGAAATCATTAAAACTCACTGTTTGCCGGCAGAATTGGACGCAGACGTCTTGCTCTGATTAACAGAGGCACCAGCGATCCGGAGCAATGGGAGGGGTGAACTGGGGAGCTCTCACCCTCCGAGTCCCTGGAATTAATCCAGTGTCGAGTCCTGCCGGAGCTCGCCATCGATGGGGGGTGTGGGAGACGAAGGAGTGGAGATAAGCAGCCACAGCGAACACACAAACAGTTCCTGGATAGCAGCATTCAGGGCAATGATTGATGACGTTGCTAGGCCTCTCCGATTCTGCTGTCCTCGCTGCTCGCAGCTGTTACTGTTAAGGGAGTGGGGGGTGCTTGATTGATAATCACCGGATGTATGTTTAAGGGGCTGAGTTTTTGTTAAATAGCGCTGTGGTGTGATTACACCCAGCGCTGACTTTGAACCAAAACACCGACTTGTACTTTACTTTTGACTGCAAGCTTATCATTGCCAAAGTAAACCCTGATTCTCTGTGTGTTACTGGTGATTATTTCCTATCGCAGTTCTGAACGAACGACAAGCCGAGAGAAAGTCAGCGCTTGGTTCCTTTTCGCAAGAGGTGAGGAGTCCCTGTGGCTTTGCAGCAAAGGGGGATATGGCAGAAGGGACGGCCTTGGAAGAGCAGGAGTGTGGTGGAGATGTGGAGGGGGAGGAACCACTGATAGAGGAGGTGAAGGAGAGTGTGGAACAGTTGGCAGTGAAACCAAAAGTCAAGCAACCCAAGAGCGCCCCGCCCCGACCGGAGGAGGAGAGTTTTCCAGGACAACGGGCTCGGACGGGGGATTGGTGGCACAGCTCTGTTCTCCTCGGGCCACGGATGCCAACACCCCCTCGCTTGGGAGCATCTTTCCAGGGCTGGAGGGAAAGACGATGGACTGAGGAGGATGAAGGGGATTGGGGGTATCCTGCCTCATCCGGTCCCAGCACCATGGATACGCTACGTGAGCGTTTTGGGGAATCTGGATTTCGTGACGCCCCATCCTGGCAGCCCTGGGTTGCAGGGCTGGAGCCTCCAGGTTCTTCTTGGCAGGATACAGGGGTGACCGCTTCGGAGACCCAATTCCGGCTCACAAGTCCTAAATTGAGGATGGAGCGGACCTCTAGACGATCCATGGACCAACCCCCTCCAGAACAAGACCAAGGTGCCTCGTCGGGAGACCTTGGAGCCGGTCCTGAGCCCCAACCAACGCAATTGGCAGGGGGCTTACCTGTTGGGGGTCGCGGGGCGACGAGGGACCAACCTAGGCAGGACAGGAGAGCGACTGGAGCAGCGAGGACCCCAGGCCCCATGCCTTGGCCTCCGGGGGCCCCGCCGGGGCTGTGGGTCCCGCAGGCCGTTTGGGGACCACCTGCCCTGCAGACTTCCTTTGACGGAAACCCTGAACGAGTGGCTATTTTCTTAAGCCAGGTGATAAGCCATATGGACCAATATGGACAGTGGTATCCCTCCCAGTGGGCTATGGTGGTTGCTGTTACGGGGGTCCTGACGGGAGAAGCGGCTGAGTGGGTGGCAGGCCTCCATGCTAAACATGCAAGGGAATTCGTGGACCTGGGACGATTTCTGGAGGCTCTTCGTGCCAGATTTGAAGACGAAACAAGCGCCCAGGTTGCAGAGGGGGATCTGTTTGCGCTTAAGCAACGGGGCGTACCAGCAAAGGAATATGTACAGGAGTTCCGAAAGATTGCGGCTCGGTTGGTGGGGTGGCCAGAACGTCTTCTGGTGCACCAATTCCATAAAGGACTAGACCGTGATTTACGGCAAGCCTGCGTGTACCGGGGCTTGCCCCCCAAGTTGAGTGTGTGGTACAAGGCAGCCATCGAATTGGACGTCGGTCTCCGAGAATTCCGTATACGGGGTGAAGGGGTTGCAAGTCAAGGAAAACGACCAGCAGAACGCACACAAACACCCAAGGAGACTAAACCGAATGTTGGCTCCGGCTTGGGGGAAAGGATCCAGCGGCCTGCGTTTCGTTGCTTCAGATGTAATCGCCTTGGTCATCGAGCAGCCGACTGTCCTCATCCCATGCCCCGCAACTTGGACCAAAACCCCCCTCCTAGAGCTGTGTTGAGAGGCAGAGGCCGACCAACATCCGAACGGTCCCAAATGACTCGAACATCCTGTATGGAGAGGGATCCCCTGGCTACAGATACTAAGAAAGTGGTGGCGGAAAAGTTCCCGATTGTGGCTGGGGATAGTGATGACAACGATGAGGACCCACATGACCCGATGGTGAGCGACCCCATCCGACCTTTTGTGGTACCAGTCGTACTCCGAAACCCACGGGCCACCACTGGACGCCGATATGAGGCATTGATTGATTCAGGGTGTACTCGTTGTTTAATTCGTAGGGCGATAGTTGACGAACTTGGGCTGCGGGTTGTGCGGTTGAGAACCCCTATTACCTTTGAACAAATGGATGGTTCATTGCTGGGAGGGGCACCAGTGACTCATATAACAGAAAAGGTGCACCTCGATATTGGGGAGCACACCGAAACTATTCGGTTTATTATAGTGGAGAAAATGTTAGAACCAGTGATTTTAGGATTAGCATGGTTGGACAAGTGGGCTCCTACGATATGGTGGGAAGGGGGTTTTCGCAAACTTCGATTACCGTTGGGACCTCCCCCTACCAAGGAGGAAAAGGAGCCAGCAGGGGGAATAGAAGCAGAGAGCCCACCAGTAGACACGACGTATCCTGATGTGTATAGGGATCTCGCCAGAGTCTTTAGTGAGGAGGAATGTGAGACCCTGCCCCCTCACCGGCCTACGGATTGCAGTATTGAGTTAATACCCGGGGCGAAGCTACCCAAGCCCTGGATGTATTCAATGACACAACCCGAACTAAAAGAATTACGAAAATATATAGACAAGAACTTGGCCCGGGGTTTTATCACACCTAGTCGATCAAAGATGGCTGCCCCTGTCCTGTTTCGTGGGAAGAAAGACGGGGGTTTACGCTTATGCGTTGACTTCAGAGGTCTCAATGCAGTGTGTGTGGAGCCCCTCTATCCACTTCCCTTAATGAAGGACCTGTTAGCTGCCCTAGCCACCGGTCGTATCTTTACGAAACTCGACCTACGCGAAGCGTATTATAGGATACGAATCAAACCAGGGGATGAGTGGAAAACAACATTCAATTGTCCCTTGGGAAGCTATCAGTTCCAGGTCATGCCGTTCGGACTACAGGGCGCCCCTGCGGTGTTCATGCAGTTCATCAATGAAGTGCTGCATGAACATCTGTACAGGGGTGTCCTTGTATATTTGGATGACATCTTAATTTACACGCAAACTGAAGAGGAACATATATCTCTGGTCCGACAGGTCTTAGACAAATTATTAGCTGCTAAGCTGTACGTGAAACTATCCAAATGTGAGTTTCACAAAAAGAGGATAGATTATCTAGGCTATAGAATATCAGAGAGCGGGGTAGAGATGGATCCCAGAAAAGTCCAGGCAGTGCTTGAATGGCAGGCCCCTAGAACCAGAAAGCAATTACAGAGCTTTCTAGGCTTTGCAAACTTCTATCGGCAGTTCATTCCCAGATTTGCTGAAATAGCCCTACCACTAACGGATCTGTTACGGACCAAACCGGCCACAGCTAAACCAAAGCCGGGACAAGCGTTGACGTGGTCGTCAGCGTGTCAAATGGCTTTCGAGCAGTTAAAAACACTCTTTGCTCAAGAACCAGTACTCAAGCATCCAGACCCAACGCAGGCATTCGTAGTCCAAGCAGATGCTAGCGACGTGGCTGTAGGAGCAGTACTCCTACAAAGAACACAGCAGGGAGGGTTACAACCTTGTGCCTATACGTCTAAAAAGTTAACCACGACAGAGCGGGCATGGGTGATCTGGGAAAAAGAGGCATTCGCGGTCCGTTGGGCGTTGATGACATGGCGACATCTCTTGGAGGGGGTGTCTCATCCTTTTGAGGTATGGACGGACCATAAAAACTTAGAAGCCTTACAAACGCCCAGGCGACTATCTCCCAAACAGATAAGGTGGGCACAATATTTTCAGCGTTTCTCTTTCCGGTTGCGGTATGTTCCTGCTGGGAAAAACTTCCTGGCTGATGCGCTGTCCCGGATGCCACAGTATAATAGCAAGCGAGAGGAAGTGATAGAACCTCTAATTGCACCTTCCCAAACCCTATTAAGACTTACAGAAGTAGATGGTCACTTACGTACCGAGTTTAAAACAGCTTTACAACAGGATCAATGGGTAATCCAAAACCCCTCTATGGTTAGCTATAATGATGGAATAGCGTGGAGGGAGAATAGAATATATGTTCCAGAACGTTTACGGAACGTAGTGTTATGCAGGTGCCATGATGCCAAATCAGCAGGCCATTTTGGGTATTTAAAAACTCTACACCTTGTGAGGAGGCAATTCTGGTGGCCACGAATGCGTAAGGACATAGAAACATACGTAAAAGGTTGCACAACTTGTGCAACCGCCAAACCCTGGTCTGGACGACCGTTAGGACTATTACAGACAGTTGCGAATCCTAGCAGGCCTTGGGAAGAGATCGCTATGGATTTCATAGTCGATCTCCCCCCTAGCCATGGCCACACTGTAATTTGGACGGTGGTAGATCTGTTTTCGAAACAGGCCCACTTTGTGCCATGTAAAAGCATACCATCCGCGCGACAATTAACCGAACTCTTTTTGCAACATATCTATCGTCTCCATGGAGCACCTAAGAGGATTATATCCGACCGCGGTGTTCAATTCACCTCTAAGTTTTGGAGACGATTTGTCCGTTTAATTGGGTCCTCTCAAGGGTTAAGTTCAGCATTCCACCCGAGCACTAACGGGGCGGCTGAACGGGCCAATGCCATGGTCGAAAGATATATCAGATGCTACGTTTCATACCAGCAGACGAATTGGTCAGGACTCCTGCCTTTCGCCGAAGTGGCATATAACAACATACCCCACCGCAGTACTGGGTTCTCCCCTTTCCAAGTAATATATGGCCGAGAGTTTTCAGCCATTCCAGAGTTAGATCCCCCTATGATAGACGGTGACACGCCACGCAGTTGGGCCGATAAAATTAGTAATGTATGGCCAAGTGTAAAAACAGCATTACAAAAGGCAGCAGACGAGTACAAAAAATATGCAGACAAGAAAAGAGCTGATCCAAAACCATTCCGGATAGGAGACAAAGTATACTTATCTACGAAATACCTTAAACTCCGACTGCCCAGTAAAAAATTAGGACCTAAATATATAGGACCATTTCCCATAACACAAGTCATCAATCCTGTAACCGTAGCTCTTAAACTTCCCCCTCTGTTCAGTAGGATACATCCCGTATTCCATAGCAGTTTGGTGAAACCGGTGACGATAGAAAGGCCAGGTACCTCAACTACTCCACCGGGTCCCGTGCATACCAACCAATATGAGATAGACCGAATATTGGACTCCAGGGTTCGTAGGGGGATGTTACAATATCTTGTGCGGTGGAAAGGATACCCTGTAACACAGGCCTCGTGGGTGGCAGCACCCGATGTTCACGCTGCCCGATTGATACAATGGTTCCATCGGAAATACCCAGACAAACCTAATGCAGGATCGTAACAGTGACTAACATCTGTATGCTTTCTATTTATAGGTGAGCTCCTGGTAGGGGGGCCGCCTGTCGAGTCCTGCCGGAGCTCGCCATCGATGGGGGGTGTGGGAGACGAAGGAGTGGAGATAAGCAGCCACAGCGAACACACAAACAGTTCCTGGATAGCAGCATTCAGGGCAATGATTGATGACGTTGCTAGGCCTCTCCGATTCTGCTGTCCTCGCTGCTCGCAGCTGTTACTGTTAAGGGAGTGGGGGGTGCTTGATTGATAATCACCGGATGTATGTTTAAGGGGCTGAGTTTTTGTTAAATAGCACTGTGGTGTGATTACACCCAGCGCTGACTTTGAACCAAAACACTGACTTGTACTTTACTTTTGACTGCAAGCTTATCATTGCCAAAGTAAACCCTGATTCTCTGTGTGTTACTGGTGATTATTTCCTATCGCAGTTCTGAACGAACGACAAGCCGAGAGACAGTGACTTTCAGGGAGCTCTACCCACCCCCTCCGACTCTCCTCTCCTTCTTTGCCCGAAGGAGAGTTTTTTCAAACCGCCGGACAGCTGTTTAGCGCTGTCAGGGCGGTTTTTACAGATCGGGTGGCTGGCGGTCTATGGAGACCGTCCTCGTCGTCCGCGGAGCCACCGGAAGTCCCCCTAAATTTTTCTCTATTTATGATGATGCTCTTATATGGCCCAATGAGTTTAACCAGGTAAAATCCACCCCAAAAAGGTAACCTGCTTCCTACGACAAACTGCCTTCAGCATTATTTTCTCTGTGGAAGTTTCTTCAGTGTTAGCTAAAACCTTGTGGTTCTGGCCATCATGATGACCAAGCCAGGATCTGGGATGAGAAATGGATGGGAAAATGGCAGGGGTGGGCTTCAAAAATTTTAGCAATGAGTTCTCACCCAGTTGCTAGGTGGCCATGGCCATGATGGGCATGGCCTAGTCGGCCGCCTGCACCATGATGGGGGGGGGGTCTTTTGCCCTCCCTGGGCTCTGGAGGCTTTCCTCGAGCCTCCAGGAGGGCAAAAATGGCCTCCCCAGGCTCCAGAGTCATGTCCAATTCTAGTGCATTTGTCTGAAATGGTATAGGGTTTCCTGAGCAGGGAGTTGGACTAGAAGACCTCCAAGATCCCTTCCAACTCTGTTATTCTGAAGAACATGTTGTATGAGTGTAATTCAGTGGAAGCTTGCTAATAAGACTAACTTTTTATGTTTATTTTCTTCTGGTTGATAAAAGGAACTCTGTTATTCTATTCTATTCTATTCTATTCTATTCTATTCTATTCTATTCTATTCTATTCTATTCTATTCTATTCTATTCTATTCTATTCTATTCTATTCTACTATTTTGTTCATTTATGAATAGGTACTTCCCCGTTCGGTGTGTAATGAGAATTGCTATCCAGGTTCAGTCAAGAGAAAGAAGGAAGGCAAACCATTTTGCTGCTATGATTGCTTCCCATGTCCTGAAGGCCAGATTTCAACTCAAAAAGGTAAGAATGTAAGAGAATATAACAATTTGATCTTTATAACCCTGAGTTTCTTATCATAAATTTAACATTAACTTTCAGTATGGGTGGATTTAATGGAGTAGTTAATGTAAAGACCATGGCTAAATACTGTAGTGGCCAAAACTGTGGAAACCTTTTGGGAAAAGTGTATTTTCTAAAACTAGCTAATAGCACCACTTTTTTTTTTTGATTAGTACCATAAAATTATACATCAATGGAAAGATAATTTAATCAAGAATGTAATGCAATAAATTTTATGAAAGTTAGAATAGCAGTTACAGTATAAAGAAGAAAAGTGAAACACGTAGAAAAAATGAGATACATAAAAATTATCACCATAGAAAAAATGAGATATACAAAAATTATCACCACGTCAGTTAATACTTAATTGAGTAACCTTTAGCATGAATTACAGCCTTACAATGTCTTCCCATTGACTGAACCAAGTCTTTTAGTTCTGCAGCTGTTATAATGTGAAACCAAGATTGAATGATTGCTTCTATTAACTGGGTTTTATTGCTGGGTCGCTTCTGACTAACAAGTTTCTTTCGTCAGCTCCATAGATTTTCAATTGGGGTAAGATCTGGGCTATTCCCAGGCCATTCCAGCAGTGGAATATGATTATCTTGAAACTCCAAAAAAAAGTGGTGTTATTAGCCATCAAACCTTAAAAATAAACTTTTCCCAAAAGGTTTCCACAATTTTGGCCACCACTGTAATTCAATATAAGATTTGTGTCAAAAGCTCTGTAGAGGCGGCTGAATAACATATAGAATATCTATAGAATTTCCCACTTTCATATACTTTGTACTTTTATGTTTCTTCTTTTAGCTGCTTAAAACATTTGTCCTTCCTCTCTGTTTTATGAAGTCTCTTTACATATTGATTCTCCATAATCGTTTAGGAGGTTGGACTGTTTTATTTATGCATTGGAGAACTCTTGAGATACTCCAATGCACAAATAAAACAAAGACGGGGAGGACTAACTACCTCCAGAATTATAATTGGCAAAGCCAGGTCTTCAAGCCTTTTCCAAAGACCAAAAGGATGGGTGCAGATTATAAATGCAGTGTTAATTTAATGGCAACTGAGGACCCAGTTTGTGGGGGCAATAAGCTGACTTTGTATAAAATATACAAAAGTATGAAGGCTATTGCTGAGCACATTGTAAGCCGCCCTGAGTCTCCGGAGAAGGGCGGCATATAAATCAAATTAAAAAAAAAAAAAAAAAACCTGCAAAAACATAGTAAAATCAGGTCCAGTCACATGGTGAATCTGCTTTACAACTATCACAACTTACAACCATAATTGCCTGGTTCAATTATGTTCATAAGTTAAAGGCTACCTATATAATCAAATGTTGTAAATCATGCATTGGTTTGAAATTTTATAAATCTAATAATATGACAAAGGTTATAGCAATAGCACTTTAGACTTATATATCGCTTCACAGTACTTTTACAGCCCTCTCTAAGCGGTTTACAGAGTCGGCATATTTCCTCCAACAATCTGGGTCCTCATTTTACCCACCTCAGAAGGATGGAAGGCTGAGTCAACCTTGAGCCTGGTGAGATTTGATCTGCCAAATTGCAGGCAGCAATTGTCGGCAGGCAGTACAAGTAGCCTGCAGTACTGCATTCTAATCACTGCACCACCACGGCTCTTATGGATGTTTTCTTAGAACATTCATACAAATTTGAGCATTGTTTGCAGAAATGTTAGTGAAAACAATTATATTTCTGCTTGCTTTTTCAGATATGGATATCTGTTTCCAGTGTCCACAAGACCAGTATCCGGATCCAGAATACAGTTCATGCATTCCAAAAACAATGAGCTTTTTATCTTATGAAGAACCTTTAGGGAGTGGTTTGGTCATTCTTGCTTCTTCCTTTTCTCTCATAACAGTACTAGTGCTCTGGACTTTCCTTAAGTACCAGGACACCCCCATTGTTAAGGCCAACAACAAGTACCTCAGCTACGTTCTCCTCATTGCCCTCTTGCTTTCATTCCTTTGTGTTTTCCTATTCATTGGCCACCCAAAAAAGATAACCTGCCTCCTACGACAAACTGCCTTCGGCATCATTTTCTCTGTGGCAGTTTCTTCAGTGTTAGCTAAAACCATCCTTGTGGTTCTGGCCTTCATGGTGACAAAGCCAGGATCGGGGATGAGGAAATGGATGGGGAAGTGGATGGTCACCTCCATTATTCTTTGTTGCTCATTCATTCAAGTTACCATTTGTATTATATGGCTATCTATATCTCCCCCTTTCCCAAATTTGGACATGCAAGCAATGACTACAGAAATTGTTCTGGAATGCAATGAAGGATCTGTCTTTATGTTCTACTGTGTCTTGGGTTTTATGGGCTTCTTGGCCATTATGAGCTTTACAGTGGCTTTCCTAGCAAGAAAGCTGCCTGACAGTTTTAATGAAGCCAAATTTATCACTTTTAGCATGTTAGTATTTTGCAGTGTTTGGTTGTCCTTTATTCCCACTTATCTGAGTACAAAGGGAAAATATATGGTGGCTGTGGAGATCTTTTCCATTGTAGCATCCAGTTTTGGGTTACTGAGCTGTATCTTTTTTCCCAAATGTTATATTATTTTGATTAGGCCTGAAATAAATAACAAAAGTATTCTAAGAAGAGGAAAGAAGTAAAAAAGAAAAGTATACGAAGAACTTGAATTTAAAGGATAAAATTATACAAGACCTGGAGCATGGAAAAAGCATGGAAAAGTTCTCTCTACTGTTGAAATTGTTGGATAAAGGCTAAAATTCAGCGACATGCTTTGTTTTTATTATTGACAGAAGGCGGTAGACATCTGGGTTTAACCTTGCCCAACCATTATAAGGATGATATTCTAAAATTGGAGTGGGATGGGGGAGGTTGGCAACAGGGAATGAGACTGTTCAGGGGCCTTGTCCACAACACTACATTGCTTTCAGATTTTGAAAAGTTGTTCATTCAAGAGGAATATGTACTGCCATCAATTGAAGGCATTAGCTAGAAAGATAAAGGTAAAGGTTTTCCCTGCCGAGTCATGTCCAATTCTAGTGCATGGTGCTCAACTTCATTTCTTTGCTAAGAGAACCAATGTTGTCCAAAAACACTTCTGTGGTCATGAGGCCAGCATGACTATAAGCCGATGTGCACAGAATGTTGCTCTCTTCCCACCAAAGTAGTACACAATGGTTCAGTAGTTAAAGACATTGAGCTTGTCAGCTGAAAAGCTGACAGCTGGATTCAAGGCCCACGTCCTGCATGGCACAGTAGAGTTCCTGTTACTTGCTCCAGCTCCTGCCAACCTAGCAGTTCAAAAGCATGCAAATGCAAGTAGATAAAATAGGTAGAAAGGCAGCAGTAAATTCTTGAATATTCGCCAATGGTGATAGAATTAATGGAGGGGGGGCATAATGAATGGTACAAAAAGAAGAGGACTTATTATTTATATCCGGAACCCCATCTACTTCCTTGTGAAATATTTTTCTATGTAAGTCTGGTACCGAACTCCATCATTCAGTCCTAAAATTTCACCAGCTTAGTGTGGCACAAAGTATTCCCAATTACTGTTTGCTGTGGAACTGCTTCAGATTGTTCTGGCATGGAAAAGTTACTGTCCTTGGAAGCTGAGGAAGCTGAGGAAAAACTCACAAATCAGTTGCAAATTTTAACTATAGAAATACGGGTGGTATGGAAATTCCAAGACTGTTACAGGCTGTCTGGGATCCTGGATAAGCTATTTCCCAAACATATTTTTTAATTTATCATTATGTATAATTTAAAAAAAAAATATACTACAACAATCTACATTTATCATGCCAATATGGCAGAATAATCAATCAATCAATCAATCAATCAATCAATCAATCAATCAATCAATCAATCAATAAAACAGAATACAGGTGGAAGGGATCTTTGAAGTTTTCTACTACAACCCCTTGCTCAAGCAGGCGACCTTATTGTCAACCCTGAAGCGAACCTGGCTGTGGCTATCTTTAAGGCTTCAAGGTTGCCACTGGATGGGAGGGGGGAGGAAAATAGATAGCTGGGAGTTTGTAGCCAAAACAAAAAAGTGTTCTGTGAGAACCAAGGTCATTTCAACGGGTGGCTGGAAGGAGGAGGAGGAGGAGAAAGTAACCAAGCAACCAGCCAGCACTTGATGGGACTTGTGGGAAAGGGGGAACTTTCACTTTTAACCATGTGAAAACCGTGGGAATTTTCAGAGTTGGTTTTCATCAGTTGTGCCAATATGATGTATCCAACCAAATTGTTCTTTGAGGAATCTATCTGCCTCGGAATTCTGCTCTCTATGGTTGTGTTACTTGGAACGCTGACACTTAACACTATTTCAGACAGTGGCTGTCTTAAAGACCTCCAGTGATGAAGCACCCACAATTTCTGAAAACAAGCTATTCCACTGGTTAATTGTCCGCATTGTTAGAAAATTTCTTCTTAATTCCAGTGTGCTTCTCCTCTTGAATGAGTTTCCATCCATTGTTTCTTTAATCAGCATTAATTCTATTCTAATTAAATTAGAATCAGAATAAGAATTAGAGTAGAACAAAGCAATCTCAAAACAATTTTTATATATCATGACAATATGTCAGTAAAAGAATTAGAGTAGAGCAAAATTATATTATCTTTGTAGAAATATGGAGATGACAATGAGGTTCTTCATATTACAGATGTGATTCATCATTAAGTTGTATTATTATGTTATTGTTATTTACTTATTTATTAAACTTTATGCCACCCATCTTGCTTATTCTTTCCTAATTAGTCTTCTGATTTATCCTGGACACTCTGTCCATAGATAATAAGTTGTATTTGTTGCCTTACATGCTCACAGACTTGATTCTTTTTTCACTTAAGTAATCAAGGAAATAATTATTCTCATAATGTGATTGCTTACTTCTGGGATTCTGCAAAATAATTATTTCATAGACACCATCTTTTTGCTCAGCAACCCAAAACCACTTTCAATAAGTTTTTTGGGCATATCCTTTCAAAATGAATGAAAAGCAATAAAAGATATTATAAAGATATAAAATATAATAATAATACAAGACAAGACAAGACAAGACAAGACAAGACAAGACAAGACAAGACAAGACAAGACAAGACAAGACATGACATGACATGACATGACATGACATAACAACGTAACGTAACGTAACGTAACGTAACGTAACGTAACGTAACGTAACGTAACGTAACGTAACGTAACATCATACCGTATTTTTCAGAGTATAAGAAGCAGCTTAGTTTTGGGGGAGGAAAATAAGAAAAAAGCTGATTGGTGGGTGGATTGGCCTCTCGGAATACTCTCAATCAGCTGTTCCCAGAGGTGAATTTTAGCAACAGGTTTGTTGGTTGTGAGTTCTTTGCCTTGCTTTTTTTTTCTGCTTCTGAAAGCCTCCGAAAGAGAGCTTCAGAAAAAAAGGCTTTTTTCCTGAACCTTCTTTCAGAGGCTTTTTTCCTGAAGCTTCTTTCAGAGGCTTTTTTTCTGAAGGATTATCTGTACTCTGTTCAATCTCCTTTCTTTGGTATTGGCATGTAGATTAACCTCTTCCAATCTGCTGTGTCATTTTCCAGATTTGTTAACATAGTTTGGTTAGAACCTTTACTGATTCTTCTTTTGTTGCTTGCCATATTATTTTAGATAAAAGCCTTTCAGAGGCTTTTTTCTGAAGCTTCATTTCTGAGGCTTTTTTTCTGAAGCTTCTTTCGGAGGCTTCTTTCAGCCTTTGAAATCTCTGTTTGCGAGGCTAGGCAGGGCTACATTCAGAATATAAGACGCACCCAGATTTTCACCCTCTTTTTTGGGGGAAAAAGGTGCATTTTATATTCTGAAAATATGGTATCTAATGTAATAATCTAATCTAATAAAATTTTAATCTAATCAATATATAACATAAAGGCCTGGAGGCTAAAACATATGAAGTATGGTTGGAGGATTGGGTTTGGCTAGTCTAGAGAAAAAAAGGACTATTTTTTTTAAAAAAAATGATTTATATGCTGCCCTTCTCCGGAGACTCAGGGCGGCTTACAATGAGTTAAGCAATAGCCTTCATACTTTTTGTATATTTATACAAAGTCAGCTTATTGCTCCCACAAACTGGGTCCTCAATTTACCTACCTTATAAAGGATGGAAGGCTGAGTCAACCTTGAGCCTGGTGAGATTTAAACTTACAGTAATTGCAGACAGCTGGTGTTAATCACAATGCTTTCAGTCTGCTGAGCCACCAGGCCCCTATTGGGATCATGATACCAGTATTCCAGTATTTAAGAGGCTGCCACAAAGAGGAGGGGTAAATTTATTTTCCAAAGCACCAGAAAGCAAGACAACAAACATTGAATGTGAAACTAATCTAGGAGAGAAGTAACCTGGAGTTTAAGGAGAAACTTCCTAACAGTGAGAACAATTAACCAGAGGAACAGCTTGACTTCAGATGTTGTGGATGCTTCATCACTGGAGGTTTTTAAGATGAGATTGGACAGTCACTTGTCTGAAATGATATAGGATAAGTGGTGGGTTGCCCCTGGTTCGGACAGGTTTGCAAGAACCAGTAGTAAAACTGGCAGGAGGCTCCACCCACTGACCCCGACGTCATGAGGGAGTGGTGCGTGACCCCATTGCGAACCAGTAGTAAAGGTAAGTACAACCCACCCGTGTATAGGATCTCCTCCAAGGTCCCTTCCAGCTCTATTCTGATTCTGATATTGAACATGTATTGAACAAGTATGGATCCCAATATGTTATAATGTACTGGATTCATTGCAATTAGCTGCCCTCATATTGAATGCATTAGGCCATTTCTTCTTCCCCTCAATTCAAACAGGAAGCAAGTTCAACTAATTTCATCTAAAGTCAACAAAACACTGGCAGTTCTAAATAATTGTCAATTCCATCTATCCTGCAATTATCAAGATTATCATGATCTTTTCATCCTTTCATTCAAGAGTGTCCTTGGGCTGCAGCAAAGCTATTAAGACTAAATTGTTCTAATAATCCAGCCTTTGCCACTTAGAGATGGAACAGCAAGCAAGATAAACACGTTCTTGACATTTGGCACACCCAACATTTGCATTAACCTTTTTAGTAAGAGAGTAATTATCCAGCTTTTTATGATAACTGACATCTCTTTGACTACCTCAACAAAGCTGGCTGAAAGACTTCCGAGAAAGTAGAGTGTAACACAGCATGATAGTGGTGTTTATATCAGGACTGATGTTTCTAGGAATCCAGATTCTTCTTCCTATTCTTCATAAATATTATCATCCAGGGGAACTCAACATTGCTGGTATTATGTCTCAGAGTTATGTCTTTTTACAGCCAATCACCTTTAAAACAGCCCCTTCGCTGGATCTCTTAGATGATATCATGTAAGGAAGTTCTCAAAAAAAAGGAACTTAAGAGGTATTTCATTAATAGAATTTTGTTCTGAGGATGTAATCATGCATAGTTTATAGTATGGCATCTTTTCCCCCCTAGATTAGGTTAATAATGTTTAATCTGATCCGTATCACTTTTATGTATTTATTTTTGTCAAAGTTAGGTACTACCCATCTTACTCTGAGAGTGACTCTGGATGATATACAGTTGAAAGCATAAAAGCATATAAAACCTATACAGTGCAATATATCGGTAAAAGAAACCAGGTAAAAACAAAACTAAAACAAGTTTAAATAAGTATTATGCCAGAAAGATAAAGCTATTTTATCTTGCCACCTGCTAAACATTTTTTTGTTTTGTTTGCCTTATGGTCAATCTGGAAAGATTTTTTTCCCCCTATGAAAATATTTCCTGATGCAGTCTCTTCTATAATTGAATACTTCTTATCATTAGGAAATTATTTCTGGTGTGCAACCAAAATCTGCTTTCTCATAATTTAAACATTATGGGTTTTTTTTTTTTTTTAAATATTATCTTCTGGAACAAGTTCAAACATTTCAGCCATGTCATGTACAGAACAAGCCTTCTCATGTATGAAGGCACCCAACAGTCATGGATATTGCCTTGTCCTCTTGGCACACCATCTGTATTATTTCCTTTATTTGAATACATGTAGTTTCAGGGAACACACTTAATCAACTTTGGCTAGTCTCACAATAGGTAAGGGGGGGTTGAACATGGATGGAAAATCTAACTAGTCGATCTAACTACAGTAGTGGCCAAAATCATGGAAATCTTTTGAGGAAAGTGTATTTTTGAGGTTTGATGGCTAATAACACCACTTTTTTTTTTTTTTGGAGTTTCAAGATAATCATATTCCACTGCTGGAATGGCCTGGGAATAGCCTAGACCTTAACCCAATTGAAAATATATGGAGCCAACTAAAGAAACTTGTTAGTCAGAAGTGACCCAGCAATAAAACCCAGTTAATAGAAGCAATCATTCAATCTTGGTCTCACATTATAACAGCTGCAGAACTAAAAGACTTAGTTCACTCCATGAGAAGATGTTGTAAGGCCGTAATTCATGCTAAAAGTTACCCAGCTAAGTATTAACTGACATGGTGATAATTTTTGTACATCTTGTTTTTTCTACGTGTTTCACTTTTCTTCTTAATCCTTCATAAAAGTTATTGCATTACATTCTTGATTAAATTATCTTTCCATTGATATATAATTTTATGGTACTAATAAAAAAAAGTGGTGTTATTAGCTAGTTTTAGAAAATACACTTTTCCCAAAAAGTTTCCACAATTTTGGCCACTACTGTATGTATTGTGCTCTTCTAGTGCTAAACTTATTTTACTTTCCAGCAACATGAATTCTTCCATCCAAATCAAAGAGCAAGTTGAAAAATGCATCTTCAAAACAGGCAATGCCAAGTCTCCTCATTTCTTTGCATCTTGGGGGGGTTTTAAAATCTGTCCTTGATTCTTGTCCTTGCCATATGAACCTAAATATATCTTTTTTTGCCTTTACTTAAAATGATGTGTTGGCTATCAAAATAGGTACTGTTCGAAACAAAAAAAAAAAAAAAAAAAAAAAACTATCATTCTAGATGATGCCTTTGTTTTTATCACAGTGTTTCTTCCCAATAATACATCCACTTTTATAGGATTTTGGCTCAGAATTACCAACATATTCTGGCTCTGGCGTTTGCGGTAAAAGAAATCAATGAAAACCCTCACATCTTGCCAAACATCACTCTGGGGTTCCTGATCTATAACAGTCACTTGAGTGCAAGCTCAACTTATCTTGCCTCAATGGAACTTCTCTCTACCTGGAAGAAGTTCATTCCAAACTACAAGTGTGATAGTAGAAGCAATGCAGCTGCAGTCATTGGAGGACCTGATTCCAATGTCTGCTGCCATATGGCCACCATTCTAGGTATCTACAAGGTTCCACAGGTAAAGTACTTTCTAGATTCTCCTGGGCTTTCTCAGGAGTAAATATGGAGTGTTCCCAAAATTAGTCTTACTGCGTTGATTTATAAGAGCAAATTTCAAGCTTAAAAATAATGAATATATTACCTATTTAATTTCAGTAGCTAAAATCATAGTTTTATTTTATGGTGGTGTGGAGAGAAACTTTTTTGAGAGAGAATAAATGACAGCAACTGGATTTCTTAATCCTAAATCAAATGCTGTGCTTTCCCTGATCCTTGTGTTTAACTCCTAGACAAAAATATTTTCAAGTTCCTGAAATCTCTTAATTCAGATAGTAGTTTGGTCTTTTTTTTCCATTTGATAAACAATCCAGAGACTGAACATTAATTTTCTCCCTACTGTTCACATAACAGCAGCAAAGTAATATTTAAAATATTTCATTCTATTTTGCAGTCTGCTGTCTCTCTGCGCATATTGCTTTTATGTAAGGTATTCTAGGGTTCAGTAGCTATATTAGTTTATTACTTTGTTCCATAGAACAAGTGTTGCCAGATAAGCAAATAGGTATATTCCAGTGAGCGCTAATCACACTATATTGGTTGCCTCCTGGGAATGGCAGGTTTTTTTTTTTGAGGTAGTTTTAATTAAGTATTTCTTGCATTTGCTGAAAAACCAAAAGCAAATATGTTTAGTGTATCTAAGTTATTGCTTCGTATATAAATGTGATCGCAACAAAGGTATACATAAAATTTCAGTCATGTTTTGAGAGGTGTGCATTTATACATTACCTTTGAAGCCTGAACAGGTAATGGTGACTATAATAGTTACCGAACACTGGAAAAACTCAAGAAAATATAACAGTTGAAATGTGGATTAACACGGCCACATTAGGAAATTGTAATTAATTGCCACATTAGGAAAAAAAAATTGCAGATAAAATTAAAGTAACGAGACATCAGAGACAGGCACCCCTTTTTTTAAAAAAAAATCAAATTTGGATGGATTTTATGGGTTTCCTCCGTTTCAATAATATTATAATAGTTTATAGTGCATATGTGGTAAATTTGCTTTTTATTTGCATATAAGTATATTTTCTGTTTTATTTTTCTATGCAACTTGGATTTGTGTTAATTTGTGTGCATGTGTTTGTGTGTGTATACACATCAGAGGTGGGTTTCAGCAAGTTCTGACCAGTTCTGGAGAACCGGTAGCAGAAATTTTGAGTAGTTCGGAGAACTGGTAGTAAAAATTCTGACTGGCCTCACCCCCATCTATTCTCTGCCTCCTGAGTCCCAGCTGATTGGGAGGAAATGGGGATTTTGCAGTAGCCTTCCCCTGGAGTGGGGAGGGAATGGAGATTTTACAGTATCCTTCCCCTGACGTGCCCACCAAGCCACACCCACCAAGCCACGCCCACAGAACCAGTAGTAAAAATTTTGAAACCCACCACTGATACACACATGCACAAACACACATACACACACATGCATATTAATATATTTTGCAAACCTGATCTCCTTTTCAAATCTCCTTTAGCTCATGTATGGTTCTTCTCCAGCGATGGATAACAAACGCGAGGAAGCTTTTGTTCAACAGATGTTTCCAAACTGGACCCATCAATACAATGGAATTCTTTACTTACTTCTATATTTCAGGTGGACGTGGATAGGGGTGCTTTATATCGAAGATGAGAACGGGGAAAGGCTTGTGCAGAAAGTCCTTCCTTTTTTTTCTCAGAGCGGCATTTGCTTTGATTTCATTCAAAAGTTACCCAAGCACAGCTTTTCTAGTAACACCTTTAATCTTGTAGAAAAGGGGGTGGAAACCTATAAGATCACTGAGCGGAGCAGTTACAACGTCTTATTCACACATGGAGAACTGCAGACGATGCTCGTTTTCAGAGTGCTCATCGCACTTTCAGAATATGACCGATCAACTAAGGCTGAGAGTAAAGTTTGGATCATGACAGCCCAGATGGACTTCGCCTCCCTCCCTTTTCAGAGGAATACGGGCATAGACTTCCTTCACGGTGCTCTCGCTTTGGCAGTTCACTCTGAGGAGATATCAGGATTCCAAACATTTCTTCAGACCAGGAAACCTAGCTCAGAAAAAGAGGATGGCTTTTTCCAGCTATTTTGGGAAAGCGTGTTTGGATGCTCCTTGTCTAACCGAAACTCAAGGGACAGACCCGAGAGGACCTGCACTGGAGAGGAGAAACTGAACACTCTCTCTGAGTCTATTTTTGAAACGAGGATGACTGCTCACAGCTATAGTATCTACAATGCCGTCCATACTGTGGCACACGCCCTGCACTTAATACATGGGATGAATTCCAAACAACACACATTGTCAAAAGAGCAGAAGCTTCTCAATCAACATTCATGGCAGGTAAAACCCAAGGGAAAATAGGTACATGTAACAAGTTTGAAATTATTTAGGAAATAAGGTATTAGATTGGATGAAGGTCTTTCTTCCTTTCTATTTGCCCCACAGCCTTTCATTTCTTATGTCAAATGGATGAGATACAATCAGAGGTGGTATTCATCAGGTTCTGATCAGTTCTGGAGAACCAGTAGCGGAAATTTTGAGTAGTTTGGAGAATCGGTAAATACCACCTCTGACTGGCCCTGCCCCCATCTATTCTCTGCCTCCTGTGTCCCAGCTGATCAGGAGGAAATGGGAATTTTGCAGTAACCTTCTCTTGGAGTGGGGAGGGAATGGAGATTTTACAGTATCCTTCCCCTGGAGTGGGGTGGGAATGGAGATTTTATAGTATCCCTCCTCTGCCATGCCCACCAAGCCACACCCACTAAGCCACATCCACAGAACCAGTAGTAAAAAAAAATTGAATCCCACCACTGGAAACAACTGAGTACAAAGAACCATTCATTCCAGCTCTCAGATTCTTCTTACATTAACTGATTATTAGAATGCTTATTATGATGTCTACTTTAATCATTTAGCAAACATTAAACAATTGCAGCCCTAAGGGATGCCATGGTGGCTTGGTTTCCTTCATGAACTGTTAGGATCAAGACAGATGACCTGTTTCTTTGGACTTGATGTTATTGAAGGAAGGCTAGAGCTGAATTGCAATCTTAAACAAATCAAAGAGAAGAGTCTTCTATTTTTGCCTGTACAAAGAAGTATTAGCCTTTTCCTGTTATTATTAATAAAAATAATAGGAGCTGTTCACAGCAAATAAACAGATTAAAAACAAGAAAATAGTAAAAAGAAATATACATTATCATCACAGGGATAGATTCTAACCAGCAGAGTAGATCCTAAAGCAATAAGGAAGGAATTTTTAATTTTTGATATTTTGCCTCAGGCATCCAACTACAATTAAATAATTAACAAATAAGATATGAACAGCAATGAATATTACAAGAAATGGGACATGAAATGAAAACAACACAAATAAAATATATTATATTATAATGCCTTGGTAAGGCCAGACTCGGAATACTGCATTCAGTTTTGGTCACCCCGATGTAAAAAAGATGTTGAGACTCTAGAAAGAGCGCAGAGAAGAGCAACAAAGATGATTAGGGGACTGGAGGCTAAAACATATGAAGAACGGTTGCAGGAACTGGGTATGTCTATTTAATGAAAATAAGGACTAGGGGACACATGATTGGAATATTGCAATGTTCCAATATCTGAGGGGCTGCTACAAAGAAGAGGGAGTCAAGATATTCTCCAAAGCACCTGAGGGCAGGACAAGAAGCAATGGGTGGAAATTAATCAAGGAGAGAAGCAACCTAGAACTAAGGAGAAATTTCCTGACAGTTAGAACAATTAATAAGTGGAACAACTTGCCTCCAGAAGTTGTGAATGCTCCAACACTGGAAGTTTTTAAGAAGATGTTGAATAAACATTTGTCTGAAGTGGTGTACGGTTTCCTGCCTAAGCAGGGGTTTGGACTAGAAGACTCCAAGGTCCCTTCCAACTCCGATATTCTATTCTATTCTATTCTGTTCTGTTCTGTTCTGTTCTAAAATTAATTTGTATCACAATATATTCACAACAGCTAAAATAATCTTTTACAAGTATACAAACTTCAACCTATCTACCATATAGCTTTACTAAACAATTTATACTGAAACAGCCCTATCAACATTCTTGGCATATGTTTATCACCCTTCCGCCAAATGGTGTGGTTTGTTGAATAAACAAGGTTTCAAATCTTTCTTGTATACTTTTCAAATTCTTATGTATCTAAGGATATGTGGACCCAAAATAACTACATAATTTATCCAAGCTAAAATTTTACTTCTTTATGGATGCTCTTTAGGAAGAAGTAGTCTTTTATATATGAAGGCAAGTTGTTCCATGGGACAGGTGATGCCACTGAGAAGAATTTGCTACAAGATCCCAATAGATTCAACTCCTCAGCAAGGCTTGTCTCCCAGATCTTCCTAGGATGGGAATGAGGACACTTGAGATTTTTTTTAGGATTCAGAAAAGTTATAAGTTGTATCTCATTGCATGGATTCGGTATCTGTACCAACTTAGATATCTTTACAGTCATGGAGTTCAACAATATCATGATAGCTGTAGTAGACTATACTGTGACAAGATCAATTCAAACCTAGATTAACTCTTGAAAACCACATTCTGAAAGCTCCTCAACTGGAAAATCTGTCAGAATGACACAAAATAGATCAATAGGGGAGGTTTGGTATACTCTTTAGAAATGAGAGGCCCTGTGGTTTCGAAAAGGGCTTTTTACCCAAAGCATAAACAAAAGAAAGGACCTCTTCAATATTTTTCACAGCCTTAACAAAAGGAATAAGGGATGCGGTGGCTCAGTGACTAAGATGCTGAGCTTGTTGATCGAAAGGTCGGCAGTTCAGCGATTTGAATCCCTAGTGCCACGTAACGGGGTGAGCTCCCGTTACTTGTCCCAGCTTCTGCCAACCTAGCAGTTCGAAAGCACATAAAAAATGCATGTAGAAAAATAGGGACCACCTTTGGTGGGAAGGTAACAGAGTTCCGTGCGCCTTTGGCGTTTAGTCATGCTAGCCACATGACCACGGAGACGTCTTTGGACAGCGCTGGCTCTTCGGCTTTGAAACAGAGATGAGCATCACCCCTTAGAGTCAGGAATGACTAGCATGTATGTGTGAAGGGAACCTTTACCTTTACCTAACAAAAGGAATAGCAAATTCAGTAATGAAAGATTCAGTAAAGCTGTTATACTATTGATACCTCATACATTGTTAATAGAATAGTTTATCATCCCTGTTTGTACCTTGTATATTCTCTGTTTGTACCTCCTGCACACCTCCCTCCAATCCAATCCAATCCCATCCCATCCCATCCCATCCCATCCCATCCCATCCCATCCCATCCCATCCCATCCCATCCCATCCCATCCCATCCCATCCCATCCCATCCAATCCCTCCCTCCCTCCCTCCCTCCCTCCCTCCCTCCCTCCCTTCCTTCCTTCCTTCCTTCCTTCTTAAAAATAGCACATGCCTCTCACTTATTAAATAGTTATCCTTATGAATTTTCTCCCTTTGTATCTTAGCTACATCACTTTCTAAGAAAAGTTTCATTTAACAACAGTGCTGGAGAAAAGATTTCTTTTGACCAAAATGGTGAAAGAATAGCTGCATTTGATATTATCAACTGGAAGACGTTCCCAAACCAATCTTTTCTTAGAGTCAAAGTTGGAAAGATAGACCCGCATGTTTCATCAAATACTTCATTCATCATTGATGAGAATTGTTGCAATATTTTCAGGATCAGACTCAATAAAATTAGTGAGAGTTAAAGGTTTAAATATACTTCCTTTTATTTACAATAGGCATTCTATATTCACTGAATATTCACAGATAGAAGCGAGGAAAAGGGTGTAGGTGGCTCCTTATATATACAATGGGTGGAGCTATAAGTGGGAGTGGTGAATTATGAATACATTAAGAAGTGAAGAATAAGTTAACCCCTGATACCCCATTCATATACTATTTACATATTAGAGAATAAGGCATTTACATCTGACAAATCCCCCTCTAAATGCCGATTCGTTATACAACACCAATTACATTCAGATTCAGGACAATACAAGACATACAATTTAGATGTTAAATATTTGTGTTGCTTAGAAGGTAAAGGCTTTGTCAATATGTCAGCTAATTGTTCTGAAGTATCACAATGCACTGCTTTAATAAATCCATCCTGAGATAATTGCCTCACATGTTTAAATTTTATATCTATATGCCTGGACCTTTGTCCAATGGCATCAGATCTAGATATTTCAATGGCTGCTTTATTGTCTTCATGCATAACAAAAGGCAAAGCAGGTTTTTTCCAAACATCTGAAATTAAATCATTAAACCATACAAGGTTATTTGCAGCTTTGGATAAACAAACATATTCCGCTTCTGTCGTTGAAGTGGCTACTAGTTCTTGTTTACCAGTATACCAGTAAACTGGACAGTCATTTAAGAGAAAAATATAACCAGATGTACTTTTTCTGCATGATGTGTCTCCAGCCCAGTCCGCATCTGCATAACATGCAAGCTTTGGTTCTTTATTATCACTAGGTTCTAGTACTAAGCAAAAATCTAGTGTACTTTTCAGATATCTTAAAATTCTTTTAACAGCTTCCCAGTGATACATTGTTGGTTTGCTGACGTGTCTGGATAATAAATTGAGTGGTAAGGCGATATCTGGTCTAGTCCAATTAGATATATAAAGAAGTGAACCTATGATTGATCTATAAAACGTGTTATCCTTGAATTCAGGGGAAGATTCATCAGTATTTCTAAGAAAATCAGTTTGCATAGGAGTATCACAGGGTTTGGCATTGTTTAAATTGCATTTATTTAAAAGTTCTATAATCTTATCTCTCTGAGTAAGTTTGAATCCCCTTCTAGTCTTATTAATTTGAACACCAAGATATTTGTTCACTTTACCTAGAGATTTCAACGAGAAATGTTCATTTAACTTATTTACAAAAGTTTCTCTTCTCTCTTTGTGTTTTCCTATATATAAAATGTCATCTACATAAATCAACACAAATTCAATGTAATCATCACCCTTTTTGACAAAGAAACAGTTATCAGCAGTGGTAGCGTTGAAATCCATGGTCTTAAGTACTTTTACTAAACAATCATACCATCTTTTACCAGATTGTTTTAATCCGTATAAACTCTTGTTCAACAGCCAAATTTCATTTTTGTTGGTGTATTGACTGTGAGGTGCTCTTACGTATATTTCCTTATCTAGTTTTGCGTGTAGATACGCAGTCTGTATGTCATATTGAAATACATCAAGATTGAGTGCTGATGCTACCACTAGAGCTGTTTTGACACTCTCTGTTCTTACAGTGGGGGAATACGTGTCAGTATAGTCCTCCGGATATTTCTGTGCATAACCTTGTGCAACTAATCTAGCTTTATATAGAGTATTGCCTCCTTCTAAGTTCTTAATTTTATATATCCACCTGGTACCAATAATTGTTTTATCTTTAGGTGCAATTGCAGGTGTAAATACATTTAATCCTTGTAAACTTTCCATCTCCTTTTTCATAGCTAATTCCCATTTTTCTTTTTCTTCACGAGGGAGTTTTAACACTTCCTCATAAGTATTAGGTGTTATTGGCTCACCATCCATATGCATTATGTAATCTCTGTATTTATTTGGCATTTGATTTCTGTTGTTTCTAATGACTCTTTCAGGTTTGCTATTGTTATCATGCAAATATCTTGCTTCTTTTTTTGTTAGAGTGTCTGTCTTTATTTTGTGTTGGCTATTTGTCCAAGTTTTGGTTTTGCTTTTATATTTGTTGATATTCTGTTTTTCTATGGTTCCTTTCTCATGAGATTTTGTATCTTTACATTTATTTGGAAATATTTCATTAAGATGTAATTTAGACCAGTTGGCCTGTTCATGGAACACAGCTGTTCTGGAAACTATAAATTTGTTATTATTATCAATGAATCTGTACCCTTTGGTGCCAGTTTCATATCCCATAAATCTGAGTCTTCTGGATACGTTTTCTCCCTTTCTTCTCAACTGCTTAGGTATGTGTACGTCTGCAGTGACTCCAAATATGTGCATGTGTGCTAATTTTGGTTTCCTATTATACATTACTTCATATGGTGTCTTATTTACAATACTGGACCAGGTTCTATTTTGTGTGTAATTTGAATAATGTAAGGCTTCTGACCAAAATTGTTTGCTTAAGCCAGCATCCTCCAATGTGCATCTAATCATGGTTTGTAATGTGGAATTCTTTCTCTCTGCAATCCCGTTCTGAAACGCAGAAAATGGACTAGACGTGTAATGTAGCATTCCTCTATCCTTTAACCATTGGGAGAATTCTTTAGACATGAATTCACATCCCCTATCTGTCATAATTTGTTTTATTCTGATATTGTGTTGTGTTTCTATGCGTTTGTAAAATTCCTTAAATTTTTGAAAGGTTTCATCTTTGTGTTTTAATGTATAAACAAACCCATAACGGCTATAATCGTCTACTATTGTCAGGAAGTAACGTTTTCTATAGGTGATTGATGGAGTTAATGGGCCAACTAAGTCCATGTGTACTAAGTCAAAAATTTTGTTAGTTGATCTAGTAGATTTTCTTGGCCTGGGACTAGTTTTTAGTTTTGTAGATTTACATACTGAGCATTCCAAATAGTTTTCACAATTTTTTATTTTGACACCTTCTGCGTGTTCAGTCATTTTTTGTACTACAGGAAAACTGGCATGTCCTAACTTCCTATGTAAGATGTGAGCACACTCATCATGAATTGGTTTACCTATTTTTGGTTTTTTTTCATTGTGTGCATCTGCGTGATCATGAGATATTTTACATTCATCATTGTCACTGTTACTAATATTTTCATCATCTGCTTCAATATAATCTTCCATATTTGAATCAATGTTATGCAACCATTTTTCCTTCGTTATCAGATAAGGTAGGCCTCCTTTAATCATCACAGTGCCTATATTTATTTTATTCTTCTCCAAAGTCGCTTTTCCCTTTGAGAAAACTATATTAATGTCAGAATCTCTACTTAGTTTTATGGCACTTAGTATGTTATGAGGTATTTCAGGTATTAACAATACCCCCTCTATTTTTCCTAGACCAGGCAAGGTTACATTTCCTCTGCCTAATACTTGAACCTTTTCTTGGTTAGCTACCTTTATTACAAATTTATCTTCTGTAAATGAAGACAATATATTTTTGTTATTAGTGGTGTGATTAGTTGCTCCAGAATCAATAAGCCAATTATTGTTCTCATTTTGCTGTATTTTAGTGTTGTTTTGTTTATTTAATCCATTCAGTGAACCAGATTTTCTATCCTTTGAATTATCTCTGCCCCCTCTATTCTCTTTGTAATTTGGTGGGCTTCTATATCTATGTCTATCTATGGAAGACTGTCTATAATTGTATTTGTTCCTATATTCTGACCTATGTCTTTCCCTTGAAATTTTGGGACAATCTCTTCTATTGTGTTCCCTGGATCCACAATTGTGACATTTAAATGTTTCATTATATTTTTCTTGGAAAGCTACTTTCCTATAAGGTTTGTGTTCTGTGTGATTGCTAGAACGATTTCTTCTTGAATTGTCTTCTGCTATCAATTTATTGGATAGACTTTCTATGGATAAATATCCTAGATTGATAGTGTCTAAATGTGACATAAAACTGTCCCATGATGAATCAAGTGAGTTGATAATAACACTTTTCATTGTTTGGTCTGAAATCACCTCCCCCCTCAAATGCAGCTCAGCTCTTATTTTGTTTAAAGATATTAAATGCTCACTTATGGAAACCCCTGGTTTCACTCTAGATGAAAAGAAATCCTTAGACATTCTTGTGGTGGTAGCCACACTATCGCTGTGAAACAAATTAAACATGCATTGAATAATTTCTGAAACAGTCAGATTAGGTTTGATGCTATGATACATTGCAGGAGACACACTAGATATTATTAAGAAAAATGCTCTATGGTGTAAACAATCTATTTTTAAAGTCCAAGGTCTTTTTGGGGGACTAGTGATAAAAAATAGTAAATTTTCCTTCATAAAGACAACCTGGAGCTGTTGATACCATTCTTGCAAATTAATGCCATCAACCCTTAGTTTTGGGAAGTCACTGGGTAAATTTCCGACATTATTTTGTCCATTACTTACGACCTGAGGTAGTCCGTGGTCTCGCAAGTGTAGAAAATTGCAAAACGGCATGGGGATGCTCGCAACGAGTCTGCGTGGTTCTCTCGCCAGTTCATGTCTTCCCGGACCGTCTGCGTAGTTTCGCGCATGCGCGTTGTCCATTTCTTCTTTGGAGTCGTCGTGGAAGGTTCTCTCCATTGCGGCTCGCTCGCTCCGCTCTGCTTCAGACGAGTCGGTCTCTGGTTCGACCTTGGGAGTTCTGACGACGGCGGCTGCTCTTCTCTTTCTTCTGGGGGCGCTGGCACCTGCCTCGGTCTGTGGTGTAGGGCGGAATCGACAAGGCTCTCTGGGTTCGGGCGTCGTCGCTCTCGAAGTCAGGATGGGAGCGGGCAGGTCCTGAGGCATCGGCTTGCTCGCTCGCTTCTTCGGTGGCTCTTTGGTAATTTTTAGTTTTGGCCCAAATGCAGCAAAAAGTGTTTTCATTGCTGATTTTATTTGAGATTTTGTTGAGTCATCTTCACTTTCTGATTCTGATTCTTCTGAGGAGTTCGAATCTTCTTTTTCATTTTCGTTGTCTGATAACGTTTTTCGCGCCAGAAATTTTGAATTGAGCATTTTGATTGGCTCTGCTTCGCTCACCTTGGAGGCCTGTTGAAACCAAGATGGCTGCCATTCAAAATTTCGCGCGGGATCACTGTTTTTCTTCTTCGTAATGACTTTCTCTGCAGTCATATCACTCACTGTTTTTGGGTCTTTAGACTTCTCATTAGTGATGTTTTTCTCTCTCGCTGCTCCGCTGTTCTTCAGCATTTCTTGGAGGTTCGCGATGAGGCTTTCATCATTCTTCTGGCTTTTTAATAGTTTTAATATCTCTGACCTGAGTTCGTTATTCTCTATTTCGATTTCCTCCTGGTCATCATTTTCGTCTATTATTTCTTCGTCTTCAGTGGTGTATTCTTCGGATTCTCTCGAAATTGCGTTTGTGGATTCGTTGATTATTTCTTGTTCTGTTTCCATTTCTTTGCTGTAGGCCCTGGTGTTGGGCCTATCTTTCTTAGACATTTTTAAAGTTTTTTTATTGAGTCAATTAACCATCCTCTGCTACCAGCTTGTTGCAATATTTTCAGGATCAGACTCAATAAAATTAGTGAGAGTTAAAGGTTTAAATATACTTCCTTTTATTTACAATAGGCATTCTATATTCACTGAATATTCACAGATAGAAGCGAGGAAAAGGGTGTAGGTGGCTCCTTATATATACAATGGGTGGAGCTATAAGTGGGAGTGGTGAATTATGAATACATTAAGAAGTGAAGAATAAGTTAACCCCTGATACCCCATTCATATACTATTTACATATTAGAGAATAAGGCATTTACATCTGACAAGAATAATATTGTGTGGCCTAGCAGGTTCAATCAGGTATGGGTCAATGAATTTGTTTTGGGTTTCCAGGTCTTTTCGTCAAAGAAAAAAAAACCTGGTTTACTCACAGCCAATCCTAAAATGAAGGAGAGTGAGTTATGGTGTGGATGATGTTGTGACAGAAATTTCATCTCAAATTAAGTCTTATATTGTTCAGACCAAAAAGTTCTTTTCTCTACTTTAAATATTTATACTAACTGTATGTATAAAACCCATTGACATGAACATCATTCTACCATCAGTTTTTCTTCTGCTGTTACTCTACATTTTCTTTGACAAAATTCTCATATATCAAAGTAAGTCAACCACTTAGTATGCATTTCTCTTCTATCAAATGCTTCCTGTGCTGAGAGCTACAAAGGCATTTTAAACCACAGCCTAGAGTTTATATTCCTTCTGTATTTTCAGTAAATCTAACAAACTTATTTTTAATATTCACATTAAGGTAAAGGTTCCCCTCACACATATGTGCTAGTCGTTCCTGACTCTAGGGGGCTGTGCTCATCTCCATTTCAAAGCCAAAGAGCTAGCACTGTCCAAAGATGTCTCCGTGGTCATGTGGCCAGCATGACTAAATGCCAAAGGCACACGGAACGCTGTTACCTTCCCACCAAAGGTGGTCCATATTTTTCTACTTGCATTTTTACATGCTTTCAAACTACTAGGTTGGCAGAAGCTGGGACAAGTAATGGGAGCTCACCCCGTTACGCGGCACTAGGGATTTGAACTGCTGACCTTTTGATTGACACACTCAGCATCTTAGCCACTGAGCCACCATGTCCCATAATATTCACATTAACCCTGTGCCACCCAAATCTTAAATTATGCCCTTCTAACTACAAATTTCTCTGTAACAGCCTTCCTTTCATCCAGACCAAACAGCACATACACATTCAAATCAGGTCAGTCCATCCTTCATCTTTCTTTTGCATCTTGTCACACCTTATATTTAACTAGTCACTTTTTCCCTGCAACATGAATTGAGATATAGCTATCATTGTTTTTGTTTTATTTTATCTTTAGACATGCCCTGTTTCAATATGCAATGATAACTGCTTTAAAGGATTTAGTAAGAGAAAAAAAGAAGGGCTGCCATTTTGCTGCTATGATTGCTTTCCTTGTCCAAAAGGGAAGATTTCAAATCAGGAGGGTAAGATACCTAATGCATTGATGGGTCAAAAATATTTGTTGTGTAGGACTGAGATAGATACAGATACAAATACAAATATGAGAACCAATTTGTTATAGTGGATAAGGCACCAGGCTAAAATCTAGGAGACCATGAGTTTTAGTCCCACCCTATGATATGAAATCAGCTATGTGACATTGACTCTCTGGTCTTGGGAAGAAGGCAATGACAAACCAGTCTTTACTACTCCACCAAAAGTCAACACTGTCTTGAAAACTAAGTTTTGTTTTCTGGTTATTGACCACAAATATTCTCTCTCTGTGTGTGTCTCTGTCTCTGTCCCTTCCCCCCCCCTCCCCCTCTCTCTCCCCCCCTCTCTCTCTGTCTCTGTCTCTTTGTCTTTGTCTCTGTCTCTGTCTCTGTCTCTGTCTCTGTCTCTGTCTCTGTCTCTGTCTCTGTCTCTGTTTCTCTCTTTCTCTCTCTCTCTCTCTCTCTCTCTCTCACACACACACAAACACACACACAGATGCACACACACACACACACACACACACACACACATATTGATAGATATATATAAGGTGCAAAGCTGACCTTATATTTTAACAGTTGTTCAGTTAAATCATGATGGTAGCATCTGCAGATGAAGATATAGTCCTGTATTATTTATTTATTTATTTATTTATTTATTTATTTATTTATTTATTTATTTATTTATTTATTTATTTATTTGTTTGTTTGTTTGTTTGCTTGCTTGCTTGCTTGCTTGCTTGCTTGCTTATTTATTTATTTATTTATTTATTTATTTATTTATTTATTTATTTATTTATTTATTATTGGTGGTTATTTGCCATGGCGACTCGAGGCGGCTTACAGAATATAAAACCTCATTTAAAACAATAAAACTAATAAAAAAGAATCAAATAAATTAATATAATAAAATCACCCCCCACTTCCCGCCCTAGTGGCAGCAGGTCACATGACCCATTTAATGGGCTCCATCCCACTCTGGGTTCTCCAGGCCCGCTGGCAGAAACAAGTCTTCAGTGCCTTCTGGAAGAGTATTAGAGTGGGGGGCATTCTAATCTCTGGGGGAATGATGTTCCAGAGAGAGGGAGCCACCATGGAGAAGGCCCTTCTTCTGTGTCCCACCAGGTGTATCTCTCTTGGGGATGGGACCCACAGCATTCCCTGCCTCCCCGCTCTAATGGGTCAGGTACAGGGGTGAAATTCAGCAGGTTCTGACAGGTTCTGGAGAACCAGTAGCGGAAATTTTGAGTAGTTCAGAGAACCAGTAGCAGAAATTTTGAGTAGTTTGGAGAATTGACAAATACCACCTCTGGCTGGCCCCAGAGAGGGGTGGGAATGGAGATTTTGCAATATCCTTCCCCCAGGAGTGGGGACGGAATGGGGATTTTGCAGTATCCTTGCAAAATCCTGCCATGCCCACCAAGCCACACCCACCAAGTCATGCCCACAAAACCGATAGTAAAAAAAAAATGAATTTCACCACTGGTCAGGTAGATGTGATCAGCAAGAGACGGTCCCTTAGATAATCTCTGATATGCATTGTTTTGTGTATATTGTTAAAACTATAAGAAACCAGATTACACATATAACATGAGTCAAATGCATTACATATAAAATAGACAGAGCAAAATACCAAGAATGTGCTTTTAAAAAATCATAATTTCTCCCTTCTCTGGGCCTTTCAGATATATGGTAGTGACTTATACAATGGGGTTACTAAACATTCCAATTTGTAAAGCAATACTTCCCCGCCACATAATTCAGTGATGGAAAAGACTAAAGTTGTCTCTTTTAGATGTATCTTAATTGATTTTTTTAGGGCTTTGGCAATATTACATATTGATACTAGACATGAATTCTCTTTCAGACATGGATGATTGCATTCAGTGCCCAGAAGGACAATTTCCAAATCATGGACAGGATGGATGTCTTCTGAAAGAAATTATATATTTGTCACACAGAGAATCTTTAGGGATTAGTTTAACCGTTCTTGCACTTTCATTTTTTTTTATCACAGCATTGGTGCTTGGAATTTTCATAAAGTACCAAGATACTCCCATTGTCAAACCCAACAACAGGAATCTTACTTATACTCTCCTTGTTTCTCTCCTGCTCTCATTCCTTTGTGCTTTACTGTTCATTGGCCAGCCTGAGAAGGTGTTGTGTCTTATTCGACAAAGTGCTTTTGGCATCATCTTTACGATAGCTGTGTCATGTGTCTTGGCTAAAACTGTAATTGTGATTCTCGCTTTTAAAGCCACCAAGCCAAATTCCAAAATGAGGAAGTGGGTTGGAAAACCCCTGGCCAACTCCATTGTTTTTTCCTGCTCTTTTCTTCAAATAATTATTTGTATAACATGGTTGGCTGTCGCTCCTCCGTTCCCAGATCTTGACGTGCATTCTTTGCCTGCAGAAATTTTATTAGAATGTAACGAAGGCTCAAATGTCATGTTTTACTGTGTCCTCAGCTTTATGGGTTTCTTGGCTATCGTGAGCTTCATAGCAGCTTTTCTAGCCAGGACACTGCCTGATACTTTTAATGAAGCCAAGTTTATCACCTTCAGCATGCTAATATTCTGTGTTGTTTGGTTGTCTTTTTTCCCAGCTTATTTTAGTACTAAGGGAAAATATATGGTGGCTGTAGAGATCTTCTCCATCCTGGCCGCCAGTGCTGGCTTACTGAGTTGTATTTTTTTTCCAAAAATTTATATCATTCTAGTGAAACCTGAATTAAATAATAGGGAACTGCTCAGAATAAAGCACTAAAGATTTTTGATATTTATGGCATTCAGCTAACAAATTTAAAAACCATATAAATTCTAAACAATGAATGGAACGAACCATTTTCAGCTTTTCCTTTAGCTTCAAGGAGCTATTGGTGTTAATTTATCTAGCCTAAATGCCATTTCCAGCAGTTAGCTCTATAAAAGAACATTTTAAATTAATACAAAATGAGATTTCTGAACTAGATTCACCTCTTTTCAGTACCTAGCCTTAGAGTATTTAGAGATCAGGCATGCAATGGTGGGAGGATGTAATTGTACATAGGTAAATTTCCTATGCAAGTCTGGATTTAAATTTCCAGATCATATGAACAGCTTTATTCTGAGTCAAGTGATGGTGCTTATTTTGATTTTGTAGATTTACCAGCTAAATACACGAAGAACAGAGAAGAAAAGATGTATGTGCTTGGTCCTATTATCTATGAGGATTTAAATAGTCACACAGATCAAATTTTAGGAAGCCAATGGGCTGTACTCCAGGAAACTTTTGATAAGATTGCAGCTTCAATATCCGTTTCCAGTGTCCATTTTTTTTCCTATTGTGGTTTATTTATTTATTTATTTGTTTCCATTTCTATACCGCCCTTCTCCAAATAGGACTCGGGGCGGTGAACAGCCAAAGTAAAAAACAGAACATACAAAATTTAAAAACAGTTTAAAATAATTAAATATTTTGGCTGTAAATTAAAACAACCCAATTTAAAATCAATTTAAAATTTAACTCAAGCCAGCCCAGCTAGTTGAAATAAATGATAAATAAATGGTTGATGATTGGCTGACTTCATCCATCCATCCATCCATCCATCCCACTCAGTAAATGATTTATTTTGCCTGATTAAAATGTGATACTCAATTAACAATCCTATGTTTATTTATTTTGACCAGGAGTCAGCAAACTGCGGCTCTGGAGCCGCATGTGGCTCTTTCACCCCTCTGTTGTGGCTCCCTGTCACTAAAAATGTGCGTCACAACCGCCAATGTGTGATACCTGCTGGCACGCAATTTATTGAGCTTTTCAACCCCGGGTAGGCCAAACATGGATAAACCCAAGAAAGGAAAAGTTTCAGAAGAAAACGGAACATTTAATTCAACTACATATGCTAGTTTTGTGGCCGCTCAAGAAATAGTCAGGCACGGGAAGGGTTTTGTGGCTCCTGGTGTTTTCTTTTCTGTGGGAAACGAGTCCAAATGGCTCTTTGAGTGTGTAAGTTTGCAGACCCCTGATTTAGACTAATAGTGTTTCAATACCAGTTGGTTCTAAGTGACAGCTAGGTAAGGTTCCCCTTGCACATATGTGCTAGTCGTTCCTGACTCTAGGGGGCGGTGCTCATCTCTGTTTCAAAGCCAAAGAGCCAGCACTGTCCGAAGACGTCTCCATGGTCATGTGGCTGGCATGACTAAATGCCAAAGGCGCACAGAATGCTGTTACCTTCCCACCAAATGTGGTCCCTATTTTTCTACTTGCTTTTTTTTACATGCTTTTGAACTGCTAGGTTGGCAGAAGCTGGGACAAGTAACGGGAGCTCACCCCATTACACAGCACTAGGGATTTGAACCACTGAACTGCCGACTTTTCAATTGACAAGCTCAGCATCTTAGTCACTGAGCCACTGAATCCTTTAAGTGACAGCTACTCCAATACAATAAAAAAAATTAAACCATAAAACAGACAGTTGTGGTGGCATCATTTTCAGCAACATTCTGAGGAAAGACATGCTCATTAACAACACATTTTCCATTATTTTATCAGCCCCCAAAGGCTTCCTGAAATAGCCAGAGGTTACTGGCTTTCCTAAGTGCCAGCAGAGTTCACTCTGAATATGATGGAACACTGGGTATAATGGAAACCTGTTCCCAAAGAGAAAGCTTTTCTGAAACTTGCCCCCGAAGAATGATGACAACTGCAGGCAAACAGTTCACCCATACTTAACTCCTGCAAGTGGTCCAAAAGACAGCTGAGAGATCACTAAGAAGGTCTGCATGACCTTAATCTGGTTTTAGTACAGCCAGATGGACAAAGGGACAAAGGGACGCAATGGCTCAGTGGCTAAAATGCTCAGCTTGTCGATCGAAAGGTCGGCAGTTTAGCAGTTCGAATCCCTAGTACCACATAATGGGGTGAGCTCCCGTTACTTGTCCCAGCTTCTGCCAACCTAGCAGTTCAAAAGCACATAAAAAAGGCAAGTAGAAAAATAGGGATCACCTTTGGTGGGAAGGTAACAACGTTCCATGCGCCTTTGGCATTTAGTCATGCCGGTCACATGACCATGAAGACATCTTCAGACAGCGCTGGCTCTTTGGCTTTGAAATGGAGATGAGCACCACCCCCTAGAGTTGGGAATGACTAGCACATATGTGCAAGGGGAACCTTTACCTTTACCTTACCAATGTACCTTATCAAACTTGATAGTACAGGGGTTTAGTGCACCCTGTTATTAACACAGCTGCCTGCAATTTCTGCTGGTTCGAATCTCTCCAAGGCTCAAGGTTGACTCAGCCTTCCATCCTTTCTAAGGTAGGTGAAATGAGGACCCAGTTTGTGGGGGCAATAAGCTGACTTTGTATAAAATATACAAAAGAATGAAGGCTATTGCTTAACGCATTGTAAGCCGCCCTGAGTCTCCGGAGAAGGGCGGCATATAAATCAAATTAAAAAAAAAAAAAACTAATTCTGATAATCTATGTGTTCCAGGGCCTTTCATAACTGCGGATCCACAACTTCCCCCAGAAAGAGAAAGTTGGGGACTGTTTTATAATTATCAAAAACAACTAGAGTGAACAATGACTTCTTGAGGAAGGGAACATATAGCGCTGTGCAAAAGGCTTAGATTTATTGTTGTAGCAATGGTATAATAACCAGGGCTGGAATTCTACTGGTTCAGACCAGTTCGGGTGAACTGGTAGCTGGGAGCGAACCACGCCTCAGCTGTGTTACTCCCCAGCAGTAACGCACAAGGTACGTTTTTGTAAAACTGTGCATGCACAAAGCCCGATCACCAAACCAGTTGTTAAACCGGCAGGATCCTACCACTGATAATAACCATATATAATTATGTCTCAGTCTCCTTATTAAAATGCAACCAAAAAATGAAGGAAATTTGTACAGGTAGTACTTCACTTAACAACAGTTTATTTACTGTTGTCATAACAGCACTGAAAAAAGAGACTTATGACCATATTTCACACTTACAACCATTGCATCCCTATGGACATGTGATCAAAATTCAGATGTTTGGAATATTTATGATGGTTTACAGCAGTGGTGTCAAACTCACGATGACATGTCGTCACGTGATGTATCACAACTTTTCCCCCTTCGCTAAAACGGGGGTGGGCATGGCCAGCACGTGACGCATCTGAGTCTGTTTGACACCCCTGGATTACAGTGTTTAGAGGTCAGGTGATCGTCTTTTGCAACCTTCTGAAAAGCAAAGACAATGGGGAAGACAGACTGAACAACAACTGAAAGGATGTAAATGGGGTAAAACACACTTAACAACTTTCTTTTTTTTTTATTGAAAAAGTTTTACAAATACAAATTTTCCCATTTCCCCCCCTTTTCCCTCCCTAACCCTCCCTAACCCTCCCGTCCCCTCATGACTTCCCCAAGATGAAATCCAAATCTAAATCATATTGTATAATACTTTACCGCCCATCTATTCTACCCCCTGTGTACTATACATTTCTACATGACATTCAACTATTCTTCCCCCTGTATACTATACATTTCTACACAACATTCAGCTAAAAGCTATCTGGTACTTCCTAGTTTGATATTTATTCTGCACATAATCTATCCATTTCTTCCACTCCCATACATAGGTCTCTTGAGTCCGGTCTTTTAAGTATGCTGATATCTTCGCCATTTCTGCAAAACTGGCCACCTTCAAAGTCCATTCTTCAATAGTAGGCATAACATCCCTTTTCCAATATTGACCAATCAGTAACCTAGCTGCTGTCATCATATACAGTAGCAATTTTGTTTCACCCAGTGAAAAGTCCTTAACTATACCCAATAAAAACAATTGAGGAGAAAATTGAAGTTTTTTCTTCAAAACATTTTGCATAACCCACCAAATTTTTATCCAGAAAGCCTTCACTTTCTTGCAAGTCCACCATATATGATAATATGTAGCATCTAAGCAATCACATCTCCAACATTTTGGTTGAACATTAGGATACATGCACGACAATTTCTTAGGATCTAAATGCCACCTATAAAACATTTTGTAAAAATTTTCCCTCAAATTCTGTGACTGCGTAAATTTAACATTCTGGACCCATATTTTTTCCACGTTTCCATCATAACTGGTTCTGCAAAGTTTTGTGCCCATTTTATCATGCAATCTTTTTTTTTTTTTTAATTTTTTATTGAAAATTATTAAAAAATACAGAAAAAAATATAATAATATGGATAGAATTGCAGAGAGTAATATAATACATATAGAGTTTTAAAGTATCAATTTTCGCCTGGAGAAAGTACAAACTTCCATTAAGCTAACTCATCAAACGAAAGGAAGGTTTAGCCAGAAAAAAAATTCTCAATCGTCATGCAGTACTCCTGGAAGTATTTACCCATGTTCACATTAAGGTTAATATTTTCGTTCTTCTTAAGATTTCTTTTTTTGCAGCCAAGCATACCATCTGTCCCAGCTCCTATATAACCCCGATTCTTGTCTATCTCGCAAAAGTCCAGTAAGCTTGTCTGCTTCTGCACAGTCCATGATCTTTGTAATTAACATAGCCTCCGATGGGATATTTTTAGATTTCCATTCTTGCGCGAACGAGATCCTGGCTGCAATGATGATGTGGAGAGCGAAATACCAATTAGATTTGTTTAAATTCTCTGGTTTCATGCCTAGTAAAAACGTTTCCGGGTTCAAATCTATTCTACATCCTATGATTTCTAAAATCCATTTTTGAATTCTAACCCAATATTCTTTTGCTCGGGGACAGGTCCACCAACTATGAAAGTAAGTTCCCATAGCGGCGTTGCATTTCCAGCAAACCGGAGAGGTCCCCGGGAACATCTTCGATAATCTAGCCGGGGGCAGGTGCCATCTATATAGCATTTTGTATATATTTTCCTTATAGGAAACTGACATTGTTAATTTTAAGGTTGTCCCCCAGATTTCTTCCCATTTTTCAAGTTCAATCGAGTATCCCAAATTTCTCCCCCAGGCAATCATTGAGTCTTTGATGACCTCCTCTCCAATCCAGTCCATTAAGAGGAATTGATAGAGTTTGGCTAATACCTTCTCATCCTTCCCCAACAAGATCTTATCAAGTTCCTGTAGAGAATTATAAATTCCTCCTTTATTTTTATCCTGAGCTGTCCTAGATTGGATCTGATTGTATGACCACCAATCTAGCTCATAGCCTAATTCCCCCAGCATATTTCGAGATTTTACTTTGCCTGAAGGTTCCAACAGGGCTTGGTAGATTAGTGGTTTATTTCTGTTATAAAGAGTCGGGTGTGTCATTGCCTCTAAAGGGGAAAGCCAAATCGGAGTCATCAGGTAAAATTTATTTCTTATTCGATCGAATATCATGCAATCTTTAACCAATTCATTTTCTGAATCTCTTTCTAGCAAAACGTTATAGACCCTCTTAATATGCATTGGGCCTTTCTCTTTTATCTGTCATACCAATTCTTCTTCATGCAACATTAAACCAGTTTTTTGATCTTCTTTCCATCTCAATTGAAGTTGACTATACTGTAACCAAGTTAAATTAATCCCTTCTTCCAACAGTGTATTTAATGTCTTTAGCTGCCATCTGCCCCCATCCTTAAAAAGTATTTCTTTGTATAAAAACCCCCCGAGTGACTTTATATTTATATTCCGTATGATATGACCAAGATTCAACCACAACGGTATTTTATAATCCCATTTAAGACGGTGCTTCTTCCATACTCTCATCAAGGAGTTTCTGAGTATATGGCTGTTGAATACTTTATCCACTTTATTTTCGTAAAATAAATATGCATGCCAACCAAATTCAAGATCATAACTTTCTATATTCAATATTCCAGTCTTTATCCTTCCAAACCAATCACTTGCTTGTGTCAATGCTGCTGCTTCATAGTACAGTCGTAGGTTTGGAAGTTTAAGGCCACCCCTTTCACAAACATCTTGCATAATTTTCAGTTTAACTCTCGGCTTTTTCTCATTCCAAACAAACTTATTCACTCCTTTTTGCCATTCCATCAACTGTTTATCACTTTTAAGCACCAGAATCATTTGAAACAAAAATAAAAATCTAGGTAGAACGTTCATCTTAACTGCTGCTATTCTTCCAAGTAAAGACAGCTGCAGTTTTTTCCAGGTTTCCATATCCTTTTGTACCTTTCGCCACAACACCTCATAATTATTTTGAAACAATTTTATATTTGAATCTGCAACTTGAACTCCTAGATATCTCACCTTTGGTACTATTTCACAACCTGCCTTCCTTTCAAGTTCCTTCTTTTGATCTTCTGTCATATTTTTAACTATCATCTTGGTTTTTTTCTGATTCAGTCTAAATCCTGATACCATACCATATTCTTCTATAATGTCTTTCACCTGGATTATTGATTCCATCAGCTGTGTTAGGGTAACAACCAGATCGTCTGCAAATGCCCTTGTTCTGTAATCCTCTTGCCTTATAACTATTCCATTCAAGGTACTCGAGTCCCGTATTGTGTTCAACAAGACTTCTAGAGTTAAGATAAACAACAACGGGGATAACGGACACCCTTGTCTTGTGCCTTTTTCTAAACTGAAGTTTGTCGTTAAGCTTCCATTAATGATAATTTGTGCTGTTTGCTCTTGATAAATTGCTGAAACCGCCTGCACAAACTGATCCCCAAAATCCATCTTTCTTAAAGTCTTTAATAGAAAGTTCCAATTCACTCGATAAAAGGCCTTCTCCGCATCCAAAAACACCAGCACTGCAGGGATCTGTTTATTCTTCTCAAGATATTCCAATAAGTCTATAATTTGCCTCACATTATCCTTCATATATCTGCCTTCTATAAATCCTGCTTGATCATGATGAATCACCTCTTGGATAACTGGCATTAGTCTGTTGGCTAATACTTTTGCAAAAATTTTGTAATCCGTATTCAAGAGTGTTATTGGTCTAAAATTTTCTGGTTTTGTAGAACCTGCTTCCTCTTTTGGTATCAATGAGACAAAAGCTGCTTTCCATGAAGGGGGTATTTTACCCCCTTGTTGTATGCTACAAAATAAGTCTTTAAGATGTTCAATCATTTCTACTTGTAAGGTTTTATAATACACCGCAGTTAAACCATCCGTCCCTGGAGCTTTAGCTGTTTTCAGTTGTTTAATAGCAACGATAATCTCCTCAGCTGTTATTGGTTGACTCGTTCTTTCCTTTTGATTGCTAGAAATTTTCATAACTCTCCTTTCTTCTAGATATTTATTTATAAGTTCATTCAGTATATCATCTTTAGCATATAATTTGGCATAGTAATCTAAGAAGGCTTCTTTGATTAATCTTTGTTGAAAAACTTCCTTCCCTCCATACTCAATACTATCAATAGTCCGAGTACTCTGCTGCTTCCTCAATGTGTAAGCCAGCCACCTGCCCAGTTTATTAGCGTTACAAAATGTATTATGTTTTGCAAATTGTAAATTAGTTGCTGTTTGTTCTGCTATGAGCATTTGAAATTGATCTTTCAAAAGTTTTATAACTCCTTGTAGTTTTTCATCTGTTGGATTTTTTATAAGTAACTGTTCTTTTTTCTTTATCTCTCCTTCCAGTTCTAATCTTTTTCTTTGTCGATTAAACTTAAGTTTAGAATTCATGTAGATCAGTACCCCCCGCATATATGCCTTGCTCGCGTCCCAAACAATTTCAATAGGGGTACCTTTATTCAAATTCATTTCAAAAAATTCCTTCATTTGTTTTTTGAGTTCATTTACATTCTTTTCATATCTAAACAAATTTTCATTTACTCTCCACGATCTTCTCTCATTCTTTCCCATTTCTATTTCTATCCATACCAGGCTATGGTCAGTTAAAGTCCTCAGAAATATCTTTGTTTTCTTTGTTTTTAGAAGTAAATCAGCCGTAAGTAGGATAAAATCAATCCTAGAGAAGGATCTATGCCTGTCTGAGAAAAAAGTAAAGTCCAGTTCTTTTGGGTTGTGCACTCTCCATATGTCTTTCAATTCCAAATCTTCTTTCATATCGAAAAAGATCTGTGGTAATTTAACACATGACTTTGCCAAACTCTTTTTATCTTTTTTAAGATCTATTACTCCATTCCAATCTCCCATAAGTAAAATGGATCTATAGTCCCATTGTAATATTTTAGAATACAATATTTTGTAAAAATTCTCTTGTTGTTGGTTAGGAGCGTAAATTCCAATCACCAAAATTGGACCATTATATGTATAAAGTTCAATTGCTATATATCTTCCACAATCATCTGCTTCTATAATTTTAGCTGACAGTCTTTTATTTATATAAATCACCACACCATTCTTTTTCTCCGGATTTGAGGCTATAAATTGTGCTCCTAATCTAGAGTTTATCAGATATTTTTGATCTTGTGTTCTAATATGAGTTTCTTGCAAACACATAACATCATTATTAAATTGTCTCAGATAATGAAATATTTTCCTCCTTTTCTGTGGTGAATTCAATCCATTCACATTCCAGGATAGAAACTTAATTGTCATTTGTAGTCTCCTGAAGCGTTAAGAGCATTTGCTGAAGTTTCTGTTCCAAACTGGTAGTCTTTGGCTTGGCTCCTCCCATAGCTTCAAGTTTTTGTATTTTACCCTTGGCTCCCTTCTTATCTTGTGGTGGCTTAGACCTCTGCAGTTGTTGTTTCTCTAGAATTTGTTTGTAAGCTGATCGAGTTATACGCTGATCTTTAGCTTTATATGACATCAAGTCGAGATCCACTGCCACTTCTCTTGTATTTTTGGGTGGTCCACCTATAGCCTCTAAAGGAAGATCCAACAATGGTTCATCCAAAAAAACCCCTATAGCTCCTTGAGTTTCCATTGCCTCCACCTCCATCTGTTTCCGCTGCTCTTCTGACTCTTGTTCAAATTGCTTCTCTTTATCACCCTTCTCTATGCCTGACACTGAGGATGTACGTGGAGATGTTGGGCCAGTTTTAAAAACATTGAAGTAAAATTCTTCTGCTTTTTCAACAGTATTTAATCGATATCTCTCTCCTTGATACCTCAATATTATGCCAACTGGAGCATCCCATCTGAATGGAATTTGTTGTTTATTTAATTCAGGTTATGAATGGAACCAGTTCATTGTAAAAACATTGAAGAATATCGGATTTAAAGCAGGATTAGCAGATCGATGTTTATTTAAAATGGAAAGGGATGGTATAGTATCATTATTACTTCTTTTTACGGACGATACAGCTCTGATTACAAAGAATGAGCAAGAGGCCAACAGGATTGTTGATGAATTAAAAGCTCATGTCAGGATTAAAAATCTAGGGGAGATACAACAATACCTAGGTGTAAGGATCGAAAAAATTAGGGGAGGATTTAAATTATCCCAAACTGATAAAATTAATAATCTATTAAAACAGTTCAGAATGGAATTGTGTAAACCATCAAAAACACCTATGGCTCAAGATTATTGCAACACTGATGTGCAAAGTCCAGTGTTTGATAAAGGGATATACCAATCGTTGATTGGCAGTTTATCATACATTAGCAATTGGTTTAGACCCGATATTTCTTATAGCGTGAACCAATTAGCTAGATTCAACACGGAACCTACAGAAAGACACTGGCAAGGAGCAAAACGTATTCTTAGATATCTGAAATATATCATGCATCATGCATTATATCTACAACCATCAGAAAACTTTCATGTAACCGCTTATGCAGATGCTAGTTTCGCAACAGATGTGAATACAAGAAAATCAACCTCAGGAATCGATGTATTTCTGGGTAAATCTTTGATATGGTGGCGTTCAATAAGACAGAAGCATTTAAGTATGTCTACAATGGAGGCAGAGTTTTCTTGTTTGTCTTTGTTATATACGGATTTGATCAGTATTAAGCAGCTGATGCTAGATTTAGGAATAGATATACAAGATCCTATAATAATATACGAAGATAATCAGGCAGCGATAAAAATGGCGACAAATATAGCTGTAAAGACTAGAACAAAACATACAGATCTTCGGTATCTCAATGTAAGAGAATGTATAATGAACAAGATGATAGAACTTGTATATTGTGCATCAGAAAACAATGTGGCTGATTATTTCACAAAAGCACAGGGAAGTAGGAAACATATAGATACATGTGAACAGTATGGTTTAAGATTGTAAATATATTAGTCTACCCAAAGGGGAGAATGTTGGATCCTTATCCTACGGTTGGGTAGGTAATATATAGCAAACTATGTTCTGTAACTTTAACTGCTACAAGATGACTAATTGATTAATTGGCTAAGCAGACATAAAAGAAGGCAGGAAGTTCATTCACTTCTCCTCCTGCTATTAGAAGGTTGAACTGCTGAAAGGAACTGTGTCTGTGTTACTGAAGAGAACTGGAATTGTAAGCAAACAATGTTTTTGTATTGAACTGTGATTATTTGAAGAAGTGTTATCTTTGTTTTAAGAAGCCAAGTTTGTTTGTTTTACTACAAGTAAAGACTGTTTATTTTCTTACAATGTTCAGAGTCTGTGAGTATCTGTATGTTTTGATAAGCAACATATCTATTCGCTGTCTGGTCCGTTGCACCACTTTGCAGAGGGCAGTTTTACCCTCAACACGCAGTATTCAAAAACAGGAAACCCTTCCATAGGCTAAAGTGGCAAATATTTAGTATGACCTCCCCATACACTGGAGCAACCACAGACAGCTGGATGCTGTAAACCTAAATGGAATGGAACTCTATAATGCATTGCTAATACCTGTATATGTCCTACTATTTCATGCCAAAATGACTACTATGTAAAAAAGTCCATTTCACCATATTTGTGCAAGAGTTGTTTGAACATTACATATAGCACAGACACAGAAGATAGGCTTAAGATAGAGAAGGATCTTGACAGCCGTGAACATTGGGCACTATCTAACAAAAATGAAATTCAATGGTGAAAAAAGTAAGGTTCTACATTTAGGCAAGAAAAACAAAATGCACAGGTACAGTATATGTGGTACCTTGCTCAATAGTAGTAACTGTGAGAGGGATCTTGGAGTCCTAGTGGATAATCACTTAAATATGAGCCAGCAGTGTGCTGCAGCTGCCAAAAAAAGCCAACACAGTTTTAGGCTGCATTAGATAGAATCAAGATCATGTGAAGTGTTAATACCACTTTATAATGCCTTGGTAAGACCATACTTGGAATACTGCATCCAGTTTTAGTTGCAATGATGTAAAAAAAGATGTTGAGATTCTAGAGAAAGTGCATAGAAGAGCAACAAAGATGATTAGGGGACTGGAGGCTAAAATATAAAGAACTGTTGCTGGAATTGGGTATCTCTAGTTTAATTAAGGGGACGTGGTGGCACAGTGGCTAAGATGCTGAGCTTGTCAATCAGAAAAGTCGGCAGTTTGGCATTTCAAATCCCTAGTGTCACATAACGTAGTGAGCTCCCATTACTTGCCCCAGCTTTTGCCAACCTAGCAGTTCGAAAGCATGTAAAAGTGGAAGTAGAAAAATAGGGGATACCTTGATGGGAAGGTAACAAAGTTCTGTGTGCCTTCAGCGTTTAGTCATGCTGGCCATATGACCATGGAATTGTCATCAGTGTTGGCTCTTCAGCTTAGAAACGGAGATGAGCACCGCCCCCTAGAGTCGGGAACGACTAGCACATATGTGCGAGGGGAACCTTTACCTTTACCTTTTAGTTTAATTAAAAGAAAGACTAGCTCAGCTCCACCGTGCATGCATATGCGCCTCCCACTGGCCAGCTGATTTTTGGGATGCGTGGGGGGGTTTTGCACATGCATGCGGGGGGTGGGGGGTCACACACGGAAGCCTCCTAGGTCCAAAAGAGTGGGTGGGGATGAGGCATGCCCCCCCATGGCCCATTTTTGGGCCCAGGAGGCTGCAGGGAGGCCTCGTAGGCCCAAATGGGGGGTGGGGGGAGTGGCGCATCCCCCCTTGGCCCATTTTTTGGCCCAGGAGGCTGCCCAAAATGGGGGTGGGGGTCACAAACGCTTGTGCGGGAGGGGTTGCATGTGCATGTGCGGGGCGGAGGCATGGGGGCACGGGGGGATCCTGTATGCATGCACAGCCCCCCCTGCATTGCATTATGGGTGCCGGCACGTCTGCACGATATTACGCACGTGCACACACACTTTTGGCATCCAAAGTGAAAATGGTTAGCCATCACTGGGATAGACCCCATTGGTTTGATCCTGAATGCCAGCGACTGAAAAAGAAATACTTGTGCTCCCATTTTAAAGGGAAGAGGAGGAGGAGAAGAAAGAAAGAAAGAAAGAAAGAAAGAAAGAAAGAAAGAGAGAGAGAGAGAGAGAGAGAGAGAGAGAGAGAGAGAGAGAGAGAGAGAGAGAGAGAGAGAGAGAGAAAGGAAAGGAAAGAATTCTTTAACTACAGTTACTTTCCCTTCACCTGGGAGAAAGGTGTGGGATTCAGACAGCAATTTTTTTCCTGACTCTAGATATCCTTGGATAGAGATCCTAAAAAAAAACAAAAAAAAACAAAACCTAAAAGATTTATATAATTAGGCCTAAGTTTTAATTCCTCTGCTTCAAAATTCTGAGTGAAAGAAATGTGAGAAATTTTGCATGAAAAACCATAGAGACACACGTAGATTTTGGATTTCTTTTCTGTGGAACTTTTGTTCCACTTCTCAGCTCCTCTGTCCTCTAATTATATACACTTTTATTTTCGCTTAATGATCTCTGGTAGTGAGATCGTTGAGAGAATCAATTTGAGAAATTGCATGGGAATCACCCAGAAGCTTACCCTATAATTATGAATAGCGACTTGGACTGCAGCTTCTTTGGGAAGTTTTCTACTTTCCTATGTGGAGAATTCAGATAATTGTTGATGATGTTACAGACCAAAGGAAAAAGAAGTTAAATATCCCAGTTCAGAAATTACAGATGCTACCGAGAAAGACTGTATTACCAGACTAATAAGACATGATTTAGAATCTAAGAAAAAGTTACCTCAGCGTTAATGGGCCAGATGGAGAAATATTCTTTTATGGGGAGATTTTCCGTCATGATCATAATATTCAGATTATTGGTATTAGTGCCCCTTCCTAAGAGTGTCTGCAGAGTGCCAGTGTCAAAATGCTCCCAGACCCAGCCTATTACTAACCTTCCTTCCTCCTCAGCCAGGAGACCAGATTCTTGGTGGCATTTTCTCACAGTCTTTCATTTATATGAGCATATTACAGTACAGAAGACATCCATTCCAGGACATGCTTTTGGATCATGTGTAAACAGTTGTGTGTTTTAAAATTGGGAGCAAGTTTTCCGTTTTCTTTTTTTAAAGCTATGTTTCAATCTTTCTCTATTAATATATGTATTGTACCTTAGCAACTTACTAGAGAAGAATCTCTCCTTCTTAACACTTCTGAAATGCCAATGGCAATACAGTAATTTTCTATTTATTTGTTTTGCAGATTGCTGACTCAGAGCTATCAACACATTTTGGCTTTGGTTTTTGCTGTGAAAGAGATTAATCAGAGTCCTCTCATTTTAGCTAACATGACCTTAGGCTTCAACATCTACAATGATTATTTTAGTCCCAAACATACTTACAAAGCTTCAATGGAGCTCCTCTTTGCTTCAGAAGCATTCATCCCTAACTATAAATGTCATCTACAAAATAATCTGATAGCTGTCATTGGAGGACCAAGTCCTGTTGCTTTTCTTGATATGGCTACCATCATGACACCTTACAAGTTTGTACAAGTGAGTTTTTCTTTTGGTGAAAACACATGCTTAGTTTTTAAACCTATGACTTTTCAAATATTTCATTAGATATCTTGTCTCTCTAATATTTTATTACTATTCTTATATATTTAGCAGACATAAAATACATTCATAAAATGAATGAATGTCATTTAAAGATCTAAATGATCATGATTTATCACTTATATCTTTTATGTACACTGAGAATTTACACACTGAAGACAAATTCCTTGTGTGTCCAATCGCACTTGGCAAATAAAGAATTCTATTCTATTCTATTCTATTCTATTCTATTCTATTCTATTCTATTCTATTCTATTCTATTCTATTCTATTCTATTCTATTCACAAACAATATTAATTAAAATAATGAATATTAATTTTAAAAAGTCCCAGGTCCCAGACATTAAACCTTTCCGGTTTCCTTGTTTCCTTTAGGTTGCATATAGCTCTGCTCTAGAGGTCAAGACCCAAACTCCATCACGTTTCTTCTACTGGATGCTCCCAAAAGCAATTAGTCAGTACCAAGGACTTCTCCAGATTCTTCTGCATTTCGGCTGGACCTGGATCGGGTTATTTTTCCTTAACATTGGCAACATAGCAGATATTTTATGGAGGAATATTCTTCCTATGTTTTCCCAAAAAGGGGTCTGCTTTGAATTTATAGAAAAAATACCAGCTGGCTTTCTCAGCGAAGATGAAAAAACTGTTCACAGATCCCATGCCATTTTAAACACAGTTTTCAACAGCACAACTAATGTTGTGTTGCTTCACGGGGAATTTCAGAGTATATTAAATGTAAGGATTTTACTCAACCTGTTGGAGTTTAGCAATCTAGGTTATGGTACAAAAATCTGGGTGATGATGGCAGATGTTGACTTCTCATCGGTTCTCTTTCAAAGGAGTTGGGACATTCATTTCATGCATGGAGCTCTGTCCCTTTCAGTGCAATCAGTGGAGGTATCAGGGTTCCAACATCTTGTTCAGATGAGAAATCCAGTTTTGGATAAAGAAGACAGCTTTTTAAAAGAATTCTGGCAACAGATGTTTAATTGTATGTTCCCAACAACTCCTATAAAGGAAGAGGATGAGACTCTTTGCACTGGGGAGGAGAAACTTGAGAGCCTCCCCATGACTGTGTTTGAAACCAGCATGACTGCCCACAGCTACAGTGTCTACACTGCTGTCTATGCAATTGTACATGCTTTGCAGAGTCTGTATTCTTCCCAAGTCTGGCAAAGGACAACAAGGAGGCAGAAAGTCCTCAATCAAGAGTCATGGAAGGTGAGTACTGCAGACTACTTAGAACATCTCAGCAGATACAGTTCATTGATTCAGTTGCAAAGTTGTCTATCGGCCTTTTTTTTTTCCCCATCCTTTAAGCCTATCAGATCTATTTTCAGCTTTTATTAAATTCTGATATTTGTGATTGATCCAGCTGCATGTTTTGCAAGCGATAGTCACCATCAGAGGTGGATTTCACATAATTTTACCACCATTTGCTAGTGCGCGCAGCTTGCACCATGCATGCGGCTTAGAAAAGTGACCCGCAGGTCGCCACTATCAGTTCATGTCAGATTTTTCATCCTCAAGCCAATCACATATAAATTCAGCTTTTAGTCAATTCCAATATTTATGATTGATCTAGTTGTATATTTTTCAAGTGATGATCACAATGTGTTTGGTGAGCACCAACTTCATACCGTATGTTTTATACATTGTGCTTTGCTTTCTACACAATACTTTCACCCCTTATCTGAATGTTTCAGGAAACAATTTTGCTTCTATGTTTGATGACATCTGGTGATCTAATTTTCAGGGTGGTTTTTTTTTATTAACACACCTTAGTTTTTCTTTCTGCCTCTTTGCTTCCAACTGTCACAAAATTGACTCTAGCCTAAGTAATAGGAGGGATTTTCTTTCCTCAAATTTCACAGGATTTTTCATTATTTTCTTTCGGCCATATCAGACAGAAAGGATATTTTTACTTTTACAGATATAGCACTTGAAAACTTTTCTATATTGCAAACTATCTTTTTATTATTATTATTATTATTATTATTATTATTATTATTATTATTATTATTATTATTATTATTATTATTATTATTATTATTTTGAACAGGAAAGACCCCTCTCACTCTGTAATGAGAAGTGCCATTCAGGTTACAGGAAGACCAAAATTGAAGGAAAATTGTTTTGCTGCTATGGTTGCACTCCGTGTCCAAAGGGGAAGATCTCAGATCAGACAGGTAAAAAAAAGAGAGGGAGAGAGGAAGGAACATTTAATAGAGGTACACTTGAGCTAGTTGAGGCTAGGAGTTTTCTCCATTTTCTCAATTCAACAAGAAAAAGAATTGGGAAATAAGGGAATTGGGAAATATAACCTCATAAGTGTATCACCTTTAGTTAGAGAATAGAGTTAGAAGGTCCCTTCCAACTCTTACTGGAATGCTGCATTCACTTTTGGTCGCCATGATGTAAAAAAATGTGAAGACTCTCGAAAGACTGCAGAGAAGAGCAACAAAGATGATTAGGGGACTGGAGGCTAAAACATATGAAGAACAGTTGCAGGAACTGGGTATGTCTAGTATAATGAAAAGAAGGACTAGAGGAGACATGATAGCAGTGTCCCAATATCTCAGGGGCTGCCACAAAGAAGAGGGAGTCAAGCTATTCTCCAAAGCACCTGAGGGTAGGACAAGAAGCAATGGGTAGAAACTAATCAAAGGGAGAAGCAACTTAGAACTAAGGAGAAATTTTATCACAGCTACACCAAATAATCAGTGGAATAACTGGCCTCCAGAAGCTGTAAATGCTCCAACACTGGAAGTTTTTAAGAAGATGTTGGATAACCATTTGTCCAAAATGGTGTAGGGTGAATGCTGTTCTCCTCAGCTGTTTTAGATGAGAAATATAGAAATATTCATTATGAAAATTGAAACTGCCCCTGTGATAGACTATGTAGGTGCCTCAGAAACCACAGTCCATTCACTGCCAGTTCTACAGGGACATTTACCACACATTGATTATCCGTTTTATCTAAATTTACAGGGCATTCTGCTAATTTGCATTTCTTTATTTCTTAGATAACAAGGATAATCTATCTGTCTAAAAGTAGCAAAATGTTACTATATTAAACATAACCTTCACTCACAAAAGGTTGATAGAATTCACTGATATTAAGGGTTGAACTTTGCTTTGTTTTTTTTACTGGATGTCTTTTTAGTGGTCAAGGAAGAAATAAAGTTTCTTTCTATCTAATAATAATAATAATAATATGTGTTCTTTAGTATAAACTCTTTACCAAGAAAAAAGTGATTCCACTGGAACTCAATCATAACAGTAGCATCATTTGTATCAATAAGGCACCATAATATCATGCAATATACTAAAGGCTTTCTGGTAGTGTTTTGACTTAAATACTGTATATACATTTGGTTTTTTTTTTTTTTTCCAGATATGGATGATTGCTTCCAATGCCCAGAAGATCAATATCCAAACAATAAACAGGATTTATGCATGCCAAAGCATGTAAGTTATCTATCTTACGGAGACTTGTTGGCGACAGGCTTAGCCACATCAGCTCTTGTGCTTTCTTTTATCACAATCTTTGTGCTAGGAATCTTCTTGAAGTACCACAACACTCCCATCGTCAAAGCCAACAACCGCAGCCTCTCCTACACCCTCCTTATCTCCCTCCTCCTCTCCTTCCTTTGTTCTCTGCTTTTCATCGGTCGGCCGATGAAGATGACGTGTCTCCTTCGACAGACTGCTTTTGGGATCATCTTCTCCGTGGCTGTTTCTTGCATGTTGGCCAAGACCATCACTGTGGTTCTTGCTTTCATGGCCACCAAACCAGGATCAAGGATGAGGACATGGGTTGGGCAAAGACTGGCCCTTTCCATTGTTCTCTCCTGTTCTCTTATTCAAAGTACTTTTTGTATGGCGTGGCTTGGAATTTCTCCCCCCTTCCCAGACTTTGACGTGTGGTCCATAAATAGTGAAATAATTATAGAATGTAATGAAGGTTCGGTGGCAATGTTTTATTCTGTTTTAGGTTTTATGGGCTTCCTGGCCTTTGTTAGTTTTATTGCAGCTTTCCTAGCCAGGAAGTTACCAGACACTTTCCAGGAAACCAAGTCAATTACTTTCAGCATGCTGGTGTTTTACAGTGTCTGGTTGTCTTTTGTCCCTGCCTACATAAGCACCAAAGGAAAATACACAATAGATGTGGAGATCTTTGCCATCTTGGCCTCTAGTGCTGGGCTCCTGGCTTTTATCTTTTTCCCCAAATGTTACATCATTATAATTAGACCAGATCTTAATAAAAGGGAACAATTAATAAAAAGAGTGAATTAAACTATGTTTCAACATTGTTTCCTTTTTCTCCAGTTGTGAAAACACAGTGGTTCCTACCTGGTATTTAAATTGTACTTGACATATTAACCTTGCCAAAGCAAGCCATTCTATGCATTAACCTTCTTACAGTAGCAACATCACAGGCGGTTGTGTATGTTTTTTCTCTTCTTGCTATCTCTGAGATGGACCTTAAAGCCAAAGACTCTCACACAGTCCATATTGAGTTTTGTTCTCATAGTGCAATTTAAATGATGTCTGTTCATCCTTTACTGTATGTCAAATTGCAAAACGTCCCTGGCCTGCTCTCAAGTTGCCATAGGCAAGAGGGATGGGAAACCGACGAAATAGCACTGCAGCCAAAGACAAATGCACATTCCAGACTTATCTCTCTCAAGGCTGTATCCCATGGTTACGCATAGCAGCCAGAGGGGAATGAGCTCTACTACCCGCGAAATTGCTCCGTTTGCAAATGTGATTGCTGAGACACCCTGGGGAGATGGGGGAAACAGGGTCATGATTGGGGAAAAAATTACATGGGGTCAGAGCTGGCTACACTTTTGAATGTGCCGACATGAAGGTTCTAATAAATAACTGGATTTCTTTTGAAGCTTGGCTCAAGGCTCATGTTTTAATTAGGGCATCCATCGGAACCCTAACACTGGACATGGTTCAGTAAGATTAGGAATCATCTCTAGATGACACTCTATTTGGTTGAGGAAAAGTTTGCTTCAAATTCCTTTACCTTTACAAAACAGGTATAATTTTGTTACCCATTGTCAGGGTTTACTTTCAAGCCAGATTTTCTCAATCAAGCTGATATGCCTCATTTCATTTTCTGTGATCTAATTAGTGTGACCAAGGTTCAAATAATACTTTGGTGGCCTTTTTCTCACCCAATTCACTCAGATCCTTTTTCAAGAATTCATTTTTGTCTGTAATTAAACAGTGTTCCCTGTTAAATTTTACTACATACTTTATTGATTTGTCACATTTTATTGACATTATCTGAAATTTCAACATACAAAGTATTTTTGGTGATTAGTTTAATCAGTTTTCTTTTAGTAAATTTTTTTCCGATCTGCTAGTTTAATTAGTGCTTCTTTACTTAGATGCCAATGATGCAGATGATAGAATGGCAGATGTCAAGTAGAACTGAAAGAAAAATAATATTCTTGTTATATGTATGAATCTGTGTGCATGCATGTGGCCCCAACAACCATCTAATACCAAATAAACTCTTCTTATTTAAATCTCTAGCTTTCCACTTCACAGTCATTCTCTGGCAACAAATAAAGAAGAGGCTTAGAGTTAATTATGACTCTCAAGAAAAAGACCTTTAGAAGCTACCGTCCCTTTATTTGAATGCTCTCGAATTGGCCTTTTTAGTCACACTAGATGCTGTTTTAGGACCTCTTTCCAGAGCACGTTACCATAGTCTTTTGAGACTGAAGGATGCCAATGGTGAGATGGGACACACAAGGACACGTACAAGGAACAAGTAATATAGCATGATCATAATCATGAATGCAACCATCATAAATCATAAGATGCAGCAATGATTGACATAGATACTAAATAGCAATCAACATAATTCATAATAGGATACTAAATAGAAACAATCAACATCAATCATAAAAAGCAACAAAGTTGTAACCATAAGAAACTAAAGAAATAAGTACATAAAAATAAATAAGAAAGAGAAATTTAGACTTGGCTAGGGATTTATATAATTGGATTTATGAGGGATTTATATAACTGGATTGAAGCCTTAGAGCTCTGCTTCCAAACCCTGAATGAGTGGAAACCATGAAAATAAAGCTGACATAAAAACACACTATTTTTTTTTTTCAGTGCTATGGCTGCTGCCCTTCTCCAAGTCTTTGGTTTCTTAGATTAATGATTGCCAACTTTGAAGTAGGTAAATCTATTTTCTCAGATCTTCGTTGCTATTATAGGTAATAATATTATGGAGGTTATGTTAAGATAAATCAATATAAGAGGGATACTTTTCTTTTCTCAAAAAGAAAATGATTTAAACACTATAATTTTATAGTGCCATGTAAATGCTTCCTAAAAGCTACAAGGTGCTTGAAAATACATTCATAAAATGAATGAATGTCATTTAAAGATCTAAATGATCATGATTTATCACTTATATCTTTTATATACACTGAGAGTTTACGCACTGAAGACAAATTCCTTATGTGTCCAATCGCACTTGGAAAATAAAGAATTCTATTCTATTCTATTCTATTCTATTCTATTCTATTCTATTCTATTCTATTCTATTCTATTCTATTCTATTCTATTCTATTCTATTCTATTCCATTCCATTCCATTCCATTCCACTCACTCTGTTCTGTTCTGTTCTGTTCTGTTCTGTTCTGTTCCGTTCCGTTCCGTTCCGCTCCGCTCCGCTCCGCTCCGCTCCACTCCGCTCTGCTCTGCTCTCTTCTATTTACTATTCTATTCTGTTCTGTTCTCTTCTCTTCTATATTCTATTCTATTCACAAATAATATTAATTAAAATAATGAATATTAATTTTAAAATGTTGCAGGTCCCGGACATTAAACCTTTCCAGTTTCCTTGTTTCCTTTAGGTTGCATATAGCTCTACTCTAGAGATCAAGACCCAAACTCCATCTCATTTCTTCTACTGGATGTTCCCAAATGCAATTAGTCAGTACAAAGGACTTCTCCAGATCTTTCTGCATTTTGGCTGGACCTGGATCGGGTTATTTTTCCTTAACATTGGCAACATAGCAGATATTTTATGGAGGAATATTCTTCCTATGTTTTCCCAAAAAGGGGTCTGCTTTGAATTTATAGAAAAAATACCAGCTGGCTTTTTCAGCGAAGATGAGAAAACTGTTCACAGTTCCCATGCAATTTTAAAAACAGTTTTCAACAGCACAACTAACGTCGTGTTGCTTCACGGGGAATTTCAGAGTATATTAAACGTAAGGTTTTTACTCAACCTGTTGGAGTTTAGCAATCTAGATTATGGTACAAAAATCTGGGTGATGACGGCAGATGTTGACTTTTCATCGGTTCTCTTTCAAAGGAGTTGGGACATTCATTTCATGCATGGAGCTCTGTCTCTTTCAATGCAATCAGTGGAGGTATCAGGGTTCCAAAATCTTGTTCAGATGATAAACCCAGCTTTGGATAAAGAAGACAGCTTTTTAAAAGAATTCTGGCAACAGATGTTTAATTGTATGTTCCCAACGACTTCTATAGAGGAAGAGGATGAGACTCTTTGCACTGGGGAGGAGAAACTTGAGAGCCTCCCCATGACTGTGTTTGAAACCAGCATGACTGCCCACAGCTACAGTGTCTACATTGCTGTCTATGCAATTACACATGCTTTGCAGAGTCTGTATTCTTCTCAAGTCTGGCAAAGGACAACAAGAAGGCAGAAAGTCCTCAATCAAGAGTCATGGAAGGTGAGTACTGCAGACTACTTAGAACATCTCAGCAGATATAGTTCATTGATTCAGTTGCAAAGTTGTCTATCGGCCTTTTTTTTTTTTTTCATCCTTTAAGCCTATCAGATCTATTTTCAGCTTTTATTAAATTCTGATATTTGTGATTGATCCAGCTGCATGTTTTGCAAGTGATAGTCACCATCAGGGATGGGTTTCACATGATTTTACCACTGGTTTGCCCCAGGGGTGGGTTTTAAAAGTGTTTACTACCGGTTCTGTGGCGTGGCTTATTTTCTGGGCGTGGCTTGATGGTCATGTGAGAATTATTTAGGATTTAGCAGAGGTACTGGTCTATCAGGCTTTTAACTGCTTGCAGAGCAGGGGGGCGGAGGGGCGGGGGGGGGGCAGAACAGGTTTGGTGATGTCATATCTTCACTGCTACTGGTTCGGCAGAACCAGGAGGAACTCACCACTGGTTTGCTCGCTTGCACACATCACGTGGCTTAGAAAACGTGGCTAAATAGGACGGCATAGCGCCAGGGCATAGCAAACCCTCAGGTCGCCAGTACGGGTTTAGCCTGAACCAGTCTGAACTGGCTGAATACTAGCACTGGTCACAATGTATTGGATGATCACCAGCTGTGTGTGTGCTTTGCTTTCTATGTGATAATGTAATTTTTATTTTGCTTTATCTTCAGTTATTTTAACTTGTAGTATGTACTGTTTAGAAAATTTGACTGCATTGCTTCAATGTCAGATTTTTCATCCTCGAGCCAATCACATATAAATTCAGCTTTTAGTCAATTCCAATACTTATGACTGTCTACGTGTATATTTTTCAAGGGATGATCACAATGTGTTTGGTGAGCACCAGTTTCATACCATATGTTTTATACATTGTGCTTTGCTTTCTACACAATAAGATTTATATTTTTTTGCTTTTTTTTTGCTTTAGCTAAAAGCTTTTTGCTTTTAAATTAGAGCATTTGACTGCTCTAACTTATAACTATAAATATTGTTATTCTATTTGTTGGGCTCATCATCAAATTATCCATTTATGGTGAATCATCTTCTTTTAATGACCCCATAATCCCTTGTGGGGTGGAGTCTGGGCAACTGAATGGAGTGAGCAGAGAATTTACTGGCCGGATGCCCTACTTGTCACCAATGCAGAGTTTTGTTCAGCAGATATATTCTCATTGTGCCCAGAGAGAGAAATATCTGCCTCTACCTAGGATTGAACTCACAGCCTCTTGATTTTGAGGCGAGAGCTCCACCTCTAGGCCACCGTACCACTCCCTCCATTTATGGTGAATGATCAGAAATAATTTTTTAAAAAATTTGATTTATATGCCGCCCTTCTCCGGAGACTCAGGGCGGCTTACAGTGCGTTAAGCAATAGCCTTCATACTTTTGTATATTTTTATACAAAGTCAGCTTATTGCCCCCACAAACTGGGTCCTCAATTTACCTACCCTAAAAAGGATGGAAGGCTGAGTCAACCTTGAGCCTGGCGAGATTCAATCTTACTTTAATTGCAGACAGCTGGTGTTAAATTACAGTGCTTAGTCTGTTGAGCTATCGAGGCTCCTGGATTAATTAAAATTACATCCTTATTTTGCACTGAAAAATAAATAAAATGCAATTTTATCCTAGCAAATACAAACTTGGCAATTTCTATGATATAGAGAACATCGTTTATCTTTTTGACTTTTCTTTGTGATACGGCATTCATTCATAATAAAATATATAGTTGCCTAGTTTATAGGCCTTTGTAGTAATATATGGAAGCTTTCAGTGGAATCATATAGTAATGGTTATTTCTAAATACGTTACTAGCAGTGTATAAAATGTTTTATTTGCTGAATTGCTTTGTTTACATTATAGTAGCGTTTTGAGGGGCAATTAATTACAGTATGGATGCTGATTTATTAAAATGCATTCTTACCTTTGTACCTTTTTTATCTTGTGTTTTTAAAGCTTCACCATTTTCTGCAGAGTATATCATTTAATAGCAATACTGGTGAGATTTCCTTTGATAGCAATGGGGAAATAGTTGCAGGATTTGATATTATAAACTGGATCACATTTCCAAATCAGACATTTCTTAGAGTCAAAGTTGGAAGGATAGATCCAAGAACACTCTCTGATGAACCATTGACTATTTCTGAAGAGAAGATCATTTGGCCCAACCAGTTTAATCAGGTGAGATTCATCTTATTTCATTATGGCTTGGTTCAATTTTATTACGATGAGTCATGATTTTCAGGTTCATACCTCATTACAAAGTGCTTATATTGTCTTCCCTTCATTCTGAAGAAATGTCCACTTCTGACTATTTCTTTAACATTTGCTTTTAGATAACCTACTGTATAGCAACAATTTTAATATTGCCTAATTCCTTTCTCTCCAATACTCCAGAAAAAATAAATATTTTAAAAAATATTAATTTATTAAAGCAAATAATACTTGGACAGTTTAATTAGCTATGATTTAACATTTCCAGTAGCAGTAATTTATTATCAGATTTTTACACCTTTAGCTTTAAGAAGGCTGGGCAGTTTAGATGTTAATTTTCATTTATTTCATCACCACAAGAAATATCCTATGAAGCTCAAGAAGCTTCTTGGATGAGAAGGGAAAAATCTTCAAAGAAAAACCAGAAAAGCCAATTGCTTCTTGAAAAAGCACCTTTGGGACACTCATGACATGGCTGACGGAGAATCTCCATAGACAATAAAAGAGAATACTTGCAGCTCAGGGTTGATATGACAGGTCCTTGGTCATTACATCCCATACATAGAGGGAGGAATGTTACCTAGTTTGGGTAATGAAACATCTGCAAGAAAACAAGCAAGCTCAGAGAGCTCTAAGGATCCCTTATTTGCATTTTTTTTCTGCATCTAAACTTAATAATCAATGATTGTATAATCATACGGCTGAAGTGAGCAAATACCAATCCTTTTGTCTCAACTGGATGATGAGCATCCTTTCTAGAAATGTTAAGGACTATCAAAAATCCCAGACTCATTTCTTAATGATTGCTATGGATTTTAAAATCACTGTCAGCTATGGAGACATTTCTATTGAACACAAAGGCATCTTGGAGAGATTCAATTCTTTTTCCCTAATCCAAGTTAACTCTATCTGGATGATTGTAGAAAGTACATACCTATGCTTTCCGGAATGGTTTCTATTAGTTTTGACTTTTTCCAAATTGCATATTGAGACTGCAACATTGCTTTTTTAGGCAGTTAAAGATGTTAATTGTCAATCTTGTCAATTGAGAGTCTAAATTCCTGGTGCATGTACTTCTTCTTCTTCTTGTGCCATATCCATCATCGGACATTGGCAATCATGTTGCAATCCTATTTTTGTCAACAGCCCCATGAAAAAGTGCTGCTGAGTTTTGTCCAAACCACTCCCTTAGGTTTTGAAGCAGGGGTGAAATGCACCCGGTTCGGACCAGATCACCCGATCCAGTAGTGATGGCAGTGGGTGGTTCGGAGAACCGGTAGCAAAAATCCCTGCACCCCCCCACATGCCCAGCTGAGCTGCACAATCATCAGAGGCTTTTTTTTTTTTTTTTACTTTTAAAAGCATTTTTATACAACTTCTTCCGACGGAAAACATGCTTTTAAAAGTAAAAAAAAGCCTCTGATGATCACGCGGCTCAGCTGGGATCATCATAGGCTTTTCAAAGCATTTTTTTCTGCAACCTCTTGGCCGAAGAGGTGGTAAAAAAAATGCTTTGAAAAGTCTCTTACGATCCCAGCTGAGTTGCCTGATCGGCAGATGCTTTTCAAAGCATTAGAAAAAATGCTTTGAAAAGTTAAAAAAAAAAAGTTGGCCACGCCCACCCAGTCACATTACACTTTAACCCCCCCCCCAAAGCAACACCCACAGAACCGGTAGTAACAAATCTTACATTTCACCCCTGTTTTGAAGCCATGATGTTCTTCTTCTGCCTGCACCTTGTTTGCCTTCAATCTTTCCCTGGAGGATTAAGTGAAAGTAGCCGTCTTTTTCAGGGTGTTTGCATCACATGTCCAAAATATTCGAACTTTTGCTTTTTAATGGCTTTGATGATTTACCTTTGCTTTCCCAGGTGGCTTATCACCTCCTGATTTGTGATTTTGTTAACCTAGTTTATATGTAACAGCCGTCTATAAATCCACATTTGAAATGCTTCTAGTTTCTTCAAGTGGTTTTCTGTCTGAGACCAACTCTCTACTCCATAGAGCAGGATAGAAAAGATGGAACATCTGACAAGCTTGATTTTCAGCCTTAGGCTTCTGTCGTGACTGCAGAAGACCTTTTTTCATTTTGAAGAATGCTGTTCGAGTGCATGTACTTGGCGGCACATAATTACTCTTGGTGGAAATTCCCAGCTTTAGGCTAGAGTGGAAGTGGAATAAAAGCAGAAATAAACAACAACAACAACAAAAGATAAATGCAATTCAAAACCACACGACTATTAAAGTCAAAAAAGAATGAGATTGGTCCATTTATTTGTCAGCAATTCTGCTGGCTAAAAGGGGAAATGTCATAACGTGATATCCTCAGGCTTGTTTCATCTAGACGCATCTGAATCAGTGGTGAAATCCAATTTTTTTACTACCGGTTCTGTGGGCATGGGTTGGTGGGAGTAGTGTGGCTTGGTGGGTGTGGCAGGGGAAGGATACTGCAAATCTCCATTCCCTCCCCACTCCTAGGGGAAGGATATTGCAAAATCTCCATTACCAGCCTACCCTGGGGCCAGCCAGAGGTGGCATTTGCCGGTTCTCCGAACTACTCAAAATTTCCATTACCGGTTCTCCAGAACCTGTCAGAACCTGCTGGATTTCATCCCTTATCTGAATGTTTCAGGAAATAATTTTGCTTCTATGTTTGATGACATCTGGTGATCTAATTTTCAGGGTGGTTTTTTTTTATTAACACACCTTAGTTTTTCTTTCTGCCTCTTTGCTTCCAAGTGTCACAAAATTGACTCTAGCCTAAGTAATAGGAGGGATGTTCTTTCCTCAAATTTCACAGTATTTTTCATTATTTTGTTTCGGCCATATCAGACAGAAAGGATGTTTTTACTTTTTCAGATATAGCACTTGAAAACTTTTCTATATTGCAAACTATCTTTTTATTATTATTTTGAACAGGAAAGACCCCTCTCACTCTGTAATGAGAAGTGCCATTCAGGTTACAGGAAGACCAAAATTGAAGGAAAATTGTTTTGCTGCTATGGTTGCACTCCGTGTCCAAAGGGGAAGATCTCAGATCAGACAGGTAAAAAAAAGAGAGGGAGAGAGGAAGGAACATTTAATAGAGGTACACTTGAGCTAGTTGAGGCTAGGAGTTTTCTCCATTTTCTCAATTCAACAAGAAAAAGAATTGGGAAATAAGGGAATTGGGAAATATAACCTCATAAGTGTATCACCTTTAGTTAGAGAATAGAGTTAGAAGGTCCCTTCCAACTCTTACTGGAATGCTGCATTCACTTTTGGTCGCCATGATGTAAAAAAATGTGAAGACTCTCGAAAGACTGCAGAGAAGAGCAACAAAGATGATTAGGGGACTGGAGGCTAAAACATATGAAGAACAGTTGCAGGAACTGGGTATGTCTAGTATAATGAAAAGAAGGACTAGAGGAGACATGATAGCAGTGTCCCAATATCTCAGGGGCTGCCACAAAGAAGAGGGAGTCAAGCTATTCTCCAAAGCACCTGAGGGTAGGACAAGAAGCAATGGGTAGAAACTAATCAAAGGGAGAAGCAACTTAGAACTAAGGAGAAATTTTATCACAGCTACACCAAATAATCAGTGGAATAACTGGCCTCCAGAAGCTGTAAATGCTCCAACACTGGAAGTTTTTAAGAAGATGTTGGATAACCATTTGTCCAAAATGGTGTAGGGTGAATGCTGTTCTCCTCAGCTGTTTTAGATGAGAAATATAGAAATATTCATTATGAAAATTGAAACTGCCCCTGTGATAGACTATGTAGGTGCCTCAGAAACCACAGTCCATTCACTGCCAGTTCTACAGGGACATTTACCACACATTGATTATCCGTTTTATCTAAATTTACAGGGCATTCTGCTAATTTGCATTTCTTTATTTCTTAGATAACAAGGATAATCTATCTGTCTAAAAGTAGCAAAATGTTACTATATTAAACATAACCTTCACTCACAAAAGGTTGATAGAATTCACTGATATTAAGGGTTGAACTTTGCTTTGTTTTTTTTACTGGATGTCTTTTTAGTGGTCAAGGAAGAAATAAAGTTTCTTTCTATCTAATAATAATAATAATATGTGTTCTTTAGTATAAACTCTTTACCAAGAAAAAAGTGATTCCACTGGAACTCAATCATAACAGTAGCATCATTTGTATCAATAAGGCACCATAATATCATGCAATATACTAAAGGCTTTCTGGTAGTGTTTTGACTTAAATACTGTATATACATTTGGTTTTTTTTTTTTTTCCAGATATGGATGATTGCTTCCAATGCCCAGAAGATCAATATCCAAACAATAAACAGGATTTATGCATGCCAAAGCATGTAAGTTATCTATCTTACGGAGACTTGTTGGCGACAGGCTTAGCCACATCAGCTCTTGTGCTTTCTTTTATCACAATCTTTGTGCTAGGAATCTTCTTGAAGTACCACAACACTCCCATCGTCAAAGCCAACAACCGCAGCCTCTCCTACACCCTCCTTATCTCCCTCCTCCTCTCCTTCCTTTGTTCTCTGCTTTTCATCGGTCGGCCGATGAAGATGACGTGTCTCCTTCGACAGACTGCTTTTGGGATCATCTTCTCCGTGGCTGTTTCTTGCATGTTGGCCAAGACCATCACTGTGGTTCTTGCTTTCATGGCCACCAAACCAGGATCAAGGATGAGGACATGGGTTGGGCAAAGACTGGCCCTTTCCATTGTTCTCTCCTGTTCTCTTATTCAAAGTACTTTTTGTATGGCGTGGCTTGGAATTTCTCCCCCCTTCCCAGACTTTGACGTGTGGTCCATAAATAGTGAAATAATTATAGAATGTAATGAAGGTTCGGTGGCAATGTTTTATTCTGTTTTAGGTTTTATGGGCTTCCTGGCCTTTGTTAGTTTTATTGCAGCTTTCCTAGCCAGGAAGTTACCAGACACTTTCCAGGAAACCAAGTCAATTACTTTCAGCATGCTGGTGTTTTACAGTGTCTGGTTGTCTTTTGTCCCTGCCTACATAAGCACCAAAGGAAAATACACAATAGATGTGGAGATCTTTGCCATCTTGGCCTCTAGTGCTGGGCTCCTGGCTTTTATCTTTTTCCCCAAATGTTACATCATTATAATTAGACCAGATCTTAATAAAAGGGAACAATTAATAAAAAGAGTGAATTAAACTATGTTTCAACATTGTTTCCTTTTTCTCCAGTTGTGAAAACACAGTGGTTCCTACCTGGTATTTAAATTGTACTTGACATATTAACCTTGCCAAAGCAGGCCATTCTGTGCATTAACCTTCTTACAGTAGCAACATCACAGGCGGTTGTGTATGTTTTTTCTCTTCTTGCTATCTCTGAGATGGACCTTAAAGCCAAAGACTCTCACACAGTCCATATTGAGTTTTGTTCTCATAGTGCAATTTAAATGATGTCTGTTCATCCTTTACTGTATGTCAAATTGCAAAACGTCCCTGGCCTGCTCTCAAGTTGCCATAGGCAAGAGGGATGGGAAACCGACGAAATAGCACTGCAGCCAAAGACAAATGCACATTCCAGACTTATCTCTCTCAAGGCTGTATCCCATGGTTACGCATAGCAGCCAGAGGGGAATGAGCTCTACTACCCGCGAAATTGCTCCGTTTGCAAATGTGATTGCTGAGACACCCTGGGGAGATGGGGGAAACAGGGTCATGATTGGACTAAGAGAAATTTAGTCTTGGCTAGGGATTTATATAATTGGATTTATGACGGATTTATATAATTGGATCGAAGCCTTAGGGTTCTACTACCAAACCCTGAATGAGTGGAAACCATGAAAATAAAGCTGACATAAAAACACACTAATTTTATTTATTTTATTTTATTTATTTTGTATTTTTTGTCAATGCTATGGCTGCTGCCCTTCTCTAACTTTTTGGTTTCTTAGATTAATGATTGCCAACTTTGAAGTAGGTAAATCTATTTTCTCAGATCTTCATTGTAATTATAGGTAATATCATTATGGAGGTTATGTTAAGATAAATCAAAATAAGAGGGATACTTTTCTTTTCTCAAAAAGAAAATGATTTCAAGTATAATTTTATAGTGCCATGTTATGCTTCCTAAAAGCTACAAAAATTTGAATTAAAAACAACAACAACCTTCCAGAGTGCTTTTTTAAAATTTAAATGTTTATTTAAATGTTGCTGCCTCCTTGTGTTGCTTTCAATAGCATTTTTCCCCCTAGCCTAGAGAAAAATCATGGCTTGGGAATTAACTCAGGCATGATAACCTACTCTATAATTATGAACGTGGAATCGGTCTGCAGCTTCTTTGGGTCTGTGGAGAATTCAAGTGGCTGTTCATGACATTACAAATCCATGTAAATAAGACTTGAATATCCTCTAGCACTTCAGAATGAAAGATGCTAACAGAGAGAGTCTGCATTAATAGGCTAGTAAGAGATGGTTTGCAGTATGCCTCTTTGACTTAGGCTCTCCAACTTGAGGCTGCCTCAGCATTTATGGACCCAATGGATAAAGGTTCTTTTACAAGGAGATTTTCATTCATGGTTATAATATTTAACTTACTGGCATTCATGCTTCTTCCTAAGATTGTCTGCAAGGTTCCAGTGTTAAAATGCCGCAGGTCCCAGCCCATTACTATCATTCATAAATATTATCAGCCAGGAGACAGGATCATTGGTGGTATCTTATCACAGTCTTTCATTCTTATTAATACAATGATGTTCAGAAGACCCCCACTCCAGGAAATACTTTTGGATCATATGTAAGCCTTTTAAACTTACAATTTTTTTCTGTTTCTTATATTTCAATCCTGCAGTATTGACATGCTTAGAGAATTACACCTTATTAACCTACAAATGAAGAACTTCTCTTAAAAGCTTCTGACATATCAGAGGTAATACAGTAATTTTCTTTCTTTTTCCTTCCTTCCTTCCTTCCTTCCTTCCTTCCTTCCTTCCTTCCTTCCTTCCTTCCTTCCTTCCTTCCTTCCTGTCTTTCTTTCCAGATTGCTCACTCAGACCTACCAACATATCTTAGCTTTGATTTTTGCTGCGAAAGAGATTAATGAAAATTCCCTCATCTTACTCAATGTCACCCTGGGCTTCAACATCTTTAATGACTTTTTTAATCCAATATATACATATGAAGCTACAATGGAACTTCTCTCTGCTCCAAATGGATTCATCTCTAACTATAAATGTGGTCTTCAGAATAATCTGATAGCAGTTATTGAGGGACCAGGTTCTATGGTTTTTCTGGATATGGCTACTATCCTGACTTATTACAAGTTTCCACAGGTAAGTTCTTTAAGAAAAACCCAGAGTGAGTTTTTAAACTTTTTACATTTTGTGATATTTCTTTACTTTTATTATGTATTTTGGAGACCTAAAATACAATGGCTGAATGATCTCACCTGAAAATGTAGCAATGTTATTAATGCCAAAGGGGAAAAAATTGTCAGTGGTCCTAACTATTTATCTGTCCCATTTTGCTTGTTTCATTTAGGTTGCATATGCCTCTACTCTAGAGACCAAGAGCCAAACTTCATCTCGTTTCTTCTACTGGATGTTCCCAAATGCTCTCCGCCAGTACAAAGGATTTCTCCAGCTTTTTTTCCATTTTGGCAGGACCTGGGTTGGAGTGCTTTACCTTGATATTAGCAACATAGCCGAGACTTTGTGGAGGAATATTCTTCCCATGTTTTCCAAAAGAGGCGTCTGCTTTGAGTTCATAGAAAAATTACCATCTGGCTTTCTCAGCGAGGATAAAAAAACTGTTCATAGATCCCGTGCAATTTTAAACACGGTTTTCAACAGCACCACTAATATTGTGTTGTTTCATGGAGAATTCACGAGTATATTAAATTTAAGGTTTTTACTCAATTTGTTGGAGTTTAGTAATGCAGTTTATGGTACAAAAAGTCTGGGTGATGACGGCAGATGTTGACTTCTCATCGGTTCTCTTTCAAAGGAGTTGGGACATTAATTTCATGCATGGGGCTCTGTCTTTGTCAGTAAAATCAGTGGAAATATTAGGATTCCAAAATTTTGTTCAGATGAGAAACCCGGCTTTGGACAAAGAAGACAATTTCTTAAAAGAATTCTGGCAACAAATGTTCAATTGTTTTCTCCCAACTTCTTCTGTAAAGGAAGAGGATGACACTATCTGCAATGGAGAAGAGAAACTTGAGAGTCTCCCCATGACCATGTTTGAAACCAGCATGACTGCCCACAGCTACACTGTCTACACAGCTGTCTATGCAATCGCACATGCTTTGCATATTCTGTACTCTTCCCAAGGCCAGCAAAGGACAATGAGGAGGCAGAAATTTCTCAGTCAAGAGTCATGGAAGGTAAGCAGATGACTTAGAACATCTCAGCAGATACAGTACATCGATTCAATCGCAAAGTTTTCTATCAATCTTGTCTTATCCTTACATCTGTCAGATATATAATATCATACATAATATAATATCAGATATAGAGGTAAACCGCTCCAAACTCGATTACAGAAAATATGACTTCAGCAACAGAGTGGTCAATGCCTAGAATGCACTACCTGACTATGTGGTTACTTCCCCAAACCCCCATAACTTTAATCTTAGACTGTCTACTGTTGACCTCACCCCATTCCTAAGAGGTCTGTAAGGGGCGTGCATAAGCGCACTAATGTGCCTACCATCCCTGTCCTACTGTCCCCATTTATTTGTATCCTTATCCTGTTTTCATAATCATGTTTATACTTATATCTGTTATCTTATACTTGTTTGACAAATAAATAAATAAAGTAAATAAATATTTTCTGCTCTTATTATATTATACTACTTGTATTTAGCTGCATATTTCACAAGTGATAGTCACAATGTATTTTCTACATAATAAGAAAATTCTTTATTTTCCTTTCTAGTTTTTGAGTAATCTTAACTTTTAGTTTGTACTGTTTTGAAAATTTGACTGCATTGATTACATGTCTCATTATTGTCAAAAATTTTGGAGATATTTTTTCCTGGAGTTGCAATGCTATTAAGTTATAAACATATTTATTCTATTTGTCAGGTCAATATCAAACTATCCATTTAGGTGATATAATAGCAGCGTTCCAATATCTAAGAGGCTGCCACAAAGAACAGAACAGAATAACAGAGTTGGAAGTGATCTTGGAGGTCTTCTAAAAGAGAGGGTCAATCTATTCTCCAAAGCACCTGAATGCAAGACAAGAAGCAATAGATGGAAACTAATCAAGGAGAGAAGTAAATTAGAATTAAGGGGGAAAAATCCTTATAATTAGAACAATTAATCAGTGGAACAACTTGCCTCCAGAAGTTGTAGGTGCTCCAACACTGGAAGTTTTTAAGAAGAGATTAGACAACTATTTGTCTGAAATGGTCTAGAGCAGGGGTGGGTTCTACTTACCTTTACTACCAGTTCACATCATGCCTGCATGCTTAGATCACTTATGATGATGTCCGGGTCAGTGGGCGGAGCCTTCCGCCGGTTTTACTACCAGTTCTTGCGAACCAGTCCAAACCGGGGGCAACCCACCACTGGTCTAGAATTTCCTGCTTGAGCAGGGAAATGGACTGGAAGACCTCCAAGGTCCCTTCCAACTCTGTTATTCTAAATTAAAATTACAATTTGATTTTCCCCTGAAAAAAATGTGAAACATAATTTTACCTTAGCAAAGACAAACATGTCAATTTCTATATTATAAAGAACATAGCTTATCTTTTTGGCTTTTCTGTATTGTACATCATTCATTACTAATAACTATATAGTTCCCCAATTTACAGGCCTTTGTTGTAATATATGGAAGCTTTAAGTGGAATTTTATTGATTGATTGATTGAATTTATATTGCCGCCTATTTGCACATGGTGACTCAAGACGGCTTACAGAATATAAAACCTCATTTAAAACAATAAAACTAATAAAAAAGAATCAAATCCATTAATAATATCATATCATATCATATCATATCATATCATATCATATCATATCATAACAATACAATACAATACAATACAATACAATACAATACAATACAATACAATACAATACAATACAATACAATACAATAGCTAGTTCAGCAGATCAGCGGATCAAAATTTGAATATATAAAATACTAAAAAAATATTAAAAAATTAAAAATATTTTATAAAAGAGGGAGAAAATTAGGCCAGGCCTGCCTGGTGAAATAAAAAGGTCTTTAAGGCGTGGCGGAAGGTGCGCAGATCCGGGATCTGCAATACAATGCAGTGCAATATAATATAATATAATATATAATAACATCACCCCCACCCCATCACACAAACCATTTAATGGGTTCCATCCTGCTCTGGGTTCACCAGGTCTGCTGGCAGAACAAGGTCTTCAGCACCTTCCAGAAGACTATTAGAGTGGGGGCCATTCTAATCTCTGGGGGAATGATGTTCCAGAGAGAGGGAGCCACCAGGCCCTTCTTCTGGGTCCCACCAAGTGTATCTCACTAGGGAATGGGACCCGCAGCATTCCTCTGATGAGTCGGGTAAATGTGACTGGCAAGAGACGGTCCCTCAGATAACCTGGTCCCAAGCCATGCATTTAATTTCTAAATATTTTACCTGTAATGTATAAAATGTTTAATCTGCTGAATGGCTGGTTTCCATTGTAGTAGCCTGCTGAACGTTTTGAAGGGCAATTAATTACAGTATGGATGTTGATCTAATGAAATCTTTGTACCTTTTTTATCCCCTGTTTCTAAAGCTCCACCATTTTCTCCGGAGCATATCCTTAAATAGCAGTACTGGAGAGATTTCCTTTGATAAAAATGGGGAAATAATTTCTGGCTTTGATATTATAAACTGAATCACATTTCCAAATCAGACATTTCTTAGAGTCAAAGTTGGAAGGATAGATCCAGGAACACTCTCTGACAAACCATTGATTATTTCTGAAGAAAAGATCATTTGGCCCAACCGGTTTAATCAGGTGAGATCCAGCTCATTTCAAAATGGATTGGTTTAATTTTATTATGGCCAGTTATGAATATTCAGGTTCATACATCAATAGAAAGTAAATATATTATCTTCCAAACTTTCTGAAGTAAACTGAACTTCTATTTTTTTTTAAAAAAATGCCTTGAATATATCCTGTTGTATAACAACAGCAGTTTTAATATTACTTCTCAAAGTCTCTCTAACACTCTAGACAATAGTAGCAATTTTTCACCTTATTAAAGCAAACTATACTTAGAGAGTCTATAATTCAACATTTTCAGTGGCAGTAATTTATTGTTAAATTTGCACACTTAGATTTGTGAAGGAGTTCTGGACAGTTTAGATATTAATTTTCATTTAATGCAATGGAAAACTATATAGATAATGAGATAGATAAGAAAAGCTTTAGTATCTTTTTTTTTCTGTGGGCACACTGGCACACATTAAAAATGAAATTCTGTTGCCTGCTCTCAAAAGTATACACCTACATAACATACATATAGGTAAAGATAAAGGTTCCCCTCGCACATATGTTCTAGTCGTTCGCGACTCTAGGGGGCAATGCTCATCTCTGTTTCAAAGCCAAAGAGCCAGCACTGTCCAAAGATGTCTCCATGGTCATGTGGCCGGCATGACTAAATGCCAAAAGCGCACAGAATCCTGTTACCTTCCCACCAAAGGAGGTCCCTATTTTGCATTTTTTATGTGCTTTCGAACTGCTAAATTGGCAGAAGCTGGGACAAGTAAGAGGAACTCACCCCGTTACGTGGCACTAGGGATTCGAACCGCTGAATTGCCGACCTTTCAATCAACAAGCTCAGCGTTTTAGCCACTGAGCTATTAACATACCTATGTATATACCTACAACCTAACATATAAATATTAATCACTGTCCATCTTGAATACATAGTGGAAAGAGGAAGGTTGAGTATTATACTCAGCAAAAAACAAGATAGGTTCCTCTACCGATCAGAAATTGAATTTGATTCTAGAGTAGTTTCAATTGACCAAAAAAGACATTTCGTATTATGATGTCCTGAGTCCCATTTCATCTAGATTGATCTGAGTGTTTCAGGAAACAGTTTGCTTTTAAGTTTGATGAGAGATGATTATTAATTCTTTTCAATTAAACAATTTTATTTTGTTCATGCAACTAGTTTTTCTTTCAACTGTTTTACTTTCCAATGTCACAAAAGTGACTCCCCCCTGAGTAACAGGTGGAATTTGCTTCTGTCAAACTTCCTCATGTGTTTCATATATTAGAATAGAATAACAGAGTTTGAAGGGACCTTGGAGGTCTTCTAGTCCAACCCCATGCTTAGGCAGGAGCCCCTAAACCATTTCAGACAAATGGTTATCCAACATCTTCTTAAAAACTTCCAGCTTTGGAGCATTCACAACTTCTGGAGGCAAGTTGTTCCACTGGATAATTGTTCTAACTGTCAGCAAATTTCTCCTTAGTTCTAGGTTGTTTCTCTCCTTGATTAGTTTCCACCCATTGCTTCTTGTCCTACCCTCAGGTGATTTGAAGAATAGTTTGACTCCCTCTTGTTTGTGGCAGCCTCTGAGATATTGGAACATTGCTGTCATGTCACCCCTAGTCCTTCTTTTCATTAAACTAGACATACCCAGTTCCTGCTACTGTTCTTCATATGTTTTAGCCTCCAGTCCCCTAATCATCTTTGTTGCTCTTCTCTGCAGTCTTTCAAGAGTCTCCACATTTTTTTAAGAAAAAAAGTTTTTTTTTTATTTTATAATCAAACAAATATACAATATAGGCAATCATTCAATATATCATCAAAATACATATCTCTAAACCCAACCTTCAAACCCCCCTCCCCACCCCCCCACCCCCGACTTCCCAGAGCAAAAACAGGACATAGATTTTACCAAACACACGCTAAAATATGCTAGCTTACTGCAAGATTTAAAACTCCCTAAACCCCTTAACTCCCCTTCTACAAATTCATCAACCTCCCTTTTTTATAAACTCCAAATAACATATAATCCAGCCCTATGGGTTTAAAAAACATTAACAAACATTAATAAATCATTCAAACCCTAAAAAACTCTTAATATATCTATAAAGTATTCTTAATTCATTTACTTAGTCATTTTACTCTTCCTCCTACTTTTATTCTCAAGATTCAAATGTTTTAAAAATCTTAATACAACAATAAGTAAACCTTAATTAATCATTAATTTCCGTATTTTTCTCTCAGTCTTTCTTCCTCCCTCCTACTTTCATTTTGAAAAATTTTGAAACATATAATACATTAGCCCTAAGGGTTTTAAAAACATTAACAAACACTAATAAATCATTCAAAACCTAAAAATCTCTTAATACATCTAAATATTCTTAATTCATTTACTTAATCATTTTAATTAATCATTAATGCATCAACAGCTAAACCAGAAAAAGTTGATCTTCCATTCTTCCTTTCTTTCTGTATTTTTTCCAGTCTTTCTTCCTTCCTCCTACTTCTATTTTAAGGAGGTTTTGAATTTTGATTTGAGGTTGATGTATCTTTAAAACTTGTCCCTTTCTTAAAACTATTTCCTCTGATTTAGAGCCCCCATATCGACTCTTCTTGCTTATATGATCATTCAGTTCATTCCTTCATCTGTAAAACCAAAAATTGTCATCAGCTTGCAAAGAAGAGTCCAGTTGTTGCTTTTCAGTTAATTGTGTGAAAGCCTCTGCCAAGTCTTCTTTGTCCTCCAAAACCTCGCAATGTTGGTCATTTTCTACTTCTTTCTGCTCCAAATTATATTTTTGAAAAGTTCTGTCAATTAATTCCAAAAGAGCAGGAAGAAAATTTGAAAGTTCTTGAGAACCAGCCAGTTCCACCTTCTCTGCTTTGATCATAATGTCTCCTGCATTGTCATTGTGCTCTGTAGTTACTTTTGTATCCTCCACCAGCTCTGTAAATTTCCCTTCCAAGATTGCTATTTGGTTGTTCATAGCTGCAGTTTGGTTGTTCATGGCTTCTTTTATAAATTCTGTAAGTTCTCTAATAGAATCCTTCTGGCTCTGTAAATCAATCGGAAATTGTATTTTCTGTGTCATTTCTGACACCACTAGAGAGCCTCCACCACATTCAGAAACTCCTTGCTTAGAAGCCATCTTATTTTAAGAAAAATTTCTTTTCACAGCCATAAAGTCTCTTGAACAGCTTTCACAAATTTATCTGTAATTTATCAAGCAGAATAGTCTTTTCTCCTCCCAGCTCTCAAATCTCTGCAACTTAAATCCAGTCTCTGAGCGCAAGTCTGTTAACAAGCGCTTTCCTTTCTGACTTTCACTTTTACCCACAACAAAGACGCCATCTTCACCTCCAGCTCAGAAAATTCAAATAGAAACAATGTATCCCCGGAGTTAAGCATAGTAGTTGCAAAAGCTTGTCCTCCTGCTTCCATTCTGTCTGCTTCTGAATTCAATTAATCTCCTTTTTGACAGCAGAGTTGGACACGACGTCTGGCTCTGTTTAAAACAGAGTCGCCCTGGATCCGGAGCTTCAGTTGGCTGACCGGGGAGCTCTCACCCTCCAAGCCCCTGGAGTTGTTCCAGGGGCTTAGGGGGAGCTCTACCCTCGCCCACCGGCTCTCCCCTCCTTCTTCTCCCGAAGGAGAGGTTTTCAAGCCGTCTGACAGCTGATTAGCACTGTCAGGACAGCTCCAACGGAATCACGGGGCTGGTGGTCTAAAAAGACCATCCACGACGCCGGCGGTGCCAACCGGAAGTCGAGAGTCTCCACATCTTTTATATCTTATTTATAATAATATATATACATACCTTCATTTATAACATATTGTATATCTTGTTTCAGGAAAATGAGAGAGAATAGAGATCTATGCCATTCATTCCTAGATATGTGCTGCTTGAAAACTCTTTTTCTGTATTACAAACTTTTTTTTTCTTCATTGCTGGACAGGAGCAGCCCCTTTCACTTTGTAATAATAAGTGCCTTTCGGGATACAGAAAGACCAAAATTGAAGGAAAATTGTTTTGCTGTTATGATTGTACTCCATGTCCAAAGGGCAAGATCTCAAACAAAATAGGTAAAAGGGAGGGACAGAGGGAGGGAGGGAGGGAGGGAGGGAGGGGAAGAAGGAAGGAAGGAATGAGAGCAAAAGAAAAAGAAAGAGAGAGAGAGAGAGAGAAAAGAAAGAAAGAGGAAGGAAGGAAGAAAGGAAAGGAAGGAAGGAAGGAAGAAAGGAAGGAAGGAAGGAAGGAAGGAAGGAAGAAAGAAAGAAAGAAAGAAAGAAAGAAAGAAAGAAAGAAAGAAAGAAAGAAAGAAAGAAAGAAAGAAAGAAAGTTCTTTTGAAGAACTATCTGAACAGGAGGTTTTAATGACCAAAGACATGAGCACAAACACAAAAATATTCAGACTGAAATCTGGGAAGGAAAGAAGGAAGGAAGGAAGGAAGGAAGGAAGGAAGGAAGGAAGGAAGGAAGGAAGGAAGGAAGGAGAAAGAAAAAGAGAGAGAGAGAATGAAAGAAAGAAAGAACAAACAAAAAAGAAAGGAAGGAAGGAAGGAAGGAAGGAAGGAAGGAAGGAAGGAAGGAGAAAGAAAAAGAGAGAGAGAGAATGAAAGAAAGAAAGAACAAACAAAAAAGAAAGACAGGAAGGAAGGAAGGAAGGAAGGAAGGAAGGAAGGAAGGAAGGAAGGAAGGAAGGAAGGAAGGAAGATATGTAGCTATAGTTTATCTAAATGAAACAAGACAGTACACTAGTATAAAAAACATGTTTTCATACCAATCTTTTACAACAATATATTATTTAGTAAATTGTTCTATTTGTTTACTATTAATTGACTGGCTTGAACCTAAAGACCTTCTGATGGGCAAAAAGGCTGGGTTTAGAGCAGAATGATTAGTGTTTGACCTTGCTATGATGCTGCAACACCTAGTAGAAATGTATAGCCCTAAATCTATCCATTTTTCTACCGCATTTATTGACTTTAGGTCAGCTCTCAACATAGTAACCAGATCGAAACTCTGGCATAAATTTAAATACACCAAAATAGATAAACCTCTGCTTCTTTGCTAAATAAAATTCATAAAATCACAAGATTGAAAATCAGGTATGGTAAACAAGCATATGTCACTAAGGAAGGGAGTTAGATAGGAATATGTATTGGCCCTAGTTTTATTTTATTTTTATATACAGGTGAAACCCGAAAAATTAGAATATCGTGCAAAAGTTCATTTATTTCAGTAATGCAACTTAAAAGATGAAACTAATATATGAGATAGACTCATTACATGCAAATCGAGATAGTTCAAGCCTTGATTTGTCATACTTTTGATGATTATGGCTTACAGCTCATGAAAACCCCAAATTCACAATCTCAGAAAATTAGAATATTACATGAAATCAATAAAACAAGGATTGTACATAGAACAATATCGGACCTCTGAAAAGTATAAGCATGCATATGTACTCAGTACTTGGTTTGGGCCCCTTTTGCATCAATTACTGCCTCAATGCGGCGTGGCATGGATGCTATCAGACTGTGGCACTGCTGAGGTGTTATGGAAGACCAGGATGCTTCAATAGCAGCCTTCAGCTCTTCTGCATTGTTCGGTCTCATGTCTCTCATCTTTCTCTTGGCAATGCCCCATAGATTCTCTATGGGGTTCAGGTCAGGCGAATTTGCTGGCCAATCAAGCACAGTAATCCCATGGTCATTGAACCAGGTTTTGGTACTTTTGGCAGTGTGGGCAGGTGCCAAGTCCTGCTGGAAAATGAAGTCAGCATCCCCATTAAGCTCGTCTGCAGAAAGAAGCATGGAGTGCTCCAAAATCTCCTGGTAGACGGCTGCGTTGACCCTGGACTTAATGAAGCACAATGGACCAACACCAGCAGATGACATGGCTCCCCAAATCAACACAGACTGTGGAAACTTCACACTGGACTTCAAGCATCTTGCAGTGTGTGCCTCTCCATTCTTCCTCCAGACTCTGGGTCCTTGGTTTCCAAATGAGATGCAAAAGTTGCTCTCATCAGAAAAGAGGACTTTGGACCACTGAGCAACAGACCAGTTCTTTTTTTCTTTAGCCCAGGTAAGACGCTTCTGACGTTGTTTGTTGTTCAGGAGTGGCTTGACGAAGAATACGACATTTGAAGCCCATGTCCAGGATCCGTCTGTGTGTGGTGGCTCTTGATGCACTGACTCCAGTCTCTGTCCACTTTTTGTGAAAGCCCCCAACCCTTTTGAATGGCCTTTTCCTGACAATCCTCTCCAGGCTGCGGTCATCCCTGCTGCTTGTGCACTTTTTTCTTCCACACTTTTCCCTTCCACATAACTTTCTATCAATGTGCTTTGATACAGCACTTTGGGAACATCCAACTTCTTTTGCAATTACCTTTTGAGGCTTTCCCTCCTTATGGAGGGTGTCAATGATGGTTTTCTGCACAACTGTCAGGTCAGCAGTCTTTCCCATGATTGTGATTCCTACTGAACCAGACTGAGAGACCATTTAAAGGCTCAGGAACCCTTTGCAGGTGTTATGGCTTAATTAGCTGATTAGAGTGGGACACTTTGAGCCTAGAATATTGAACCTTTTCACAATATTCTAATTTTCTGAGATTGTGAATTTGGGGTTTTCATGAGCTGTAAGCCATAATCATCAAAAGTATGACAAATCAAGGCTTGAACTATCTCGCTTTGCATGTAATGAGTCTATCTCATATATTAGTTTCACCTTTTAAGTTGCATTACTGAAATAAATGAACTTTTGCACGATATTCTAATTTTTCGAGTTTCACCTGTAAACTCATAGGTTCTTCACTTAAGTGCTTCTACTTTACATTTCCCCAAATTAATGCTGTACCCTACAGTGATTTTAGAAAGGAAGTAGAGGAAAACCTTATGAAACCCTGATCCTGTGACACAGTGGAAACACAACTTGGTTCTTTTGTATTGTCAGTTTACAAACATGTTTGCCATCTCTAGCCTTTTCATCCAAGTTTACAAGTTCTGATAATGTTTATTTGCATTAGTTTGTAGATAATCAAGACAATTCTACCTCTCTCAAAACTACGATTTTTTTTTTTACACCTTTAAGATTCCCTCACAATGGTTGAAAAAATTCATTGACATCAGGGGTTAACTTTGCTTTATTTTATTGCATTTATTTTTATTGGTCAATGATCAAAATAAAGTTTCTGTCCATATAATAACAGTGTGTTCTTTAGTAAGGAAACTCAATTAAAATAAATTGATTCCACTGAAGCTAAATCATAAGAACACTTTAGGTTTTTTAAAATCATATTTTTTTTTTTTGCCTGGTGGGATACCATCAGACAGGGAAAGAATTGAATATGTTTTGACTTAAATATATACATTTGTTTTTTTCCAGATATGGATGATTGCTTCCAATGCCCAGAAGATCAATATCCAAACAATAAACAGGATTTATGCATGCCAAAGCATGTAAGTTATCTATCTTACGGAGACTTGTTGGCAACAGGCTTAGCCACATCAGTTCTTGTGCTTTCTTTTATCACAATCTTTGTGCTAGGGATCTTCTTGAAGTACCACAACACTCCCATCGTCAAAGCCAACAACCGCAGCCTCTCCTACACCCTCCTTATCTCCCTCCTCCTCTCCTTCCTTTGTTCTCTGCTTTTCATCGGTCGGCCGATGAAGATGACGTGTCTCCTTCGACAGACTGCTTTTGGGATCATCTTCTCCGTGGCTGTTTCTTGCATGTTGGCCAAGACCATCACTGTGGTTCTTGCTTTCATGGCCACCAAACCAGGATCAAGGATGAGGACATGGGTTGGGCAAAGACTGGCCCTTTCCATTATTCTCTCCTGTTCTCTTATTCAAAGTACTTTTTGTATGGCGTGGCTTGGAATTTCTCCCCCCTTCCCAGACTTTGACGTGTGGTCCATAAATAGTGAAATAATTATAGAATGTAATGAAGGTTCGGTGGCAATGTTTTATTGTGTTTTAGGTTTTATGGGCTTCCTGGCCTTTGTTAGTTTTATTGCAGCTTTCCTAGCCAGGAAGTTACCAGACACTTTCCAGGAAACCAAGTCAATTACTTTCAGCATGCTGGTGTTTTGCAGTGTCTGGTTGTCTTTTGTCCCTGCCTACATAAGCACCAAAGGAAAATACACAATAGATGTGGAGATCTTTGCCATCTTGGCCTCTAGTGCTGGGCTCCTGGCTTTTATCTTTTTCCCCAAATGTTACATCATTATAATTAGACCAGATCTTAACAAACGGGAGCAATTAACAAAAAGAGTGAATTAAACTATATTGTCACTAATTTTTTTTCTCTAGTTATAGAAATACAATAGTCCGTGACCTTTTAATTGCTCCTAACATATCTATCTTGTCAAAGTATGGCATTCTATATATTGACATTATTATTGTAGTAATAAGAAGGAAGTTGTGTGTGTTACTTTTTTCCTTTCCTTTTCTTTCTTTCTTCTTTTTGTAATATCTGAAATGGACCTTGACATCAAAGACTCTACAACACACTCCATATTCAGTTTTGTTATCATGGTACAATTTAAATGGTCTTGTCTGTGTGTTCTTTACTGGTCATGGTTCAAGTATTCTAGGGGACACTGTCTTTATTTTAGTTGAAAAAAAGTTGCTCTAACTTTACAAAACAGTCACAGTTTTGTTACTTATTGTCAAGATCAGAGGTGGGTTTCAGCAGGTTCTGACTAGTTCTGGAGAACCGGTAGTGGAAATTTTGAGTAGTTCAGAGAACCAGTAGTAAAAATTCTGACTGGCCCCACCCCCATCTATTCTCTGCCTCCCAAGTCCCAGCTGATTGGGGGGAAATGGGGATTTTGCAGTATCCTTCCCCTGGATTGGGAAAGGAATGGAGATTTTACAGTATCCTTCCCCTGGAGTGTGGTGGGAATGGAGATTTTACAGCATCTTTCCCCTGCCATGCCCACCAAGCCACGCCCACAAAGCATGCCATGCCCACCAAGCTATACCCACAGAACTGGTAGTAAAAAATTTTGAAACCACCACTGGTCAAGATCTACTTTCAAGCTAAATTTTTCCATTCAAACTGATAAATCTCATTTCATTTTCTGTGACCTACTTACTGTGTCCTGAGTTCAAATATTACTTATGTTGTCATTTTTTTAAAAAAAAAAATCAGCATGGTGCCAGCTCAGTTCACTCTAAACCAGTTCTTTCTCAAGGAATTAATTTCTGGCTACAATTAAATTTTTAAATTTTACTACTACGATAGCTTATTGATTTGGCATATTTTATTGATATTAAAAGAACATCTGGCACTTCAACATAGAAAGCATATTTTGTAATCAATTACATCATGGTTTTTTTCATATTTGCACTGTGTCTGTTCTTTTCAATAAAAGTCATTTTCCATCTCCTAGTTCAATTAGTGCTTCATTACATGGTTGGCAAAGGTTTAGATGATAGTATGGAAGAGGACATGAAGGGGGAAAAATAATATTCTCCTTCTCTATATAATTTACTAGCTGATAACCCAGAGTTGCCCGGGTATTTATTTATCGCAATCCTGTATTAGACAGGAAGAGCAACTTCACCTTGAGCCCTGATTTCAGCGATAATTAAATTAGTTAAAAATGTTTTCCCTGTGCCCCCAGAAGCATTAAGTAAAATGATACCACCTTGTTGTTTTCTTAGATAATCCATGATCATTTGGTATGCTTTTTTTCTGATCTTGATTTAGAAGTGGCTTCTTGTCTGCGATATATGCACTAAGCTGTTTGACGTTGTAGTTGTTTTCTCTTATGTAACCTTGTGAAGTATGCCATGTCAGTCTCGTAGTGGTGATCATGGCCATATATTTGTCCTCAGAATAGCCTTTGAAAATGAACACACGCACGCACACATGCATGAATCTGTGTGCATGCATAATGCTGCAGCTAGCATATACTGTATTTTTCGCTCCATAAGACACATTTTTTCCCCAATAAGTGGGTGGAAATGCCTTTGCGTCTTATGGAGTGAATATTGCATCACGATGCTGGTCCTTTGGTGAATAGCAGCCAGGCCATGGCAACGGGGTCCTTTTGCAGTGCTGAACCCCGCCTCTTCTGTCTTTGTCATTGCCCGCTTCTTCTGTCTCTTTTAGGCAGAGCTGGCACATGAGAGGACACCTATCTGTGGTCTTCTCAGGCTTCGGTTCAGAATATTTTTTTTCTTGTTTTCCTCCTCTAACCCTATGTGCGTCTTATGGTCAGGTGCGTCTTATGGAGCAAAAAATGTGGTAATTTATTTTTATTTATTTTGTATTTTTATTTATTTTAATTAGATTTGTATGCCGCCCTATCTCCATAGGACTCAGGGCGGCTCACAACAATTAAGATATACAATCTCAATCCAAGTAAGAAACTTGTTAAAATACATATTAAATGCATATTAAAATACATTAAAAATCAAAACCCCATCGGTCCAGGTAATACCAAATAAGCCCTTCTTTTAGCTAAATCTCTGTGCAGATTTCCACTTAGCACTTTTTCTTAAACAATAACTGGGTAATATACTATTTTCTCCAATTTCCAATATTTCAGGTTTTGACATGCAGTCCATACTGTAATCAGTGAAATAATTGTTGAATGTAATGAAGAATAAGTTGCAATGTTTCATTCTGTTTTAGCTTTTATGGGTTTCCTGGTCCTTATTAGTTTTTATTGTAGCTTTCTTATCTAGGAAGCTACCTGACGCTTTCCAGGAAACCTAACCTATTATCTTCAACACGCTTGTTTTTGCACTGTGTGTTTGTTTTTTGCCCCTGCATATTTGAGGGCAAGGGCACATACATGGCAGGTGTGAAGCTATCTGGTCCTCCAATTCCGATTTCCTGGCTTTTCCCCCAAATGCTACATCATTACAATGAGGCCTGATCTCAACTAAAAAGAACATTAAAAAGATTGAATTCAATTGTTTTGTCATCAACATTTTCCTTTCATTTGGGGGGGAAGGGTCAGGGGTGTAACCATCATTAGATTGTTTGTTCTGTGCCTCTCAAGTAGCACTTTTGAGCAGTGTTTTAATGGACATTTGATGAGCATTTATCATTATAGCATTTCCATATTATGAGGAGTTTGAGCAAAATATGGTTTCAGCTGGTGCAGTGACTGAAGTTAAAATGGCAACTATATGTCTAGGGAGATTCTCAGTCATCCAGGTCATGGTTGAGGTCAAAGAGGCCATCTATGTCAAAATTGAACAGCCCTCTCTCAAAAGAGGGGGAGGGATATGACATCATCTATCTCCAGTCTACAACGCAGTCCTTTCAACAGTTCCAAGAAGGCTCCACATCCATTTTCACCACTCTGGTGACCCTGACGACACAGATAAACCTCCAGGTGGCCTTAACAACTTTCTAAAAAGAATGCAAATGACCATCTGTCTGCAAAGAGTATAAATCCTTCCCTTCCCACCATCTAGTCAGAGCTGAAGAAGCTTCTTGGTTGAGAAGCGAAACATCTTAAAAAAAAAAACAGAAAGTCCAGCTGCCTTTTGAAAAAGCACCTTTGACACAATGGCAATGACAGATGACCTGCTGTTCCACAGGATCATGCATTAGACAGTTGAGTGTTGGCCTGGCAATTGAGCAGCTTAGCATAGCTGTTGTTGTTGTTAGTTGCGAAGTCGTATCCAACCCATCACAACCCCATGGACAACGTTCCTCCAGGCCTTCCTGTCCTCTACCATCCTATGGAGTCCATTTAAGCTCACACCTGCTGCTTCAGTGACTCCATCCAGCCACCTCGTTCTCTTCTCTGTCATCCCCTTCTTCTTTTGCCCTCAATCTTTTCCAGCATTAGGCTCTTCTCCAGTGAGTCCTTCCTTCTCATTAGGTGGCCAAAGTATTTGAGTTTCATCTTCAGGATCTGACCTTCTAAAGAGCAGCCAGGGTTGATCTCCTCTAGGACTGACCAATTTGATTGCCTTGCAGTCCAAGGGACTCACAGGAGGCTTCTCCAGCACCATAGTTCAAAGGCCTCAATTCTTTGGTGCTCAGCCTTTCTTATGGTCCAACTTTCACAGCCATACATTGCAACTGGGAAAACCATAGCCTTGACTATATGCACTTTTGTTGGCAGGGTGATGTCTCTGCTTTTTAGTATGCTGTCTAGATTTGCCATGGCTTTCCTCCCCAGGAGCAAGCGTCTTTTTTTTTTTAAAAAATTTGATTTATATGCCACCCTTCTCCGAAGACTCAGGGCGGCTTACAATGTGCTCAGCAATAGCCTTCATCCTTTTGTATATTTATACAAAGTCAGCTTATTGCCCCCACAACTGGGTCCTCAATTTACCTACCTTAGAAAGGATGGAAGGCTGAGTCAACCTTGAGCCTTGGCGAGATTCGAACCCTGCAGTAATTGCAGGCAGCTGGTCTTAATAACCAGCTTAATAACAGGGTGCCTTAAACCCCTGTACTACCAAGGCTCTTTTAATTTCTTGGCTGCAGTTCCCATCTGCAGTGATCTTGGAGCCCAGGAAAATAAAATCTGTCACTATCTCCATTTCTTCCCCATCTATTTGCCAGGATAGCATAGCTGAGCAAGGAACAAAGTTGATAGATGGGCAGCCCGAAGAGCAAATAAGGGGCCCACTGAAGAAGCAGAGAAGAGATGCGGAACTGAGCTGACAGCTGATCTATCAGTGGTGGCAGCAATGCAGAAGAATCCCTAAGGAAAGGACCTCAGAATTTAATGGCTGCACCAATGGGCCCAGAGGCTGACTCCCAGAGACAACTGAAGGTGATAGCTGAAACTGACCTCAACAAGTGCTACCAGATCTGTTGGAGAGAGGTGGAAAGCTTGCATTGGGAGCTGAGGTCCCCTAAAATGATAGGAATAGTGACTACTATCATAGAATAGTATAGAGGTCACTGCTGTGAATTTAGAGCATAGGGATCACTGCTGTGAATTTAGGAGTGAATGTTTGGCATCCCTCTCTCTGGGTGAGAATCAGGGATAATATTATGTTAGGCCAGTCTTGGGATGATTGAATATGAACTGGGTTGGAGATGAGGGAGAGTTTCTTCTGATACTGAGAGCTAATACAGAAGTGCCCTAGGAGCTTCTTCCTCTCACATTTCCCTGACTGAGTGATTGAGTTGGAAGCCACAGGTTGGGATATGTATGGCTATGAACATGGAAGAGAGGAAGGCGTGGGAGGGATAAGAGCAAGCTATAAGATCCCAATAGTGATAGATGGAGGAAAATAATTGCTGGATTCAACCATTCAGCTGGATTGCACAAAATAGGGACCAAAACACCTTGAAGAAACTCTTAGTTTTCTCAGATCTAATTGAAGGCCCTAATCTAGGCATGGGAGGTTTAACATAAGAAGAAGAAAAACTACTCTCCTTTTTCTGATTCTGTTATGCCTATGGTCACATATTTCATCTCCATAATGCTTAAAAGATTAAAAGCTCCACAATGCTTAAAAAGCTTAAAAGCTCCATAATGCTTAAAAGAAATAACACCACTGTGTCCTTCTTTAAGCCCTGGTATTAATAAAGCTTGCTCACTATAGAAGTTAAGGGTTCAATGCATTGTCATCTGCTTGATGTAGGACTTTGGAGAAACAAGGACTTTTGTTTGTTGTTTCCTTCAAGTCTTTGTTGACTCTTGCTGCCTGGAAAATCTCTGCAGGGTTTTTTGGCAAAGTTTTTTTTTTTGGGGGGGGGGTTTGAAGTGTTTTGCCGCTACTCCTCCTTCCTAGAGATGAGAGAGGACTGCCCCAAGATCACCTAGCAGACTTTGTGTCTAAGCCAGGACTAGAACTAATGGTCTCCTAGTTTTTACTCTAGTGCAGTGATGGCGAACCTATGGCACATGTGCCAGAGGTGGCATGTAGAGCCCTCTCTGTGGGCACACTTGCCATCGCCAGCTGCTCTTCCAGATTCTGTCACACACATGCATACCAACCAGCTGATCTTCATGCGAAGACCAGCTGGCTGGCGCACATGTGTGTGACAGAACCCAGAAGAGAGCAGCTGACTGCCACGCATGTGCAGTGGCCAGCTGCTCTCTTCTGGGTTCTGACGTTCCAGCACGTGCTCCAGTTTCGGCACTCAGTGCCGAAAAGGTTAGCCATCACTGCTCTAGTGTCTTCACCACTACACCAAACTGGCTTGTTAACAAGGATTTACGCATAATTAAAAGAAAGTAACTATTGGTAATCCTGTAGCAGGGGTGAAATGCTCTGAAATCTGCTACCAGTTCACGCAGCACAGCTGATTGTTGCACAGCTGTTCATCAGAACTTTTTTTTTACTTTTTAAACATTTTTTTACTACCAGTTCGGGCAAACCTGCCCGAACCGGTAGCATTTCACCACTGTCCTGTAGGTAATACAGCAGTTTTTGCAATGTTTTGCAAGATTCCTTGGGAAAGGGAGGGAAAGGACTCTCTTCTTTAACCAGTGCAAGCAGGTCAATGTGTTTGTCTTACACATTTCTTTCATTTCTAGCTTGTGCATATTTTTTGGCTTCAAATGGCCACAGACGTCTTCATTTCTGCATTGTACTTTATTGCTATGTAGGACTAGCTGGCCATATCTGCATGAAGAAAAGAACATTATTGTCCTACCACAACTAACATTAGTGTAAAACAACAACAACAACAACAACAACAACAACACCAAATATGAAAGAGATATATAATGTAAAATATATCAACAACCAAGATCAAGACCTGGAGTTGAAAACGACTTGGCTTTTTTTTTCCCTGAAAATTTCACAACTATTTCAAGAAAAATAACTTTTTTTTAAGAAATTGGCTTTTCTATTGCATCTTCCTTTGGGAGTGGTCATTACAAATGTTGCCTGTGTGATTGCATCAGGGGAATAAACTGAAAAGGAAAAAAACATGTTTTCTTCCATAATACTGCAAATAATAAAACACAGTTAAGATGTGATCCATCAGCCTTATTTCTGTGATCTTAATTCTTTTCTCCCTTGACTTTGGACATTCGCTGACATTACCAATTTCTAAAGAATTGGTATTCAAAACTAAAGAGTCAATGATCTCGTCTAACTGCTGGAATTTTGAATGCAAAACAGTTGTGATCCACCTGTGCAGAAGCAAGCAAATTGTTCCAACCTTTCTTGATTTGCTTCTGAAATCTGGCTATAGAGTGTTAAAAAATATTTGACCAAAAGTGTGTGAAATGAGTAGCTTTTTTACAGGAAGATGTATATGTTTTTAACCATTGGAGTGTTGATCTTGGCTTCCCTCCCGGCAAGTGTTTGCAAGATTCCTTTCGCAAAATGTACTACAAGTGACCCTAGTCCCATTCTTCATAAATACCATGAACCAAGTGAACTCATTCTTGGTGGCATCGTTTCCCAGAGCTTTGTTGCTTCTGAGGAGATCACATTCAAAAGACATCCCTTTCCAGAAAAATTATTTTCCAATTGAATTACAGATTACTGATCCAGAGCTATCAACATATCTTGGCTCTGGTTTTTGCTGTAAAGGAGATTAATGCAGACCCTACCCTCTTAACCAATATCACTTTGGGTTTCAACATTTATAACAACTATTTTGATCCAAAGCTTACATATGCAGCTACAATGGAAATTCTCTCCACACCGGGAAGATTCATCCCAAATTATAAATGTGATTTCCAGAACAATCTGGTAGCAGTCCTTGGAGGACCTAACTCAAATGATTTTCTTCATATAGCAACTATTCTGAGTAAATACAAGATTTCACAGGTAGTTCATGACATCATGACAGAGGAGAAACTGAAGAAGTCCTTCACAATTCCTTGATGCAAAAGATTAAGATTTTTTTGGTTGCAGAACTCTTATTTGAACACTAATTAAAAAAAAGAAAAAAAAAGCTAAAAATGAACTCTATAAGGGAGACTATGTGAAATAAGCCAAACTATGGAATACACTGATCTATATTTTACCATAATAACTATGTGAATTAAATATTTTAATATTTATTAGTATTAACAGGCTTCAGTTTAGCTGCTTATAAGATACATATATTAAATTAATATCAGGATCATGTGATTTCAGTCAAAGATAGTCTTAGAAACATACTGACAAAAATAAGGCTAGGCTTCTATTGTTGTTAGTTGCGAAGTTGTGTCCGACTCATCACGACCCCATGGACAACTTTCCTCCAGGCCTTCCTGTCCTCTACCATCCTCTGGAGACCATTTAAGCTCACACTGACTGCTTCAGTGACTCCATCCAGCTACCTCATTCTCTGCCATCCCCTTCTTCTTTTGCTCTCAATCGTTCCCAGCATTAGGCTCTTCTCCAGTGAGTCCTTCCTTCTCATTAGGTGGCCAAAGTATTTGAATTTCATCTTCAGGATCTGGCCTTCTAAAGAGCAGTCAGGGTTGATCTCCTCTAGGACTGACCGGTTTGATCACCTTGCAGTCCAAGGGACTCACAGAAGTCTTCTTCAGCACCATAGTTCAAAGGCCTCAATTCTTTGGCGCTCAGCCTTCCTTATGGTCCAACTTTCACAGCCATACATTGCAACTGGGAAAACCATAGCCTTGACTATATGCACTTTTGTTGGCAGGGTGATGTCTCTGCTTTTTAGTATGCTGTCTAACTTTGCCATAGCTTTCTTCCCCAAGAAAGGGGAGCAAGCGTCTTTTAATTTCTTGGCTGTAGTCCCCATGTGCGGTGATCTTGAAGCCCAGGAAAATAAAATCTGTCACTACCTCCATTTCTTTCCCATCTATTTGCCAGGAATTGAGAGGGCTGGGAGCCATGATCTTAGTTGCTTATAACATAGATACATTAAATTAATATCAGGGTCATGTGATTTCAGTCAAAGGACAGTCTTAGAAACATACATTTTAAAAAAATAAGTCTAAGCTACTATTCTTTTTTCTTTTTTTAATTTGATTTATATGCCGCCCTTCTCCGGAAACTCAGGGCGGCTTACAATGCGTTAAGCAATAGCCTTCATCCTTTTGTATATTTATACAAAGTCAGCTTATTGCCCCCACAAACTGGGTCCTCAATTTACCTACCTTAGAAAGGATGGAAGGCTGTGTCAACCTTGAGCCTTGGAGAGATTCGAACCAGCAGTAATTGCAGGCAGTTGTGTTAATAACAGGGTGCTTAGACCACTGTACTATCAAGGCTCTTTCTCAAATGAATCTTTCTCTAGCTTCTTCTTCTTCTTTCACACTTTCTTTTTCTTAGCTTGCATATACTTCTGCTCCAGAGACAAGCGGACCAAATCAAGCAATTCCCTTCCATTGGATGTTCCCAAATGTGGATTACCAGCATCATGGAATTCTCCAACTATTGCTACATTTCAAATGGACATGGATCGGAGTGTTTTATGTTGGTATTGGCAGTCAAACTGAAACATTCCTTTGGAAAATATTACCCTTATTTTCACAGCACGGGGTCTGCTTTGATTTTATTAGGGAGTTAAGAGACAAGGGTTTAAGTGAAGCCCAAGCTGTTGCATTGTCAGCAATTCCAAATATAAGTCTTGCATGGCAAAGCACAGCGAATACAATTATCTTTCATGGAGAATATAAAGGGATAATATATTTGTGGATTCTACTTGAGGTTTCGGCATTTCATCGTTTGTCGGAGAAAGCAAAGGTCTGGATCATGACAGCAGATGTGGACTTTACATCAGCCCTGTTTCAAAGAAACTGGAGCGTGGATTTCCTTCATGGTTCTATATCCTTGGCAGTTCAATCTAAGGAAGTGTCAGGGTTCCAGAGATTTGTTCAGATGAGGAATCCTATTTTGCATAAACGAGATGGCTTCCTGAAAGAGATCTGGCAGCAGTTATTTAATTGTGTGATTCCAAACTTTTCCACTGAGTCAGTGGACCAGAATATCTGCACTGGAGTGGAAAGATTGGAGGATCTTCCCATGACTGTTTTTGAAGCAAGGATGACAGCCCACAGTTACTGTGTCTACAATGCTGTCTATGCTGTTGCACATGCTTTGCATGCCCTGTATTCATCCATAGACCAGCAAAGATCGGGGGTGATCTGGAAACTCCTTAAACAACAGTCATGGAAGATAAATCTCTTCATCAGAATTGTGCAAGATACATTGCCGTATCTTTTGATGCAAAGCAAAATTATAAACCCATTTTGTTTTACTGAATCCTGATGTTTGCGACCTGAAAGTGTCATGTTTCCATTAATAATAACAGTAACAGAGTTGGAAGGGACCTTGGAGGTCATCTAGTTCAACCCCCTGCTCAAGCAGGAGACCTGTACTAGGGATTCGAACCACCGAACTGCCGACCTTTCTTATCGACAAGCTCAGTGTCTTAGCCACTGAGCCACCTGGTCAGGCTTAAGATTCTTGGCAGCAGTGGGATTATATCAAGAGCCAATGGCTTCTTCCTGTTGAGTGCATATATTAAAATCCGAGGCTAAAGCTTATCTGCAAAGCAAAAAGTTGATGTGAGGTTGAGGTGAGGTGTCCAGTGCTTTGTCTTCTACACATCCCTATGACTATCATTAAGTGTTGTACCTTATGATTCTTGACGAATGTATCTTTTCTTTTATGTACTGAGAGAGTATGCACCAAAACAAATTCCTTGTGTGTCCAATCACACTTGGCCTATTCTATTCTATTCTATTCTATTCTATTCTATTCTATTCTATTCTATTCTATTCTATTCTATTCTATTCTATTCTATTCCATTTTTTTTGTTTAAAAAAAAGTTAACATTTTTTGCTTTCATTTCTACAATTGTTTTAAATCCCAATTCTCATCCACTACAATTCTGGTCTCATAAAATTTGTTCCAATCTGGAAGTGAATTATTTCTTCTTTTTACATTTCAATCTCTACTCCTTGTTTGACCCTCAACTGTTACAATTAAGATTTTCCAAAATATCTTGTTGTGGGAGTTTCATCACCGGAAGCTTTCAAGAAGAGACTGGACTGCCATCTGTCAAAAATGGTGTAGGGTCTGCTTGGGTGGGGGGTTGGACTAGATGTAGGTCATCTAGTCCAACTCTGGTCCCTTCCAACTCTATTAATCTGTATCTATTAAAAAAGATACTACTATAAATCTAGCAATTGTTAAGATCATTATGTAGATACCTTCTTATTTATTTATTTATTTGTCAAGCATGTATGAGAAAATAAGTATAAGTATAAACATAACATATAAACATATATAAACAGGTATAAGTATAAACATAAGAAATGATTACGAATAAATGGGAACAGTAGGACAGGGACGGTAGCAGTGGTGGGTTGCCCCCAGTTCGCACCGGTTCTATAGAACCAGTAGTAAAACCAGCGGGAGGCTCCGCCCACCGACCCCGATGTCATCAGAATGCTTCTGCACATGCAAGAGTACTCACACGAGGCCCCATTGGAAACCGGTAGTAAAGGTAAGTAGAACCCACCCCTGGATGGTAGGCATACTGGTGTGTTTATGCACGCCCCCTTACAGACCTCTTAGGAATGGGGTGAGATCCACGGTAGACAGTTTAAGGTTAAAGCTATGGGGGTTTGAAGCAGTTTTGAAATTCAACTTTTTTTTACTACCAGTTCTGTGGGCGTGGCTTGGTGGGCATGGCTTGGTGGGTATGGCAGGGGAAGGATACTGCAAAATCCCCATTCCCTCCCCACTCCTGAGGTAAGGATATTGCAAAATCTCCATTCCCACCCACTCTGGGACCAGCTAGAGGTGGTATTTGCCAGTTCTCCAAACTACTCAAAATTTCTGGTACCGGTTCTCCAAACTATTCAAAATTTCCGCTACTGGTTCTCCAGAGCCTGACAGAATCTGCTGGATTTCACCCCTGGTTTGAAGATGTAACAACAGAGTCAGGTAGTGCATTCCAGGCATTGACCACTCTGTTGCTGAAGTCGTATTTTCTGCAATCGAGTTTGGAACTACGCCGCCTATGGTCTGACCTAAGTTTAGTACACAAAATTGTCTGCGACAACCTCCTACCTGTCAATGACTTCTTCAGCTTCAACCGCAATAATACATGGGCAAATGATAACTTCCTATATATTAATTAAGACATTTTAGATTTGCACAAGAATGTCATGTTTTGTCCATTAGAAATAAATATATGTTTAAGAAATTGTGGGAATCGTACTCAGAGATTAAGCTCACAAAACATTAATGATCATTTTTTAGAATGATAAGAAGCCTAAAATTCTACTTCCACCAAAAACAATGATGCAAATAGGAGTATTTGTTTGCTTGAATTCACCATGCTTTTTCCCCCCTAACTTTTTCCTCTTTCCTGTCTAGCTTCACCATTTCCTGAGAGGAGTTTCATTTAATAACAGTGCCGGAAAAAATATTTCCTTTGATGATAATGGTGAACTCAGAGGTGGATTTGATATCATAAACTGGGTCACATTCCCAAACCAGTCCTTCCTTAGAGTTAAGGTGGGAACCATTGATCCAGACCCACTCTCACATCACCTGCTGACCATCAGAGAAGATGACCTCAACTGGCCCACCTGGTTCAATCAGGTAGAAATCCCTGTCATGTCCAGTTTGATGTATTACTTTGCCCAATATTACAAGGAGGTTCACATAAAACTAAAGAAAATTGAATTCAAGTGATTATACTGATAAAGTGTCTTGACTTAACTGTCTTGCCTAAGAACAGAAATTTTGGGTATGTCAAGGACTACCTGTATTCTATTTTGCCTTGTTTTGTTTCAGTCAACATTCATTCATGTTGATGAATCTGAGTCCTTCTATAGATAGGTTCAATATCCATATGATATTTGAGGTACAATCAGTGGTGGGATTCAAATTTTTTTACTACAGGTTCTGTAGTGTGGCTTGGTGGGCGTCGTGTGGCTTGGTGAATGTGGCTTGGTGGGCGTGGCAGGGGAAGGATACTGCAAAATCCCCATTCCCTCCCCATTCCTGGGGGAGGGATACTGCAAAATCTCCATTCCCACCCCACTCCAGGGGAAGGATACTGTAAAATCTCCATTCCCATTCCACTCTGAGGCCAGTCAGAGTGGTATTTGCCAGTTCTCCAAACTAGTCAAAATTTCCGCTACCGTTTCTCCAGAACCTGTCAGAACCTGCTGGATTTCACCACTGGGTACAATTGGTAGGCTAGGTGACAATTTGTACAGTGGGACCCAACCTGTACACTTTTGGAGGGTAATTTCAACTCTGATGACAACCACAGGTTAACTTTTCAATAATAAAAGATGTGTCATTAAGTTCATAGTGTAGGGGAACTACAAGAAGCACTGTCTGCAACAGATGAAACATCTAGTTGATATCTAGACTAAGGAGTTCATCTTCTTTTAGCCTGATGGAATTAGTTTTATGAGTTATTGGCCTGGAATTATTTATGTTTCTGAATGCTGTTTTATTTTTTTGTACCCTACAGTATGACTATCATTAAGTGTTATACCTTATGATTCTTGATGAATGTATCTTTCCTTATGTACACTGAGAGCGTATGCACCAAGACAAATTCCTTGCGTGTCCAATCACACGGCCAATAAAAAATTCTATTCTATTCTATTCTATTTAAGTAAGAAAGGTTAGAAAGTTGCTATTTAGCACCACAATCTCAAAATGCTGTAATGACAATCTGTGAATATAATTTCCAAATATATTAAACAATTTTTATTTCCTTCATGGGCAGGCATCACCTCTTTCCTTGTGTAATGAGAATTGCTCTTCAGGTTACAGAAAGACTTCAGTAAAAGAAAAACCATTTTGCTGCTATGATTGTATCCCATGTCCCCAGGGAGAGATCACAAATCAGACAGGCAAGAGAAACTATGAAAGATACTGGATGTCCTCGATCACTTATCACCCTCAATTTCCTAACCATGTATAATTGTTCACAAAGATTGAGTATCAGGTCAATGTGTAAATAGCGATGACGGCAATATTGAATATATCCTGTATTAAGGCATTTTTGAAGTCCTTCCTACCTTTAGTTCAATTCAATGTGAATAGTTTATCTTTTTCATTGGATCATAAATACCTTTGAGATATTTATGCTTTTTTTAAAAAAAAAACAAATAAAATGACCCTTTGTTAATTATTTTCATCCATATTTGGGTGGATTATGGATGAAATCCCCATGACGTGAGTATGCTATTACTAAGGTTAGTCACATAATCAACCAAACATTCAGACTGGATTTGACATTTTGTCTATCTATCGAGTATCTCTCAAGGACTTTGTATAGGCAGATATGGATGCTTGATGGTGTTACAGATATTGTCACAGGATGTAAGATATTCCAAGTAAAGCTGCCTCTTGCAATTTACTGATGATGAATTTGTCAATGCCAATGGGATTCAAGTGGTGCTCCAGTTGTTTTGGGACTGGATGAAAGGAATCTTTTACTATTGGTATTACCTTTGCTTTCTTTTGCCACAGTCATTCAATTATTCATATTATTATCTCTTTTATTCATTAAACATGAAGCTCAGTCAACTGAACATTTGAAAATGTATCACAAATACTATTGACTGGCACTAACGGTTGATACAGGTTGCTGCCAACATCCTAGGTATCAACCAATTATTTTTTAAAGATGTATGATATTCCGAGTAGCACAGGTTTTTTTTGCGGTTCCGCTGGTGTTATTGCAGGAAGCTGCAATTTCTTGATGTATTTTATAAAATTCTTGGACATGATACCAAGTGCCCCGATGACAATGGGTATTACTGTTGTTGTTGTTGTTGTTGTTGTTGTTGTTGTTGTTGTTGTTGTTATTGTTATTATATACATTTGTTCACAACTCAACACTCTGTTTCCCAAAGATTAATTTGTTTAAGTACACATTTACAACATATGTGTTTTATATCTTTATTCTGAGACTGGTGGTCTATCAACCATTTCTTATTTTCAACTTATATTTACTTTTGCAGATATGGACCAATGCTTCCAGTGCCCAGCAGATCAGTATCCCAACAATAAAAATAATTTCTGCCTTCTCAAATACATAACTTATCTCTCTTATGAAGAAACATTAGGAAGCAGCTTGATGACAGTGGCCGTTATTCTTTCTTTTACCACAATTTCTGTATTAGGAGTATTCTTGAAGCACCACAACACTCCTATCATTAAGGCCAACAACCGCAGCCTCTCCTACACCCTCCTCATCTCCCTTCTCCTCTCCTTCCTTTGTCCTCTGCTTTTCATTGGCAGACCCATGACAGTGACCTGTCTCCTTCGACAGACTGCTTTTGGGATCATCTTCTCAGTGGCTGTTTCTTGTATATTGGCCAAAACCATCACTGTGGTTCTTGCTTTCATGGCTACCAAGCCAGGATCAAAGATGAGGACATGGGTTGGGAAAAGACTGGCCCTTACCATTGTTCTCTCCTGCTCCCTCATTCAAACCCTTCTTTGTACTGTGTGGCTGGCCACCTCACCCCCTTTCCCAGACTTTGATATGCACTCCTTCATTTCTGAAATTGTTGTGGAATGCAATGAAGGGTCAGTTGTCATGTTTTATAGTGTCTTGTCTTTTATGGGCTTCCTGGCTATGGTCAGTTTTATTGCAGCTTTCTTAGCTAGGAAGTTACCAGATGCTTTCCAGGAAACCAAATCCATCTCATTCAGCATGCTTGTTTTTTGCAGTGTCTGGTTGTCCTTTGTCCCTGCCTATGTGAGCACCAAAGGGAAATACACAGTAGCTGTGGAGATCTTCTCCCTCTTGGCCTCCAGTGCTGGGCTTCTGGCTTGTGTCTTTTTCCCCAAATGTTACATCATCATTGTGAGGCCTGATCTGAATAAAAGGCAGCATCTAATAAAGAGAATTATTTAAGCAATCCTGTCTTATGTCTTTCTCTAACATGGGACTGGCATTTTGAGGTGAATATCATGAGGCATTAATTTTGAGAGAGACTTTAAAGTTCAGATAATCCATTTCATGGTGTTGAAGAAAGTCCCGTAAATCAGCCAAACAGGAAAAAATAATATGCATTGGAATTTGTCATGATTGTCCTTATTTATGTAATGTTCTGAATCAGAGAAATTTTGGGAGCTTTTTCAAAATTATTTTACTTAACCTGAAATCTTGATTATATTGTCTTAAAAGTATTTTATACAATGTTTATAGAAAGTTACCCAGAATTAAATTAAACTGTATAAACATTTTCTAAAAGTAGAGAAAATAAAGTAAAATAGTTTAGGCTACTAAATACTGAATATACTAAAATGAAAATAATAAAATAGCTGTATACAAATTAATTAACTATGATAAAGGTACAGTACTTTTTGAATAAAACAATGTAATAGTGATATACTGAGTTATGTTGTAGATAGCTGGAGAACTAGAAAGCTGGATAGCTGGATAGATGACAGACGGATGATAGAAGATAGATAGATGATAGATAGATAGATAGATAGATAGATAGATAGATAGATAGATAGATAGATAGATAGATAGATAGATAGATAGATAGACAGACATAGATAGATGAGAGAGAGAGAGAGAGATGATAGGATTGATGATTGATAGATTTCAGTGACAAATGATATGTAACAGGAAACATAGAAATATAGAACAGCATAGAAGTTATGTAAAAGTTTGGATATATGTGAGGTCCCTAAGAACAAAAATTTTCTACCTAAAAATGATTGCTGAAATAATGATTCTCCTGGAAATATTAGGGGTCTAGACTGATAGTATAAAGCAAATAAATCTTGCACAGAACTTATGAAACATTTATTAGGGTTGGATTTTGAGACATATGTGTGCATCTTGGAGATGGATTGGGGTTTGAAAAGTATTATAGTAGCAAGTGGGTTCTTGCTTCCTTTAGTATTTTTCATACTAAAAGAAGCAAGAACCCACCTGCTACCATAATGAATAATACTAAAGGATATATTTTATCCTTTAGTTAATATTTCATAGCCAGCAGGAAATAACAAGTGGATTAACTGTTTAGATGCTGGTTGAAATATATTTTAAATATCTTGGAGTATTATTCCACCCCTCTGGAATCTGGAATGAACCATTCTGAAGGAGTGAGGCTCCAACAGATCCCAGAACGGCATCAGCGATCTCTATCCAGAAAAGTGCAGTGCTAGGAACATCTAAGATACTGTGCAAAATCCACAAACCCCCAGGTCTTTGGTAGAGATCCTGAGATTGAGGAAAGCACTTGCTACCCATAAGAGCGAGAAGGAAATTTTTATTCTTCAATTCGATTTTTGTGCCTAAATGAAAGTAGGTGGTGTCCAGAGAAGTCAAAACCAAAATCAATAAATCGATTAAAAATCAATCAAATAAAATCAATGTTCAAGATTTTAGCCTCTGCAGGTCAGCAGATATGAACCCTCTAGAGGTCCCTGTCGCTGTTGCTTCTGCTGAAGAAAAGTGGGCCCAGATCCCTTTGCCTTTTTTACATTGCTACCATCTAGTATAGCGGTCACCATCTGGTGGATCCGTGGACCACTGGTGGTCCACGAAAATTTTTGGGTGGTCTGTAGAAAAAAATATTTGAATTTTTTATATTGCACTAAATCAGGAGTCCTCAAACTATAGCCCCTGTGCCGGATACATGCAATGAACCTTTGTGTTGCTTCAGAGAATCTCCCCCTTCAGTGTCTTTGTGTGCAGGTCGGAGGGGGGCATTCTGACTTGGGGTCTGCTTCAGCCTTCAGCCAGTGTGGGACTTTGGGTGAAGGCTGGAGGGAAGTGCCACTAGTGGCGAAGAGCCGGAGGGCCTTGTTTTAGTGGGACTACATCATGGCCTGGAACTGGCTGACCATCTCACTCACTGAGCCTCCAGGTGCTGGTACCTGGCCTTGCACTCCCGCAGGTCTTTCTTCTGCTCGGAAAGGCTATGCTCATAGTCCTCAGTGAGGTGCTTCTGCTCAGCCTCCTTCTCGGTTAGATCCAATTTGAACTGAGCCAGCTGTTTTGCCAACTCTTTCTCATGGTGGCTGCTTAGCTCCAACAACTGCTTCCTGTTGGAGCCCTAAGGAGCCCAGGTGGGGAGGTGAGGAGTGGCTGGCAGGGGAGGGGTGAGTAGAGTCCAACGAGGTGCCCCATGAAGTGAGTGACATCAAGTGGGCCATGACCACCCAGTCACATGACCACCTAGCCACACCCACCTGGTTATTAGGCAGATCATATTAGTGGTCAGTGAAATTTAAAATTATGAATTTAGTGGACCTGAGGTCCGAAAGGTTGGTGACCCCTGATCTAGTATGTAATCGCAATGTTACAGACCAATTCTAGAAGGTCTAAATAAATGACATTTATAAATCCATGTTTAGTTCAGTAAATATCTTCATTTCTTTAATTTAATTACAGGTTGCATCATTTGTAGCACATTCAGAAAAATCTCAAGGTACTTTGGGAATCTGTATAAAACTTATTCAATCTAGAGTGCTCAAAATAGGATCCAACTTAAATTTCTAGGCTACTAATTTTTTGTATCTTATGAACAATGCAGAACTTAATACAAATATCATAAAAAGCATTCATCTGTTGTGATCGCATTTTCCCCTTGGCATTCTTTGGCATAGATCATTACAAAACATGGCTTAATTGTACCATGGGAATAAGCTGAAGAACAGTCAGATAAACATATTTATTTCCTTGCTGTTTTAAATAATAAAGAATTCCGGTGAGGCAATCATCTGTCCTGTCCTTATAATCTTGATTGACCCCTTCTTTCAATTTGGCAACTCCCTGTAACATGCAATAGGACATGACCAGTTTAGCCATTTAAGTTGAAAGAATACTTCAAACATTCCTTTCAGTCTTAGACATTATGCATACAGAGGAGTTGTAGCTAAATAGCTAGAAATTTGTTCTCAATTCCCTCGGTTTTTCCATTGACTCCTGGCTGTTCAGTTGGAGAATACTCCATCAGCCATGGGAGAAATGAATAGACTTTTTACAGGAAGATTTTCATATCTTACAGTTGGGATGCTGGTATTAGGCATGCTCCCTAGGAGAGTTTCCAAGGTTTCCTTTTTAAAATGCCATAGCAATGCTCCAAGTCCATTTCTTCATAAGTATCATGAACTAGGGGACGTCATTGTTGGTAGTATAATTTCTCAGAGCCTTGTAGGTTCAGAGAAGATCTCATTCAGAAGGCATCCTTTTGAAGATTTCTTTGGTGAATTTGTGTAAGGAGTTGGTTGCTTTAGACCTGTATTGTATCTCTGTCCTGATAAAAGTCAGAAATGATAAGAATAAAATTGGCTTATTGGTTTATGGGAGAAGGGTAAGGTGAGAGGGAACATTTTTCTGGTAGCTAATTATTCTTTTTCATTTCAAGAATCTAGAGGAGGAGAAGGAGGTCATGGAGTATCGCTATTCAAATAATAGTTAGAAAATAAAAGTATCTCAAAGAGAGGGGAATCAAAGATTCAATCTCTTTCTTGCTTTCCAAGGAATAAATGATATAGATAGATAGATAGATGATAGATAGATAGATAGATAGATAGATAGATAGATAGATAGATAGATAGATAGATAGATATGTAGATATAGAAAATGGAGATGGAGAGAGAAAATATTTGTGGTCAATAATCAGAAAAAAAATTATATAAAATGTTTGCAGCAGAAATGTTTACACGAGAAATTTCCAACTCATCAATTCTTTATGAAGTTAACCATCTCTTAGTATGTCTGAAAAAATAACAAGCATTTTATTTTAGAAACACCAGAAATGTACAAACTGTCCCTTAGAGCTACAAAAGGTTGCAAACAAAGGACAATTGTCTTCACATTACTACACATTATTTTTAAGGAATGGTGAACATGATCCAAATACTACATTTGAAAATTTATAGGATTAGTTCTATCGTGCACTTGATAAAAATGTACACAACAAAATTTGTACAAGTGGGCTGGTTATCATAGATGGAATTATGTTTTTCATATTAATCTGTTAACTTCTAAATCAATATTAGTGTATATGTGGAGATATTTTCAATTTGTTACATATGAACTCAGATAGCAACCAAGTTCAGAGTTATTAATACTGGAAGTGAATCTCTCTGCAAACCCACGTAATGAAGGTATTTATGATTTTCCAACTGAATTGCAGATTAGGAACTCAAACCTATCAACACATCTTGGCTATTTTGTTTGCTGTCAAGGAGATTAATGGAAATCCCCACATCTTAACCAACACCACTTTGGGATTTAACATCTATAACAACTATTTTAATCCAAAACTTACATATGCAGCTACAATGGAAATCCTGTCCACACCAGGCAGGTTCATCTCAAACTATAAATGTGATTTGCAGAACAATCTGGTTGCAGTCATTGGAGGACCTAACTCAAATGATTTCCTTCATGTATCAACTATTCTGAGTCAATACAAGATTGCACAGGTAGTGTTTCCTTTCGTGAATGGGAGAAAAAATAAAGAAACTGTCTATAAATTCCCTCTCCTGTTGAATAGGAAATTGTTTGAGAACTGTGTGATGGGTATTGGTGGGTTTCTATTATTTCTGCAGGAGAAACTAGATAAATATGTCATCCCGATTTTTCTTCATGTTAACATATCCCAAACAAAATATATTTACATTCAAGTGTTTGTAGGATGTAAAAATTACAATAAAATCAGGGCCACATAATTCCAGTCTATGGAACACAAGAATAGAATAGAATAGAATAGAATAGAATAGAATAGAATAGAATAGAATAGAATAGAATAGAATAGAATAGAATAGAATAGAATAGAATAGAATAGAATAGAATAGAATAGAATAGAATTCTTTATTGGCCAGGTGTGATTGGACACACAAGGAATTTGTCTTGGAACCAAACCAAGGAAAATGTATTTCTTATGGAATAAATCCTTCTGCTTTTTTTTTTTTTGTTGTTGTTGTTTCATTCTGCTTTTATGCTTCCATTCAATTAGCTTGCCTATTCTTCTGCTCTAGAGAGGAAGAGAACAAATCAAGCAATTTTCTTCCATTGGATGTTTCCAAATGCTGATTATCAATACGATGGGATTCTTCAGCTCTTACTCTTTTTCAAATGGACGTGGATTGGCATATTTTATATTGGCATTGGCAGTCAGACAGAGTTGTTACTCCGAAAGGTATTACCTTTCTTTTCACAACATGGTATCTGCTTCGACTTCATTGAAAAGTTACCCGGTGGACAGACAAATATGATTTTGGAAGCAACCCATGATAAAATAAGCCTGGCCTTGAAGAGCACAGCTAATATAGTGATCTTTCATGGGGAATTTCAGAGTATTGGGTTTTTATGGATTTTACTCAGAATTGTAGATTATGATGATATGGCAGGAAAAAAAGCAAAAGTCTGGATCATGACAGCAGATGTGGACTTTTCATCAGCCCTCTTTCAAAGAAATTGGCGCATAGATTTCCTCCATGGTGCTATATCCTTGGCAGTCCAATCTAAGGAAGTGTCAGGATTTGAAAGATTTGTTCAGATGAGGAACCCTCTTTTGCATAAGGGAGATGGCTTCCTGAAAGAGATCTGGCAGCAGTTATTCGATTGTCTGATTCCAAATTCTGCCTCTGAGTCAGAGGACCAGAATATCTGCACTGGAATGGAAAGGTTGGAGGCTCTTCCCATGACTGTTTTTGAAGCAAGGATGACAGCCCACAGTTACTGTGTCTACTATGCTGTCTATGCTGCTGCACATGCTTTGCATGCCCTGTATTCATCCATAGACCAGCAAAGACCAGGGATGACACGGAAACAACAACATGACAATAGGAAACAACAGTCATGGAAGGTAAATCTTCTCAACAGAATTGTGCAAGGTATCTCACCATATTGGTTGCTAGAACAGTAATATTATCATTTTTATCCCTCCCTCTCTCTCTCTCACACTGTGTGTGTGTGTGTGTGTGTGTGTGTGTGTGTGTGTGTTTACCTGGTAATTGTGAAATATTTGGGCCCAGAGAAATTCTTATTTCATAGAACCAATGTTTCAGGGATGGTATCCACTTACCTTTGCTACTTGTTCGCAAATGTGAGTACATGCGGAGAGGGTCAAAAACAGGACGTGATGATGTCTGGGTGGGTGGGTGGAGCCTCCCACAGCCACTGCTATCTGTTCTCCCGAACCGGATAGAACCAGCTGAATACCATCACGGCAATGTTTCCTTCAAAGAGTTTGCATATATGAATATATGCAGCTCATGTATATCAACAGAGAAAAGGGTAGGGGTGTTGCTGCCCCATACACTATATTCTGTACATTTTTAGTTTGCAATTTTGTTTTCATTTCTACAGCTATCCTAGGTTCCAATTCTCAGTGCAGTGCTATTCCCCCCCTCCCCCCCCAAAAAAGGCTATTCCAAGTTGGATGTGAATTATTTTCCTTCATTTGAACCTTATATCCATGCTGGATTGACTTCATTTTCTGACCTTGATCATATTGGTAACATAAACATTTTGCAAAGCATTAGAAGTAAACCTTCAAAGTAAAGTAAACCTAAATTTAGGCAGGACATGAATCAGAAATCCTTTACACCAGCATAGTTCCCATCAGAGGTGGTATTCAGCAGGTTCTGACCAGTTCTGGAGAACCGGTAGCGGAAATTTTGAGTAGTTTGGAGAACCAGTAACCTCTGACTGGCCCCACCCTCATCTATTCTCTGCCTCTCAGCTGATTGGAAGGAAATGGGGATTTTGCAGTAACCTTCCCCTGGATTTGGGTGGGAATGGAGATTTTGCAGTATCCTTCCCCTGCTATGCCCACCAAGCCACACTGTCACAAGTAAATGCCTTATTCTCTAATATGGAAACTGTATATACTCGGGGTATTAGGGGTTAATTTATTCTTCCTCCCTTAATATATTCATATGTAACCACTCCCATACTTTACTCCGCCTTGTGAATATAAAAGGAGCTGTATGCACCTCCTCCTTGCTTCTATCTGCGATTACTCAGTGAATATAGAATGCCTACTGTAAATAAACAGTGTTATGTTTGAATACTTTATTCTTAAATCAATTATTGAGTCTGATCCTTAAAATTACGCAACAATCTGGTAGCAGAGGATGGTTGAATTGACTCAATAAAACTTTAGATATGCCCAAGAGAGAAAACTCCAGAAACAAAAGAGAAAGACCCAACACCAGGGCACACAGTAAAGAAATGGAAGCGGATCAAGAAATGATCGATGAATCCACAACTGCAATATCGAGAGAATCTGAAGACTGCACTACAGACAACGAGGAGATAATGGATAAAACTGATGACCAAGAAGAGAACGAAATAGAAAACAACGAACTCAGGTCAGAGATACTGAGACTCTTGAAAAGTCAAAAGGATGACGAAAATCTCATCGCGAACCTCCAAGACATAATAAAAAACAACGGAGCAGCGAGAGAGAAACACATCGCAACAGATGAACCTAAAGAATCAAAAATGGTGAGCGAATTACCTGTAGTTAAGAATATAACAAAAAAGAAGACTAACAGTCCCACACAAAATTTTGAATGGCAGCCATCTTGGTTCCAACAGACCACTAAGATGAGCGAAGCAGAGCCAATCAGAAAGCAGAATTCAAAATATCTGGCGCGAAAAGCCTTACATGATGCAAAAAACAAAAAAGAGAAAATTTACTCTTCAGAAGAATCAGACACAGACATCGAAGAAACTTCAATAGAAATGCAAATAGAATCAGCAATGAAAACGCTTTTTGCAACATTCGGTCCAAAATTAAGAATTACAAAAGAATCAACAAAAGCTAGTAATCGAGAAATAAAGAAAAGACAAGCAAGCAAGCAAACGTCTCAGAATCTACCCGCTTCTATCCAAACGACGAGAGCACCGACGCCTGAACCCAGAGAGCCCTGCAAATACCACCCCATGCCACAGACGATCCCAGGAACCAGCGATCTCAACAAGAATCATCTCAACAAAAAGAAACGAGCGCCTGCTGTCACCTGGACACCCAAGATCGAACCGGAGACCGATTCATCGGAAGAGGAACGCTACGAGGGAGCTGCAGCAGCGAGAACCTCTCCCGACAGCTCCAGAAGCGAAATGAGCAACGCGCATGTGCAGACCTACGCAGACAACTACGGAGGACATGAAGAGCAGAGAGAGCCATTCAGACTCGTTGCAAGCATACCCACACCATTCTGCAACTATCAACACTTGCAAGATCACGGACTACCTCCAGTTGTAAGTAATGGATCTAACAGTATTGGGAATTTGCCCAATGATTTCCCAAAACTGAGAATAGATGGTATTAATTTGCAGGAATGGTGTCAACAACTTCAGGTTGTTTTTCTAAAAGAAAACTTATTATTCTTTATTACTAACCCCCCCAAAAGACCTTGGACTCTAAAATTGGACTGCCTACACCACAGAGCATTTTACTTATTAATATCCAGTATATCTCCTGCTATGTACCATAATATTAAGCACAATTTGACTGTCTCAGAAATTATTCAATGCATGTTTAAATAGTTTCATAGTGAAAGTGTAGCGACTACTACAAGGATGTCTAAAGATTTCTTCTCAGCTAGGTTAAAGCCAGGGGTTACTATAAGTGAACATTTAATATCTTTAAACAAAATCAGAGCAGAGCTGCATTTAAGGGGAGAGATAATTTCAGATCAAACAATGAAGAGTGTTATCATTAACTCATTAGACCCATCATGGGATAACTATATATCACATTTAGACACAATTAATTTAGGATACTTATCCATAGAGAATTTATCAAATAAGCTAATAGCTGAAGATAATTCAAGAAGGAGTCGCTGTAATAACCACATAGAACAGAGACAATATAAGAGAGTAGCATTCCAAGAAAAATATCGTGAATCAATTGAATGCCACAACTGTGGGTCTAAAGAACATTGTAGAAGAGATTGTCCTAAATTCCTTAGAGAAAGGCAAAAAACTGACTATAGAAGTAGATACCATAACAGACAATCATCCATTGATAGACATAGATATAGAAGCTCACCCAACTATAGAGAACATAGAGGGGGCAGGGATAATTCAAAAGATAGAAGGTCTGGTTCACTAAATGGATTAAACAAACATAATACATCTAACATACAACAGTCAGGGGACAATGATTGGCTCATTGATTCTGGGGCAACTAATCACACTACACATAACAAAAGTATATTATCTTCATTTATAGAAGATAAATTTGTAATCAAAGTAGCTAATCAAGAAAAAGTCCAAGCTATTGGTAGAGGAAATGTAAACTTACCCGGTCTAGGAAAAATAGAGGGGGTATTACTAATACCAGAAATACCTCATAACATACTTAGTGCAATAAAACTAAGTAGAGATTCTGACATAAATATAGTATTCTCAAAAGGAAAAGCAACACTAGAGAAAAACAAAACAAGCTTAGGTAGTGTGATTATCAAAGGAGGTCTACCATATTTAATCATAAAAGAAAGATGGTTACACAACATTGATTCCAACATGGATGATAACAATGACATAGATAATGGAGACAATAGCAATAGTGATAATGAGGAACATGAAACAATTCATAGTCACAAAGACACATCTATTAATGACACATCCAATAACAAAAAACCTACGATTGGAAAACCAATTCACGACGAATGTGCGCATATTTTACATAGGAAATTAGGGCATGCTAGTTTTCCTGTAGTACAAAAGATGATTGAACATGCTGAAGGTGTTAAAATAAAAAATTGTAAAAACTATTTGGAATGCTCAGTATGTAAGTCCACAAAACTCAGAACTAGCCCCAAACCAAGAAAGGCAACAAGATCAACTAATCAAATTTTTGATTTGGTACATATGGATTTGGTTGGTCCATTAACACCATCAATCACGTATAGAAAACGATACTTTCTGACTATTGTAGATGACTATAGTCGTTACGGATTTGTCTACACTTTAAAACACAAAGATGAAACCTTTCAGAAATTTAAAGAGTTTTACAAACGTGTAGAAACACAACATAATATTAAAATAAAACAAATCATGACAGATAGGGGATCTGAATTCATGTCAAAAGAATTCTCCCAATGGCTAAAAAACAAAGGGATGCTACATTTCACGTCTAGCCCTTTCTCTGCATTTCAAAATGGAGTAGTAGAGAGAAAGAACTCGACATTACAAACCATGATTAGATGCACATTAGAAGATGCTGGCTTAGGAAAACAATTCTGGTCAGAAGCATTACAATATTCCAATTATACACAAAATAGAACTTGGTCCAGCATTATAAACAAGACACCATATGAATTAATGTACAGTAGAAAACCCAAAATAGCACACATGCACATATTTGGAGTCACAGCGGATGTACACATACCAAAACAATTGAGGCGTAAAGGAGAGAACGTGTCCAGAAGACTTAGATTCATGGGATACGAAACAGGCACAAAAGGGTACAGATTTATTGATAATAATAACAAATTTATAATTTCTAGAACAGCTGTATTTCATGAACAGGCCAACTGGTCTAAAATACATCTTAATGAAATATTCCCAATCACAAATTCAGACACTGAGCGTCAAGATAAAATAGATAGAGAAGAATGCAATCACAACACACATAGAAACAAAAATAAAACATGGACAAACAGTCAACACAGAATAAAGACAGATTCGTTAACAAAAAAGGAGGCAAGATACTTACATGATAACGATAGTAAACCAGAAAAAACAATCAGATGTAACAGAAATCAAGTGCCAAGCAAATACAAAGATTACGTAATGTACATGGATAGTGACACATCAACGCCAAACACATACGAGGAAGTATTAAAGCTTCCCACTGAAGAAAGAAGAAAATGGGAATTAGCCATGACCAAGGAGATGGACAGTTTACGAGAGTTAAATGTATTCACACCTACACCTGCACCTAAGGATAAAACTATTATAGGCACCAGGTGGCTATACAAAATTAAAAATCTAGAAGAAGGCAACACATTATACAAAGCTAGATTAGTTGCACAAGGTTATGCTCAAAAATATCCTGAGGATTACACAGACACATACTCTCCCACAGTAAGAACTGAGAGTGTCAAAACAGCTTTAGTTATAGCATCAGCACTTAACCTTGATGTATTCCAATATGACATACAGACTGCGTATCTACACGCAAAACTTGATAAAGAGATATATGTAAGAGCACCTCATAGTCAATACACAAACAAAAATGAAACGTGGTTATTAAATAAAAGTTTGTACGGATTAAAACAATCTGGCAAACGCTGGTATGAATGTTTAGTCAAAGTACTCAGAACTATGAATTTCAATGCTACTACTGCTGACAACTGTTTCTTTGTCAAAAAGGAGGGTGACTCATTAGAATTTGTGTTAATTTATGTGGATGATATTTTGTATATAGGTAAACATAAAGAAAAAAGAGACACATTTGTAACAAAACTAAATGAACATTTTTCTTTAAAATCATTAGGGAAGGTAAATAAATATCTTGGAGTTCAAATCAGTAAAACCAAAAAAGGATTCAAACTTTCTCAGAAAGATAAAATTATAGAACTCTTAAACAAGTGTAATTTAAATGATGCTAAGCCTTGTGACACTCCTATGCAAACTGATTTCTTAAGGAACATAGATGAATCATCCCCTGAATTTAAGGATAATACACTCTACAGATCAGTTATTGGTTCCCTTTTATATATTTCTAATTGGACTAGACCTGATATTGCTTTGCCCCTCAATTTGTTATCCAGGTACGTCAGCAAACCCTTAATGTATCATTGGGAAGCCGTTTAAAGAATATTAAGGTACTTAAAGCACAGCTTAGACTTCTGTTTATTATTGGAACCTAATAATGTCAAAGAGCCCATCCTCACCTGTTACGCCGATGCAGATTGGGCAGGTGATACCATATGTAGAAAAAGGACATCAGGTTATATATTTTTTCTTAACGATTGTCCAGTTTACTGGTACACTGGAAAACAGGATTTAGTAGCCACTTCAACAACTGAGGCAGAATATGTTTGTTTGTCTAAAGCCTCCAACAATCTTGTATGGTTTAATGATTTATTGTCAAATACTTGGAAGAAACCTTCATTACCATTTATCATACATGAAGATAACAAAGCTGCTATTGAGATATCTAGGTCTGATGCTATTGGTCAAAGATCCAGACATATAGATATAAAATTCAAGCACGTGAGACAATTATCTCAAGATGGATTTATTAAAGCAGTTCATTGCGAAACATCAGAGCAAATAGCTGACATATTGACAAAGCCTTTGCCTTCTAAACAACACAAATATTTAACTTCCAAATTGCAAGTTTTGTATTGTTCTGAATCTGAATGTAATTATTGTTGTATATCGAATCGGCATTTAGAGGGGGATTTGTCACAAGTAAATGCCTTATTCTCTAATATGGAAACTGTATATACTCGGGGTATTAGGGGTTAATTTATTCTTCCTCCCTTAATATATTCATATGTAACCACTCCCATACTTTACTCCGCCTTGTGAATATAAAAGGAGCTGTATGCACCTCCTCCTTGCTTCTATCTGCGATTACTCAGTGAATATAGAATGCCTACTGTAAATAAACAGTGTTATGTTTGAATACTTTATTCTTAAATCAATTATTGAGTCTGATCCTTAAAATTACGCAACACACACCCACAGAACCAGTAGTAAAAAATTTTGAATCCCACCACTGCTTCAGACCATACTTTTTTTTTTCCACCTTGCTGTCTAGCTTCACAATTTTCTGAGAGGAGTTTCATTTAATAACAGTGCTGGAGACAATATTTCCTTTGATGGAAATGGAGAAATTGTAGGAAGATTTGATATCATAAACTGGATCACATTCCCAAACCAGTCCTTCCTTAGAGTTAAGGTGGGAACCATAGATCCAGACCAATTCTCACATCACCTGCTGACCATTAGAGAGGATGACCTCATCTGGTCCACCTGGTTCAATCAGGTAAAATTCATATCCTATCCACATTGATTGATTACTGTACCAATATTCCAAGGAGATTCACATAAACCTAACACAATTGCATTATTTTCTGTTGAGTATTTTCTTCTGAAGAAAACAAAATGTCTGACCAAGGACTAAGGGAATAAGACTGTATATATTTAGTATATGTTCAAGTGACTATTCTGGTAAAAATATATTTTATTTTGCCTTGTTTTGCTTCAGTCATAGGAGTTGTTGATGAATCTGAGTCCTAGGGTTCATGAAAATATCCATGTGATATTTTGGGGTAAAATGCATGCGTTAAGTGACACATTGTGCAGTGGGACCCAAAGTGTAGACTTTTGGAGGGCATATTCAGCTAAGAGCCAAGGTGGTGCAGTGGTTAGAGTTCAGCACTACAGGCTACTTCAGCTGACTAGTAGCTGAAGTTTGGCAGTTCAAATCTCACTAGGCTCAAGGTTGACTCAGCCTTCTATCCTTCCGAGGTGGGTAAAATGAGGACCCAGAGTCAGATATGCTGACTCTGTAAACCACTTAGAGAGAGCTGTAAAAGCACTATGAAGCGGTATATAAGTCTAAGTCTTATTGCTATTTTCTGAACCAGAAGCTAACCTTGTAGTAATAAAATGTGGGTAATTAAATTCATAATTTAGAATCTAACGGAATCACAGCCTGCAGCAGCTGAAACATCCTGTTTATGTGAGAAGTAAGGAGCCCATCTTCTTACTTCCAGTGGTGGGATTCAATTTTTTAAAAACCGGTTCTGTGGGCTGGGCTTAGTTGGGGGTGTGTCTTGGTGGTCATGTGACTGGGTGGGCATGCTAGCTGGTCATGTGACTGGTGGGCATGGCTATGTGCATAGGGACTACTCAGAGGGCTGAAAAAAGTGATTTCTGACAGGTCCTCGCACTTTTGACTGCTCCTCGCATTTATGCCCATCCTCACATTTATGCCCGTTGCAGCATTCTTAACAACCGTGTCACTTATTTCACAACTACTTCTCTTCACCACGGTGACAAGATAGGATGCAAAACATAAAATATGAGGACAGTCGTAAGTGCAAGGACCAGTCAAAAGTGCGAGGACCGGTCAAAAATAACTTTTTCAGCCACTGAGTAGTCAATATGCACATAGGGACTACCCAGAGGGCTGAAAAAAGTGATTTCTGACAGGTCCTCGCACTTTTGACCGATCATCCTTTATGCCCATTGCAGCATTCTTAATTAAATTAATTAAATAAAAATGATCTGCTGGAGTGGTCGGAGGAGTACGAGGCGGGCGTTCAGGCTGGCTGCAGGGCAAGGTGATACAACTGGGGTAGGTAGACCACTGCTGCCCAGATGGGAGGCAGGCACAGGCCTACAGGGCTGGCTGCAGGGTGAAGCGATCGGATGGGGTAAATCAGGGGTCTGTAACTTTAAACACTCAACCTTAAACACATGTAAACACTTAAGCACAACCTTAAACCTGGATGGGCATTGCCAACTCCATATCACTTACTCCCATCCAGGTTTTGTGGCTCCCAGTATTTTCTTTTAAACAGGTATCTCTGTGTGTCTCTTTTCTCTCTTTCATCTCTTTCTTTCTCCCTCCCTCTCTTTCTCTCCTTCATCTTTCTTTCTCTCCATCTCTCTTTCTCTCCTTCATCTTTCTCTCCATCTCTTTCTCTCCATCTCTCTTTCTCCCCCCTCTTTCTCTCCTTCATCTCTTTCTCTCCATCTCTTTCTCCCCCCTCTCTTTCTCTCCTTCATCCAACTTTCTCCCCCCCTTTTCTTCTCCTTCATCTGTCTTTCTCTCCATCTCTTTCTCTCCTTCATCTCTCTTTCTCTCCTTCATCTCTCTTTCTCCTCTCCTGCCCGGGTGGCGGCGGCGGTGGCAGCACACCTACCGCACCATTGGGTCGCCCTCAGCCTGGAGGCGGCACCTTAAGCCTGTGCCCCACTGCGCGTGCGCCCTCCTGGCTCCGCCTACAGCTGGCTCTGGTTGCTCTTACTGAGCTTCGCAATGGGGCAGATGGTGCCCCTCCTCCTCCTGGAGCCCATTACGATGCAGAGCATTGGCTGCAGCCTGGGCAGCCAGTGTTCCAGGGTGGAGAAAAGTCACACGTCTCTCCCCCAGTGACTGGATGGGGTAGGGTAGGCTGGCGTCACGCGGGTGGGAGGCAGCTGCAGGACAGTCCTGCTGGGTTGGTGGCAGGTCGAGATGCTTGGATGGGGTAGCCAGTGACTGCCAGCCACTGGCTATCCGATCAAGCACCTCGCTAGCCACGCGGCCACTGACCACAACCTATCCCCATCCAAGCACCTCGCTAGTGACTGTCGGCCACATGGCTAGCAAGGCGCTTGGATTGGGTGGCCAGCGAAGCGCTTGGATTGGGCTCACAGCTGCTGGTCATCCCATCCAAGCACCTCGCTAGCCACGTGGCCACCAGCCACTAGCAAGGTGCTCGGATGGGGGTAGGCCGCAGCCAGCAGCCGTGTGAGTGCAGGTCAGCCACCGTTCCCAGCCCCACTTCCCCAAGGGCAGCACTCAGCTGTACTTGCCTGTTCTGCTGCTGGAGCGGTTGGGGGCAGTCTGAGGTGGGCATTTGGGAACAGAGTGGGAGGCTGCCGCGGGCAAAGTTCGGAAAGCTGGCTGGGCCACGTGGTCAAGGAGCCAAAGAATAACTGCAGCTATGCCTCAATGTGTCACTAAGGCAAGCTGTGCAACACTGCAAGCAAGGCCAATAAATAGTGGTGGGCAGGGCGGGGCGAGGGGTGGGCAAGCCAGCAATTTAACAAATGTTTCGGTGTGCTAGAAGGCCAATAAATTACAAACAAACACTGAACCATTTGTTAAATTGCTGGCTCGCCCGCCCCTCACCCTGCCCTGCCCACCACTATTTATTGGCAGTAAATAGTGGTGGGGAGGGGCGGGCAAGCCAGCAATTTAACAAATGGTTCTTGTGCTGCGAGGGCCGAGGCCAATAAATAGTGGCGCAGAGGGGTAGGGCAAGGGGCAGGGTGAGCCAGCAATTTAACTGTTGCAATATTTTCAGGATCAGACTCAATAAGATTAGTGAGAGTTAGAGGTTTGAATATATTTTCTTTTATTTACAGCAGGCATTCTATATTCACTGAATATTCACAGATAGAAGCAAGGAAAAAGATGCAGACAGCTCCTTATATATACAATGGGAGGAGCTAGATGTGGGAGTGGTGAATTATGAATACATTAAGGAGTGAAGAATAAATTAACCCCTGATACCCCGTTCATATACTATTTACACATTGGAGAATAAGGCATTTACATCTGACAAATCCCCCTCTAAATGCCGATTCGTTATGCAACACCAATTACATTCAGATTCAGGACAATACAAAACATACAATTTAGAAGTTAGATATTTGTGCTGCTTAGAAGGTAAAGGCTTTGTCAATATGTCAGCTAATTGTTCTGAAGTATCACAATGCACTGCTTTAATAAATCCATCCTGAGATAATTGTCTCACATGTTTAAATTTTATATCTATGTGTCTGGACCTTTGTCCAATGGCGTCAGATCTAGATATTTCAATGGCTGCTTTGTTGTCTTCATGCATAACAAAAGGCAAAGCAGGTTTTTTCCAAACATCTGAAATTAAATCATTAAACCATACAAGGTTATTTGCAGCTTTGGATAAACAAACATATTCCGCTTCTGTCGTTGAAGTGGCTACTAGTTCTTGTTTACCAGTATACCAGTAAACTGGACAGTCATTTAAGAGAAAAATATAACCAGATGTACTTTTTCTGCATGATGTGTCTCCAGCCCAGTCCGCATCTGCATAACATGCAAGCTTTGGTTCTTTATTATCACTAGGTTCTAGTACTAAGCAAAAATCTAGTGTACTTTTCAGATATCTTAAAATTCTTTTAACAGCTTCCCAGTGATACATTGTTGGTTTGCTGACGTGTCTGGATAATAAATTGAGTGGTAAGGCGATATCTGGTCTAGTCCAATTAGATATATAAAGAAGTGAACCTATGATTGATCTATAAAACGTGTTATCCTTGAATTCAGGGGAAGATTCATCAGTATTTCTAAGAAAATCAGTTTGCATAGGAGTATCACAGGGTTTGGCATTGTTTAAATTGCATTTATTTAAAAGTTCTATAATCTTATCTCTCTGAGTAAGTTTGAATCCCCTTCTAGTCTTATTAATTTGAACACCAAGATATTTGTTCACTTTACCTAGAGATTTCAACGAGAAATGTTCATTTAATTTATTTACAAAAGTTTCTCTTCTCTCTTTGTGTTTTCCTATATATAAAATGTCATCTACATAAATCAACACAAATTCAATGTAATCATCACCCTTTTTGACAAAGAAACAGTTATCAGCAGTGGTAGCATTGAAGTCCATGGTTTTAAGTACTTTTACTAAACAATCATACCATTGTTTACCAGATTGTTTTAACCCGTATAAACTCTTGTTTAACAACCAAATCTCATTTTTGTTTGTGTATTGACTGTGAGGTGCTCTTACATATATTTCCTTATCTAGTTTTGCGTGTAGATACGCAGTCTGTATGTCATATTGGAATACATCAAGATTGAGTGCTGATGCTACCACTAGAGCTGTTTTGACACTCTCTGTTCTTACTGTGGGGGAATACGTGACAGTATAGTCCTCCGGATATTTCTGTGCATAACCTTGTGCAACTAGTCTAGCTTTGTATAGGGTATTGCCTCCCTCTAAGTTCTTAATTTTATATATCCACCTGGTACCAATAATTGTTTTATCTTTAGGTGCAATTGCAGGTGTAAATACATTTAGTCCTTGTAAACTTTCCATCTCTTTTTTCATCGCTAATTCCCATTTTTCTTTTTCTTTACTAGGGAGTTTTAACACTTCCTCATATGTATTAGGTGTTGTTGGCTCACCATCCATATGCATTATATAATCCTTGTATTTATTTGGTATTTGATTTCTGGTGTTTCTAATAGTTTTTTTAGGTTTACTATCGTTATCATGCAAATATCTTGCTTCCTTTTTTGTTAGTGTATCTGTTTTTATTTTGTGTTGGCTATTTGTCCATGTTTTGGTTTTGTTTTTATATTTGTTGATATCTTGCTTTTCTATAGTCTCTTCCTCATGAGATTTTGTATCTTTGTTGTTATTTGGAAATATTTCATTAAGATGTATTTTAGACCAGTTGGCCTGTTCATGGAACACAGCTGTTCTGGAGACTATAAATTTGTTATTATTATCAATGAATCTGTATCCTTTAGTGCCTGTCTCGTAACCCATAAATCTGAGTCTTCTGGATACGTTTTCTCCCTTTCTTCTTAATTGCTTAGGTATGTGTACGTCTGCAGTGACTCCAAATATGTGCATGTGTGCTAATTTTGGTTTCCTATTATACATCACTTCATATGGTGTCTTATTTACAATGCTGGACCAGGTTCTATTCTGTGTGTAATTTGAATAATGTAAGGCTTCTGACCAGAATTGTTTGCTTAAGCCAGCATCTTCCAATGTGCATCTAATCATGGTTTGTAATGTTGAGTTCTTCCTCTCCGCAATCCCGTTCTGGAACACAGAAAATGGGCTAGATGTGTAATGTAACATTCCTTTGCCTTTTAACCATTGGGAGAATTCTTTAGACATGAATTCACATCCCCTATCTGTCATAATTTGTTTTATTTTGATATTGTGTTGTGTTTCTATGCGTTTGTAAAATTCTTTAAATTTTTGAAAGGTTTCATCTTTGTGTTTTAATGTATAAACAAATCCATAGCGGCTATAATCGTCTACTATTGTCAAGAAGTAACGTTTTCTATAAGTGATTGATGGAGTTAATGGACCAACTAAGTCCATGTGTACTAAATCAAAAATTTTGTTGGTTGATCTAGTAGATTTTCTTGGTCTGGGACTAGTTTTTAGTTTTGTAGATTTACATACTGAGCATTCCAAATAGTTTTCACAATTTTTTATTTTAACACCTTCTGCGTGTTCAGTCATTTTTTGTACTACAGGAAAACTGGCATGTCCTAACTTCCTATGTAAGATGTGAGCACACTCATCATGAATTGGCTTACCTATTTTTGGTTTTTTTTCATTGTGTGTATCTATGTGATCATGAGATATTTTACATTCATCATTGTCACTGTTGCTAATATTTTCATTATCTACTTCAATACAATCTTCCATATTTGAATCAATGTTATGCAACCATTTTTCCTTCGTTATCAGATAAGGTAGGCCTCCTTTAATCATCACAGTGCCTATATTTATTTTATTCTTCTCCAAAGTCGCTTTTCCTTTAGAAAAAACAATGTTAATGTCAGAATCTCTACTTAGTTTTATGGCACTTAGTATGTTATGAGGTATTTCAGGTATTAACAATACCCCCTCTATTTTTCCTAGACCAGGCAGGGTTACATTCCCTCTACCTAATACTTGAACCTTTTCTTGGTTAGCTACCTTTATTACAAATTTATCTTCTATAAATGAAGACAATATATTTTTGTTATTAGTGGTGTGATTAGTTGCTCCAGAATCAATAAGCCAATTATTGTTCTCATTTTGCTGTATGTTAGTGTTGTCTTGTTTATTTAATCCATTTAGTGAACCAGATTTTCTATCCTTTGAATTATCTCTGCCCCCTCTATTCTCTTTGTAATTTGGTGGGCTTTTATATCTATGTCTATCTATGGAAGACTGTCTATAATTGTATTTGTTTCTATATTCTGACCTATGTCTTTCTTTTGAAATCTTGGGGCAATCTCTCCTATTGTGTTCCCTGGATCCACAGTTATGACATTTAAATGTTTCATTATATTTTTCTTGGAAAGCTACTTTCCTATATGGTTTGTGTTCTATGTGATTGTTAGAACGATTCCTTCTTGAATTGTCTTCTGCTATTAATTTATTGGATAGACTTTCTATGGATAAGTATCCTAGATTGATTGTGTCTAAATGTGTTATATAATTGTCCCATGATGGATCAAGTGAGTTGATAATAACACTTTTCATTGTTTGGTCTGAAATCACCTCCCCCCTTAAATGCAGCTCAGCTCTTATTTTGTTTAAAGATATTAAGTGCTCACTTATGGAAACCCCTGGTTTTATCCTAGATGAAAAGAAATCTTTAGACATCCTTGTGGTGGTAGCTACACTGTCACTGTGAAACAAATTAAACATGCATTGAATAATTTCTGAAACAGTCAGATTTGGCTTAATGCTGTGATACATTGCAGGAGACACACTAGATATTAATAAGAAAAATGCTCTATGGTGTAAACAATCTATTTTTAGAGTCCAAGGTCTTTTTGGGGGACTAGTGATAAAAAACAGTAAGTTTTCCTTCATAAAGACAACCTGGAGCTGTTGATACCATTCTTGCAAATTAATGCCATCTACCCTTAGCTTTGGGAAGTCACTGGGTAAATTTCCGACATTATTAGGTCCATTACTTACAACCTGAGGTAGTCCGTGGTCTCGTAAATGCAGAAAGTTACAAAACGGCATGGGGATGCTCGCAACGAGCCTGAACGGTCTCCTCGCCAGTTCATGTCTTCCCGGGCCGTCTGTGTAGTCTTGCGCATGCGCGTTGTCCATTTCTTCCTTGGAGTCGTCGTGAAAGGTTCTCCTCACCGCGGCTCGCTCGTTCCGCTCCTCCTCAGATGAATCAGTCTCTGGTTCGATTTTGGGAGTCCTGACGACGGCGGCTGTTCTTCCTTTTCTTCTGAGGGCGTTGGTGCTTGCTTCGGTCTGTGGCGTGGGGCGGTATCGGCAGGGCTCTCTGGGTTCGGGCGTCGGCGCTCTCGTAGTCAGGATGGGAGCGGGCAGGTCTTGAGGCATTGGCTTGCTCGCTCGCTTCTTCGTTAGCTTTTTAGTAATTTTTAGTTTTGGCCCAAATGCAGCAAAAAGCGTTTTCATTGCTGATTTTATTTGGTAGTTTGTTGAATCACCTTCACTTTCTGATTCTGATTCTTCTGAGGAGTTTGAATCTTCTTTTTCATTTTCGTTGTCTGATAACGTTTTTCGCGCCAGAAATTTTGAATTGAGCTTTTTGATTGGCTCTGCTTCGCTCACCTTGGAGGTCTGTTGAAACCAAGATGGCTGCCATTCAAAATTTCGCGCTGGATCACCGTTTTTCTTCTTCACAATATTTTTTTCTGCAGTCATATCACTCACTGTTTTTGGGTCTTTAGACTTTTCATTAGTGATGTTTTTCTCTCTCGCTGCTCCGCTGTTCTTCAGCATATCTTGGAGGTTCGCGATGAGGCTTTCATCGTTCTTCTGGCTCTTTAATAGTTTTAATATTTCTGACCTGAGTTCGTTATTCTCTATTTCGATTTCCTCCTGGTCATCATTTTTGTCTATAATTTCTTCGTCTTCAGTGGTGTATTCTTCGGATTCTCTCGAAATTGCGTTTGTGGATTCGTTGATTATTTCTTGTTCTGTTTCCATTTCTTTGCTGTATGCCCTGGTGTTGGGCCTATCTTTCTTAGACATTTTTAAGTTTTTATTGAGTCAATTAACCATCCTCTGCTACCAACTTGTTGCAATATTTTCAGGATCAGACTCAATAAGATTAGTGAGAGTTAGAGGTTTGAATATATTTTCTTTTATTTACAGCAGGCATTCTATATTCACTGAATATTCACAGATAGAAGCAAGGAAAAAGATGCAGACAGCTCCTTATATATACAATGGGAGGAGCTAGATGTGGGAGTGGTGAATTATGAATACATTAAGGAGTGAAGAATAAATTAACCCCTGATACCCCGTTCATATACTATTTACACATTGGAGAATAAGGCATTTACATCTGACATTAACAAACGGTTCAGCTGAACCACCTAGAACTGGCAGAATCCCACCACTGGTTACTTCTATGAGTCATGGGCTGTTGAATTATTTATACTTCTGGGTGCCATTTCATCTGTGTCAGGGAGGTTGGGAATCTCCCCTGACTCAGATGCTATAACAATCTCAAAATATTGTAATGACAATCTGTGAATAATATTTCCAAATATATAAACATATTTTTATTTCCTTCATGGGCAGGTATCCCCCCTCTCTCTCTGTAATGATAATTGCCCTTCAGGTTACAGAAAGACCCCAAAAGATGGAAAACCGTTTTGCTGTTATGGCTGCATTCCATGTCCACAAGGAGAGATCACAAATCAGACAGGTCAGGGAGATTATGAATGTCCTCCATCACTTACATGTTACACTCAACTTATTATTTTAAAGGTTGTTCCTTTCTTTCTTCTGATTTACTATCTAAAAGTTTGTGAAAGTAGTAGTGGAGGAATATTGAATACATCTTGTATTAAGGTACCTTTGAAGTCCTTCCTAACTTTGGTTGAATTAGAACAGTCTCAATATGAACCTTTTCTTTTTCGTTTGTAGGAAGGTTTGCCAATACCATTGTGATATTTATGCTTTTAAAATAAATAAACAAAACGGACCTTGGTTATTTACTCTCATCCAAGCAGAAATCCACATGAAGACAACAGGGGTGGGCTTCAAAAATTTTAGCAAGGGGTTCTCTGCCCAGTTGCTGGGTGGGTGTGGCCATGGTGGGCGTGGCCTAGTCAGCTCCTGCGCCACGGCGGGTGGGGAGGACGTTTTTGCCCTGGCAGGGCTCTGGTGGCTTTCCTCAAGCCACCAGGAGGGCAAAAATGGCCTCCCCAGGCTCCGGAGGCCCTCTGGAGGCCAGAAACAAACTTCCAGTAGGCACATTTTTTGCCCTCCCTGAGCCTCCATGCATGCCCTGCACTTACCTGCATCCAAAACGGGCCACGTGGGGACTCCTGGGAGGGGTGAGGCAGAGTGGGTGGGGGCAGCCAGGAGTGGGATTTGGGGGTTCTCCAAACTGGAAAGAATCATAGCTAGTGGTTTTCCCAAACCCCCAGCAGCCTACCACATGGAAGAGACTATGTTGTTACTACTATTATTATTTACATTTGTACACCACTCTACTCTATCTCTCCCAAAACATATTTATTTTAAACAAATACATGGCCAATGTAACCTTTACATAAATCCTCATCCTCTGAATGGTGGTCTTTCAACTATCTCTTCATTTTCTGTTTATACTTACTTTTGCAGATATGGACCAATGCTTCCAGTGTCCAGAAGATCAGTATTCCAATAAGAAAAATAATTTCTGCCTTCTCAAATACATAACTTATCTCTCCTATGAAGAAATGTTAGGAAGCATCTTGATGATTATGGCCATTTTCCTTTCTCTCACCACAATTTCTGTATTAGGAGTGTTCCTGAAGTACCACAACACTCCTATTGTTAAGGCCAACAACCGCAGTCTCTCCTACACCCTCCTCATCTCCCTCCTCCTTTCCTTCCTTTGTCCTCTGCTTTTCATTGGCAGACCCATGGCGGTGACCTGTCTCCTTCGACAGACTGCTTTCGGGATCATCTTCTCAGTGGCTGTTTCTTGTATATTGGCCAAAACCATCACTGTGGTTCTTGCTTTCATGGCTACCAAGCCAGGATCAAAGATGAGGACGTGGGTTGGGAAAAGACTGGCCCTTTCCATTGTTCTCTCCTGCTCCCTCATTCAAACCCTCCTTTGTACTGTGTGGCTGGCTACCTCACCCCCTTTCCCAAACTTTGATATGCACTCCTTTGTTTCTGAAATCATTGTGGAATGCAATGAAGGATCAGTTGTCATGTTTTATAGTGTCTTGTCTTTTATGGGCTTCCTGGCAATGGTCAATTTTATTGTAGCTTTCTTATCAAGGAAGCTACCTGACACTTTCCAGGAAACCAAATCTATTACTTTCAGCATGCTTCTTTTTTGCAGTGTGTGGTTGTCCTTTATCCCTGCCTATGTGAGCACAAAAGGGAAATACACAGTGGCTGTGGAGATCTTCTCCCTCTTGGCTTCTAGTGTTGGACTTCTGGCTTGTATCTTTTTCCCCAAATGCTACATCATCATTGTGAGGCCTGATCTGAATAAAAGGCAACATCTAATAAAGAGAATTATTTAAGCAATTCCTTTTTTTTTTTTTTTGAACATTAAATTAGCATTGTCTGATGAATCTCATGAGGCATCAATTTTGAGAGGTACTTTAAAGGTCATATAATCCATTTCAAGGAACTTGAGGTAAGTCTAGTGCATCATCCAAAGATCTAAAAATTGTGCAGTGGGCTTTTTCACAATTGGCCTTATTTATGTATTTTTCTAAATCAGATAAATCTGGGATCTAGCTTCTCAGACATAGATTTATTTTATATTCAGCTTAATGGGGTTGTTTTAGTTTAGTGAACGTGATATCTTAATTAAAGTTAGTAAATAGCATTTACAGGAAGACACAAAAAATGGAATTAAAATATTAAACATTTCTGTAAATGGATAAAAGTAAGTAATATGATTTGTATTACTGAATACTGAATATTCTAAAATTAAACTAATAAAGCAGCTGTATAGAAAATGAATTGACTTACATAAAAGTAATTTTTAAATAATGCAGTGAAATACTATTATACTGAGTAGCTCAGCACTCACAATATATTAGTATTTTGTGCTTACATAGATAGATGTTTGGAGGCTGGCATTCTCCTTTTGTTCAGGGGTGACTATTTAGTTAACACAAAGCATCAAAAGAACAGCACTGATACTCCCAAATCTTACAAATATAGAAAATATTGTTTCTTATAAGGATATACTAAATATCCTAGGGTGAACAGAAAACCAGATTAGAATTAAAAGATCAAGGGGTGGAACTGGAGTGGTGGTCATACCTGCAGATACAATTGTGTTATGTGAAAGATGTGAAAATATGGGGGTTTTATAGAGAATTAATAACATAGGATAAATTATTAGTGGGGACTGATGACAAATTGATAAGGATACTATACAATTATTTATTAGACTATAAAATGGAAAAAGAACAATGGTTGTATCGGCTAAAAATTTTGGATATAATATTGATTTGGACAATTAGCAAAAGCTTTGGGAGAGAAATCGGAAATTGACATTGGCCACATCATAGAAAGAAAATCTTTATAAAATGTTTAATAGGTGACCTCTCCTACTGACAAGATTGGCTAAAATGTTTAGCAATATGTCTCCAAATTGTTGGAAATGTAAACAAATACCAGGCACATACTACCACATGTGGTGGACCTGTAAAAAAAGCAAGGAAATTTTGGATACAAATTCATATGTGGTTAGAAAAAATGGTTAGACAACGTATAGAGTACAAGCCAGAATTATTTCTATTAGGCATTATATCAGATGGCTATGATAAAGGGACAATACACCTAATATTACACATCCTGACCGCAGCAAGAATGGTGAATGCACAGCAGTGGAAGAGTGAAAACACCCCTTCAGAGGACGAGATAATAAGGAAGGCACTAGTCTGTGCAGAAATGGATAGACTAACATTAAAAATAAAAGACAAAGAAGAGACAGAATATTATGATATATGGAACAGATTCTATCAATGGTTAGAAGCACGAGGTGGAAGTTGGGATACGAAAAAATTAGGTTAGGTGGACTTGGAAAGGGATACTATATATGCATCATTGTATTAGAATGAATATGATGCTCAAAAATAACTGTACAACACTAGCGTTGTTTAAATAGTATATATGTTATGTGTTTTCATTTTGGTTTTTATGGCAAGTGAAATGCCAGGACAATCACACTGTATTCCTTATGTATTTATATGTAAACAATAAAAATATATTTTAAAAAAATAAAAATAAAAGAACAGCAACTAGGGTATAGCCCTATTTCATTGCAAATATATAAACAAGGTTTCCTAACTTTATGTGAATCTCATGAAAAACTTTCTTCAGAAGCTCCTCATCTATTGTGTTCACTATTTTCCCCTGACAATCATTCAGGAAAGTCATTGCAAAAACCTAATTGCACCACGGGAATAAGCTGTTTTTTGTGCAACACCCAGATGAAAATATTTCTTTCCTCCCAATAAAGAATTCTGGTAAGGGTTGACAATTGATGTCTCCTTTCAACAGGGCAATTTGCTCTAAAATACAACAGCACATGACCAGTCTGGCACTTTTTGCCAAAAGGATGCTTCAAACATTCCCTTCGGTCTTTGCAAAACTATCAATACAGAAAACTTGTAGCACAATAACTAGAAGGCTTTCCAGTGAATCCTGGCTGTTCAGTTGAGTCCCCCACCCCACCCCAATCATGGGAGAAGTGAATAGACTTTTTACAGAAAGATTTTCATACTTTACCGTCAGGATGTTGGTATTAGGGATGCTTCCTAGGAGTGTTTGCCAAGTTTCTTTTTCGAAATGCACTAGCAGTGATCCCAGTCCATTTCTTCATAAACACCATGAACTGGGTGACTTCACTCTTGGTGGTATCGTTTCTCAAAGCTTTATAATCTCAGAGACAATCACATTTAGAAGACATCCTTTTCAAGACATTTTTGCTGAATATATGTAAGTAATTGGATCTTTAGACAGGTGTTGTTTATTGTTTTGTTTGGGGAATGGAGGAGGAGTTTGGGGTGGATAGGAAGGAGAAAGAGAGAGAGAGAGAATGTTTATCGTGATCAATAGATAAAGATAAAATAAAAACTATAGTATATTTATTTATTTATTTCATCAGGCATGTATTAGATAACAAATATAAGTATAAACATAATTATGAATACATGAAATGGATATGAATAAAAAGGGAACATTAGGACAAGTATGGTAGGCACATTGGTGCGCTTATGCACGCCCTTTAAAGACCTCTTAGGAATGGGGTGAGGTTGACAGTAGACAGTCTAAGGTTAAAGTTTTGGGGGTTTGGGGAAGAAACCACAGAGTCAGGTAGTGCATTCCAGGCATTAACAGCTCTGTTACTGAAGTTGTATTTTCTACAGTCAAGTTTGGCGTGGTTTACCATAAGTTTGTATCTGTTATATGCTCGTGTATTGTTGTGGTTGAAGCTGAAGTATTTATTGACAGGTAGGACATTGTAGCAGATAATTATATGCACTATGCTTAGGTCAGACCGAAGGTGGCAAAGTTCTAAGTTGTCTAAGCCCAAAATTTCAAGTCTGGTGGCATAAGGTATTCTGTTGTGAGCAGAGAAGTGGAGGATTCTTCTTGTGAAATATCTCTGGACTCGTTCAATTGTATTAATGTCCAATATACATGCGGGTTCCAGACAGATGAGCTGTATTCAAGAATTGGTCTAGCAAAAATTTTGTGTGCCCTAGTTTGCAGTTCAATATTACTGGAGAAGAAGCTACATAAAGAAAAAGCTATGTAAAGAAGCTATATAAACTAATTAGAGCAAAAAAAAAAAAAAAAAAACCTTTCAGAAGAAATTTCCACCTTGGTTTAACTCTGCAGAAGTAATTATTTCTTACCACCTCTGAAAAACCACCAAGCATTTTATTTTTGAAAGAACAGAAAGATTTCTCATCTATACCAACTCAACCTTGGAGCTATTGAAGTTTGCAAAAGAAAAGGAAAACTGCCTTCATATTACCACAATTTTTAAATTGTTTTTCTTTATATTTGATTTTTTTTAAAGATGATGCCAGTTGAAAAATGAGCAGCATTAGTCTATCATTGATTTGCTCAGAAAATTTACAGAACATTTTTTTTTACAAGTAAGATTAATTGTAGAATAGTATTTCCAACATTTGGCTGCTAATGCAAGTACATATCTGAAGATATTTCCAGTTTATTTGATATGAATTCAGAGAGTAACCAACTTTAGAATCATTAGGATTGCAATTGGGTATCTCTGCAAACATTTGTCCTGCAGGTACTTAATATTTTTTAAAATTGAATTGCAGATTGCTAACTCAGACCTATCAACACATTTTGGCTGTTGTATTTGCTGTAAAGGAGATTAATGGAAATCCTGAGATCTTAACCAACATGACTCTGGGCTTCAACATCTACAACAACTACTTTGACCTAAAATTGACATATGCAGCTACCATGGAAATTCTATCCACACCAGACAGGTTCACCCCAAACTACAAATGTGATTTCCAGAATAATCTGGTCGCAGTCATTGGAGGACCTAATTCAGATTATTTTCTTCATGTAGCACCTATTTTGAATAAATACAAGATTGTACAGGTAGATTTTGTTTATGAAAAAGGAGGAACTGAAGAAATCCTTCACAATCCCCTAGCTTGTCATAAACAAAAGAGTCTAAGTTTTTTGGCTACAGAATGCTTATTTGAACACTAGTTAAAGACAATAATAAAGCAGAAACCAAATATTGAGTTCAATAAGGGAATTTCTACACAAAACATGGATCTAATATTTAATTAATTTCAAAATTTAGGTTACCTTTAATAATTCCACCTTCCATAGCTTACCTTGGTTAAATGTTTTAATTGCTAGGCTTCCATTTAATAATGCATAAAAGGAGTAATTTACATTATTCTCAGGACCATGCCATTTGAGTCAATAATAGGCAGCACAGCTTTAGAAATCACAATATGCTGAGGGGATTACAGCAAAAACAACCAAAAATATTTTTTTTTTTTTGTTAGTTGCAAAGTCGTGTCCGACCCATCACAACCCCATGAACAACATTCTTCCAGGCCTTCCTGTCCTTTACCATCCCCCCGGGGTTGATTTAAGCTCATGCCTACTGCTTCAGTGACTCCATCCAGCCACCTCATTCTCTGCCATCCCCTTCTTCTTTTGCCCTTAATTGTTCCCAGCATTAAGGTCTTCTCCAGTGACTCCTTCCTTCTCATTAGGTGGCCAAAGTATTTGAATTTCATCTTCAGGATCTGGCCTTCTAAAGAGCAGTCAGGGTTGATCTTCTCTAGGTCTGACCGGTTTAATCGCCTTGCAGTCCAAGGGACTCACCAAAAAGAATTGTAAACCACAATTTCTTCTGAAACCTTGTCCTATTCTGTCTTTCTTCTTTTTCTTTACACCTGCCTTCTCTTAGCTTGCATATTCTTCTGCTTCAGAAATGAGTACACCACATCAAGCAATTTCCTTCCATTCAATGTTCCCCAATGCTGATTATCAATATTATTCCATTCTCCAGTTCTTGCTATATTTCAAATGGACGTGGATTGGCATATTTTATATTGGTATTGGCAGTCAAACAGAATCATTGCTCCAGAAGGTATTACCTTTCTTTTTGCAGCATGGTATCTGCTTTGATTTCATTCAACAGTTACCCGGTGTGGGGTTAGGTAAGCTTGATGTGATTTTGGAGGAAACCCGTGTCAAAATGAGCCTTGCCTTGAATAGCAGGGCTAATGCTGTTATCTTTCATGGAGCATTTCAGAGTGTGATGCTTTTACAGTTTGTACTTAAAATTGCAGAAGATGATGATATGGCAGGGAAAAAAGGAAAGGTGTGGATTATGACCGCAGATGTGGATTTCACCTCCATCCTGTTTCAAAGAAACTGGTGCGTGGATTTCCTCCATGGTGCTATATCCCTGGCAGTCCAATCTAAGGAAGTGTCAGGATTTGAAAGATTTGTTCAGATGAGGAACCCTCTTTTGCATAAAGGAGATGGCTTCTTGAAAGAGATCTGGCAGCAACTGTTTGATTGTCTGATTCCAAACTCTTCCACTGAGTCAGTGGACCAGAATATCTGCACTGGAGTGGAAAGATTGGAGGATCTTCCCATGACTGTTTTTGAAGCAAGGATGACAGCCCACAGTTACTGTGTCTACAATGCTGTCTATGCTGTTGCACATGCTTTGCATGCCCTGTATTCATCCATAGACCATCAAAGATCAGGAATGACATGGAAAATTATGAAACAACAGCTGTGGAAGGTAAATCTCCTTATCAGATTAGTGCAAGATATGGCACCATATCTGTTGATAGAACAGTAATATTATGAGGTTTTTTTGTATTTAATTTATTATTGTGAGATATTTGGTCCAGAGATCTTCATATTTCCATGAAGAAGAGTTAATTATTTTTTCCAGGTGGGATGCCTATATCAACATCTGTGATTCAAGAATATCAACAGAGAAAAAGTTTGGAGTCAGTTGCCCCCTACTCTCTGCTCTGTATATTTTTAGTTAGCAATTTTGTTTTTGTTTCTACAACTATCGTATATTCTATTTTTCATCCAGTGCAATGCTATTTCTCCCCCTCTGCCCAAAAAATAAATTATTCCAAAATGGATGTGAATTATTTTCCTTCCTTTGAACCTTTTCTCCATGCTAGATTCTCTCCATTATCTTTCATAAAATGGGTAACATTGATTGCAGATCTTTATTTAGTTTTGGTTTTCTTCTATTTTTCGTAAAAAAACAAAAAAATGTGCAAAGCAAGAAATCTGGTCCAATGTTCAATTTACTCTTCTGATCTATTTTTAACGTTTTTCCAAAAGAAATCTCCTTATAAAATCCTATCATCTATATTAATGACTTCATGATTCTGTTAGGTATATTGGGATCATGACTCATTTCTAAATGGAAAAACAAATTTCTGCAGTTCAGTTGGGCTTTGTAACAAAATATTTCATAGGATAATTGTCTATTGTAAGTGCTAAGTTAAACTTTAGATTTGTATTTTCAGTTCTAGAACTATCTGTATTTCATACTTTCAGGTCTCTCTTTGATAGACCTGTACATCTTTATCCTAATTTGCACATAATCTACCATATTTTTCAGACTATAAGACACACCAAGATTTTGAAGAGGAAAACAAGAAAAATAATAGTTTTTGGCCTCTGTGAGTCAGGTTTTTGCCCTCCCCGAATCTCAGGAGCACTCTGCAGGCTTCCCAAATCCTCTGTGCATCGTGTTTTTGCAAAAAACTGGCCTATTTCTGGCCTCCAAAACCCCCCATGCATCACATTTTGCCCTCCCCAGCCCCCAGGAGCACTTTGCAGGCCTCCCAAACCCTCTGCACATCCCATTTTTGTGAAAAATGGGCCTGTTCTTGGCAAAACCTGTCATGGATAAATGCCTTATTCTTAAATGAAAGAAATATATACTCATAGAGTATCAAGGGTTAATTTAGTCTTCCTTTCCTAATGTATTCCTCTGTAACCACTCCTACTCCCTAATCCCGCCTCACTGATATAAAAGGGGATGCACACTCCTCCTCCTTGCTTCTATCTACAATCACTCAGTGAATATAGAATGCCTTCTGTAAATAAACAATACTTTGTTTGAATACTATAATTCTGAATTCTTTATTGAGTCTGATCCTCGAATTACAGCAACAATCTGGTAGCAGAGGATGGTTTGCTGACTCAATAAGAAACAGACATGCCAAAGAAAGAAAACTTCAGAAACAAAAGAGAAAGACCCAACACCAGGGCACACAACAAAGAAATGGAAACAGATCAAGAAATGATCGATGAATCTACAACTATAATGACAAGAGAATCTGAAAACTTCACTACAGACAACGAAGAGGTAATCAATGAACCCGACGAAAAGAGAAGCGAGCGAGACAGAAAACAATACGCTCAGATCAGAAATACTAAGACTGCTGAAAAGCCAAAAAGACGACAAAAATCTCATCGTGAATCTCCAAGACATCATAAAAGATAGCGGAGCAGCGAGAGAAAATCACACCAACGCACCAGAATCTAAAGACCACAAAATGGTAAGCGAATTACCTATAGATGAGAGTGTAACTAAAAGAAAGACTAACGGTCCCGTGCAAAATTTTGAATGGCAGCCATCTTGGTTTTGCCAGCCAAGCAAAATGGCCGACTCAGAACCAATCAGAAAGCAGAGTTCAAAATGGCTGGCGCGAAAAGCTTTACACAGCATGAAAAATAAAAAACAAAAATTCTATTCATCAGAAGAATCTGATACAGACACCAAAGAAACACCAACCGAACTACAAATCGAAACAGCTATGAAAACACTTTTTGCAACCTTCGGTCCGAATTTAAAAATATCGAAGAAATCGACGAAAATACCAAAGCCAGCCAATCAAACAGCAAAGAAAAGACAAACAGCACAATCCAAAAGCAAAGATGCAGAAGCAAGCAAGCAAACGTTCCAGCATCTATCCACTTCAACCCGAACGACAAGAACACTAACGCCCGAACACAGAGAGCCTTGCAAGTACTCGCCCACACTGCAAATGCTTCCGGGAGCCAGAGGCCTCAACCAAGACGACTACGATGGAAAGAAGCAAGCCCCGATCATCACCTGGACACCTAAAGTCGAACCAGAGAGCGAGTCATCAGAGGAAGAACACTACGAGGGAGCTACAGTGATGAGAACCTCTTCCGACAGCTTCAGGAACGAAATGAACTACACGCATGCACAAATATGCCCAGATGAATATAGAGACAATAAAGAACAGAGAGAACCTTTCAGACTAATCGCGAGTATACCTACACCATTCTGCAATTATCAACATATACAGGACCATGGACAGCCTCCAGTTGTAAGTAATGCAACAAATAACATTGGAAACTTGCCTAATGATTTTCCAAAATTGAGAATAGACGGTATTAATTTACAGGAATGTAGTAAACAACTCCAGGTTGTTTTCTTAAAAGAGAATTTATTATTTTTCATAACTAACCCTCCTAAAAAACCATGGACCCTAAAATTGGACTGCCTACACCACAGAGCATTTTATTTACTAATCTCTAGTATATTACCTGCTATCTATCATAGTATTAAGCATAATCTAACTGTCTCAGAAATAATTCATTGTATGTTTAAACTGTTTCATAGTGAAAGTATGGCAACCACAACGAGAATGTCTAAAAACTTTTTCTCAGCCAGGATAAAACCTGGAACTACTATAAGTGAACATTTATTATCACTAAACACAATTAGAGCAGAACTTCATTTAAGGGGAGAAATAATATCTGACCAGACGATGAAAAGTGTTATCATTAATTCATTAGACTCATCATAGGACAATTACATATCACATTTGGATACAATTAATTTAGGATATCTATCTATAGAGAGTTTATCAAATAGATTAATAGCTGAAGATAATTTGAGAAGAAGCCGCTACAGTACATACAAAGAACACAGACAGGCCAAAAGGGTAGTATTCCAAGACAGGTATCAAGAATCAATTGAGTGTTATAACTGTGGATCCAAAGAACATTATAGAAGAGACTGTCCAAAACCTCCTAGGGAAAGACAAAAACATGACACTAGAAACAGATACCACGACAGACAATCTTCTATTGACAGATACAGATATAGAAACTCACCAAACTTTAGAGAACATAGAGGGGGCAGAGATAACTCAAGAGATAGAAAGTCTGGATCATTGTATGGATTAGATAAGTACACTATAACCAAAAACCAAGACTCAAAGGATAATGCCTGGCTCATTGATTCCGAGGCGACAAATCACACAACACACGATAAGAAAATATTATCTTCCTTCGTAGAAGATAAATTTGTAATTAAAGTAGCAAATCAAGAGGAAGTCCAAGTCATTGGAAGAGGAAATGTAGAATTACCCGGTCTAGGGAAAATAGAGGGGGTTCTATTAATACCCAAAATACCTTACAACATTCTTAGTGCAATAAAGCTAAGCAGGGACTCTAACATAAATATAATATTCTCAAAGGGAAAAGTAACTCTAGAGAAAAACAAAATAAACATAGGTAATATAATTACCAAAGGAGATTTACCATATTTGATCACAGAGGAAAGATGGCTACACAACATTGATTCAAACATAGAAAATGACACTAGCATAGAAAATGAAAATGATAATGACAGTGACAATGAGGAACATGAACCAGAACATAATGATGAAACTATATCTGTCAGCAATACACATACTAACAAAAGACCAATAATTGGAAAACCAATTCATGATGAATGTGCACATATATTACACAGAAAATTAGGACATGCCAGTTTTCCTGTAATACAAAAAATGATTGAACATGCTGAAGGTGTTAAAATAAAAGACTGTAAAAATTACTTGGAATGTTCAGTATGTAAGTCCTCAAAGCTCAGAACCAAGCCCAGACCCAAAAAAGCAACAAGATCATCAAATCATATTTTTAACCTGGTACATATGGATCTAGTTGGTCCATTAACTCCATCAATTACATACAAAAAATGATATTTTCTTACTATTGTAGACGACTATAGTCGTTATGGCTTTGTCTACACCTTAAAACACAAAGATGAAACATTTCAAAAGTTTAAAGAATTTTATAAACATGTAGAAACACAACACAACATAAAAATAAAACAGATCATGACAGACAGAGGATCTGAATTCATGTCAAAGGAATTCTCCCAATGGCTAAAAGTCAAAGGAATGTTACATTTCACCTCTAGTCCTTTCTCTGCCTTTCAAAATGGAGTAGCGGAACGAAAAAACTCGACACTACAAACCATGATTAGATGTACATTAGAAAATGCTGGTTTAGGCAAACATTTCTGGTCAGAAGCACTATTATATTCCAATTATACACTTAACCGACTTTGGTCTAGTGTCATAAATAAAACACCATACGAATTGATGTATAGTAAAAAACCCAAGATAGCCCACATGCATGTATTTGGAGTTACAGCAGATGTACATATACCGAAACAATTGAGACGTAAGGGAGATAATGTATCTAGGAGGCTCAGATTCATGGGCTATGAAACAGGTACAAAAGGATATAGATTTATTGACAATAATAACAAATTCATAATTTCTAGGACAGCTGTATTTCACGAACAGGCCAATTGGTCTAAGATACATCTTAATGAGATACTCCCAACAACAAGACCAGATATTAAGACACAAGATAAAACAAAAAGGCAACACCAAAACATGGATGGGAAATTGTCCCAAAATCAAAACAGATTCATTAATACAAAAGGAAGCAAGATATTTACATGATAACAACAGCAGACCAGAAAGAACAATTAGATGCAATAGGAATCAAGTACCAAAAAGATATAAGGATTACATAATGCATATAAATAATGATACATCAACACCTAATACATATGAAGAAGTATTAAAACTCCCCACAGAAGAAAGAAAGAAATGGGAATTAGCCATGGCCAAAGAAATGGACAGTTTACGAGAACTCAAAGTATTCACTCCAACACCAGCTCCAAAAGATAAGACAATTATAGGTACTAGGTGGATATTTAAAATTAAGAATCTAGAAGGGGGTAACACATTATATAAAGCAAGACTGGTTGCACAGGGCTTCGCCCAAAGATACCCTGAGGATTATACCGACACATATTCTCCCACTGTAAGAACTGAAAGTGTTAAGACAGCTTTAGTAATAGCCTCAGCCCTTAATCTTGAAGTTTTTCAATACGATATACAAACTGCATACCTACATGCAAAACTCGATAAGGAAATATATGTAAGAGCTCCTCATAGTCAAAACACAAATAGAAACGAAACATGGTTACTAAACAAAAGTTTGTATGGATTGAAGCAATCCGGCAAACGTTGGTATGAATGCTTGGTCAACGTACTCAAAACTATGAACTTCAATGCTACAACTGCAGACAATTGTTTCTTTGTTAGGAGAGATGGTGAATCATTAGAATTTGTGTTAATTTATGTGGATGACATTTTGTATATTGGCAAACATAAAGATAAGAGAGATATATTTGTAACAAAATTAGGAGAACATTTCTCATTGAAGTCATTGGGGAAAGTAAATAAATATCTTGGAGTACAGATTAGTAAAACTAAAAAAGGATTTAGATTGTCTCAGAAGGATAAAATTATTGAACTCTTGAACAGATGCAATATGAATGATGCAAAGCCTTGTGATACCCCAATGCAAGCTGATTTCCTAAAGAATATGAATGAATCATCTCCTGAGTTTAATGATAATACACTTTACAGATCAGTTATTGGTTCCCTTTTATATATCGCTAATTGGACCAGACCCGATATTGCTCTACCCCTTAATTTGTTGTCCAGATATGTCAGTAAGCCTTTGATTTATCATTGGGAAGCTATTAAAAGAGTGTTAAGGTATTTGAAACACAGCTTAGACTTTTGCTTATTATTAGAGCCCAACAATGTTAAAGAGCCTATTCTCACTTGTTACGCTGATGCTGACTGGGCAGGCGACACTAAAAGCAGGAAGAGCACTTCCGGCTATGTGTTCTTTCTTAACAACTGCCCAGTCTACTGGTATACTGGAAAACAAGATTTAGTAGCTACGTCAACTACTGAAGCAGAGTATATTTGCTTGTCGAAAGCTTCTAATAATCTCATATGGTTCAATGATCTATTAACTAATGTTTGGAAGAGTCCTTCACAACCATTCACTATATATGAAGATAACAAAGCTGCAATAGAGATATCTAGAGCAGATGCTATTGGTCAAAGATCTAGGCATATAGATATCAAATACAAACATGTAAGACAATTATCTCAAAATGGATTCATTAAAGCTATTCATTGTGAAACCACAGAACAAATAGCTGATATACTGACTAAACCTTTACAATCAAAACAACATAAATATTTAACTTCAAAATTACATGTTTTATATTGTTCTGAATCTGAACGTCGAATCGGCATTTAGAGGGGGATTTGTCATGGATAAATGCCTTATTCTTAAATGAAAGAAATATATACTCATAGAGTATCAAGGGTTAATTTAGTCTTCCTTTCCTAATGTATTCCTCTGTAACCACTCCTACTCCCTAATCCCGCCTCACTGATATAAAAGGGGATGCACACTCCTCCTCCTTGCTTCTATCTACAATCACTCAGTGAATATAGAATGCCTTCTGTAAATAAACAATACTTTGTTTGAATACTATAATTCTGAATTCTTTATTGAGTCCGATCCTCGAATTACGGCAACAAAACCAGGACACGCGGAGTGGGGTTTCGGGAGGCCAAAAATGTCTGTATTCAGTGTATAAGACACACCAACATTTCCACCCTATTTTAGGGGGGGAGAAAGTGTGTCTTATACTCTGAAAAGTATGGTAGTTGATTATAGTTTACCGCTATTATATTTATCTCAGTATATCAGCATAGGTTTGCATAAAGTTACCTGCTCATCCTTAATTATTGATTTATTTACATTTTATTTTCATACTATTATCATATACTTTTGGAAAAGACAAGAGATGTGATGAAAATTATACCAGGTCCATTTTTGACAGTAACTTATTGTAACTAAGATTATTCCAGATAACTTTTAAAAAAAATACTGTTAGTAATTGTTCAAGGTCTTTAGCTTACACAAACATTAACTAGTTTTGAGATGTTCAATATATTAAGTAAAACATGTCATGTTTGGTCATAAGAAATAAATTAATGTTGTAGAATTTGAAGGAATGTGTCATTCCTTAACCATTTATTTTAGAATGATAAGAAGCAAAGCATTGCAAAGAATTAAGAATAAATGTTCATACCATGATTTTATGTCTTTTCATTTATTTATGTTTTCATTCTTGCTGTCTAGCTTCACCATTTTCTGAGAGGAGTTTCATTTAACAACAGTGCTGGGGACAAGATTTCCTTTGATGAAAATGGTGAATTTGTAACAGGATTCAATATCATAAACTGGGTCACCTTCCCAAACCAGTCTTTCCTTAGAGTTAAGGTGGGAAGCATCGATCGAGATGGACTCTCACATCACCTGCTGACCATTTCAGAGGATAACATCATCTGGCCCACTTGGTTCAATCAGGTAGAATCCATCTCATGTTCCATATTGATGTATTACTTTGCCCAATATTCCAAGGAGAGCAGAGGTGGTATTCAGCCAGTTTTGACTGGTTCGGGCGAACCGGTAGCGGAAATTGTGGGTGGGTGCCGCCCCCATCCCCACCCCCGCTCTATGCTGTCCTGTTTAGGCATGGTTTTCAGTCCGGGCGCATGCGCGAAAGGCATTCACACGAGCAAAGAGCATGCACTCACGTTTTCAGTGGTGGGTGAACCAGTAGGTAAATTATGTTAATCCCACCTCTGAGAGTCACATAGCCCTAACACAATTGCATCATATTTTGTTGAGTACTTTTGTCTTAAGGGAAAAAAAACCTGACCTTATATATTTACTCTATGGTCAGATGGTCAAATGAGTATTCTAGTAAAATATATATTCATTTTTTACCTTGTTCTGCTTCACTTATAGGAATTGTCAGTGAATTTGAGTCCTTTTGTTACAGTAGCTGACAAATGATGGAGTGGGAGCAAATTGTACAGTTTATGGCGGTATCCTCGGCTATGGTCATTGGCTTCAAAGCTCTGTTCCTTTTTATTAAATGATCAGAGCTTACAGCACACGTTAAAATGGCAAAGGATTTGTTTGTTAAATGTATGTGTCAGGGATCCAAGTAACACCCCCAACGAAAGAAGACTCCGAGGCTAGAAGTTCCTCAAAGTTCCATTTTATTAGAGATGTCATATTGGCACATCTGGGAAAACCTGGATCTGAAAGCTTCCAGGTTTTCCCCACCCAAAAGAAAGTCCAAGTCCCTGCCCCAGCACCCACATGTCCATCACATGGTCCAATCAATGCGCCATCCCAACTGGAGATGCCTCCCAGTCACACCACTCCAGGTACAGGGCAGGATGTCCTTGACTCTCCAAGAAAAGAATGTTATTATGGCTAGATATCTCTCGAACGTCATACAATCCCCCCTCCTAATTTCCTACAGCACTAAAAGTGACAGCTCTGAAGATCCAAAGTAAAAGATGGCTTTCAGGACTGACAGTATGTGCCATTAAGAACCAGTGACTCACTTCAAGTGATCCTGGAACTCATATCCTTATATATGCAGGTTCAATCAGGACTTTCTGTTGGAAGTCACAATATATGTAATCTCATTCTGGAGTCATTCTGCCTACAGAAACATTTGTCAACCCATTTACCAATAAAAAAGGGGGGCATTATATAATTCAATAGCATTTTGTTGTTGTTTTTTCCTTTTCCCTTGGATAATTTTATGCAATTTTTTAAATTAATTATCTCAAAGATATTGGTAAATCATATTTGCCAGATTCTTTTCCAAATATTATCAGATTTTCTGTATATTTCTTCTAAATTTTTGTTTAGTGTTGAATTATCTTATGGGGAGAATTTCAGTCCTTCACTTGGCAAAATAAGCTCACACCACATGTTGGCAAAAGTGTAATGGAAGCATTCTTAGCTGAACTCTGGTTCTAATGTTAACTTTGATGAAGGTTAACATTAGGTCATCTGCAAAACCACACCATATAGTCTTAACTAGAGAAACAACAACATGCAAATTGCAGAAAGTATGTAAAGAATAGCAAGGAAATTGAGATAAAATAGATTAAGAGAAAAAAAATAAGTGAGGTTGAATTTATTTCCTTATTCCAGAAGAAAGGAATATGACATCAATCAATTATTTTAATGGGGTTAGTTTTTTTTTTTTTTTTAATTTGATTTATATGCCGCCCTTCTCCGGAGACTCAGGGCGGCTTACAATGCGTTAAGCAATAGCCTTCATACTTTTGTATATTTATACAAAGTCAGCTTATTGCCCCCACAAACTGGGTCCTCAATTTACCTACCTTAGAAAGGATGGAAGGCTGAGTCAACCTTGAGCCTTGGAGAGATTCGAACCAGCAGTAATTGCAGGCAGCTGTGTTAATGACAGGGTGCTTAGACCACTGTGCTATCAAGGCTCCTAAATATTGTTTTATTGTCTTGTTCAGTTTGACACTTTTGATTATTTAGTTTGATTAGTTTTGGTGGGTTTTTTTCAGAATTGAGGCAGCTAAAGGATGCAGGGGTTAATCTAACAGGAATAAAATGAATGCCATTAAGTTTTATAATGTAGGTGAGCTCACAGAAGCAACTACCTGCAGCAACTGAAACATTCAGTTGATGTGTAGAGAAGGAAGTCCATCTTATCACAACATTTAGAATAACAGAGTTGGAAGGGACCTTGGAGGTCTTCTAGTCAACCCCCTGCTTAGGCAGTATACCCTACACCATTTCAGACAAATGGTTATCCAATCTCTTCTTAAAAACTTCCATTGTTGGAGCATTCACAACTTCTGGAGGCAAGTTGTTCCACTGATTAATTGTTCTCACTGTCAGGAAATTTCTCCTTAGTTCTAGGTTGCTTCTCTCCTTGATTAATTTCCACCCATTGCTTCTTGTCCTACCCTCAGGTGCTTTGGAGAATAGCTTGACTCCCTCTTCTTTGTGGCAGCCCCTGAGATATTAGAACACTGCTATCATGTCTCCCCTAGTCCTTCTTTTCATCAGAGTAGATATACCCAGTTCCAGCAACGGTTCTTCATATGTTTTAGCCTCTAGTCCCCTAATGATCTTTGTTGCTCTTCTCTGCACTCTTTCTAGAGTCTCAACATCTTTTTTACATCGTGTTGACCAAAACTGGATGCAGTATTCCAAGTGTGGCCTTACCAAGGCATTATACAGTGGTATTAACACTTCATGTGATCTTGATTTTATCCCTCTGTTTCCATAAGCAATACCATCTCAACATATTCAACGACAATCCATGAATATTATTTTAAATATATTAAGATTTTTTCTGATTTCCTTCATGGACAGGTATTGCCTCTCTCCCTCTGTAATGATAATTGCCCCTCAGGTTACCGAAAGACCCCCAAAGAAGGAAAACCATTTTGTTGCTATGATTGCATCCCATGCCCACAGGGAAAGATCACAAATCAGACAGGTAAGAGATGTTATGAAAGATATCAGATGTTATCCATCGTTTTAATACCTTACTCAATTTCCTAAATATATACAACTTTTCATACCTGAGTACCTCATCTCTGCTGAAAACAGTGAAGGGTATGAGACAAAGCTTTCTCTTTAAAATTCATTTTCTCTCTTGTGATTTACTTGCAGATGAAAGTTTCTGAAAATAGTGATGAAGGAAATATTTAATACAATTTCCATTAAGGGATACCAATAGCAATAGCACTTAGACTTATATACCGCTTCATAGTGCTTTTCCAGCCCTCTCTAAGCAGTTTTACAGAGTCAGCCTATTGCCCCCAACAATCTGGGTCCGCATTTTACCCACCTCAGAAGGATGGAAAGCTGAGTCAACCTTGAGTTGGTGACATTTGAACTGCTGAACTGCAGCTAGCAGTCAGCTGAAGTAGCCTGCAATACTGCACTCTAACCACTGTGCCACCTCGGCTCTTGAAGTCTGCCTTGTAGTCTGTCCTGCACTCTTGAAGATTGTTGAAGCCCTTTGAAATTTTGGTTGAACTCAAACTGTTTTTCCCCTGCACCAACCATTCTCATTAGGTGACCATTCTCTCCCAGTTCCTTGCGGTGATCTTTCTCCTTTTGTGCTCATTTACTGCTACTGAGGCAGAAATGCCCAGCTCCATTTGCTGTCTTCCTTTTCCATCACCATCTTCATAAACCTGCATGATTAAAAAGACCTTCAAAAGACATTGCAACTGACTTCCGGTTGGCTCCGCGAGCCTCGAAGACGCTCTTTTACGAGCGCCCGATCCCCGGCTCCGTTAAAGCCCCAGAACAGCCGAAAAACAGCTGTCTGGAGGCTTGAAACCCTCTCCCCGGGCAAAGGGGAGAGAGAAGAGATGACAGATGGAGGTAGAGCCCCCCCGAACGCCCTAGGAAAGATCCTGGGGCGCAAAGGGCGTGCGCTCCCTAAAAGCCTGTCAAGCCGCTCCGGACCAGGGACGAATCCGCTAATTAGTGGACCTAGAAGCCGCGACCAATTCTGCCGAATGGAAATGAGGGGACTTTAACATTTGGAACCAGCAGCAGGCAGAACAAGCAAGGAGAAATCAGACTGCAAGTATCTTTACTTAACTCGGACGTTTGTAGTCTCCTTCGGAACTAACAATTAGCACTTTGCAACAAAATGGCGATTGAAGCTTGAAAGGGTGGGGGAAAGTGAAAGTTACAAGAAAGTTTCGCTTTGCTGGCAGCCCTTTGCCTGGAAAGAACTTTTGTATTGATAGAAGGAGGATTTTAAAACGCTAATTAAGTTTGGAATTTTTTTGAGGAACTTTTCTTTTTGGCTTCTGATTAAAATATAAAGAATTTTAAATTGGAGATGGCCTCAAAACCTGTAAAGACTGTTCCTACTAAAGGAACTGGGAGTGCTGGTAGCTCCCCAGCTCATATTCCTAGTTTACAAGCCTCTGCCCCTCCAGCTGATCCACAGACTTTAACATTGGAAATGTTACAACAAGCCCTCCAAGTTACGCAAAACAAAATTGTTAATGTGATTGATGAAAAAATTAAGGAAACTAATGAAAAAATACAGACTGTGTCAGATGAGATTGCAATTCGGAATCAGCATATTAGGGATGATATACTAATGGCATTTAAGTGCTTGGCAGGCAATATTGAAATGGTGGATGATAAAGTTGAAGAAATTAAACAATCTTCAGAAATTTTGGATAGTAAATTAGGAGAAGCTCAAAACAGAATTCAGAGGGCTGAGATGATGTAACAATGATACAATATAGAGACATGGAATTTGCTTTAAGATTTAGAGGGGTGAAGGAGAATAAACAAGAGAACTTGAAAGAAATGATGTCAGAAGTATTGGCACCGTTGTTGGGGGAGACAAAAAATGATCTGGGCTGGCAGATTGACAAGATATTTCACGTTAACTCTTGGGTTGCCAGACAGAAACACCTACCAAGAGATATTGTGATATATTTTACTACAAGGAGAGTACGTAATGAAATTTTACAGGCTACTTTTAAAAAAAAGCTTCGGGTTGAAGGCCAGGAAGTGATGACAATGAAAGAAATCCCCCCCCCCCCCCAAGATACTGAGAGCTAGAAGGGAGTATGCTTTTCTGGTGGATGAACTGAAAAAATGCCAGATACAGTATAGATGGGAGGTGCCAGCTGGACTAGTGGTGACCTTTTCTGGAGAGAGGCATCGGCTTAATACAATTTGGAAAGCAAGAGATTTTTACATTAATGTACTAAAGGCTGGCACACCCAAATCACCAGAAGGCAAAAGAAAGGAAGCAATGGAAGGTGAGAAAGAAGAGCTACTGACAGTATTTCAGGGGGGAGCTTTGACTGGTCAAGAAGAAACATTACAAATTTAGATGGCTGTTCAAGAGTTGGAGCTAATTGACCTATCACAGGAACTAAAGGATCAAAGACAGACCAGATCGGTGACAGCTAGACTCAAAGAAGAATTAAGACAGCAACAATCCCAGAGGGCAACTCAAGAAATAATTCAAGAAACTACCAAAACAGGAGCAGTGGGGGGAGCAAGACCTAAAGGTCAAATGAGGCAAGACCATCAGGATTTGCTCCAGAGGCTCCAAAGGCCCAGAGATGGGAACTAGATTTTTGACCTGGAATGTTAATGGTTTGAATTCTCCACAGAAAAGAAGAAAAATATTTCATTACCTTAAACAATTTAAGAACGAAGTAATTTGTCTACAAGAGACTCATATAAGAATACAAGATCAAAAATATTTAATAAATGCAAGACTTGGTACACATTACGTAGCAGCAGCACCAGAAAAGAAAAATGGTATAGTCATATATCTGAAAAGAGACTTAGTTGCTAAATTAATTGAAGCAGATGACCAAGGAAGATTTTTAGCGATAGAACTTTTAATAAAAGGAGAAAAAATACTTGTAATTGGAGTTTATGCCCCGAATCAACAACAAGAAAACTTTTATAATTTACTACACTCGAAGTTGACACAATGGGCATATAAAAACTTGTATCCTGTTGGGGGATTGGAATGGTGTTTTGGACGTTAAAAAAGACAAGAAGGGACCTAAACAAAATGTTTTAACAAGAGCAAAATTGCCCAAAGCATTTTGGGAGATGATGGATGATTGGGAATTGAGGGATATTTGGCGTGAAAGAAATCCGGAAGAAAAAGATTTTACTTTTTTCTCAGATAGACATCAATCCTTTTCAAGGATTGATTTTATATTAATTACCAATGATCTCTTATCTAGGGTGAAGAACACGAAAATTTGCTCAAGAATATTGACAGACCATAGTCCAGTTTGGCTGGAATTGGAGTGTGGAAAAGGGTCTAGGAGGTCCTGGAGGTTAAATGATAACTTGTTTAGGTATGAAGAAAATGTAAAAGAGTGTAAAAAATTTATGAAAGAATTTTTTGTTATGAATATGCAAACGGGTACATCTATGGAAATGGTATGGGATGCAAGTAAAGCATATATGCGAGGAATTTTGATATATTTGAATAATAAACATAGAAAGAAACAGGGGGCAAAAAGAAAAGAATTAGAAGATGAGATTAGTAAACAGGAACAGCTTTAATAGTCAATCCAACAGATAAGAAAATCAAAGAGGCAATCAACTTATTGAAAGGTCAATTTAATATGTTAATAGCAGATCAAGTGGCAACTAATTTACGATATGCAAAACATAATACTTTTTACAATGCCAATAAACCAGGCAGGTGGTTAGCATATTTGTTAAGGAAAAAGCAAAAATCAAGGACAATAGAGAAAATAAAATATAAGGGTAAAGAGGTTTATGAGCAACAATTGATTAAAAAATCTTTCTTAGAGTTTTATTCGAGGCTGTATACTGGTGATAAAATTAAAGATATAGATATAGATAGATATTTGCAGAAAGAGAATATTTATACAATCTCAAATGAGCAGAGGGATAGTTTAAATCAAATGATAACTTTCGAGGAAATTGTGTTAGCAATTAAGCAGTTGAAAGTGGGTAAAGCTCCTGGGACGGACGGTCTGACAGCTATTTAATTATAAAACTCTACAGGAGGAAATGGTGGAACCATTGAAAGAATTATTTAACAATATACAACAGGGAGGAGAGGTACTTCCAACTTGGAAGACAGCATTTATCTCGTTGATCCCAAAAGAAGGACATGATGATACAGATCCTAAAAATTATAGGCCGATTTCATTATTAAATACAGATTATAAGATTTTTGCTAAAATTTTAGCAAATAGATTAATGATAGTTATGCAGCAAATGATTCACCATGATCAAACTGGTTTTATAAATGGCAGACAAATGAAGAGTAATGTAAGGCAAATTTTTAACTTATCAGAGTATTTGGGAAGGAACAACCAGGTCCCCGCAGTGCTAGTGTTTTTGGATGCTGAAAAAGCCTTTGATACATTGAATTGGCAATTTTTCTTAAAATTAATAGAAAGGATGCAATTTGGAGAACAATTTGTACAATGTATTAAGGCAATATATCAAAAACAAACAGCACAAATAATAGTTAATGGTGGCTTAACAGGTGCTTTTAATATAGAAAAAGGAACAAGGCAAGGTTGTCCCTTGTCTCCGTTATTGTTTGTTTTGTCGCTGGAAGTTTTACTAAGTAAAATACATGAGATGGATATAATAAAGGGAATTAAAATTAGACAGCATGAGTACAAGTTACGAGCATTTGCGGATGACCTGGTTGTTACCTTAACCCAACCGGTACAATTGGTTACAGCCTTGATGGATATAACCTGCTTATATGGACAAGTATCTGGTTTTAAAATAAATGCAGCTAAAACGAAAATAATAGCTAAAAATATGGTTAGGAGCCAGAAAGAAGAGATAGAAAGGTTAACAGGATTTGAAGTAGTTAAGAAGGTTAAATATTTAGGGGTTTATATTATGACTGCAAATATGAAATTATATCAGTACAATTATGAACCATTATGGCACAAAATACAGAAAGAGATGGAAAACTGGAAAACATTACAACTGTCTTTGCTGGGAAAGATAGCTGCTGTAAAAATGAATATTTTACCAAATTTTTTATTTCTTTTCCAAATGATACCTATACTTAAAAAAGATGAAAACTTGAAGGAATGGCAGAAGGGCATAAATAAATTTGTGTGGGCAGGGAAGAAACCACGAGTCAAACAAAAGATATTGCAAGATACTCGAGAAAGAGGTGGCCTTAAGATGCCCAATTTAAGGTTGTATTATAAAGCCGCTGCCCTCTCAGCAATCACAGATTGGATAAATTTAACGGAGGAAAGGATATTGAATATTGAAGGATATGGTTTGGTTTATGGCTGGTATGCTTATTTAGTGTATGATAAGAAAGTAGATAAGACTTTTAAAAGTCATATATTAAGAAATGCTCTATTGCGTGTCTGGAAAAAGTATAAATATAAATTAAATGATAGGTTACCAATATGGACAGTACCCAGACACGCGATAGAGAATATAAATTTAGAGCAAAAGCAAGATAAGATTACATATAAGGAACTCCTCTATAAGGAAGGAGTCAGATTACAATTAAAATCTATGGAGCAATTGAGAGAAGAGGGGATTATTAGGACTTGGTTTCAGTATGGACAGCTGCTGGCCAGATGAAGAGAAGATCAAAAAACTGGTATTTTACAGCAGGATGAGAATTTGATAAAGCAAATAAGAGATAAAGGTCAAATGCATATAAAAAGGTTGTATAACGCATTAGTGGAAATAGATTCAGAAACAGAGTTAGTCAAGGATTGTATGATAAAATGGTCACAAAATGTAGGTGAGCCAACATTTCTCTCAAGACACTTCAAGGGAAAAGAAATTTGGGAGGGTTCGGGCTCCCTGACTGGGAATTATATCAAAAGGCGGCAAAAATAATTTGGATAAAGGAGTGGATCAAATTACAAGAAGGTAGACTTTTGACACTAGAAGGACACGATCTCCTTGAAGGATGGCACGCTTACCTCTGGGACATAAAGGATAGGAAGAAAACTCATTTCCATAAACATAAAATTAGAGAGACATTGATTCGTACGTGGCTGGAAATTAGACAGAAGATATATACCAAGGTTCCTAGCTGGTTGTCGATTATGGATGCTCTAGTGGCCCCAAATACAAGAGGGAATTATAAAATGGGCACATATAAGGATATCTTGGATGAAGAAGGGAAGCTCAAACCTTTGGAAGTACTGAGGGACCAGGGTTTTATTCTGGATTGGTGGAAATATCTTCAGATTAAGTCTAGATTTCAAGAAGATAGAGATAAATGTGGTATTGAAATGAAATATGGATATTTTGACAAAATTATTTGGGGACCAGATAAGAAAATGCTATCGAAAATCTATAACTTTATATTAGATGAGGATAGAGCCGAGAAGATAGCTAAAAATCAGCTAAGCATTTGGGAGAAAAATTTAGGATATGGCCTTAATTTCAATGATTGGGAGATAGCTTGGAACAGAAATCTCAAAATAACGAAATCCGTAACATTCAGGGAAAATCACTACAAAATGTTGCATAGGTGGTACCTAGCCCCGGACAGGCTGGCCAAAATATTTCCAAATTCCTCTGCTTTATGTTGGAAATGTGGAAAGACGGTCGGCACCTTTTATCATCTGTGGTGGACTTGCCCTGAGACCAAAAAGTTTTGGTTAAAGATCCGACTCTGGCTCTCGGAAATAATGGGACAAGAGATAGCCCTGGCCCCGGAATCCTTCCTCTTAGGTATGATTGAAGATGGTCTCGACAACAATAAAACCCAACTGGCAATTCAAATTATTACTGCGGCTAGATTAGCCTTTGCGAAACTCTGGAAATCCAACTCTACCCCCTCTGAAGAAACATTAATAAATAAAATTCTAGAGTGCGCAGAGATGGCCAAATTGACGAGCGAGCTAAAAAACGAAGAGAACTTTAAGTACTACGAAGTATGGGGAATTTGGTATAACTGGTTAAAGAATAGAATAAAAATATGATAATAGGCTACGATCTGTTAGACACCCGAAATGGACTTAATTGTATAGAAATGTAGAGAACCGTATAGAACCGTATATTGTATAGCTATGGATGGATTTCATTTAATGTTTGATCTAATGAAATGTGTAAACATTGCACCTCGGATCAAGATTGTGATTGTACATTGTCTTTTTAAAAATTGGAAAATTCAATAAAGTATTTAAAAAAATAAAAATAAAAAAAAAAATAAAAGTTGTGCATTTGGCAGAAATGGCAAAAATTTCATCATATCTTAAAGACCATTCAAATGAAAGATACATATTGGAATGGAGAAGATGGATCGATTACATACGGAAGAAGTATCCGAATAAGAAGATTCATATAGCTTATGAATGAAGTAATTTTAAGTAGTTTATGTTTGTTTTTTGAGTTATAAGGAGTTAAGGATCTAGGGAGAATATGAAATGTAATAATTTGTTAGCATATTTTAGTTTTTGATTTGTGAATGCTATACCCTGTGCTTGTTCTGGGAAGTCTAGGGAGGGGTTGAGGGGGGAAGGGCGGGGGGGGGTGAAAATGTTTGTATTTCCTATAAAAATGGTTTACCTTGGGAACTTTTGGGAGAAGGGATGTAAAGGAGAAAGCTCATTGCTGGGCACTAAGATAGAAGGCACCTGGGGGAGCAAACAAATCTGGTGCTTGCTAGAACACAAATGAATTCTGGTTTCTCCTGAAACTTGACACCCACAACATAGAATTCCGGGTAACCAAAAAGGCTTAGACAAGAGGAGATAGGCAAGTGAGGGGGGGGGGATTGTCTCTGCACTGGGAGACACCAAGCTTGGAATGGCTTGGATTGAGTGTATGAGCTGCGGTGGTGCAGTGGTTAGAGTGCAGTATTGCAAGCTATTTTTGCTGACTGTTGGCTGCCTGCAATTTGGCAGTTCAAATCTCACCAGGCTCAAGGTTGACTCAGCCTTCCATCCTTCTGACCCAAATTGTTGGGGGCAGTATGCTGACTCTGTAAACTGCTTAGAGACTGCTGTAGAGCACTGTAAAGCGGTATATAAGTCTAAGTGCTATTGCTATTGCTATTATTGTTTAATGACCCACAATTCTCAGTTAATGGCTACAATGGGTAGAGATTGTGCATGCTAAGCAATGCAGTTATAGGACAGCTTGTTTTAGAAGCATATTTTTAGCAACTGAAAATGTTGTCCAAATTATGGACATAAACCAGAACTATCTGTAAAAAGGACTTTGGTCAATTATTTTTATCCAAGCACAAATCCACATAAAGGGACTTTGCTATTATTGTTATAATGATATACATTTATACAACCACCCCAATTCTCTGCTTTCACTCTTGCTTTAACACAACTTTCTAAATATGTCCAATGCACGGAAACGGCATTGGTCGCGTTGGTTGATGATCTCTGGAGGGCTCGGGACAGGGGGTGCTCCTCTGTCCTGGTCCTGTTAGATCTCTCAGCGGCTTTTGATACCATCGACCATGGTATCATGCTGCACCGGTTGGAAGAGTTAGGGGTGGGAGGCACTGTGTTGCGGTGGTTCTCCTCCTTTCTCTCTGACCGGTCGCAGTCTGTGTTGACAGGGGGACAGAGGTCAACCCCGAGGCCCCTCATATGTGGGGTGCCGCAAGGGTCGGTCCTCTCGCCTCTCCTGTTCAACATTTATGTGAAGCCGCTGGGTGAGATCATCCGTGGTTTCGGGGTGGAGTACCATCAGTATGCTGACGACACCCAGCTGTACATCTCCACCCCGGATCACCCCAACGATGCCCTTGAAGTGATGTCCCGGTGCCTGGAGGCCGTACGGATCTGGATGGGGAGGAACAGGCTCAGGCTCAACCCATCCAAGACCGAGTGGCTGTGGTTTCCGACGTCCCGATATAGTCAGTTGATGCCATCACTGACTATTGGGGGCGAATCATTGGCCCCCACGGAGAGGGCTTGCAACTTGGGCGTCCTCCTGGATTCACGGCTGTCTTTAGAAGAGCACTTGACGGCCATGACCGGGAGGATTTTTCATCAGGTTCGCCTGATTCGCCAGTTGCGTCCCTTTCTGGATCGGGACTCGTTACGCACGGTCACTCATGCCCTCGTCACCTCCCGCCTGGACTATTGTAATGCTCTCTACATGGGGCTCCCCTTGAGGAGCACCCGGAGGCTCCAACTGGCGCAGAGTGCGGCCGCGCGGGTGGTAATGGGAGCGACATGGCGCTCCCATGTAACACCTCTCCTGCGCGAGCTGCACTGGCTCCCGGTGGTCTTCCGGGTGCGCTTCAAGGTTTTGGTTACCACCTTTAAAGCGCTCCATGGCTTAGGGCCTGGTTATTTACGGGACCGCCTACTACCACCAATAGCCTCCCACCGACCAGTACGCTCTCATAGAGAGGGACTCCTCCGGGTGCCGTCAGCCAAACAATGTCGGCTGGCGACCCCTAGGGGGAGAGCCTTCTCTGTGGGGGCACCTACCATCTGGAATGGGCTCCCCCCAGAGATACGGAGGATCCCGGATCTGCGCACCTTCCGCCGCGCTGTGAAGACCTTTTTATTCCATCAGGCGGGCTTGGCCTAATCTCTTCCCTTTTTAAATATGTAAATTTTAATTTGTTTTTAAATTATTGGGGTGTTTTAATTTGTCTGGGCCAAAATGATTTAATCTGATTTTATCTGGTTTTTAAATTTTTTGTATCTATGTTATTTTATTGTCTGGCTGTTCACCGCCCTGAGTCCTTCGGGAGTAGGGCGGTATACAAATCAAATAAAACATAAAACATAAAACAAACATATCCACATTCTCAGCCTGATTGAAACTTTACCATGTTTTGACACTCCATTTAATTTGTTTTTATAGATATGGACCAATGCTTCCAGTGCCCAGAAGATCAGTATCCCAACAATAAGAAGAATTTCTGTCTTCTCAAATACAGAACATACCTCTCTTATGAAGAAACATTAGGAAGCAGCTTGATGACAGTGGCCATTATTCTTTCTTTGACTACAATTTCTGTACTAGGAGTGTTCCTGAAGTACCACAACACTCCTATCATTAAGGCCAACAACCGCAGCCTCTCCTACACCCTCCTCATCTCCCTCCTCCTCTCCTTTCTTTGTCCTCTGCTTTTCATTGGCAGGCCCATGGCAGTGACCTGTCTCCTTCGACAGACTGCTTTCGGGATCATCTTCTCAGTGGCTGTTTCTTGTATATTGGCCAAAACCATCACTGTGGTTCTTGCTTTCATGGCCACCAAGCCAGGATCAAAGATGAGGACGTGGGTTGGGAAAAGACTGGCCCTTTCCATTGTTCTCTCCTGCTCCCTCATTCAAACCCTCCTTTGTACTGTGTGGCTGGCCACCTCACCCCCTTTCCCAAACTTTGATACTCACTCCTTTGTTTCTGAAATTGTTGTGGAATGCAATGAAGGGTCAGTTGCTATGTTTTATAGTGTCTTATCTTTTATGGGCTTCCTGGCTATGGTCAGTTTTATTGCAGCTTTCCTAGCTAGGAAGTTACCAGACAGTTTCCAGGAAACCAAGTCTATTACCTTTAGCATGCTTGTTTTTTGCAGCGTGTGGTTGTCATTTGTCCCTGCCTATATGAGCACCAAAGGAAAATATACAGTAGCTGTGGAGATCTTCTCCCTCTTGGCTTCCAGTGCTGGGCTCCTGACTTGTGTTTTTTCCCCCAAATGCTACATCATCATTGTGAGGCCTGATTTGAATAAAAGAGAGCATCTAATAAAGAGAATTATTTAAACAATCATATCTTTTGTCTTTCTCCCATATGAGGTTACCATTAAATCTCATTAAAAAGGTGAAGGTTCCCCTCACACATATCTGGTAGTCATTCCCGACTCTAAGGGGCGGTGCTCATCTCCATTTCAAAGCCAAAGAGCCAGCACTGTCTGAAGACATCTCCATGGTCTTGTGGCCAGCATGACTAAATGCCAAAGGCGCACCAAAGGTGGTCTCTATTTTTTCTACTTGCATTTTTTATGTGCTTTCAAACTGCTAGGTTGGCAGAAGCTGGGACAAATAACGGGAGCTCACCCTGTTACGTGGCACTAGGGATTCGAACAGCTGAACTGCTGACAAGCTCAGCATCTTAGCCACTGAGCCACCACGTCCCTTTGAATCTCATTAGGCATCATTTTTACTTGATTCAATACGTTTCAACATGGCTCCTAATTCTTTAATGGATAAAGGATTCAGAAATCTTTTGCAAAAATGTATTATGCTTTGCTTGTAACATACTTTCTTATCCCAGTCATTAAGGAAATGGAAAGTTAAAGACAGTGCAGAAACAGAATTAATGTTATATATAAAAAAAACTACTTTTTACAGTTCCTAAAGCTTTTCTTCCAGAACATCATTCTGTGGATAAAGAGGACTGCTATTTGTGCAGTTCTTTCATTGGTGCCATTGTTAGGTTCACCGGTACGCTATTTTGCTTCTCATGCTTTGGTAATGATAACTGAAATATTCTTTTAGGTGGAACTCTCCTTTTATGACCTCTGGAGAATCCAGACCTCAGCATGAGTTTCTGTATCCCATTTTTCATTCAAAGTATTGATAATTACAATCCTTTGAAATTAGGTAGATAGATAGATGGATCTTGACAGGCACTCTTGACACTGGGCCCTATCTAATAAAATTAAATTCAATGTAAAGAAAAGTAAAGTCTTACAGTTAGGCAAGAAAAACCAAAAGTCCACATATAGACTGGGTGAAACCAGGCTTAATAGCAGTAACTGTGAGAGGGATCTTGGAGTCTTAGTGACAATCAACTAAATATGAGCCAGCAGTGTACAGCAGCAGCCAAAAAAAACCCAAACCAATCCTAAATTGCATAAACAGAGAGAAACAATCAAGATCAAGTGAGGTACTAATACCACTTTATAAAGCCTTAGTAAGACCACGCCTAGAACACTGCATCCAGTTTTGGTCATCACACTATAAAAACATGTTGAGACTCTAGAAAAAGTGCAAAGAGCAACCAGGATGATTAGGGGACTGGAGACTAAAACATATGATGAACGGTTACAGGAACTGCTAATGGATAGTTTAGTAAAGAGAAGGGCCAAGGGAGACATGATAGCAGTGTTCCAATATTTGAGAGGCTGCCACAGAGAGGAAGGGGTGAAGTTATTTTCCAAGGCACCTGAAGGACAGACAAGAAACAATGGATGGAAACTGACCAAGGAGAGATTCAACCTAGAAATGAGGAGGAACTTTCTGACAGTAAGAACAATCAACCAATGGAACAGAAGTTGCCTTCAGAAGTTGTGGGAGCTTCATCACTGGAGGCTTTCAAGAAGAGATTGGACTGCCATTTATCAGAAATGGTGTAGGGTCTCCTGCTTGGGCAGGGGATTGGACTAGATGACCTGCAAGGTCCCTTCCAACTCTGTTAATCTGCAAAAATCTGTAGATGATAGATCATAAGAGAGAGATTCTACAATCTGATTTTTCTGACTGAATGAAAGTAGATTTTATCTAAATAAGTAACTAATAGCAATAATGATCTGTTATTTTTCAAGATTTTAGCCTACATGATAGATATGATATGAACATTAAACCTCTCTATATCCTTGTCTGTCTTTTTATTTCTGCTGAGGAAAAATTGTCCCATTACATTTTTTTCACTGCTACTATATGGTATGGAACTGCACTATTACATACCAGTCCTGAAGCCCCAATTCCATGATATTTGGAAATCCATGTGTATCTCAGTGAAGATCTCCATTTCTCTATTGTTAATTACAGGTGACACATTGAGAAAGGTTTCAAGACAAGCTATATAAAATTAATTCAATTTAAGGTGATCAAGATAGAAGCCAGCTTGAATTTCTAGGCTACCATTTTTTTGTGTATTTCATGAACTTGTAGAATTTCATGAACCTGCAGAAATATTTTCCAGTAGTTTTTCATTTGTTGTGATCATGTTTTTCCCTTGGCATCCTTACAAAAAAATTGGCTTAATTGCACCATGGGAATAAACTGAAGAATTTCTGTGCAACACTCAGATAAATATATTTCTTTCCTTGCTGTTTTGAATAACGAAGAAGTCTAGTGAGGTAATCATCTGCCCTTCCTTGATTGACTTCTCCTTTCCATTTGGCAATTCCTGTAACATGCAATAGAACATGACCAGTTTAGGACTTTAAAACTTAAAGGTGCTTCAAACATTCCTTTTGGTCTTAGAAATTATGCCTACAGAGGAGTTGTAGCTCAATAACTAGAAGTTTGTTCACAACTCCCTCAGCTTTCCAGTTGAATCTTGGCTGTTTAGTTGGAGAATGCTCCACCAGTCATGTGGGGAGTGAATATACTTTTTACAGGAAGAATTTCTCATTTTACAGTTGGGATGCTGATATTAGGAATGTTTCCTAGGAGGGTTTGCAAAGTTCCTTTTTCAAAATGCCATAGCACTGATCCAAGTCCATTTCTTCATAAATATCATGAACCAGGAGACCTCATTCTTGGTGGTATAATTTCTCAGAGCTTTGTAGTTTCAGAGGAGATCTCATTCAGAAGACATCCTTTTGAAGATTTCTTTGCTGACTTCATGTAAGGAATTGTATGCTTTAGACCTCTATTGTATCTTTATATTCAGAATTAAAGAACATACAGTTTGCTTATTGATTTGTGGGAGAAGGGAGGTGGGGTGGAGAATTTCTGCCAGCTAATGATTCTTTCTTTTTAATTTCATCAGTCTAGAGGAGGAGAAGGAGGTGGTGGAGGAATATTACTGTTTGAAATATTAGTTAGAAAAAGTAAATCTCATAACTTTGGGGTATCAAAGTTTAAAGTTCCAATCTCTTTCATTGCATTGCTTTCAAAGGAATAGATGAGATAGATAGGTGATAGATAGATACTAGAGATAGATAGATAGATGATAGATAGATAGATAGATAGATAGATAGATAGATAGATGATAGATGATAGATATTTTTATAAGTTTTTTATTTTATAAACAAACAAACATACATACAATACATAATCAATCAGTGAATCATCTGAGTACATCTTTTGTGTCTTCTTCCTACTCCTCCACTATTTATCATATCTTAATATTATCATTTCATTTATTATAACATTTCTCACACATTTCTTGCTTTTCTATTAATGCATTTATTTATCTTCTTTCTCTTCTTTCTTCTTCACTTATTTCATTACAACATTACCCTATATATATATATAGATAGATAGATAGATAGATAGATAGATAGATAGATAGATAGATATAGATATATATATATATATAGATATAGATATAGATATAGATATAGATATAGATATAGATATAGATATAGATATAGATATATAGATATATACTCTAACCAATGATAAAATTGTCCCCATACCTTAAAATATTCCGATTCCTCTCTTTAGATAGATAAGATAAGATAAGATAAGATAAGATAAGATAAGATAAGATAAGATAAGATAAGATAAGATAAGATAAGATAAGATAAGATAAGATAGATAATATTTATGGTCAATGAACAGATAAAACAAAACTTATATGAACTACTTGCAGTAGAAATCTTTCCAAAAGAACTTCCCAACTCAGCAATTCTTTTGAAGTTAACCATTTTGTACTACATCTGAACAATTACCAAGTATTTTATTTTAGAAATACCAAAAAGGTTTCTCATATGTACGAACTGTCCCTTGGAGCTACTGAAGTTTGCAAACAATGGACCACTGCCTTCACATTACCACACATTATTTTTAAGGAATGGCAAACATGATCTATATTTAACAAATAGTAGGATTAGTTTTATTGTTGACTTGATAAGAAAATGTACACAATAAATTTTGTACAAGTAGGATTAATGCTGGAATTATATTGTCCACGTTTATTTAACTTCAAAATTAATGTTAGTAGATATGTGGTGATATTTTCAGTGTGTTAGATAGGAATTCAGGTAGTAAGCATATGAGAATTATTAATATTGCAAGTGAATCAACAAACACATGTACTAAATGTATTTATTATTTTCTAATTGAGTTGCAGATTAGTAACTCAGACCTATCAACACATCTTGGCTGTTGTATTTGCTGTCAAGGAGATCAATGGAAATCCCCACATCTTAACCAACACCACCTTGGGCTTTAATATCTACAACAATTATTTTAATCCAAAATTTACATATGCAGCTACAATGGAAATCCTCTTCACACCAGGCAGATTCATCCCAAACTATAGATGTGATCTCCAGAACAATCTAGTAGCAGTCATTGGAGGACCTAACTCAAATGATTTTCTTCGTGTATCAACTGTTTTGAGTCAATACAAGATTGCACAGGTAGTCTTTCCTTTCATGAACAGGAAAAAAAAAATAAAGAAACTGCCCACAATGCCCCCTCACATAAAGCCATTGTGGTGCAGTGGTTAGAATGGAGTATTGTAGGTTGACTCTGCTCACTGCCAGGAATTCGACTCTGAATGGCTCAGCCTTCCCTCCTTCTGAGAACTGTAAAATAAGGACCCAGATTGTTGAGGGGTGATATGGTGTAAACTGCTTAGACTGTGCTGTACAACACTATGCAATGGTATATAAGTTTAAGTGCTATTTTTATTTTTTATTTATTTTATTTATTTTGTTAAGCATGTATAAGATAACATATATAAGTATAAACATGATTATGAATACATGAAATGGATACAAATAAATTGTGACATTAGGACAGGGACAGTAAGCATGTTGGTGTGCTTATGCGCGCCCCTTACAGACCTCTTAGGAATGGGGTGAGGTCAGCAGTAGACAGTCTAAAGTTAAAGTTGTGGGGGTTTGGGGAAGAAACCACAGAGTCAGGCAATGTGTTCCAGGCATTGACCACTCTGTTGCTAAAGTCGTATTTTCTGCAATCTAGTTTGGAGCAGTTTACCTTAAGTTTGTATCGATTGTGTGCTTGTGTGTTCTTGTGGTTGAAGCTGAAGTAGTCATTGAGAGGTAGGACATTGTAGCAGATAATTTTTTGTACTATGATTAGGTCAAACCAAAGGCAGCGTAGTTCTAAGTTGTCTAAGCCCAAAATTTTAAATTTGGTGGCATAAGGTATTCTGTTGCAAGCAGAGGAGTGGAGGACTCTTCTCGTGAAATATCTCTGGACTCTCTCAATTGTATTAATGTCCAATATGCAGTGCGGGTTCCAGACAGATGAGATGTATTCGAGAATTGGTCTAGCAAATGTTTTGTATGCTCTAGTTTGAAGTACAATATTACTAGAGAAGAAGGTACGCAAGATTAGGTTAACAACTCTTAATGCCTTTTTGGCAATGTTGTTACAGTGGGCTTTGGCACTTAGATCATTAGATTAGATTGCTATCACTCTCATATTGGATAGGAAATACAGGTGAAACTCGAAAAATTAGAATATCATGCAAAAGTTCATTTACAGGTGAAACTCGAAAAATTAGAATATCGTGCAAAAGTTCATTTATTTCAGTAATGCAACTTAAAAGGTGAAACTAATATATGAGATAGACTCATTACATGCAAAGCGAGATAGTTCAAGCCTTGATTTGTCATACTTTTGATGATTATGGCTTACAGCTCATGAAAACCCCAAATTCACAATCTCAGAAAATTAGAATATTGTGAAAAGGTTCAATATTCTAGGCTCAAAGTGTCCCACTCTAATCAGCTAATTAAGCCATAACACCTGCAAAGGGTTCCTGAGCCTTTAAATGGTCTCTCAGTCTGGTTCAGTAGGAATCACAATCATGGGAAAGACTGCTGACCTGACAGTTGTGCAGAAAACCATCATTGACACCCTCCATAAGGAGGGAAAGCCTCAAAAGGTAATTGCAAAAGAAGTTGGATGTTCCCAAAGTGCTGTATCAAAGCACATTGATAGAAAGTTATGTGGAAGGGAAAAGTGTGGAAGAAAAAAGTGCACAAGCAGCAGGGATGACCGCAGCCTGGAGAGGATTGTCAGGAAAAGGCCATTCAAAAGGGTTGGGGGCTTTCACAAAAAGTGGACAGAGACTGGAGTCAGTGCATCAAGAGCCACCACACACAGACGGATCCTGGACATGGGCTTCAAATGTCGTATTCTTCGTCAAGCCACTCCTGAACAACAAACAACGTCAGAAGCGTCTTACCTGGGCTAAAGAAAAAAAGAACTGGTCTGTTGCTCAGTGGTCCAAAGTCCTCTTTTCTGATGAGAGCAACTTTTGCATCTCATTTGGAAACCAAGGACCCAGAGTCTGGAGGAAGAATGGAGAGGCACACACTGCAAGATGCTTGAAGTCCAGTGTGAAGTTTCCACAGTCTGTGTTGATTTGGGGAGCCATGTCATCTGCTGGTGTTGGTCCATTGTGCTTCATTAAGTCCAGGGTCAACGCAGCCGTCTACCAGGAGATTTTGGAGCACTCCATGCTTCTTTCTGCAGACGAGCTTAATGGGGATGCTGACTTCATTTTCCAGCAGGACTTGGCACCTGCCCACACTGCCAAAAGTACCAAAACCTGGTTCAATGACCATGGGATTACTGTGCTTGATTGGCCAGCAAATTCGCCTGACCTGAACCCCATAGAGAATCTATGGGGCATTGCCAAGAGAAAGATGAGAGACATGAGACCGAACAATGCAGAAGAGCTGAAGGCTGCTATTGAAGCATCCTGGTCTTCCATAACACCTCAGCAGTGCCACAGTCTGATAGCATCCATGCCACGCCGCATTGAGGCAGTAATTGATGCAAAAGGGGCCCAAACCAAGTACTGAGTACATATGCATGCTTATACTTTTCAGAGGTCCGATATTGTTCTATGTACAATCCTTGTTTTATTGATTTCATGTAATATTCTAATTTTCTGAGATTGTGAATTTGGGGTTTTCATGAGCTGTAAGCCATAATCATCAAAAGTATGACAAATCAAGGCTTGAACTATCTCGATTTGCATGTAATGAGTCTATCTCATATATTAGTTTCATCTTTTAAGTTGCATTACTGAAATAAATGAACTTTTGCACGATATTCTAATTTTTCGGGTTTCACCTGTATTTCAGTAATGCAACTTAAAAGGTGAAACTAATATATGAGATAGACTCATTACATGCAAAACAAGATAGTTCAAGCCTTGATTTGTCAAATTTTTGATGATTATGGCTTACAGCTCATAAAAACCCCAAATTCACAATCTCAGAAATTTAGAATATTATATGAAATCAATAAAACAAGGATTGTACATAGAACAATATCGGACCTCTGAAAAGTCTAAGCATGCATATGTACTCAGTACTTGGTTTGGGCCCTTTTTGCATCAATTACTGCCTCAATACGGCGTGGCATGGATGCTATCAGCCTGTGGCACTGCTGAGGTGTTATGGAAGACCAGGATGCTTCAATAACGGCCTTCAGCTCTTCTGCATTGTTTGGCCCCATGTCTCTCATCTTTCTCTTGGCAATGCCCAATAGATTCTCTATGGGATTCAGGTCAGGTGAGTTTGCTGGCCAATCAAGCACATTAATCCCATGGTCATTGAACCAGGTTTTGGTATTTTTGGCAGTGTTAGCAGATGCCAAGTCCTGCTGGAAAATGAAGTCAGCATCCCCATAAAGCTCGTCTGTGGAAGGAAGCATGAAGTGCTCCAAAATCTCCTGGTAGACGGCTGCATTGACCCTGGACCTAATGAAGCACAGTGGATCAATACCAGCAGATGACATGGCTCCCCAAATCAACACAGACTGTGGAAACTTCACACTGGGCTTCAAGCATCTTGCAGTGTGTGCCTCTCCATTCTTCCTCCAGACTCTGGGTCCTTGGTTTCCAAATGAGATGCAAAAGTTGCTCTCATCAGAAAAGAGGACTTTGGACCACTGAGCAACAGACCAGTTCTTTTTTTCTTTAGCCCAGGTAAGACACTTTTGACGTTATTTGTTGTTCAGGAGCGGCTTGACAAGAGGAATACAACATTTGAAGCCCATGTCCAGGATCCGTCTGTGTGTGGTATCTCTTGATGCATGACTCCAGCCTCAGTCCACTTCTTGTGACAGTCCCCAATACTTTTGAATGGCCTTTTCCTGACAATCCTCTCCAGGCTACGGTCATCCCTGCTGCTTGTGCACCTTTTTCTTCCACACTTTTCCTTTCCATATAACTTTCTATTAATGTGCTTTGATACAGCACTTTGGGAACATCCAACTTCTTTTGCAATTACCTTTTGAGGCTTTCCCTCCTTATAGAGGGTGTCAATGATGATTTTCTGCACAACTGTCAGGTCAGCAGTCTTTCCCATGATTGTGATTCCTACTGAACCAGACTGAGAGACCATTTAAAGGCTCAGGAACCCTTTGCAGGTGTTATGGCTTAATTAGCTGATTAGAGTGGGACACTTTGAACCTAGAATATTGAACCTTTTCACAATATTCTAATTTTCTGAGATTGTGAATTTGGGGTTTTCATGAGCTGTAAGCCATAATCATCAAAAGTATGACAAATCAAGGCTTGAACTATCTCGCTTTGCATGTAATGAGTCTATCTCATATTTTAGTTTCACCTTTTAAGTTGCATCACTGAAGTAAATGAACTTTTGCACAATATTCTAATTTTTTGAGTTTCACCTGTACTTTGAGAATTGTGGGATGGGTATTGGTGAATATCTAATATTTTTTGCAAAGAAACTAGCTAAATGCCTTATTCATCTTTTCTGCACACAAACACATCCCTAACTGTATTGACATCCAAGTGCTTGTTGGATAGAAAATTTACAATAAAATCAGGACCACATAAACCCAGTTTATTTCAAGCATCACAATCATAAGAACCAAATTAAGCCCTGTCTTACTGGGGAAAATTTATTTCTTATGGAATAAATCTTTTTCCTTTCTTGAATTCATTCTGCTTTATGCTTCCATTCACATAGCTTGCCTATTCTTCTGCTCCAGAGAGGAAGAGAACAAATCAAGCTATTTTCTTCCATTGTTTTTTTCCAAATGCTAATTATCAGTATGATGGGATTCTTCAGCTCTTACTCTATTTCAAATGGACATGGATTGGCGTATTTTATATTGGCATTGGCAGTCAGGCAGAATTGTTACTCTGGAAGGTATTACCTTTCTTTTCAAAGCATGGCATCTGCTTTGACTTCATTGAAGAGTTACCCGGAGGACAGACTGTGATTTTGGAAACAAACCGTGCCAAAATAAGCCTGGCCTTGAAGAGCACAGCCAATGCAGTTATCTTTCATGGAGAATTTCATAGTGTTGGGTTTTTATGGATTTTACTCAACGTTGTAGAATATGATGATATGGCGGGGAAAAAAGGAAAGGTCTGGATCATGACAGCAGATGTGGACTTCACCTCAACCCTGTTTCAAAGAAACTGGAGCATGGATTTCCTTCATGGTGCTCTATCCTTGGCAATCCAATCTAAGGAAGTGACCAGATTCCAGAGATTTGTTCAGATGAGGAATCCTATTTTGCATAAAGGAGATGGCTTCTTGAAAGAGATCTGGAAACAACTGTTTGATTGTCTGATTCCAAACTCTTCCACTGAGTCAGTGGACCAGAATATCTGCACTGGAGTGGAAAGGTTGGAGGATCTTCCTATGACTGTTTTTGAAACAAGGATGACTGCCCACAGTTACTGTGTTTACAATGCTGTCTATGCTGTTGCACATGCTTTGTATGCCCTGTATTCATCCATAGACCATCAAAGATCAGGAATGACATGGAAAATTCTGAAACAACAGCTGTGGAAGGTAAATCTCCTTTTCAGACTAGTGCAAGATATGGCACCATATTGTTGTGAATTTAATAAAACCAATACAACGTTTCAGGGTTAGCCAGAGACATTGTATATTGTGCAAATAGGTTCAAAGCTTGTACATGAAGCGTTGAACAAAGACAGAAATCAGTTACAATGGTTTTTATACTCTTCTAAGACAAAGGATTCTGTTAACTCAGCAGTTTATGTGATCATATACATTTGTCATATTTAATTGACACTTCCCAATTACTAAATTTTACATTTTTCTTTGCCAACAGTCATAATTCTTTTTGCCAATTACTGAAGCATAGATTCAAATTATCTCTTGTTGATATTACATGTGGTCATCCTTTGATCTGTTTTAACCTTCAAACAAATATCTCTATCTCTGGCAACTGAGGGGCCCCTCTTGTGAATGTTTCTACTTCAAAGGAATTCTCTGCCTTTCATCTGGATAATTGGCTTCCCTCAAACAAGCACATTTCCTTTCTTACAATACTATGAATTAGGGTTAGGGTTAGGGTTAGGGTTAGGGTTAGCCCTTCAGTGATCATCCAGCTGGATTTACCTACATTAATATCTATTGATAGAACAGTAATATTATGAGTTTTTTGTATTTAATTGGTTATCTCACCATATCTGTTTAAAGAGCAGTGTGTGTGATTGTTTGTGTGTGATTAACTAATAATTGTAAGATGTTTGGGCCCAGAGATCTTCATATTTCCATGAAGAAGAATCATTTTTTTCTTCAGGTTGTATGCATATATGAATATCTGCGGCTCAAGCAAATCAGCAGAGAAAAAAGTTGGAATGAGCTGCCCTGTACTGTAGATTCTTTCCATTTTTAGTTAGCACTTTAGTTTAGTTAGCAGTTGTAGAACTGGCCTAGGTTCCAGTTATGGTTCAGTGCAATGCTCTTCCCCCAATATTTTATTCCAAATTGGATGCAAATTATTTCCTTTCATTTGAACTTTAAAATTTTTTCTCCATGTTGGACTTCTCTGTTATCTTTCTAAAAATGGGCGACATTCGTTGTTTTTGGTTTTGCACTATTGTTCTGCAAAAATCAATTTGCAGACAAAGAAATCTAGTCTCGATTTAATTCTCAGATCCATTTTTATATCGTTTTTCAAAAGAAATATTCTTATAAAATCCCACCAGATAGATTTATGACGTAATGTTTCTGCCATATATATCAAGATCATGGCTCATTTCTAAACAGAAAGACATGTTTCTGCAATTCAATTGAGCTTTGTAATAAAATATTTTATAGAATTATTCTCTATTGTTAGTGCTAAGTGATGCTGTCATTCAAATGGAGGGAGGAGGGGTAGCATAGGGACAAGCTGTATTTTATAACCTTTATCCTGGGTCTAAGTGCCCTGAAGCATTCTCACCTTTTGTGGAATGTAATAAGGAGGGAGGGGCATGTGGATTGTTTCAGTTTGTTGGAAGTGGAAGAAGACACTGGGAATGGCTCCTTATCTGTTTCTCAGGATGGCTGTTGCAATAATATCTTCAAACCTGTGGATTGGCTGAATTCACATCGGACTAGAGGGAGAGGTTTTAAAGTCCTATTTCTAACTGTATAGTTTGGGAGGGAATTTAGTGTGCTTTGCCTTTGTCCTGCTATCACTTCTTCTCAATAAAAGGTTCCTTTTGAATCATCATGTTTCAAGAGTCTACACTTTCTTGGGAAAGGAGGAGAGGCAAGGCCTTACCTGCTGGTGGCCCTTTGTTTATGAACAGAGTGGCTTAGCCAAGATATCCATTCATAAATCTTAGCCTCTTCAGGCTTCTGCTTGAAGTTGTTTTCATATAGCAGAAAGGCTGGGACTGCTTTCTGCCTTTATTAACGTGGTTTTTCACCTCTTTTCCTTTAGGGGAAATATTCTATTCTGCCTCATTTAATATCCTGTGGAATATTTTATTCTGGAGAAGGGGCCCGTCCCACAATATCATGCTTTCATCTTGTTTCTAATTTTTCCCTCCTTGCTCTTTAGCTTCACCATTTTCTGAGAGGAGTTTCATTCAATAACAGTGCCGGAGACAAGATTTCCTTCGATGAAAATGGTGAATTCAGAGGAGGATTTGATATCATAAACTGGGTCACATTCCCAAACCAATCCTTCCATAGAGTTAAAGTGGGAACCATAGATCCAGATGGACTCTCACATCAGATGCTGACCATTTCAGAGGACAATCTTATCTGGCCCACCTGGTTTAATCAGGTAGAATCCACACCATGTCCTCCTTGATTTATTACTTTGCTCACTATTCCAAGGAAGTTGACATAAACCCAGCACAATTTAATTATTTTCCGCTGAGCAATTTTGTCTTAAGAAAAAAAAAAACTGATCAAGAACTGAGTAATCTGACACATGATAATATGTACTTATTTAGTATATTGTCAAGTGACTATTGTGATAAAATATATATTCTATTTCAACTTGTTTTGGTTCAATCATAGGAATAGTTGATGAATCTAAGTGTCAGGGTTCCAACGGATGCCCTAATTAAATCATGAGCCTCGAGCCAATAACTGGATTTCAAAAGAAATCCAGTTATTTATTATGAGCTCAGCACGTACCCAAATGAAGTCAACTCTGACCCCACATAATTTACAGCCCTAATCATGACCCTGTTTCCCCTCTCCCCCCAGGGTGTGTCATCAATCACATTCACCAACAGAGCGATTTTGCAGGTTGTACAGGTTACTACCCTCTGGCTACTGTGCGTAACCCTGGGAAACAGCCTTGAGAGAGATGTCTGGAATGTACTCCTGTCTTTGGCTGCTGTGTTGCTTCATCAGTTTCCCATCTCCCTTGCCTATGGCAACTCGAGAGCAGGCCAGGGATGCTTTGCAAATTGACACTGAGTCGTTGTAGGAAGAGATTCTCTATCCATGTGATAATTGGGAATACAATGGATAGGTTAGGTGGCAAATTATGTAGTGGGACCCAAACTGTATATTTTATGGGGTTACCTTATGGCTTCAAAGTTATGTTCCTTTTTATTAAGTGAGCAGAGCTTACAGTACACATTAAAATGGACAATGATTTGATTACTGGATATGTGTGCCATTGGGAGCCAGTGACTCACTTCAAATGCTCCTGGAACTCATATATTTCTGTGTGACATTGCTAATGAAGTTCAACCAGGAACTTTTATTATGATGTCACAATATATGTTTAACTCATTCTGAAGTCACTCTGTCTATAGGCACATTTGTTAATCCATTCATAACATAATCTCAAAGAAGATTATAGCATGTAGCAGTGCTTTGTTGCTTTTTGTTTGTCTCTTGAATAGTTTTATGAAACTTACATTAAGAAGTAAGCTATTATCTCAAAAATGATGTTGGTAAATCATACTTGTGAAATCCTTTTCTATTTCTACAAATCAATAGTATTAATCAGGTTAATTATAGTGTTTTACTGACTCTGGCCAGTTTGACATTTTTTGTAACTTAATTTTGATTTGCTACAGAATCCAAGGCAGCTATAAGACCCAAAAGTTATGCTTCCAATAATAAAATGTGTGTCATTAAGTTTAATTTGTAGGTGAGCTCACAGGAGCATTACCTGTAACAGCTGAAACATGCAGTTGATATGTGGAGTAAGAAAGAGTCCATCTTCCTCTTGGCCTTATTGCAAAACTTCCATGAGCACCTCCATGTCAACATGTTGCAATTTATGAATATTATTTTGAAATATATTAATATATTTTATTTCCTTCATGGGCAGATATTACCTCTCTCCCTGTGTAATAATAATTGCCCTTTAGGTTACAGAAAGACCGCAAAAGAAGGAGAACCATTTTGCTGCTATGATTGCATTCCATGTCCACAGGGAAAGATCACAAATCAGACAGGTAAGAGATGTTATGGAAGACTCTGGATGTTGTCTATCATTTCAATACATTACTCAATTTCCTAAATGTGTACAACTTTTCATAACTCAGTATTGCATTTCTACTGGAAACAGTGGACTATACGAGCCAAAGTTTTTGTTTATCAATTATTCCCCAGTACCTGGATGAAGCTGTCTATTTGGATCCGCTCCAGTCCGGCTTCAGACCTGGGTACAGCACGGAAACGGCATTGGTCGCGTTGGTGGATGATCTCTGGAGGGCTCAGGATAGGGGTTACTCCTCTATCCTGGTCCTGTTAGATCTCTCAGCGGCTTTTGATACCATCGACCATGGTATCATGTTGTGCCGGCTGGAGGGACTGGGAGTGGGGGGGCACCATTTTACGGTGGTTCTCCTCCTATCTCTCCGACCGGTCGCAATCTGTGTTGACAGGGGGGCAGCGGTCGACCCCAAGGCACCTTGTTTGTGGGGTGCCACAAGGGTCGGTCCTCTCGCCCCTCCTGTTCAACATTTATGTGAAGCTGCTGGGTGAGATGATCCAGGGTTTTGGGGTGGAGTTCCATCAGTACGCTGATGATACTCAGCTGTACATCTCCACCCCAGACCATCCCAATGATGCCTTGGAAGTGATGTCCCAGTGCCTGGAGGCCGTGCGGATCTGGATGGGGAGAAACAGGCTTTGACTCAACCCTTCCAAGACCGAGTGGCTGTGGCTGCCGGCATCCCGGTATAGCCAGCTGGCGCCATCGCTGGTTATTGGGGGCGAATCATTGGCCCCCACGGAAAGAGCCCGCAGCTTGGGTGTCCTCCTGGACGCACGGCTGTCTTTACAAGAGCATATGATGGCCGTGGCCAGGGGGGCTTTTATCAGGTTTGCCTGATACGCCAGTTGCGCCCCTTTCTGGATCGGGACTCCCTACGCACGGTCACTCAAGCACTCGTCACTTCTCGTCTGGACTATTGTAACGCTCTCTACATGGGGTACACCCGGAGGCTCCAATGGTGCAGAATGTGGCCGCGCGTGGGATTATGGGAGCGACGGGGCCCTCACATGTGACTCCTCTCCTGCACGAGCTGCATTGGGTTCCGGTGGACTTCCGGGTGCACTTCAAGGTGTTGGTGATCACCTTTAAAGCGCTCCATGGCTTAGGGCCGGGGTACTTACAGGACCGCCTTCTGCCACCAATTGCCTCCCACTGGCCAGTTTGCTCCCACAGAGAGGGCCTCGTCAGGGTGCCGTCGGCCAGACAATGTTGGCTGGCGACCCCCAGGGGTAGAGCCTTCTCTGTGGTGGCACCTACCCTCTGGAACAATCTTCCCCAAAGATACGAGTGATCTCCGACCTCCGGACTTTTCGTCGGGCCCTAAAAACCTATTTTTTTCAGTTAGCCGGGCTGTCCTGATTTTACAGTTAGTTTTAAAATTTGATATGGATTTTAATTGAAAGTTTTAAATTACGGGCCAAATTTATTAAATTATTTTAAATCTATTTTTTAACTTTTGTATATAAATGTTTTTTATCTTGGCTGTTCACCGCCCTGAGTCCGAAAGGAGAAGGGCGGTATAGAAATCTAAAAAATAGAAAAACCCGGTTGGTGACTTGCAGCGACAGGGTGTGGAGTGAGTGCTCGCTGCTCCTCTTCACCTCTTTTCATCACGTTTTGGGGATCCCTTGGGGGGCGCAGGACCCGGAGAGCCCTGCGGACAAGAGGGGAAGCCAGGCGAGTGGGAAAGTGGGGCGCAACCACTTCTCGCTGGACCCGGCGGCTCTGTCAATCCAACGTGGTGAGCTGGCCGCTAATGGCCGGCCTGAAGCTGCAATAGCCAGCAAGTGACGGGGAGTTAAGAAGGAGATCGGAGGTGCGGTGTTAGCTCTAAAACCTTATTCCCATACCCTGGAGTGATCTAGCGCCGAAAGAGGAGGTCGGTGCTGTCGGGAGAGGAGCGTTCTGATCCGATGTGAGGCGGCGACGGAGAGGGTAAAGCGGATTGCAACTACAGAGACCCGACAACCCGACGAGCTGACGAGAGTCACAGAGGGAGCAGATTGTCTTTTTAAAGAGCTCCAGATGGTGCGGTGAGAAAGGGAAGCAAAGGGAAAGTCTATTGGGGCGGTTGGGTTTTGTTTGGCGATCAAAGTGAATAAGAAGAAGGAGAAATTTGCGACCTGCCTTTGAGAGCTCTAGAGAGTGTTGGAGAAACAGGAAGTGCGTCCATCGAAGTGGAAGACTGAAACAGCGGAGGACTGACAAGGAGACGCTCTAGTCGTGAGTGTTTACCACTGAGAAGTGCCGGAACCTAGCAGAGCTGAGAGGCGAAGACTTAAAGCTGGGCGATCACCGTTTTACATCATAGATATACTTTTATTTATTTCCCTTCCTGCTCTTTCGAGTATCTGGGACTTTAATACTCAGAACTTTGATTCTGTCCCTGATAAGTACTTTTAAAATTACCAAAAAAAAAATTTACACTATACTATCAAGTAGACTATCTATCAAGCAGATTTCCTTAGTGTTAAGAAATATTGAACTCATAAAATTGATTAATTAAGTATTGACCTTATTTAATAGTTATTGGATAAAACTTTATATTAGGATATAGACTTGTATTTATTGAATTGATTTGATATAATATTGATATTTTATATATATTTATCTAGGTATATTTATTTTATCTATTGAATCTATTGAATCTTAAATATTTATCCCTATTGGTAATAGTTATTTCATTGATATTCACTTTTTAGTAATATTGTATTCCATATTAAGGGCTAAACTTAGATATATAAGAATTATTGAGAGAATTGACAAATTTTATTAATTAATTATTAATTAATCTATTAACGTAATTTATTAACTGCTCAACTTATTAACTTATTAATTCATTTATATTAACAAATTATATTAAGACTGTACTTAGCCTTATAAGAACCCTACTTTTACATATTGTGGTTAGCTGTAACGTAGAATTATCGTATCATAGTAATCTTTAAATCAAGTTCTACCTGAAACATATTAAGAGATTAGTGGGAATTAATTAAGGAGGTTGGGACTTAAGATAGTGCCCCGGAGTAAAAGGTGGCAAGCGTCATTGGATGATTATTTGGAGAAAGATAGAAAATATAATTAGAGATCAAAAAGCACTTTTGAAAGAAATGGCAAGCTTGACATCAACAATCGCAAAAACCAATAAAAAAGTGCCATCTATCCCCACATTAGCAATGTCATCTCCAGCCACCCAGAAATTAGTAGAAGGTCTACAGAAAACAGACAAACCCCCAGCAACTCCAACACTGCAGACGGTACAATCGTCTCTGTTAACAATACAAGAAACCATGCTTGCGATGCAAGAAAAACTTTTGAATAGCCATTCTGAATTGAAACTGGATATACATGGACTTGATGCTAAAATGAATGAGATTCAAATCTCGATCGCTAGTAACGAGAACAGAATTCAAAAAGCGGAACAAAGAATAGAAAAAAACGAGAAGAAACTGGACATGGTTGATCAAACCCTGTTGGCGCAGAATAAAGAAACGGAAGATGCCCTAATTCAACTCGAGATGGACAAGGCCTCATTTTACTTGCGATTCCAAAACATAGTGGAAGACAAAGAAGAGGACTTAGGAGATAAGATGGCTGAGTTGATTGCAGTGACTCTCCAACAGGATAAGCAAGAAATAATTCGAGAGATCGACGAAATCTACAGAGTCCAAACAAATTACGTGAGAAGGAATAGGCTCCCTAGAGAAGTCCATGTTCGGTTTGCTAGGAAAAAAGTGAGAGACATTTTGTATAATATTGCCAGGGAGGAAAAAATTATCTTTGGGGGAAAAGAAGTGAACATCTTAAAACAAATTCCAAGGAAAGTGAGGGAGAGGAGGAAAAACTATAGATTTCTGACAAACCAACTAAACAGGAGAAGTATAATATTTAGGTGGCTTTTGCCAGAAGGAATGCTTATATCCTGGCAAGGGAGGAAAATTAAAATCGATTATGTAAGCGATGCCCAAGACTTCCTAGAGCAATTAAGGGGAGGTGAAGAGGAACAAATTAGTAAGGAGGAAAACGAAATAGTAAATACGGAAGAAGAGACATCTCAAGAACAAATCACAACAGAAGACATAGAAGAGGAGAAGAAAAAGGAAGACACAGAAGAAAGGGGGAAAAAAACTAGACCAGTGAGAGCAGTTACTTTAAAAGGTAAATAAGAACCAGAGATTAGAGAACAGTTACAGGAATGAATGATACTAAGATCTTATCGTTAAATGTGAACGGCTTAAATGATTACAAAAAAAGGAGGATAGTATTGTCGAAATTGGCGAAACAAAATCCCGACATAATTTGTATCCAAGAGGTTCACATAAAAAAAGAAGAAGCCAACTACTTAAATTTTATTAAATTTGGTAAAGTATTCTTTTCATTAGCTGAGAAAAGAAAAAGGGGGGTGGCTATCTATGTTAAGAAAGGAATAGAGGCAGAATGTAAATATAAAGATGAAAAAGGGAGAATACTTATAGTAGAAATAATGAGGGGTAATTCCAAGGTGTTACTGGTTGGGGTTTATGCCCCGAATAAAAAACAAGGGAAATTTTACCGGAAATTACATGAACAGCTGGCAAATTGGGCAAATTACGAAATATGTATGTTAGGGGACTTTAATGGAATAATAGATCCAAAATATGATTACAAATGTGATATAACTAAAAAGAATAAAAGATCTCCCTTACCAAAGTCCTTTTTTGATTTAGTGGACGAGATAAACCTAGTCGATATGTGGCGTATCCTACACCCCCATGACAGACAATTTACTTTCTATTCAATGCCACAAAACTCTTGGTCTAGAATAGATATGGTCTGGGCTACCAGAAAACTGGGCCTAGAAATTAAAAAGGTCAACATGTGCATAAATGCTTGGGCAGACCATAAGTTCCTTGAAATTAGCTGGCACCACGATACAAAGAAAATTCAACAGAGATGGAGCCTAAGGACTAAGCTGCTATATGAAGAAGAGTTTATACTGAAATTGAATGAAGAAGTCAAACGCTTCTTCATAGAAAATGGAAATCGAGAGACAGCCAAAGAAATTGTCTGGGACACTATGAAGGCATATGTGAGAGGGGTTGCCATCTCATATGCCGCCTTCAAAAACAAGGAAAAAAGAAAGACTAGAGAAGAGCTCACTAATAAGTTATCGCAAGCTGAAGATAAACTCCAGCAATGCCCGGGAGACGAGGCGACCAAACAACAGTGGTTGATGACGAGACATAGATTGAACTTATTGGACCAAGAGGAAATGGCGCAAAAAATAAAAAGAACCAAGCATTATTGTTTTGAGAACGCTAACAAATCAGGGAGATGGCTGGCATATAAACTAAAAAAAGAGAAGGAAAAAAATCAAATATTAGTATTAGAAGACTCCCAGGGTAATTTGCTGACGAAGGAAGAAGATAAATTGGAGAGTATAAGAAAGTTTTACGAAGGCTTATATAAAAGTGAAAGAATTGCGTCAAACAAGGTAGAACAGTACCTGTTGGATGCTAATCTACCGTTAATCCCTGAAGAAGAAAAGGAAAGGTTAAATGAAAAGATCACTATAGAGGAATTAAAAACGGCCCTTTCTAAAATAAAGAAGAATAAAACTCCAGGCCCAGATGGTCTTCCCGGGGAATTATACCAAAAATTTGATGACGCCCTAAAATTAGAGTTACTAGAAATACTGAATGAGGCTCTGGCGGGTATCACAATTCCAGATTCGTGGAGGGAAGCGTATTTGACGCTTATTTTGAAAGAGGGTGCCGACCCGAAACAGATATCCAACTACAGACCTATCTCATTGTTGAACGCAGATTATAAACTGTTCATGAATATAATTGCGGAGAGGTTCAAAAAAATTTTAAATCGGTGGATACACAAGGATCAAAATGGCTTTCTCCCAGGGAGACAGATTAGAGACAATCTGAGAATAGTTTTAAACACCTTTGAATACTACGAACAACATCCTGAAAAACAGCTGGCCTTAATGTTTGTCGATGCCCAAAAGGCATTCGACAACTTGAATTGGACGTTTATGATAAATCAAATTGACCTAATGGGATTCGGTACTAACTTTAGGAAGATGATTGAGAATATCTATAAAAACCAGAGGGCAAATATACTAGTGAATGGAGACAGAACCCAATTGTTCCAGATTCAAAAAGGAGTGAGGCAGGGATGCCCCCTGTCCCCCTTATTATATATTTTGGCGCTAGAGGTGCTACTTAGAAAAATAAGAGCTAACAATGATATCAAAGGATTAAAGATTAGGAACGAATTATTCAAAACCCAAGCTTTTGCTGACGATGTAGCCCTCATAATGGAAGACCCATTAGAATCCGGTGGAAAATTAATGCAGGAAATACAGGAATATGGAGAGGTGGCCGGCCTTAAACTCAATAAGGATAAAACTAAATTATTAGTGAAAAACATGACAGACCTTCAAAAAGAAGAATTAGAAGATTTATTAGGCCTCCAGACAGTTAGGAAAATAAAATACTTGGGAATATGGATCACCGCGAGATTCTCCTCATTAAAAGATGATAACTACATCCCCCTTCTGCAGAAAACACACCAAGATCTTGAAAGATGGAAAAAGCTCAAATTGTCTCTGGCAAAATTGCAGCGATTAAAATGAATATCCTACCAAAAATTTTGTTCCTATTCCAAAACATTCCGTTATCTTTAGATAAAAAATTCTTTTTGGACTTGAACAAACATATCAGGAATTTTCTGTGGGAGGGCAAGAAATCGCAGATTTCTTTTAAGATACTCCAAGGGAAAAGGAATTTGGGAGGTTTTGGGCTCCCTGACTGGGAACTATATCAAAAGGCGGCAAAAATAATCTGGATTAAGGAGTGGATCAAGTTACAAGATAGGAGAACCCTGACCTTGGAAGGACATGACCTTCTAGAAGGATGGCACTCCTTCCTTTGGGATATAAAGAATAAGAAAAAATCCTATTTTCATAAACATAAAATTAGGGAGACCCTTATTCACACGTGGGTCGAAATTAGACAGAAGAGCTATACGAAAGTACCCAACTGGCTTTCCATCATGGAAGCGTTGGCGGCACCAAACAGGAGAGATGAGTACAAATGGGGTACATACAAGGATATCCTCGATGAAGAAGGGAAACTTAAATCACTGGACCTATTGAGAGATCAGGGCCTAAACTTGGATTGGTGGAACTATTTTCAGATCAACTCAAGATTCCAAAAAGACAGAGACAAATTTGGTATAGCAGCGAAATTTGGGAACTTTGACAAAATTATTTGGGGAACAGATAAGAAAATGTTATCAAAAATCTATAACTTTCTATTAGATGAAGATAGGGCAGAGTCCATAGCAAGAAATCAACTGAACATCTGGGAAAAAAATTTAGGACATAGACTAAATTTCAATGATTGGGAGATAGCTTGGAATAGAAACTACAAAATAACTAAATCGACAACGTTTAGGGAAAATCATTACAAATTGTTACACAGGTGGTATCTAGCCCCAGCGAGGCTAGCCAAGATGTTTCCAAATCTCTCCCCCACATGTTGGAAATGTGGAAAAATGGTCGGTACCTTCTACCACCTATGGTGGACCTGCCCTGAGACTAAAAAGTTCTGGTCCAAAATCCGACATTGGCTCTGTGAAATAACGGCACAGGAGGTAGACCTAGCCCCAGAGCTTTTCCTCCTAGGCATAACCGAAGAAGGCTTCAACAACAATAAAACCCAACTGATAATCCAGATTATAACTGCGGCTAGATTAGCTTTCGCAAAATGCTGGAAAAACAAACTTATGCCCTCAGAAGAAACTCTAATAAATAAGATCCTAGAGTGCGCAGAAATGGCGAAACTGACAAGTGAGTTAAAAAACGAGGACAACTCAAAATATTATGACGTATGGGGTATTTGGTACCACTGGTTGAACAATAAGACGAAAACATGACCTTAGAATTTGACTTGGCACATGTATTATAGTTGTATTGTATAAAATAATGTATAGTTAAGGATGAAGTCTTTTTTTTTAACTTTTGTTTCACAATATTGTATAAACACTGCACCTCCGAAAGGAGAGATAGATTGTATACTTTCTTTTTTGTTTTGGAAAACTCAATAAAGTATTTTAAAAAAAAAAAAAGAAATCTAAAAAATAAATAAATAAATAAATAAATAAATTTCTCTATTGTGGTTTATTATCAGGTGAAAGTTGATGAAAATAGTGATGAAGGGAATACTGAATATCTTTCTTATTGAGGCATCTTTGAAGTCTTTTGAAACTTTTGCCGAATTCAATTTTTCCCTACAACGACCTTTCTCCTTCTCTACCCATTCTCTCCCAGCTCCCTGCACTGACCTTTCTCCTTTTCTGCCCATCTACTCAGGGTTGGACTTCAAAAATGTTAGCAATGGGTTCTCTGCCCAGTTGCTGGGTGGGCATACCCATGGTGGGTGTGGCCTAGTCAGCCTCCTGCACCATGGCGGGGGGAGGGAGGTTTGTCCTCCCCGGACTTTGGAGGCTTTCCTTGAGCCTCTGGGAGGGCAAAAACTGACTCCCCGGGCTCCAGAGGCCCTCTGGAGGCCAGTTGCTGGCCTTCCTGAACTTCTGGCAGGCCGTTTTTCACCCTCCCTGAGCCTCTTCACGACCTGCACTTACCTGCATCCAAAACAGGCCACAGAGGGACTCCTGGGAGGGGCAGGGTGGGGTGGGCCAGAAGTGGGATTTGGGGGTTCTCCAAACTGCACAGAATCTTAGCTAGAGGTTCTCCTGAACCTCTGCGAACCCCAGCAGCCCATCCCTGCATCTACTGAAGCAGAGATTCCTGGCTCTATTTGCTGTCTTCCTTTCCCAGCTTCTCTGATGAATGTAGTTCCCTGAACCTTTTGTAAAACTGCACTGTCTTCATCAACCTGCATGATCAAAAGACCTTTAAAAGAAACTTTAAAAGACACAAATCCAGAAAAAGAGGCAATGTCTTTAATATTTTAATGATTTATATTTGTACATCAACTCCAATTCCCTGCTTTAACACTTGGTTTAACATACATTTCCAAAATATATTCTCATTCTCAGACTAATGGTCTCCTAACCATTCTACTATTATTTGCTCTTCCAGATATGGACCAATGCTTCCAGTGCCCAGAAGATCAGTATCCAAACAATAAGCAGAATTTTTGCCTTCTTAAATACAGAACATACCTCTCTTATGAAGAAACATTAGGAAGCAGCTTGATGACAGTGGCCATTATTCTTTCTTTTATTACAATTTCTATACTAGGAGTATTCCTGAAGTACCACAACACTCCTATCATTAAGGCCAATAACCGCAGTCTCTCCTACACCCTCCTCATCTCCCTCCTCCTCTCCTTCCTTTGTCCTCTGCTTTTCATTGGCAGACCCATGACAGTGACCTGTCTCTTTCGACAGACTGCTTTTGGGATCATCTTCTCAGTGGCTGTTTCTTGTATATTGGCCAAAACCATCACTGTGGTTCTTGCCTTCATGGCCACCAAGCCAGGATCAAAGATGAGGACATGGGTTGGGAAAAGACTGGCCCTTTCCATTGTTCTCTCCTGCTCCCTCATTCAAGCTCTCCTTTGTACTGTGTGGCTGGCCACCTCACCCCCTTTCGTAGATGTTGATATGCACTCCTTTGTTTCTGAAATTGTTGTGGAATGCAATGAAGGGTCAGTTGCTATGTTTTATAGTGTCTTATCTTTTATGGGCTTCCTAGCTATGATCAGCTTTTTTGCAGCTTTCCTAGCTAGGAAGTTACCAGACACTTTCCAGGAAACCAAGTCTATTACCTTTAGTATGCTGGTTTTTTGCAGTGTGTGGTTATCCTTTATCCCTGCCTATGTGAGCACCAAAGGGAAATTCACAGTGGCTGTGGAGATCTTCTCCCTCTTGGCCTCCAGTGCTGGGCTGCTAACCTGTGTCTTTTTCCCCAAATGCTACATCATTATTGTGAGGCCTGATCTGAATAAAAGGGATAATCTAATAAAGAGAAATACATGAGCAATTGACTTTTGTCAATTTGCAAATAGGATTAGCATTGTGAGCTGAGGTGAAAGAACTTTATTTTTTAAAGCGAGTGGTGGTTAGCTACAGCTTTCCATAGGACTTTATTTAGTAGATTCAGATTCAACTGTAAACATGTGCAAGAGTCAAGCAAACTCAAATTATTTCAGACCCACAGGATTTAAAGTGAGATTTGGCAGAGATGTCACATTTTGCCCTTGCTAATTTTATTTTCTTCTTGAATCTTTGACCACTGTGGTAAGGCAATTTTTAGACATTAAGGATAATACATGGATGCAGTGAAAGTATAAACTCCAGTGGTATGTTTGATGATATTTAAAAATAATCCATCTTTTTGCTGAATATTGCACATTTTATAAATTATTTTAGAAAAGAAAAAAAGTACAGAAAGAAAGAAGAAAAAGAAATACAGAAAAAAGAAGCTTCCAATTTCTGATTTCCTTTGCTTCCAGTAATGACAAAATTATATCTTACTCTATAATTACCAAAGAAAGCACACTTTTTTCTATTACCCAGTTTTTTCCTAATCAGTGAAGCCACAAATCTTAAGGGCATTTTTCCAGTTTATGCAAAAACACAAATAGATGTTTTTCTCTACTCTTCTAAATTAAAATTATTTTAGCCAACAAGTTCCTTCATCTTTACTAACCATTTCTCTATTGTGGGTATAAGCAAAGTGTCAGGTTCCAGAAGGTTGGAATGAAAAACCACCAAACACAGTTCTGGTTTGTAGAGTTTTATCTCCGCTCCAACACAAACTGACCAACAAGGAATGCTTCAGCAAAACAATGAATTCTAGTCAGGGCTAACCACTCAGTGCTCCCCATCACCTTTTAAATGCTTCCTGCCTCCCCACTCTATCACATGCACAATCCCCTCCCCATGTGACCCCGGAACTGTTCATTTAGCAGGTGGCTGCTGCCCAGTTGGCCGCAGCCACCTCTCAGCTGTTTGCCACCATTGCCTCCCTCACCGCCTCTCAACTGTTGATGCTGCCACGGCTCCATTGTTTTATTAGGAGGCCAAGTGGGTGGAAGAAAGTTAGTCCCGGATGGTGGGCGGTGTTTGGATCATCCTGTCGCAATCTCCCCCACCAGAATGGCAGCCCCAGGCTGCCAGGCACGCCAGAGTTGAGACAAAGATTTTCAGTTTTGAGTATATAATAATCTTGCTGCAATTTTCATATATAAAAATAAAGTTCCATGGCTTTTTTTTCCCTAGTTATCTATGTATTTATCCTAAAAGAAATGTCTCTGGTTTCAATTGTATATTAGTCTTCCAAATATTCTGAATTATTTATTTCTATTCAAAATACTTTTGGCTTTTTTACATGTCTATCATACATAATAAAGTGACCATTCATGTTTTTCACATTTCAAATTTCTCTGGTGGTAATTTCCAACAATACATCATTTTATAAACATTATCTGTAAGACTAAAAGTGAAAATTTTAATTCTTTCAACCATATATTTCCCCATTGATCCATTTGTATATTATATTATACAGGTAATTGTCAATGTATAACCACAATTAAGAGTAGAATTTCAATCATTGAAGGGTTAGTAAGGGTTAGTGTCATTAAGCCAGACATCCAAATGGCTCCTTTTTCAATTATTGCAATTCTGGCATTCCTGATTGCTTTCATTAAGCAATCTCCCTGATTATTAAGTGGACAGAGAAACCAAACTACCAGCCAAAGAATTTCAGCTCTGTATTGAAATACGTACCCGGAGGGAAGAACTTCTTAGCGGACACCTTGTCAGGAATGCCTCAATTTCATAGTAGAAGAGAGGATATTGTCCAAGCAATGATACCTAAAACTCCAGCTGAACCCTCTTTACAGGTGACGGACAGTGTATGGCAAGAAGATTTGTGTCGTGAAACGGTGAAAGACATGTGGGCCCAGACTCACAAGTCCATATTGACACACCACAATGGGTTAGCTTGGATGGGGGTTCGGATTTACGTACCAGCAGCATTGCACCAATCAGTATTACGGCACTGTCATGACTCAAAATTGGGTGGTCATTTCAGATTCCTCAAAACTTTACATCTAACAAGACAGCAATTCTGGTGGCCCCAAATGCGCAAGGATATTAAACGATATGTTAGAGACTGTTCTATATGTGCAACGACTAAACCAAAGCCCGGTCAGCCCTTGGGTCTCTTACAGCCTGTAGTCAGTCCTACGGGGCCTTGGGAGGAAATCGCTATGGATTTTATCATAGAGCTCCCGGAGAGCGATGGGAATACCGTAATTTGGACCATAGTCGATCTTTTCTCCAAGCAAGCGCACTTTGTTCTATGTAAAGGATTGCCTTCAGCCCAGAAACTTTCAAAGATGTTTATCCAGCACGTGTATCGTCTACATGGGGTTCCATGACGTATTATCTCGGATAGGGGAGTTCAGTTCACGGCACGGTTCTGGCGTAACTTTATAACCCTGATTGGCTCTTCTCAAGGACTAAGTACAGCCTACCATCCCAGTACTAATGGCGCAGTAGAACGAGCAAACGCAATGGTAGAGCATTACTTACGGTGCTACGTGTCCTATCAACAAAACGATTGGTCGGACCTGTTACCATTTGCTGAGGTAGCATACAACAACACCATGCATCGGAGTACCGGAGCATCTCCATTTAAAATTGTCACCGGAAAAGAGTTCAATGCTATCCCCGAATTAAGTGGTCCAAGTTTGGGACCAACACCCCCAGCTCCAGCTGAATGGAGTACCAATATAAGTAAAGTGTGGCCGCAGATAAAAGCAGCCCTGGACAAGGTGGCGAATGAATACAAAGCGCAAGCGGACAAAAAACAAGCTAGCCATAAACCATTCCAATTAGGGGATCTCGTTTACCTATCCACTAAGTATATAAAGTTGAAAACCCCGTGTAAAAAACTTGGACCCCAAAATCGAGGCCCATTCAGGATCCAAAGGGTAATCAATCCAGTTACGGTAGTTCTAAAATTACCACCATATTTGGGAAAAATTCATCCCACTTTTCATTGTAGTTTGTTGAAACTACACAGGGTCCAGGCCCCGTAAAAGATGACCACTACGAATTGGATGGCGTTCTTGATTCCTGGGATTCCTGGATCCATAATGGGAGGCTTCAGTATCTAGTGAAGTGGAAGGGTTATCCTTTAGCTGAGGCTTCTTGGGTGGCAGATACGGACCTAAAAGCTCCTAAACTCTTAAATTCCTATCATAAAAATAACCCCAACAAACCGGGTCCCACAATCTAATCTATCTCTTTCATGTTTTGCAGGTGGACTCCTGGTAGAGGGGGCTGCCTGTCGAGATTCAAGCTGTCTCGACATAGCATGGGGAGGGGAGTTGCTGCAGATCCATTGCTGACAGGGGAAAACCCTACCTAACGAAGAAATCCAAGAAGCGGGCTGCTGCGACGATGTCTAGTGGTGGTGAGGGGTTGTTAGCTGTGCACTTTGGTGAAGGGTGGGTGGCAGGTGTTAATACCTTACTTGGAGATGGATGGTCACCCCGCGGCCAGGGCAGCATAGGGAGCTGACATCGCCCGCCGTCCCAAAAAAGGGCGGCACCTGGAAGCAATGCCGATTGGCTATCGCCTGCCGTCCCAAAAAAGGGCGGCACCCGGAAGCAATGCCGATTGGCTAATAGGGTGCCCGGTGTGAGAAATAAAAAAATTAGGATTATTCCTGTAAAACCATATAGCCTAAGTTACGCCATTTTAAAATCATGTCAAGGCTTTATTTTACTCTGTATAACCTGATTATATAATTTAGCTGACAGTTTAAGGAACATGAGAACGGAATTGTGTGGTTCCTGTGTTCTTGAGGAAGTTGTGTTCTTGAGAAAGTGATTATCTATGAGGAAGTATGTTTCAGGTCAACTTGACCTCGTTAAGAAGGGGAAGTACGCATATGCTGATATTACATGTATAAGCAATATTTTTAAGTAGGGTATTTTTATATATTGGAGTTATGGGGACTTTCCATAATGGGGATATCATGTGTTTATGTGCTTATCTGTTATATAAAGTCTGAAATTGTACTCAAGGGACATGCTTGTATCCTGTAAGGTGTAACCTGAAATTGTATAAAAGACGACGAGAACGAATGGTAAATTGCTCTCTCACTTTGAGGGAGACCTTTGCAAAGAAATAATTAATAAATTGTATTCTTGTCTTATCTCTCAACTCTCTGTCGATTATTTTCTTTTTTTTTTTTTTTTTAAATTTTTTATTGTAAACAAACATACACATATAGACATAAACATTAAAACAAACTAGACATAAACTAACTATACAATGAAGTCAAGTCGCATGACTTGAACTTTGAAAGTAGAGCTACTTCGGTAATTATATATCAATATATCTATATATATTATCTTTCATCTTGTATCAATGTTTATATAACGATATTTCCTGTTATTTACTTATTTTTGTAGTATTGGGTGGTAATCTCTTATTTCGTGTCTTTTTTATCTAACCATTTGTACCATTCTTGCCAAATTAAGTAAAACTCTGTATCTTCTTTTCCTTGTATTTCTTTGGTCAATTTGTCCATTTCTGCACATTCCATAATTTTTTGTATTATTTTTTCTTCTGGTGGCGTGTTTTCCAATTTCCACATTTGTGCGAAGACAATTCTAGCTGCAGTTAGGATATGTATTATCAAATATTGTGTCTCTTTTTTATAGTCCTTTGTCAGTATACCTAATAGATAAGTTTCTGGTCTGAGGGGTACTTTTTGGGCGGTAGTCTGTCGATTATTTTCTGGGTGACAGGCATTTCCTGTGTATCACACCCGGTTTATTTTGATTTTGTATAAATAGCGTTGGGAGGCAGCTGCTCCCAATGCCAACTTTATGTTTGTCAATTAACGTTCGTGTGTGACTGCTCCAAGAAATGAAAAGTAAACCCATTTACAACCTCATTCTTTGCTGCGAGTCATGTTTTCAACGGTTCGAATCACCTTGGAGAGCAGAATACGATTGATTTTTCTCTGTTTGTTCTGCTTTCTCTTCTTCTTTCTGGATCTGTTGCTTGTTTCTAGTTATTATTTGTTTAATATTCTCCATTTTATCATCCATCTTTTCTATTCTTTCCTTCATGTCTTCATCAAGTAATTGAATCATTGGTTTCATTTTGGCCTGCATCATATTTCTTTCTCTCTCCTGAAAAGTTCTATTTTCTCCGTTTCCAGTTCTATAGAAAGCTCTCTGGCTTGATCACTGCTTTTCTTGAGGGGTGGAAGACGATTCCACCTCCTACTCTTTGAGTCCCACTTTCACTCAGGCTAACTTTAAGGGGTCTCTTTGCTCAACAGAAGTTGGAAAAATCTCACCCAGATCAACCACACTGTTTCTCAGTCTTTTATGCTTTCTTCATTGGTCAGGTGTCATAGCTTTGGTCATGCATGCAATGGCCATCTTTTTCTTCCTGCCAGATTGAGAGCTAACTCTAGGTCAAACAAGGAGGTTGAAGTCTCCTTGTAATCCAAAGACTGTCCTCTCTATTTTCATCACCCCTCCTGAGTGACTTGGGTCCCTCAGAACCACCTGACAAGTCAAATTCTGTGTGATTCCATGAAGCCCCGTGGAGGGGCGCTGAATATTAAGGTATTCCTTAATATGGTTTTTAACCCATTTCCAGTCAGAGTCATTTTGCAACTTCCTCCAATGCCACATCACACCTCAACAACCTAAAACAAAAAACTGGCCTAACCTGTCACTTTTCATATGAATTGGCCACTCAATAATTTAAGACAGAAAAATGTTTGCCACAGAGGCTCATATAACAAATGACAACTAAAGAAAATAAATCATAGATTTATTAAAAATAAATAAAATAAAGCATAGATCTAAAAAGAGTGGTAGTAATAGTTGATCATTCAGACTTTTGAATTTTGCCTCCCATTTTGAAGTATGAAAGCAAGCTCATTTCAGCTAAATAAAATTATAAACTGGTCACAGACTTCAAAATTGGAAAATTCTCCTACAATTACATATACATTTCTTTTTTAAAAATTAAAACTTTCTTTTCATGAGCTGATGTTTATTGTTCAGTTCAGGTCTCATCACAATGATAAAACACTTGGGGAAAAAGATACACACCAATAATCCAGCACTAGAGGAGATCATGGAGAAAATCTCCACAGCCAACATATATTTTCCCCCTGTGCTTAGATAGGTTGGGATAAAACACAGCCAAACACTACAGAAGACCAACATGCTGAAGGTAATGAATTTGGCTTCATTGAAGCTGTCAAGTAACTTCCTAGCTAGAAAAGCAGCAGAGAAGCTAACCAGAGCAAGAAAACCCATAAAGCTGTGGGATCTATCACTCCAACTTTGAGTCTAAAGAAGGATTTGTTTGGGAATGTGATCCAATTGACAATATCATATCCACCAATGAATTCTCCATTTTTATCAAAGGTGATCTTTTCACCAACACTGTTGTTGAATCTGACACTTCTCAGAAAAGAATGAACCTGAAATACAGAGACAGTCAAAGAAAAACAGAAGGCAGAAATATATGTGCAAAACATAACAATGATTCCAAAAGGGAGTAGATATGACACTACTGAAAAACAATTAAACTGTATTAACAGGATTGCACAGTAAATTACTAACAAAAAATTATCTATGATCTGAGTTATTGCTCAGGTAAAATCCTTCAGTATAAAGCAAGAGAATAATAAGACAAAATGTAATGTCTTTACATTTAATATATGTATGTTACTTTTCAAAACAGTCAGTAATGATCATAAGATATATGAGGTTATGGTGACCTAAACAGGATCTCTTGAATTGCTGGAGTTATATATGTTCAATAATGACTCACATACAAAACTGGACTACAATGTCTGACATTCCCACTCCTGGTTAACTGCCAATAAAATAAGATCATCAGGTTCTCTCTCTTGCCTGGCTATAGTGTTACAAATGGGGAAACATCCATATTTTTATAGGAATGGCCCCGAAGAACCTTATAAGAGTCACTAGTGGGGCAACAGACTTAAAAGAGGAAGTTGAGTCTGTGTCAAGAAAAGTAATTTGAGAAAACATTTCAGGAAAATGTTTATGGAGATTCTCAGTCATCCAGGTCATGGTTGTCTGAAAGGTGCTTTTTTCAAGAAGCAACTAGACTTTCCGGTTTTTCTTTGAAGACATGAAGAAGCTTCTCGGATGAGAAGAGAAATGTCTTCAAAGAAAAAACAGAAAGTCCAGTTATCTCTTGAAAAAAAATCACCTTTGGGATTTCAGGAAAACATAGTTCACACAATGTGAATTTGAGGGAGGGATAAGCAGACTGTTAATGCAACTGTTCCAATAACAATAGTGCTGACCTACATGGAATGGGTTTCTCAGTTTGGCTTACATGTTGAGATGGACAGTATTTTGGAGGTCTCTATAAACAGATATATTGCCAGCTGGAAGAGTAAAGAAACTCAGGGCAGTGGGAAAAGACTGACCCCACTGGATCTCGCACACCCACCCTGGAGATCAGGCTCAGACAAAACTGGTTTGCCCTTGCCAAAGATGCTTGCCCATCAGCTGGTCAACCCGCCCTCTCCGCACGCCTTCGCTGCGCTTTGGTCAAGCCCAGCCTCTCACTTCAAGATGGTATCCCTGCTCATGCACACCTTCCCGGCACTGCAACAACTGGTCAAGGGATCATGTGAGAAGGTGGAGGAGGATGTTTGTCTTCAGGGAAGCTGCCATTGTGGCGCATGCTCAGTCCTCAGCTGTGGGCCTGTCCCCCTTTCTTTTGTACCCTCCTCCTGGATCCCATTTCCACACCTCCAGCCCTTGTGTTAGCGATGTTGGTCTCAGCCACTGCTGGGTTGGGCCAGTCTTTCAGGACAGAGAGCAGGTCACGTGACCAGGTCGGCAGGGAGCCTCAGGTCAAAGGGCCGCATGCAGCTCTGGAACTGCGGGTTGCTGACATGTGCCCTAGGGGATATTATTTGTTAGAGCTTATGAAGAGATGGTGCAACTACAAATATGGTGGTTACTCCACTAGCAGGCTTACCTGCCACCACATACAATTGTGGAAATATTTCCTTCCTTCTTTCACTATTGTTGTTTCCTTGGATTTGGATAAAGAGAGAGATTGCAAAGCATGTGCCACAGCATAGACTGCATTGTAAATATTGTAACTCTGTCCACTCATCCGTGTTTCAAACACAGATGTGGGAAGGGTCTCAAGCCTCTCCTGACCAGTACATTTCTTCTCAAATGTCTCAATTTTTGAGTTTGAGAAGAAACAATTGAATGTCTGTTCCCAAAAATCTTTCCGAAAATGATCATGTTGGTTGTTGTTTGGATTTAGGTTTTGAAAAAAATCCTGGAAGTTTTGTGTTAGATCAGGCGCAGGAACAGAAGACGTGACCAGCTCGATACATTTAATAACTTTATTAGTTACAAAAGTAGCAAGACAAGACTGCAGGCGCACTGCCGGAGCTCTCCTTATATTCGCTCCCGGCAGACGCACCGCCCCTTGACAGGGATTCAAATCTCCCGCCCGATGGCTAGCAGCCAATCAGGGCGGATGTCCTTATAAGGACATAACACTCCTCCCCCCTTAGTCCGAACTGTCAAATCTCGTCCACAAAAGTCACGTAATCGCGCAGGTACGTAGGACGCCTCGGCACCCTAGCTGACCTGCGCAGTCTCACTTCTTCTCCGTCTCTGGCCTGGATGGACGGGGCTCCTTCGTCTCCTGGTTCCCTCTCCGGAACCAGGCTCGGTTCGGCTGTCGAGTGAGCGGGGTCACCCCCAGCGCCTCCGGCCGGACCGCAAACCTTGGATGGCTGGTTCTGTTGGTCTTCCTCCTGGCCTGTGGATCTATCGCCTCGTCTCGGTTGCTCGGTTCCGACCCGGGAAGAGCGTCTGAGTCTCGGTAAGTCTGTCGCTTGCTCCTCCCTGGTCTCCCGGGCGCTGCGGTTCGGTCGCGGTCCGGCCTGCTGCCGGTTGGGTGGTGGTTCCGCTCGGTGCCCTCGGGTCCGGTCCGCCGGCTGTGGGTGGTGCTGGTTGTCGTTGTGCTGTCCGACCTCGCAGGGGTGGCGTTGGTCCCCTCGGTTGGGCTGGTGTTGGTCTACCCCGTCTGGTTGGTGGTGGTCGACCTGGTCGGGACGTTGTTGCGGGACTACCTCTGTGGAGCGGCGGAGGTCTCCCCTGCCGGGGTGGTGTAGGTCTCCCTGGCCGGGTTGTTGTTGGCTTTCCCTTCCCCCTAGTCCCTGGTCTACCGTCGGGTGGTGCCTGGGGTCATCCGGGTTGGGTTGTTGTTTCCTGGCTGTCTTCTGCGATGGGCGGGGGTCCCTCTCACCGGGGAGTCGTGTGCCACCCTCGCCCATGGGTAGTGGGTTGCCCGTCTTGGCTGGGTCCCGGTCTACTCGCCTGGAACTGCGGTCTCCCTGGCTGGGCTGGCGTCGGCTGCCGTCACTGGTGGGGTGCGCTGCTCCTTCTCTGGGCAGGTCCCGGTCTACTTGCGGGCTGGGTTGGTAGTCCCTGGCCCTGTTGTGCCGGGTGCCCACCTGGCTGGGTTGGTGTTGCCATCCCCCGTGCGGTTGGCCCCGGTCTACCTCGCTGGACTGCCGACGTGACAGCACCTGGTAGTGTGCCGGGCCGGCCTTGTCGGGATGGCGTTGCTCTGCCTCGCAGGGGTGTGGTAGGCCTACCTCGTCTGGGTGTTGTAGGCCTACCTCGCCGGGGTGTTGTAGGCCTACCTCGTCTGGGTGTGGTAGGTCTACCTCGCCGGGGTGTTGGAGGCCTACCTCATCTGGGTGTTGTAGGCCTCCCTCGTCAGGCTGGTTTTCGTGTGCTCCCCCCCACCTTTTCCGGAGTTGGTCGATGTGACGTCTACAGACCTGTCCATCTTCCAACTCGACGGTGTAGGATTTGGGGCCGGTTGTGCTGGCAATCTTCCCCTTCAGCCACTTAGGAGAGCCGTTGAAATTCAGCGCGAAAACTGAATCTCCGTTGCTGAAGGCGCGAAGCGGGCGGCTGGCGGTTGCGGTCACTTCCGGGCTGTATTGGGGGTGCAGCCGGTCCAAGGGTGACCTCAACCTTCTGCCCATCAGCATTTCGGCCGGGCTCTTGTGGGTGGTGGCATGTGGCGTGATGTGCTGGGTGAGGAGGAAGTTGTCTATGCGTTCTTGCCAGTCTCCCGGGCCCATCTTGGTGAGGGTTTCTTTGGTCAGTCTGACCATGCGTTCAACTTGTCCGTTTCCGGCCGGCCTGTAAGGGGCGGACAGGGCGTGGCGGATGCCCAGTCCTGCCAGGAAGGACTCCATGGCCAGGGATGTGAGCTGGGGGCCATTGTCCGAGACCAGCACGTCCGGTAGTCCATGTGTGGCGAACAGACGGCGCAAGGCTCGGATCGTCGCTTCTGTTGTGGTAGATGCCATGGGTACCACCTCGAGCCACTTGGAGAAGGCATCTACCACGATGAGGAGGTGTCGCCCCTGCATCGGACCCGCGAAGTCGATGTGGATCCTCGACCAGGGGTTGCTGGGGGTCTCCCACTTTGCGACTTCGGATTGCGGCGGTGCTGGGCGAACTTCTTGGCACGGGTCACATCTGGAGACCCATTGCTCAATGTCTTTGTCCATGGAGGGCCACCAGACGTAACTCCGTGCCAGGGCCTTCATGCGGACGATGCCCGGATGCCCTTTGTGCAGAGTCTCTAACGTCCGCCGTTGCAGAGTGCTTGGGATCAGCACCCTGTCTCCCCATAGCAGACAGCCCTTTATGGTGGACAGCTCCTTCTGTTTCCTGGCAAACGGGCTGAACTTCTCCTCTGGCTTTTCCGATGGCCACCCTCTGAGGATCCAGGACTTCACTTGGCGGAGTGTGGGGTCCTTTTGGGTGTGAACGGCCACATCTGCGGATGACACCGGACAGCTGGCGTCGTCATCAATATGGAATAGGTGGAGCGTGGGGGCTGGGTCTTCGACTGGATTTTTCGACGGGCATCTGCTGAGCGCGTCGGCGTTTCCTATGGCTGTGCCTGGCTGGTGCACGAGCCGGTAGGAGTAGCCGGCTAGGAAGATGGCCCATCTCGTCATCCGTGGAGACATGAAGGTCGGGGTGGGTTGGTCGCCTGCAAGGAGTCCCAGGAGTGGCTTGTGGTCGGTGACTATGGTGAAGCGTCTTCCGTATAGGTATTCGTGGAAGCGCTTCACTCCAGCCATGATGGCCAGGGCTTCTTTGTCCAGCTGACTGTAGTTCCGTTCTGCGCCGGACATGGTCTTTGAGAAGTAGGCAATGGGGGCTTCCGTGCCGTTGGGCAGTTCGTGGCTGAGGACTGCCCCCACCCCATACGGCGACGCATCACAGGTCAGCTTGATGGGCAGCGTCTCACTGTATTGAATGAGGACGCTTTTGGACGTCAATAGTCCCTTGATGGCCCGGAACGCTGCTTCCTCTTCCTGGCCCCACTTCCAGGAAGCCGATTTCCCCAGCAGGCGGTGGAGTGGCTCAGCAACTGTGGCTTTCTGTTTTAAGAAAATGGCGTAGAAGTTGAGCAACCCAAGGAAAGCCTGAAGCTCCGTTTTGTTTTTTGGGCTTGGAGCTTCATGGATTGCTTCCACTTTTGATTTGGTGGGGTGGATGCCAGTGCTATCAATGAGATAGCCCAGGAACTCGACTTCCTGTACTCCTATGATGCACTTGTCCCGTCTGACCCTCAAGCCCTTGGCCTTGAATCGCTGCAGGACAAGCCTGAGCCTTTCAAGGAGTTGTGCTTGTGAGTCTCCGGAGATGAGCACATCGTCGAAGTAAGGCACCACCCCTGGAACGCCTTGGAGAAGGCGTTCCATCATAGATTGGAAGATGCCGGGGGCAGCGCTGACTCCAAATTGGAGGCGGTTACATTTGAATGCCCCCCTGTGCGTGACAATTGTTTGTGCCTCCGCCGTTTTTTCATCCACTGGCAGTTGCTGGTAAGCCTGGGCCAGGTCCAGTTTCGCGAAAATTGAGCCAGACCCCAGGGAATGCAGCAGGTGTTGCACCACTGGGACTGGGTATGCGCTTTGTGCCAACGCCTTGTTGATGGTACAACGGTAGTCGGCGCAGATGCGCACAGACCCATCATGCTTCAGTGGGGTCACAATGGGGGTCTCCCATGAGGCATGATCGATCGGTTCCAGGACGCCCTGGGCGATCAGCTTATCCAGCTGTTCGTCTACTTTAGGCCGCAGGGCAAACGGAACTCGGCGGGGCTTAAGCCTAATTGGGGTGATTCCCTTATCCAGATTAAAAGAGATTGGCCTCCCCACAAATCTCCCCAGTTTACCATCGAAGACTTCCTTGAACTCTTCGATGATGGTGTCGAGTTCGTCCCTGTGGATTTCGTGGATGCCCTCGATGGAAAGCCCCAGCGGCTTAAACCACTCCACACCTAACAGGTTCGGTCGGCTGTGCTCCACGATGGTGATGGGCAGCTCTCCGTTGAACTCGTTGTACTTGATGTGGATGGTGGCTCTGCCCAGGATTCCAATGGGGTTTCCGTTGAAGTCCACAAGCCTCGACTTTGGGGTTTTCAGCTGGGCCTTTTTGTAGGATGGCTTCAGCTGCTTTAGGTGCTGCCAGTCCATGATGGAGTAGGCGGATCCGGAGTCTACCTCCATCTTGCACGGTGACCCCTCTGCCAGCAGCGTCACGTGGAATTTGGTGGTCCCCTCGTCGCTTGTGTGAGCGATGGTGGTCTGGTGCACCGTTCTATTTCGGGGATAGTCCTCCTCCCCGCGCCGGGACTGGTTTGAGGACCGTTTGGATGTCCTCTGGTTGTCTTTGCGATTCTCCCGGAATCGTGGTCTGGGCGGTTCCGGGGCTGGATCGGTGGCTCTGCAGGCCTCTGCAATGTGCCCCCTCTTCAGGCATCGGCGGCAGGTCGCGTCCCTCCATCTGCAGGTCGCCCTGGGGTGGTCGCCTCTGCAGCTGCCGCATCGTTCTCCCCGGTCGCCATGCTGTGGGTTTTCCCGCCTGGGGGGGCGGGAGACCTTGTGGACGGCCATTTCCTCATCTGACTCGGATTGAGTGGTTGCCTCGTCTGATGAGGTCAGGCCCGACTTGTGGATCTTATGGATCCCTCTTGCCTTTATCATCGCGGCGGCTGCTTGCTCGGATGTTTCGGCTGCTGTCGCCTCGTCGAGGACGTCTTTGAGCGGTATCCTCTTTCGGCTGAGGAATTTCTTCTGCAGCCCCACATCTCGCATTCCAAAAACAACGCGGTCTCGGATGGCATTATCCACGTTGTCGAACTCGCAGTTGGCAGCGATTTGGCGAAGCGCTGCCACGAATTCCTTGATGGATTCACCTTCCCGCTGGTTCCTTTGCTGGAAGGTGAACCTGTTTGCGATGGGGGTGCCTGTAGGTGCATAGTGCTCCTGTAGGACTTCCTGCAGGTCGTTCCAGGACATCTCCTCAATGTCCCTGGGTGCCACGAGGTCAATCGCCATCTCTAGGACGTCCGATCCGCAATGAGCCAGGAAGAGGGCTCTTTTCCGCTCATCGTCGAGGTTCTGGTAGCCATTACCTCGCAGGAACTGTCGGAATCGGACCATGTATGACCTCCACTTCTCCCGGGATGGGTCGAACGGGTTCAGCGCGGTCATCGGGGCTTGCGGGGTAGCCATTCTGGAAGTCGCTGTGGTGTAGTGACTTCAGCTCGGTGGGCGATCGTGCCGTGAGTCTTTCTCAGGTTCTCTTCTCTAGTCCTTCGTCGCCAGTGTTAGATCAGGCGCAGGAACAGAAGACGTGACCAGCTCGATACATTTAATAACTTTATTAGTTACAAAAGTAGCAAGACAAGACTGCAGGCGCGCTGCCGGAGCTCTCCTTATATTCGCTCCCGGCAGACGCACCGCCCCTTGACAGGGATTCAAATCTCCCGCCCGATGGCTAGCAGCCAATCAGGGCGGATGTCCTTATAAGGACATAACATTTTGGACCTCCTTTGTGTGAACTGCAAAGGATAAAACACCATGTAGGAAATGGATGTCCAAAGATTTATCAAAGGAAATTGAAGTATAATCTGTCTGAGTGGATGTAATCAAGATTTTTGTCTTTCTTGGTATATCCTCTACTTCTGAAAATTGGAGAAAACTTCTCAGAAATGATATGGAGCGAATTTCACCATACAAGATTATCACATTGGCTGTGCTGTTCATGAGAACTTGGTATATATGTAGTCCTTTGTCTATGAAATCAGCAAAATCACTGTAAAAAGATACATTTGGTAACTCTGCTATGAATTCAATGCAGATGCCATGTTCAGAAAATGTGGGGAGCACCTCTTGTACAAATCTCTCTCCTTTGTCATCCTTTACCACAAGAATTCCAATCCAGATCCATCTAAAATACAGCAATAACTGCAGGAGGCCCTTATGTTGGTGGGATTCATCTGGAAACATTTGCTGGAAGAAAATTGATTGAGTCTTTTTATCTATGACTGGAGCAGAGCCATAGGTCAACTACAGAAAGATAAACATATGCAATGTCAAAGGTCTATGTGAGCCTCTGGAAATGTGTACATTTATTTGCGTATCTTTATTCTTATATACTGAAACATTATGCAGCTAGTTGTGTTTATTTAGGAATATCAAGCAAGATGTCACTGTTAAGGTACCAGTAAATATCTTTTCCTGGAAGTAATACCTCCACTGTCTATTCAGAATTACTTATTACTCATGCAGGTCTGCTGATCAAGCAAAATAATATATCTAGGAATCTGAAAATTGTCTCCCTTCTAGAGAGAGAAAACTACAGACTACAGTCTGAAAGCATGTAAAAAATGCAAGGGGATGTCAGTAATTTAAAGTACTTGAAAGAAGGAAAACTAAAAAACAAAACATTGTTGAAGTCAACATCAGACGAGAAATCTTCCAGGAAGTCACTTTCACCACTACTGTTCAACATCACATTAATTCCACTGACAATAATCCTATGAAACCCAAAACTGGGATACCAAATTTCAAGCCAACATGGCAAATTAAACCATCTACTATACATGAATGACTTAAAAATTATGCGAAAAGCCATATATTGTATCCTTTACTTTGGCCCCCTGTGAATTATAGACTATGGTTTTCATGGTTTTGATATAAAAGCGGCAATACGGTGTATTACTTTTTTTTTTAAAATTTGATTTATATGCCGCCCTTCTCCGGAGACTCAGGGCGGCTTACAATGCTTTAAGCAATAGCCTTCATTCTTTTGTATATTTTATACAAAGTCAGCTTATTGCCCCTTATTTCATCAGTTCATAATTAAGAAGTTGAGAAAACTAGATAATTGGTACATACTTGGTTGATACATAGGACCAGTCAATGGTATTTGTGATGTATTTTTGAATGTTCAGTTGACTGAGTTTCATGTTTAATGAATAACGTAAATAATAACAACAACAACAACAACAATAATAATAAACCTGATCATGCCTTTCTGACACCAAACAGGCAGTTGGGCTGCCATGGCTGGGCCTGGATGGCTATTAGGTGCAGTTCCTATGGTTATGGGATTACCGTCTTCAGTTCAGTAGTGGCTTAGCCACTATGAACCAACCCAGGCACCTACCATCACCAATGATGAGGAGAAATCAACAAAATTCTAAATCGGATCAGTCGTCACCTGGGTCAATAAGGGCCATGTCAGATGCTATGGCTCCTGGACATCTGTCAAAGAATGGGCTACAGGGCTCAGTTGTTACTGCTAGGGAATCAGGGCGTGCAACTGCAAAACGACTGGAACGAAAGAGCAAAACTTGAACAACTGAAGAAAATAGAGAAATCATCAAATGTTACTACTAGGCAGAACCAACAGCCAGAGGATTTCAAAAAAGAATGATGCAAGTGTGGAAGGAAAAACACCGAGAAAGTGACGTAACTGAACAAAGATAGATGGATCAAAGATGTTCCATCATCCGTAATAAAGTTTTCACAGATGTGGAAATGCAACATCTAGAAACATTGGTGAAAAAGAAAACAAGTAATGATGAACAAGCTGAAGAAACTGTTCCAACACCTGAACAAACTGACCAGCTAGTGAAAGAAACTAACATACAGGATGAAGATTTTCCAGTGCAACAATGTGAAAGTGTAAAGCTAAGTGATCTAGCAAAAATGCTGAAAGAAAAGATTGAAAACCACATCAAAGAAAACATAGAAAGAAAAAGACTGCCTGCCATTCGTGAAGTGCATAGCAAATGAGTGAAAGATCGACTAACTGCTGTGAACAACATTTTAACTTCCATCCCATCCAGCACACTGTAGTATATGAAACACTAACGTATAGCATAGCCGCCATTATAATTGCAGAACTGGGTTATAAAATGCCAAAAAAGAAACCCACTGGAACACCAATGTGGAAAATTTGACTTGAAAATAAAATTAAAAAACTTCGAACTTTTGGAAAGGACTGTGGGAAAACCCAGTGGAATAACAACAAAACTGCCTCCTGGATCAAAGATATTCAAAATCAAACAACATGAAACAAAATGGAAAATATTGTAATAACAACTGATATGGTTGCAAAACAAGAACTGGCGGGCACCTGACCTGGACGAACTGCTAAAACACCTGACCAGCGTCCATCACCGCATGGTCACTCAATTTGATCAAATGCTTCAAAATGCAACAAGCGAAGAATGGTTAACAGCTGGCCGAACATATTTGATAATGAAAGATCCAGAAAAGGGCACATAACCAAGCAACTATTACCCAATTACTTGTCTGCCAACATTTTACAAGAATACTCGCAAATTCACTATTCAATCATCTGATGGAAAACAGCTTGTATCCAGTAGAACAAAAAGGAAATTATAAAAAATCAAGAGGAACAAAAGATCAGCTGCTTATTGACAAAATGGTACTAAAAAATGCAAGATGAAGAAAATGGTGTGAATCAATTGGAAAAAGGCATTTGACTCACTACCCCACAGCTGGATTAATGCCTGTCTGGAAAACTTTTGAATCAGCAAACATATTTGTACATTTTTTAAAGCAAACATTCAAAAATGGAAAACAGTTCTAACAGCAAATGGGGAGAACATTGGTGAAGTCAACATCAGAAGAGGAATCACTTTCCCCACTGCTGTTCAACATCACATAAATTCCACTGACAATACTCCTACAAAACACAAAACTAGGATACCAAATCTCAAGCCAGCATGACAAGATAAGCTATTTACTGTATATGGATGACTGACAACTGTATGCAAAAAGCCCCACTGAATTTAATTCAATACTCAACACAGTTCAATTGTTCAGCAGCGACATCAGAATGAACTTTGGACTTGAAAAATGTGCTATATCATCTATGCAGCAAGGAAAAATGGAAAAAATAAAAGGAATAGAATTGGGAAATGGAAGCATCATGAAAGTATTAGCAAAGGATGACGGTTACAAATACCTAGGCATATTGGAAGCAGATAAGATCTTGAATGGAAAAGTCAAAAAGTCAACGCAAAAGGAATATATCAGGAGGGTCCACAAAATATTAAAATCAAATCTGAATGCTGGAAACATAATTAAAGCCATAAAACATAACTAAAGCTACCCTGAGTCTCCGGAGAAAGGCGGCATATAAATTGAACTAACTAACTAACTAACTAACTAACTAACTAACTAACTAACTAAATAAATAAATAAATAAATATATGGGCAGTTCCATGATACGCTACTCAGCTGGAATCATCAACTGGACTGTGGCTGAACTGGAAAACTTGGACTGGAAAAAACGTAAACTATTGAATATGTACCACGCTTTACACCCACAAAGTGACATCGACAGGTTGTACCTGCCAAGAAGAATAGGAGACAGAGGGCTATTGCAAATCCATCAAACTGTAGAAGAAGAAAAACCAAGTTTGAATGACTATGTGAATCAAAGTACAGAAAAATTGCTGCAGGCTGTGAAAATGGAGAACATTATTAAAACAACAGAAACAAAGACACAATATAAGGAAAAACAGCTAGATGACTGCGCTACTTAGAACAACATATAATTTAAGAAGATACTTGATTGATACCTAAGATGCTGGCAACAACCCGTATCAACCATCAGAGCCAGTCAATGTTATTTGTGATACATTTTTAAATGTTTAATGAATAAAAGTTTATAATAATAAGAATAATATAAATATTACATCTTCAGCACCACTTACCTGAGGAACTTTATAGATGCACAATAAAGTTGCTATGTGAAGAGCAATGTCAGGTGCTCCAATAACTGCAGCCAAATTTTGGGGGACGCCACACTTGTAGTTAGGGATGAATTTGCCCTGAGTTAAAGGCAGCAACAATGAGGCAAAGTAAGTCCAGCTTGGACTAAAGTTGCTGTTAAAAATGTGGAAGCCCAGCGTGATGTTGGGTAGGAGCTGAGGATTTTCATTAATCTGTTTTATAGTAAATGCTAAAGCCAGGATATGCTGGTAATTCTGAAAAACCATTCTGTAAAACATTTTTAAAAAACACATTAAGAAAGCTCTGTTTCACTTTATGACACTTGTGAGCCTTTCAGTACAATATTTTGTGGAATACATTTTAGTGCAATGTATAGGTAGTCCTTGACTTACAATCGTTCATTTAGTGACAATTCAAAGTTACAACAGCACTGAAAAAAAGTAACTTATGACTGTTTTTCACACTTACAACCCTTGGAACATCCACATGGCCAGGTGATCAAAATTCAGACACTTAGCAACTGACTCACACTTATGACAGTTGCAGTGTTCCAAGATCATGTGATCAGCTTTTGTGAACTTCTGACCAGCAAAGTCAATGGGAAGCCAGATTCACTTAATTGTGTCACTAACTTAACGACTGCAGGGATTCACTTAAGAACATTGGCAAGAAAGGTCATAAAATGGGCCAAAACTCACTTAACAAATATCTCACTTAGCAACAGAAATTTTGGGCTCAATTTTAATCATAAATTGAGGACTACCTGTATTTAGTCTTCTGTTCAGATTCTCAAAAATGCAGACAAAAATATTAGCACCTTTATATACCTCCAGAACCTGGAATGATTTTTAAGAAAAAAATTGTTTTGTGATTGGAAGCATTATTTCTGAATGAATGAGGAAGGCTCAGTATCAAACTCCAGCTATTAAGAATGGTTTCTATCAAGAAGGAAAATGCTGAATTGTGATACTAGAAATATCAAATGAAAAAAGTTATCATGGAACATATGTGCTCCCATTTAGATTTTAGTGGTAGGTCTTCATTATTTAATCCTTATCTACCTCAATATTTAGATTAGATTAATAGAGTTGGAAGGGACCTTGTAGGTCATCTAGTCCAGCACCCCCGCCCACAGTCCAATGGCCGTCCAATCTCTTCCTGAAGGCCTCCAGGGATAATGCTCCCACAACTCCCAAAGGTGAGCTGTTCCATTGGTTGAATGTTCTCACCGTCAGAAAATTTCTCCTTATTTCTAGGTTGAATCTCTCCTTGGTCAGTTTCCATCCATTATTCCTTGTCTGGCCTTCAGCCCCTCAAATATTGGAACACTGCTATCATGTCTCCCCTGGTCCTTCTCTTCACTAGACTAGCCATGACCAGTTCCTGAAACCATTCATCGTATGTTTTAGCCTTCACCTCCCTAATCATCCTGGTTGTCTTCTTTGCACTTTTTCTAGAGTCTCAACATCTTTTTTAAAGTGTAGTGACCAAAACTGGATGGAGTATTTTAGGTGTGGTCTTACTAAAGCTTTATAGAGTGGTATTATTACCTCACTTGATCTTGATTGTATCCCTTTGTTAATGCAGTTTAGGATTGCATTGGCTTTTTTGGCTGTCGCTGCACACTGCTGGCTCATATTTAGGTGGTTGTCCACTAAGATTTATTTATTTATTTATTTATTTATTTATTTATTTAATTAATTAATTAATTAAATTTATATGCCGCCCTTCTCCCATAGGACTCGGGGCGGCGCACGGAATAAAAACATGTAACAATAAGAATTCCTAAAAACAGCCAATATAAAACCCCAAACAGAATAAAATCTCATATCAGATCAGGGAAATTGCTGATTTTGCCAAGATGCCAAGATCCCTTCCGCAGTTACTGCTATTAAGCCTGGTTTCAACCAGTCTGTATGTCTACTGCTGATTTTTCTTGCCTAAGTGTAAGACTTTATTTTTCTCTACATTGAATTTCATTTTGTTAGATAGGGCCCAGTGTTCAAGTCTGTCAAGATCTATCTGGATCTTGAGCCTCTCTTCTAGGTGTTAGCTATTCCTGCCAGCTTAGTATCATCTGCAAATTTGGTGAGTTCCCCTTCTATTCCCTCATCTAAGTCGTTTATGAAGATATTGAAGAGTACTGGGCCTAAGATGAAACCTTGTGGTACCTCACTACTTACTTCCCTCCATGTAGATGTAGACCCATTAAGGACTACTTGTTGAGTACAGCTTGTCAGCCAGTTACGAATCCATCTCGGGGGGATGCTATCTATTCCATTTTTCCAATTTACCAAGGAGTAGGTTGTGCTCTACTTTGTCAAATGCCTTGCTGAAGTCTAAGTATATTTTGTCCACATAATATTTTGTCCACCAGTATTTTGCTGGTCTACTAATTTAGTCACTATGTTGAAGAATGAAATAAGATTGGTTTGGCATGATCTGTTTTTAACAAACCCCTGCTGACAGCTAGTTATTACTTTACTTGTTTCTAGATGTTGGCAGATCTGTTTCTTATTATCTTTTCCAGAATCTTCCTGAGTATTGATGTTAGGCTGATTGGTCTGTAGTTTCCTGGGTCTGGTTTTTTTTTTTTTTCCCTTCCTTTTTTGAAGATGGGAACCATATCAGTTCTTTTCTAGTCTTCGGTAGTTCCCCGGTGCTCCAGGATTTTTGAAAGACATGGTACAGTGGTTCTAAAATGACATCTGGCAGCTCCTTCAGAACTCTGGGATATAATCCATCAGGTCCCGGTGATTTGTATTCATCAAGATCAGACAGGTGTTCTCTTACTATTTTTTTGCTTATTTTAATTTTTATTTCTAGTCTGTCTTTTACAGTTATGTTTTTGGTAGGTTGGGCTATAGTTTCTTTTTGTGTGAAGACTGATGCAAAGAATGAGTTAAGCAGCTCTGCTTTCTCTCTTTTGCCTGTTACTTCCTTGCCGTCTTCTCTCTTTAGTGGACCAACTGTTTCCTTGATTCTTTTTCTTGTTGTTTATATGTTGGAAGAAACTTCTTTTATTATCTTTGACTTTTGTTGCAAGTCTTTGTTTATTCTGAGCCTTTGCTTTCCTGATTTCATCTTTGCAGATTCTGATTATCTGCTGATATTCTGCCTTAGTTGTGTGTCCCTCTTTCCATTTTTTGAACTTGTCCTTTTTTTCTTCCAATTTCTCAGAGAGATCTTTGTGCAGCCATGCCGGTTTCTTCTTGGATTTCTTGTTTTTCTTTCTCATTGATATTGTGCTGGTGTGGACTTTTATAATCATATTTTTCAGAGTTTCCCAAGATTCTTGAGTTGTTTTGGGAAACTCTGAAAAATATTTACATTTAATGCTTGTTACATATGATTTGCTGAAAAAGAAATTTGGCCTTTTTTCAACTTTATGTGGAAGCTGAAGTTTAGATATAAATACACCTAGGCAGCCCATTTAAGATTACTGAAAAATATTTTGAGCAATGACCAGAACTTGAAAATAAATTGATAGTGTACATACATAAGTCCATCTTGAAGTCCCTGAGAAGGATGTTGACTGAAATCAATGGGGTCAGAAAATATCAAGCATACAGAAATAATGCCAGCAATGTTAACATCTCCAAGCTGATGATAGGTATGATGAATAGGAAGAAGCTCATCAAGATGACATTGAAGGCTACGATGCTTGCACACCACTTGAGGCAATACTGTTAACAGCAACTCGATGATTGCAAACAGCTTCCATAAATGTCCTCTTTCTGTGTGTAAATGGCAGCAACAAGATCCTCCTAGGAGATCATCCTGGACTGTCTTTTTCAGCTGTTTTTCAGAGAAAAGTAGAAATTGCAACATACTGTGAAATCAGCTCACACAGTACTTTTGAGTGTGAATTTCATGGTGAATATTAATAATATCCTTCAGGGTCAGTTCCTCACTTTTCCAGAGTGTCCCATGAGATTTGGGAGAGACAGACTGTCTAATTCCATAATGATGGTGAGACAGACACCTGTGTAAAGATCATGCAAGGGCCTCTGGAGGGAGGAAGACCTAAGCCAGAAGACAAAGAATGAAAAACAAGATACAAATTTATTTAAATATATAAATAGATATAGTCATTTATATAGTTAGATATTATAGTGTAGAAAGTCAGTACACACACAATCCCCCCTAGTAGAATGAGATATTTTGAAGGATATTAAAAAGGTAGAATATTATATTTCCCTAAATGAAAAATGGAGAAATGTTTTTTTTTTAGAGGCAGGAAGCACACTCACACTTAATACCCCCACCACCACCACTCTGCAGCAGCTATTTTGTCCCCATTAAGGAAGACTGGGCCAGCCTATCTACGAAACAAAAGATCTTCAGCTCCAGGATGATGGAATTATCCTTCAGGATATAATAGGATTAAGCAAAAGACACAGAGCTCTCTACATTACACAATCTCCTAAGGGGTATTTCCTTCATTGCATTACCCCCAGCAAATTTCAACCAAATCTGGGAGCTCAGACAACCTACAGAGCCAGCTATGACCCCTATATAAACCCTACAACACCCAATAGAATACATGTCCTTGCAGAGGAACAGGAAGCTCAAGTGCAAAGCCCAAGAGAAGGTATAAAAAACCCCACTCTCAACTCCATGTGGTCAGCTGCCCAGAATCACCCATGTGGTTCTGCTTCATCATTAAACCATTTTTTCAACCAGCCTCCATGTTTCCAGTGTCTTTCTCCCAGCTTGAAACTGAACCAGATGGATATTTCTTCCAACAATAGATTCTATTCTATTCCATTCTAATTATTTTCTTGCATTTGAATCAGTGATGACTTCTGATGCCTACTTGGATGGGTCTCTACAGTTTTCTTGGCAAACTTCTAGAAAAGTCTCTATTTATTTCTTAGGGTTGAGAGAGAATGGTTGGACCAGTCTCCCTAAGGCGGATTGTACCTTAGGCATGACTTATACTCATGGTCTCAATAGGCAGGGCCATAGTCAAAGAATAAGTAAAATACTTTTCACATTGGCAACAGAATTGGGAGTTAGTATTTTAGAATTTAGAATGTACACCTTTTAAGGCACAGTTGTCTTTGTATCTGCAACACTGTGCAGAACAAAACATTTAACATTTTGACTTTAAACATTCTAAATACATACAGTACCTAAATATCTAAATACATACATAAGTATCTAAATACATACAGTAGAGATGGTCTTCAACTTGCAACAGTTCATTTAATGAAGGTTTGAACTTATAAAGGCATTGAAAAAAGTGACCTATGACCATTTTTCACACTTATGACCATTGCAGCATCCCCATGGTCACATGATCAAAATTTGGACACTTAGTAACTGATGGATATTTATGACGGTTGCAATGTCCTGGGGTCTTGTGATCACCTTTTATGACTTTTTGACAAGCAAAGTCAATGGGGAAGCGAGATTAACTTAACAACCCTGTTACTAACTGTAACAACTGCAGTGATTCACTTAATAACTGGCAAGAAAAGTCATGAAATTGGGCAAAACTCATTTAACAGAATTGGGACTTATTTAGCAACAAAAATGTTGGGCTTAATTGTGGTTGTAAATTGAAGATTTCCTATAGTTCTTCCCCTTATGAAATAAATATCTTATGATTCTATTAGAGGCAGTTTTGGCTCACAAGGAAGGATCTGAAGAATGGAGTTTCAGAGAAGATGATAACCGGAAATAAATACCAAGATATTTAAAATCCGAGTTTTGCTCAGTTTGCTAGTTCTGAATTTTCCAGAAATGGGGATGTTTAACATAGTGTTTGATTTATACAGTATGTGGTTGCATTATAGGGTTTCAGATTGGTAGTAGGTAGTGCCAATTCTTTGCCAAAATACACTGGTTTTGTCCTAACCAGAACTGCTGGATGGAAGGCATTAAAAGGGAACAAATATTAAAATGTTGCCACCCATATCAACACAAGGTTGATTTAATATGGTTTTTAACCATGTCTAGTCAGACTCACTTTGCATCTTCCTCCAATGCCAGATCAGACCTCAACCATCTAAAACAAAAAATAGGCCTACCCTGTCATGTCTCATATGAATTGGCTACTCAATAATTTAAGACAGAAAAATGTTTGCAATAGAGGCCTTCATTTTGTAAGGTTCCTCACACTCAATGGTATCAAATGACAACTTGGAATCCCCAATTAAATAAAATAAACCATAGATTTATTAAAATCAATAAAATTAAACACAGATCTAAAAAGAGTGATAGTAATTGTTGCATCATTCAGATTTTTCAATTTTGCCTCCCATTTTGAAGTATGGAACCAAGTTCATTTTTTGCTAAATAAAATTGTAAACTGGTCACAGACTTCAAAATTGGATTATTCTCCTACAAATACATACATACATACATACATACATACATACATACATACATACATATATATAAATTAAAATTTTCTTTTCATGAGCTGATGTTTATTGTTCAGTTCAGGTCTCATCATAATGATAAAACACTTGGGAAGAAAGATGCACACCAATAAACCAGCACTGGAGGAGACCATGGAAAAGATCTCCACAGCCAACATGTATTTTCCCCTAGTGCTTAGATAGGTTGGGATAAAGCACAGCCAAACACTGCAGAAGACCAACATGCTGAAGGTGATGAATTTGGCTTCATTGAAGCTGTCAGGTAACTTCCTAGCTAGAAAAGCAGCAGAGAAGCTAACCAGTGCAAGAAAACCCATAAAGCCCAAAACACAGCGGAACATGACAGAGTCTTCATTGCACTCCATGATGACTTCTTCAGACATTAACTTCATATCAAAACCTGGATATGGTGGGGATGTTATCAGCCACACAGCACAAACACATATTTGAACAAAGGAGCAGGAAAGAATAATGTAGCTGACCATTCTTCCACCCACCCATTTCTTCAATCTGGAACCAGGTTTGGTGGCCATGAATGCTAGAACCACAACAAAGGTTTTGGCCAATACACAAGAAATTGCTACAGAAAAGATGAGGCCAAAAGCTGGTTGTTGAAGGAGACACAAAATCTTATCCGGTCTGCCAACAAATAGAAAGACACAAAGGAAAGAGAGGAGAAGGGAAACTAGGAATGTATAAGAGAGATTTCGGTTGTTGGCTTTGACGATGGGAGTGTCTTTGTGTTTCATGAATATTGTGATGATCAAAGTTGTCATTAGAGAAAAGCAAAGGGAAAGAACAGTCAGACTGATCCCCAAGGGTTCTTCATAGGACAAAAAAGTGATCTGTTTTAGAATGCACATATTTTTCTCAGGATTTGGATATTGATCTACAGGACATGGGGAGCAGTCATCCATATCTAAAAAAGAAGACAATGGAATTCATACAGTTGATTTTAGACAGTATTGTATCCCAATGTCTTAGTCCCATTATATTTGGAAATTTCCTACCTTTCTCCTTTGATATTTTTCCTTCTGGGCACAGCCAGCAATCATAGCAGCAAAATGACTCCCCTTCTTTCTTGGCCTTGCTGTGTCCTGTCTCACAAGGATCATTGCACAAAGATAGAGGTAATGCCTGTCAATGAAAGATGAAGAATGTTTTAAGATATAGAAGGGAAAGAAATGCTTGGAGTGAAACTGTTGAAGTAGAATTAACATAATAGAAATGAATTGATAAGCAAAAGTGATGGCACGCAGTGGTGGGTTGCCCCAGGTTCACACTGGTTTTATAGAACTGGTAGAAAACCGATGGGAGGCTCCACCCACTGATCAAAAAGCTTCTGCGCACATGGGCCCGTTGCGAACTAGTAGTAAAGGTAAGTAGAACCCATCCCTGATGTCATGGCATCATTTTAGTTGTATTTGTTGTGAAATTATAGTTCATTAAATACTTACAATTATTGGCATTTTCCAAAATCATCTGACAGCATTCCAAATAAACCCTCATTGGAATTCAGAACTCCGAGACAAAGTCCATCAAAGTAAGAATTTATTAGAGAATAAATTCTCTATGTTGACACATCTGGGGAAAACCCAAATCTGAAATTTCGCGTTTTCCCCCACCCACACTAAAACTCACACCCTGCCTGTCCAGTGACATTAACATCATATGACCCAATCAATCTCCTGCCTCAGCTGCTGCCAAACTTTGGTCCAGTTGCCAGCAACCCGTCCTTGATCTCATGTGAAATAATGTTGTTGTGACAATACTCCCTTTGCTAAGTTTCCGTTGCCACAGTTCGCCCATCCCCCACTGTGGCAGCCCTATTAAGTCTGTCTAATGATGGATCCAGGGCTGACACCATCCTCCCCTCTCTCCAAAGACATTTTCTATGCTGGTCAGTTAAAGTTAGTTTTCTCAACTTCTTAATTATGAACTGATGAAATGTAATACACTGTATTAAAGCTTTTACATCAAAACCATGAAAACCATAGTCTATAATTCACAGAGTGCAGAGGGCACAAAGTAAAGGATACAATATTCTATACCATTAGAGAAGTAAACATTCTTATAGATACGTTTTCCTTCCCCAGGACATTTGTTCTTAGGTTAGTTCAGAGATGATGCTCTGGAACAATCATCAATATATATTTTATGCTATATGAATGAAGACAGACCAATTTAGATTTAAACAACTAACCTGATTAAAGCCTACTGGCCACGTGATGGAATCTACAGAAATATTGAAGAACTTCTCTGGTGGAGCTGTGGGATCTATCCCTCCAACTTTGACCCTAAGAAAGGACTGGTTTGGAAATGTGATCCAACTGATTATATCATATCCGCCAATGAATTCTCCATTTTTATCAAAGGAGATCTTTTCACCAACACTGTTGTTGAATCTGACACTTCTCAGAAAAGAATGAACCTGAAACACAGAGACAAAGAGAGACAAAGAAAGACAGAAGGAGGCAATAATATATGTTCAAAGCATAACAATTATTCCAAAAGTTGAGTAGATATAAAATATGACACCACTGAAAAAAATTAAAATGTTTTCACATAGGATTGCACAATAAAATACTAACAAAAGTTTATCTATCATCTGAGTTATTGCAGTTAAAATCCATAAGTACAAAAGCAAGAGAATAGTAAGACAAAATGTAATGTCTTTACATTTACTATATGTATGTTATTTTTCAAAACAGGCAGCAATGATCATAAGTTACAGTATATGAGGTTATGATGACCTAGACAAGTGATACCACACTTTATAATTGCATCACTTAGCAATGGATATTTAGCCCCAATTGCCATCACTAAGTAAGGACTACCTGTAAAATGGACAGGAGAAAATAAAATCTAAAATTCATTTAGAAAATAATTTTAGAACACAATATTCTAACTAAACTTCTAAGTTAAAGATGTTCAGCAGTGGAAATAGATGAGTGCTGAAATGTGTTCAAAGAGAGGCTGAACCAACATATTCTAAAACAAAGGTTGGATTTGATGGCTTAGATGTGCATTTTGAATACTATGATTTTTTCATCTCATATGACTACATCTATCTGGCAAAAGGTCGGCTCAAAATACATATTCTTCGGGGAGGGGAGTGCGGGAAGATCCCTTGCAGGGTCATGCTGAGGATTTTGTGCAATTCCTGCATGATAAAGTCGCTCGGATTTGGGAAGGCTTGGACTCCGACTGGGTGAGTCCATGGGGGGAGACGGGGGTAGGTCTTGAGAATATTATCTGGGAGGAGTTTGATCCTATGGCTCCAGAGGATGTGGACAGGGTTCTGGGTAAGATTAGTGCTGCCACATGTTTATTGGACCCATGTCCCTCCTGGTTGGTACTGGCCTCCCGGGAGGTTACACGAGGCTGGCTCCAAGGGATTATAAATGCTTCTTTGAATGAGGGTGCCTTTCCCGCCGCCTTGAAAGAGGTGGTGGTGAGGCCCCTCCTCAAGAAGCCATCCCTGGACCTAGCTGAATTAACCAAATACCATCTGGTCTCCAACCTTCATTTTGTGGCGAAGGTTGTTGAGAGTGTGGTGGCACGACAGCTTCCCTGGTACCTGGATGAAGCTATCTAACTGGACCTGTACCAGTCGGGCTTCAGGCAGGGGTACAGCACAGAAATGGCATTGGTCGCATTGGTGGATGATCTCTGGAGGGCTCAGGACAGGGGTTGTTCCTCTGTCCTGGTCCTATTAGATCTCTCAGCGTCTTTTGATACCAACGACCATGGTATCATGCTGCAGTGGTTGAGGGGGTTAGGAATAGGGGGCACCATGCTGCGGTGGTTCTCCTCCTTCCTCTCCAACCATTCGCAGTTTGTGTTGGCAGGGGGGCAGAGGTCGACCTCACAGCGCCTCGCTTGGGGAGTGCCGCAAGGGTCGGTCCTCTCGCCCCTTCTGTTCAACATTTATGTGAAGCCGCTGGGCGAGATCATCCGTGGTTTTGGGGTGAGAGTTCATCAGTACACTGATGATACTCAGCTGTACATCTCCACTCCAGACCACCCCAATGATGCCCTTGATGTGATGTCTCGCTGCCTGGAGGCCGTGCGGGTCTGGATGGGGAGAAATAGGCTCAGGCTCAACCCTGCCAAGATCCAGTGGCTGTGGCTCCCGGCGTCCTGATATAGTCAGCTGGTACCATTGCCGAGTACCATTGGGGGTGAATCTTTGCCCTCCACAGAGAGGGCTCGTAATCTGGGTATCCTCCTGGACACATGGCTGTCTTTAGAAGAGCATATGACGGCTGTGGCAAGGGGGGCTTTTTATCAGGTTCACCTGATTCGCCAGTTGCAGCCCTTTCTGGACCAGGACGCCTTGAGCACGGTCACTCATGCCCTAGTCACCTCCCGGCTGGACTACTGTAATGCTCTCTACATGGGGCTCCCCTTGAAGAGCACTCGGAGGCTCCAACTGGTCCAGAATGTGGCCGCATGGATGGTTATGGGTGCGACTCGTTGTGCCCATGTGACCCTCTCCTGCGCAAGCTGCACTGGCTCCCAGTGGTCTTCCGGGTATGATTCAAGGTGTTGGTCACCACCTTTAAAGCGCTCCATGGCTTAGGACCTGGGTACCTTCGAGACCGACTTCTGCCACCAGTACCCTCCACCGGCCAGTCCGCTCCAATAGAGAGGGGGTCCTCAGGGTACCATCGGCCAAGGTATGTCGGCTGGTGACACCCAGGGGGAGGGCCTTCTCTGTGAGAGCTCCTGCCCTGTGGAATGAACTGCCCCCAGAATTGCGCAAGATCTCTGACTTCCGTGTATTTCGCTGTGGCCTCAAGACCCTGCTGTTCCGCCAGGCCAGGCTATCAATATAAATGATTTTAAATTGGGTGTTTTAAATTTTGGGGGTTTAATTTGGGCCGAAATTATTTAATAATTTTAATTATTTTTAATTTATGTCTGTATATTTTTGTGTTTTTAATAGGCTGTACACTGCCCTGAGTCCTTTGGGAGAAGGGAGGTATAGAAATAAAATTATTATTATTATTATTATTATTATTATTATTATTATTATTATTATTATTATTATTATTATTATTATTATTATTATTATTATTTTCTACTTTGGTCCAATTTTATTAAAGCCCTGAGATTTAAAAAACAGTTTTATTCCCTCGCCATTTTATTTTAGAACTGAGTCCCTGGAAACATTAAACAAATTTTCTTTCTTCTCTGTTCATTTGTTAGAAACTATACACTGTTGTTGGGAATACCTTTGTGTAGAAATGCAGGTGAGTCTCAAATGGTGTGTGAAAAGGTGGAAATCCTACAAATGATCGAAAGGGAGCTTCTAGCATTCTGAATCTTTATTAAATAAGCATTTCACAATAACAAAATATCAGAATAAGAGTTGGAAGGTCTTCTAGTGCAACCTCCTGCCCAAGCAGGAAACAAATGGTTGTGCAATCAGACAAATGGTTGTGCAATCTCTATTTAGAAACCTCCATTGTTGGAGTACCCACAACTTCTGGGGGAAGTTGTTCTTGAGGAAGTTGTTCTACTCATCATTTTTTCTCACTCTGAGGAAATTCCTCCTTATTTCTAGAATGGTTCTCTCCTTGATTAGTTTCCATCCATTGCTTCTTGTCCTGCCTTAAGCTGGTTTGGAGAGTAGGTTGACCTCATCTTCTTTGTGGCAGCTCCTTAAATATTAGAACGCTGCTATCATATCACCCCAATCCTTCTTTTCATTAAACTAGGCATATCCAATTCCTACAACTGTTTTAAAACATATGTTTTAGACTCCAGTCCCTTAATTACCTTTGCTGCTCTTGTTCTGCACTTTTTCTAGAGTCTCAACATCTTTTTTTTATATTGTGGTGATTAAAGCTGAATGCAATTATTATTATCAGCTCTTCATAGTCCACTAGTCCATAGTCCCAGGTTTGGTTGAATCTTGCTGGGTAATGTAATGAAGGGGTTTGGTTGTGCCATGTGATGAGCTCTGCTGATAGATTATCCTATTATGTCCTGGAGGGTGAAGTCTTTTGTCTTGTAGATAAATTGGCACCAAAATATCTGCTGGTGGCAGGGAGCTGGGGCTGAGTTTCTGTTTCCTTTAAGATTTTTATTTCTCTTTTAGGGGAAATATTCTGCCTTTTTAATATTCATAATCCACTCATGGTTTATCTGAGAAGATCTTCATCAGGAAATGCTCTAAACCCATGATGGCGAACCTGTGGCATGCGTGCCACAGGTGGCAAACAGTCCCTTCTCTGTGGGCACGTGAGCCATCGCTTCAGTTCAGCGTTACTGTGCATGCATGCGTGTCTCCTGCTGGCCAGCTGGTCATAGGGTCTCTGCCGCGAATGCATGAGGGGCAGAGCGTATGCAGGAGGCCATGCATGCATGCACGTGTGTGTGTGCAAGGGTGCACATGCATGTGCAGGGGCAGTGTGTGGGGGGGCACATGTGCATGCATGGGGGTGGGGCACATGAAAGGGGGCAGCACACACATTGCATTTTGGGGGTTTGAGCATGGACGCATTCCCACATGCATGCTTTGGGCACTCGGTCTGAAAAAGGTTAGCCAACACTGCTGTAAATCATGGGTGGGATTGTACTTTCAACAATCAAAGAACTGACTAAACACAAACATCCCTCCTCCAGTAAAGAAACATTTAGAAGGAATAACTGCTTCAGTACATCACATTAAGGCAAAATATCATTTTTCTACTCTTTACCTAGAGACTGATCTAATGGCAGAGTTCTTCATGGTTGTGGTTGTGGCAAGTGGTTATAATTTTATAAAATTACTTTTGCCATTTTAATATGAACATATAAATATTTCAGCTGGTTAAGCCATTACTACATTTCATCTGTAGACCAAATGTCAAAAGTCCTAGAGGATATTATGTGAGAGCTTATGGAGAGATTTGGTGGTTACTCCAATAGCAGTCTTACCTGCCACCACATATGATTGTGGAAATATTTCCTTCCTTTTTCACTATTGTTTTTCTGGATTTGGATAGAGAGAAAGATTGTAAAGCATGTGCCACAGCATAGACTGCATTGTAAATATTGTAACTCTGTCCACTCATGCGTGTTTCAAACACAGATGTGGGAAGGGTCTCAAGCCTCTCCTGTCCAGTACATTTCTTCTCAGAGGTCTCAGCAAAGAAACAATCGAATGCCGATTCCCAAAAATCTTTCCGAAAATGATCATGTTGGTTGTTGTTTGAATTTAGGTTTTGAAAAAAATCCTGGAAGTTTTGGACCTCCTTTGTGTGAACTGCAAAAGATAAAACACCGTGTAGGAAATGGATATCCAAAGATTTATCAAAGGAGTTTGAAGAATAATCCATCTGACTGGATGTAATCAAAATTTTTGTCTTTCTTGGTATATCCTCCACTTCTGAAAACTGGAAGACACTTCTCAGAAACGATATGGAGCAAATTTCACCATACAAGATTATCACATTGGCTGTGCTGTTCATGAGAACTTGGTATATATGTAGTCCTTTGTCTATGAAATCAGTAAAATCACTGTAAAAAGCTACATTTGGTAACTCTGCTATGAATTCAATGCAGATGCCATGTTCAGAAAATGTGGGGAGCACCTCTTGTACAAATCTCTCTCCTTTGTCATCCTTTACCACAAGAATTCCAATCCAGATCCATTTAAAATACATGATCTGTCCCCGTCCCCACACACACACAACACAGCCAGCCGAGGGTTAAGGAAACACTTTGGAACGCACCCAGTTCTTATCTCCCTCTTGGCAGCGATAGACACACCGTCTGCCAAGGGACTTTGGCACACCTGCACCTCCAGCGCGGCCATCAGGCTTTTCCAGAAGCGGGCCGTGAACTGGGCCCCGCGGTCCGAAACCACCCGGTCCGGCAGGCCGTGGAGGCGGAAGATATGTTGCAGGAACAGGCGAGCCGTGGTGCGGGCCGAGGGCAGGCCGCGGCACGGGATGAAATGTGCCATCTTCGTGAGCGCATCCACCACCACGAGGACGGTCGTGTACGTAGCGGACAGGGGCAGGTCTGTCAGGAAGTCCATGGAGATGGCTCCCCACGGTCTCTCCGGTGTCGGCAGCGACTGGAGGAGTCCGGGAGGGGGGCCGGACGCGGCTTTGGCCTGTCGGCACGTCACACAGGACGTCACGTAGGCGTGCACGTCGTGCCGTACCCGAGGCCACCAAAAAGTCCGTGTCACCAGGTTCAAAGTCTTAAAAAAGCCGAAGTGCCCCGCCATGGGGTTGTCATGACACTGGTTCATGATGAGGGCTCGGAGTGGACTCGTGGGCACGTACAGCCGACCCCGATGTCTGAGCAAGCCCTCCTCCACGGTCCATGGGGACGCGGGGCCGACGTCCGCTCTCCGCTGCTGCGACCAGTCGTCCCGTCACTGCGCTTCCAGCACCTGAGCCCGCAGGTCCACCGGTTCCTGGACCGCGGCCAAGGAGTCCGCTGGCAGCACCGTCCGGGGGGGAAGGGAGTCCTTGGGGCAAAAGTATTCCGGCTTACGGGATAGCGCGTCCGCCCTCTGGTTGAGGTTGCTCGGAATGTAGGTGACGTGGAAGTTGAACCAGGCGAAAAACAATGACCACCGGATCTGCCGCTGGTTCAACTTCCGTGCCGTGGTGAGGTGCTCCAGGTTCCGATGGTCCGTCCGCACCTCCACCTGGTGTCGGGCCCCCTCAAGGTGATGTCGCCAAGCCTCGAACGCGGCCTTGATGGCCAGCAACTCCTTTTCCCAGATGGTGTAGTTGCGCTCGGAAGGGTTGAGTTTCCGGGAGTAGTATGCGCAGGGAAAAAGAGTGCCGCCATCCACCGGAGCCTGTAGCAGCACCGCCCCAATCGCCACGTTGGACGCGTCCGTCTCCACCACGAACGGATGGTGTGGATTGGGGTGCCTCAGGACTGGCTCCGTGAGGAAGGCCTGCTTGAGGACCTCGAAGGCCTGCTGCTGCGGGGGCCCCCACTGGAACGGGACCTTCTTCCGAAGGAGCTGGGTCAACGGCAAGGTCAGGGTGGCGAAGCCCGGGATGAAGGTCCGATAGTAGTTGGCGAATCCCAACAGACTCTGGACGTCCTTCACCCGACGCGGGGGTTCCCAACTGCGCAAGGCCTCCACCTTGTGCGGGTCCATCGCGATGCCCTCAAGGGTGATGATGTGCCCGAGGAACTCTATGGAAGTCTGGAAGAAGTAGCATTTCTCCAACTTCGCATAGAGCTGGTGCTCCCGCAGGCGCTGCAGGACCTGGCGGACATGCTGGAGGTGACTTTCCGGGGTCCGGGAATAGATCAAAATGTCATCCAAGTAGATCACCACGAACCGATCCAGCATGTCCCGGAACACATCGTTCATCAAGTGCTGGAAGACCGCGGGGGCGTTGGTCAACCCGAACGGCATGACGGTATACTCGAAGTGTCCGTACCGCGTGCCGAACGCCGTCTTCCACTCGTCCCCCTCTCTCACGCGCACCAGGTTGTAAGCCCCTCGGAGATCGAGCTTAGTGAAGATCGAGGCCTCCCGCAACCTCTCCATCAGCTCCGGGATCAGCGGCAGGGGGTAGCGATTTCGCACTGTGATGGCATTCAAGCGCCGGTAGTCGCAACACAGGCGCAAGTCCCCCGTCTTCTTTTTCACGAAGAGGACCGGGGCCGAGAGCGGGGAGGTCGAAGGCCGGATGAACCCACGGGCCAGGTTCTTTTCCAGAAAGTCCCGTAAGGCGGCCAGCTCGGGCTCCGACATGGAGTACAGGCGTCCCGAGGGCAGGGGCGCGTTGGGCATTAGGTCCACCGCACAGTTGTAGGGTCGGTGCGGGGGCAAGCGGTCCGCCTCCTTCTCGCTGAACACGTCGGCGAAGGGCGTCAGCTCCGGAGGCAAGGAGACGTTTGGGGCAGAGACGTCCTGGCCGGCGCAGGTGTGGCGAAGGTGGTCGACACACTGCAGGCTCGGGAACGAGATGGCGTTTCTCGACCACGCCACCTGAGGGTCGTGCGCCCGAAGCCAGGCCATCCCCAGGACCAAGGGAAAGCGCAGATCCGCCGTTACGTAAAACTGGATCGCCTCCTCGTGGTTTCCAATGGTGAGGCGCAAGGGCTGGGTAGCGGTTTTGATGGGCCCCGCCACGAGTTCCCACCCATCTATAGTTTCAACCCTCAACGGAGGGTCCACTGGAACCAAGGGGACTTTGTAATGGGCCACAAAGGCCTGGTCCATAAAGTTCGTGGTGGCCCCCGAGTCCACCAGCGCGTGCACTTGGAGCCCCTCCGACCGGTTAGCCAACAACACCCGGGTGTTCAAAATCAGGTGCCGAGGGGGCTCACAGTCCACAGCCGCCGACTCCGGCGGGGCATGGTCACATGCCTGACCCAGAGTTTCCCCTAGGCCAGGCCTGGCCCGTTTTCCGGCTGGTCACGCCGAGACTCCGGAACAGGCTTGAGCGGTCCACTCCGCTTCCGGGGACACGAGGCGGCAAAATGTCCCGCCTCGCCGCAATAGAGGCACAACCCCCCTTGACGTCTCCGCATCCGCTCCTGGGCCGTCAGTTGAGGTCTGGCTGCTCCGAGCTCCATGGGCTCCTCAGCCGTCGCCACAAAACGCTGTGCGGTCCGGAGCGCTGTCGGTGCGAAACGCGGGGGTGCCGACGCTGTCGATGGTTCCGGAAGAGCCCGACGGGGCCGTCGCCGTTGCAGGCGGGCGTCGATGCGCAGGCATTGGGTCACCAGCGCGTCGAGGGTCGGTGGCGCCTCCACACGAACCAGCTCGTCCTGCATCTCGTCGGAAAGGCCGTCCTGGAAGGCGTCCATCAGCGCCACCTCATTCCAAGCCGAATCCTGGCCTAGCAGTCGGAACTCTGCAATATAGTCCTGCAGGGGGCGCTTGCCTTGGCGAAGGTCCTTGATGCGCCTCGCTGCCGTCTGCACCCGGAGGGGGTCCTCAAACATGGTGCGCAGGTGTTGTAAAAAGCCCTGAAAGTCCAGGAGCAAGGGGCTATCTTGCAACAACAGGGGCGTGGCCCATCGGGCGGCAGTGCCAGAGAGGGAGCTGATAACAAATGCCACCCGAGCCCGGTCATCCGGAAAATCCTCCGGCCTCATCGCCATAAACAGTTGGCATTGTCCCAAGAAGGCTGGAAACATCTCCTGCTGCCCAGAAAACCTATCTGGCACGTTCACTGGGCATCTCGGACGGGGAGGGGGAGGAGGGGGAGCTGCATGAGCATTTCCCAAAGCAAGTTGGGCAGTTAGCTGTGCTACTTGCTGTTGCAGAAGCTGATTGGCCTCCAGCATCTGCTGTATCTGCTGCTGCAGCTGTTGGTCCATCGTGGGTTAACGATGGAGTATGGGGTGACGAACAAGATGATCTGTCCCTGTCCCCACACACACACAACACAGCCAGCCGAGGGTTAAGGAAACACTTTGGAACGCACCCAGTTCTTATCTCCCTCTTGGCAGCGATAGACACACCGTCTGCCAAGGGACTTTATTTTCACAAACAGACAGATAAGATACGAATGTTCAAGAAAGTCCAAACAGAAATAATATTCCTCCCAGCAGTTCCGGACGAGGCTTTAGTGACTGTCCAAGGTTTACTTTGTTCGTCACAAGGATCCTTTGACCACTACCCTCTATTATATAGTCTCTGGGGTGTGGTCCAGTGACTCAGTTCTAATCCCTAGCACGCCTCCCAAGCTGCTGCAAACGTTTATCATGCCTTCAGAGGCGTGCGTCCAGGAATGATGTTTCATTATCACTTTGATTCGAATCAGCTGTCTCTTCTCCCTCGGCCGGCACTTGAGACAATGCCAGAGGGGAGGGGCCTGGAGAGGGAGGCCTGGCTGACTCCTCTTCCTCATGCTCGGAGCTTTCTTCCTCCGATGGGACAGGCTCAGAGGGCGGGGCCACAACAATACAACAATAGTTTCAGGAGACCCTTATCTTCATGCAATTCATCCGGAAACATTTGTTGGAAGAAAATTGATTGGGTCTCTTTATCCTTGACTGGAGCAGAGCCATAGGTCAACTACAGAAAGATAAACATATGCAATTGCAAAGGTCTATGTGAGCCTCTGGAAATGTGTACATTTATTTGAATCTTTGGTTAACCTTATTCTTATATACTGAAACATTATGCAGCTAGTTGCGTTTAGTTAGGAATATCAACCAAGATGTCACTCTTAAGGTATCAGTAAATATATTTTCCTGAAAGTAATACTCCCACCGTCTATTCAGAATTACTCATTACTCATGCACCTCTTCTGATCCTATCAAGCAAAAAAATATATCTAGGAATCTGAAAATGTTCTCCTTTCTTGAGAGAGAAAACTACAGACTTTTGGGGTGGTATGGCAGAATAATAATGTAAATAATAGTAGTAATAGTAATAGTAATAGTAGTAGTAGTAGTAGTAGTAGTAGTAGTAGTAGTAGTAGTCACGAGTGTTTCCAGGATTGCTGTGGCTATCTGCCTACTCACAAACAGTATGGTTTTTAATCAAGCCATCTGCTGTTGGCAATTACCTGCAAGCCTTCCCCGCCCTGGATAATTGCAGGTTAACTCCCTATATAAGCAAGGACCTTTTGCTTGCTACTTAGGCCTAGTCTAATCTAGGCCTAAAAGCACAGCTCCTGCAGGAAGCTTGGTGCCATGCCGCAGATGGGAGAAGAATGCAGATAAGGACTCCAGATGTTACAGAGAGACTCCCACGGATGCTTGCCTTTCGCTGTTTTATAGCACGCAAGCTATCATCGGGACTGCTGTTGCTGGATCTTCTTCCTCCCACAAGCTTCAAGCAATGTTTGCTGTTTGAACTGTTTTTACTTCAGGTGACTTTCAGCTGTGAAGCTCGTGCTGCTCCCACCATGATGGCCTTGATGATGTATCGACGCCGAAGCTGCTTACCTTCATGCTAACTTTATTCTTTTGTGAACTGTTTCGGTATTGTGGAGAGGGATCTAGGGAGATAGCCTTGTTTCACATACCCAGATAAGACTTTGTTTTTAATGTGTCTTCTTAAAGACATAGTGCTTTTTAAATGTTTTAAAGTAAATTATATTTTTACACAAGACGCCTCTGTCAGAATCATTTCAGTCTCAGTGTGTTTACTCATGAGCTGGTTCACGGTCCGGGGTACCCCTCAACCCCATTTCGTCACAGTAGTAATAATAATAATAATAATAATATAAAGACCTTGACTATGTGTCAGAATGGTCAAACAATTGGCAACTCCAAATCTCAACCAAGAAATGCTCTGTCTTACACATTGGCAAAAAAAAGTCAGAACACAAAATTCAAGATGGGCAGATACGACCTTGTAGATGACCCTCACTCTGTCATGGACCTAGGAGTACTCATCTCAAACGATCTAGGCTCCAGAGCTCACTGTAACAGTATTGCCAAAAAGGTATTAAGAGTTCTTAACCTAATCTTGCATAGCTCCTTTTCCAGTAATATTGAACTGCAAACTAGGGCATACAAAACTTTTGCTAGACCAATTCTTGAATATAGCTCATCTGTCTGGAACCAGCACTGCATATTGGACATTAATACAATTGAACAAGTCCAGAGATGTTTCACAAAAAGAGTCCTCCACTCCTCTGCTTGCAACAGAATACCTTATGCCACCAGACTTGAAATTTTGGGCTTAGACAATTTAGAACTTCGCCGTCTTTGGTCCGACCTAACCATAGTACATAAAATTATCTGCTACAATGTCCTACATGTCAATGAATACTTCAGCTTCAACCACAAAAATACACGAGCACACGATAGATACAAACGTATGATAAACTGCGCCAAACTTGATTGTAGAAAATACAACTTTAGTAACAGAGTTGTTAATGCCTAGAATGCACTACCTAACTTTGTGGTTTCATCCCCAAACCCCCAAAACTTTAACCTTAGACTGTCTACTGTCTACCATTCCTAAGCGGTCTTTAAGGGGCATGCATAAGCGCATCAGCGTGCCTACCATCCCTGCCCTAATGTCCCCATTTATTCGTGTCCATTTCATGTATTCATAATCAGGTTTATATTTATATCTGTTATGCAATACATGCTTGATGAAATTAATTAATTAATTAAATAAATAAATAAATAAATAAATAAATAAATAAATAAATAAATAATATATCTTCAGCACCTCTTACCTGAGGAACTTTATAGATGCATAATAAAGTTGCCATGTGAAGAGAGATGTTAGGTGCTCCAATAACTGCAGCCAAATTTTGAGGGACGCCACGCTTATAGTTAGGGATAAATTTTCCCTGAGTGAAAGGCAGCAACATTGAGGCAAAGTAAGTCCATCCGGGACTAAAATTGCTGTTAAAAATGTGGAAACCCAGAGTGATGTTTGGCAGGATCTGAGGATTTTCATTGATCTCTTTTACAGAAAATGCTAAGGCCAGGACAAGCTGGTAATTCTGAAAAACTATTCTGTAAAACATTTTTTTAAAAAATACATTAAGAAAACTCTACTTCACATTATGACACTTGTGATTTTTCAGTACAATATTTTGTGGAATATGTTTAAGTGCAATGTACAGGTAGTCCTCGACTTACAACCGTTTATTTAGTGACCATCAAAGTTACAACAGCACTGAATAAAGTGATTTATGACTATTTTTCACCATCTCCATGGCCATCCCCAAGGCCATTTGTTCAAAATTCAGACACCTAGCAAATGACTCACATTTATGACAGTTGCAGTGTTCCAAGATCATGTGATCAGCTTTTGTGACCTTCTGACCAGCAAAGTCAATGCGGAAGCCAGATTCACTTAACAACCATGTCACTAACTTAACGACTGCAGGAAGTCACTCAAGAAAGATCATAAACTGGGGCAAAGCTTACTCAACAAATGTCTCACTGAGCAACAGAAATTTTGGGCTCAATTTTGGTCAGACGTTGAGGACTACCTGTATTTAGTATTCTGTTCAGATTCTCAAAAATGCAGACCAAAATATTAGCATGTTTATACACCTCCAGAACCTGGAATGATTTTTTTAAAAAAAATTGGTTTGTGATTGGACGCATTATTTCTGAATAAATGAGAAAGGCTCCGTATCAAACTCCATCTGTTAAGAATGCTTTATATCAAGAAGAAAAATGCTGAATTGTGATTCTAGAAATATCAAATGAAAAAAGTATGTGCTTCCACCTAGATTTTAGTGGTAGCTCTTCATGAATTGACCCTTATCTACCTCAATATTTACTTTTAAAGCTTGTTACATATGATTTGTTGGAATAGAATTTTGGCCTTTTTTCAAATTTATGTGGAAGCTTATAAATAAATCTAGGCAGCCTATTTAAGACTACTGGAAAATATTTTTTGCAATGACCAGAACTTGAAAATAAATTGATCATGTACTTGCATAAGTCTATCTTGAAGTCCCTGAGAAGGATGTTGACTGAAATCAATGGGGTCAGAAAATATCAAGCATTCAGAAATAATGCCAGCAATGTTAACATCTCCAGGCTGATGATAGGTGTGATGAATAGGAAGAGGCTCATCAACATCACATTGAAGGCTAGGATCCTTGCACGCCATTTGAGGCAATACTGTTAACAGTGACTCCATGATTGCTAACAGCTTCCATAAATGTCCTCTTTCTGTGTATAAATGGCAACAAGATCCTCCTAGGAGATCATCCTGGACTGACTTTTTCAGCTGTTTTTCAGACAAAAGTAGAAATTGCAACATACTGTCAAATCAACTCATAGAGGACTTTTGAGTGTGAATTTCATGGTGAATATTAATAATATCCTTCAGGGTCAGTTCTTCATTTTTCCATAGTGTCCCATGAGATTTGGAAGAGACAAACTGCCTAATTCCATAATGATGGTAAGACAGTCACCTGTGTAAAGATAATGTGAGGGCCTCTGGAGGGAGACAGGCCTAAGCCAGAAGATAAAGAATGAAAAACAAGATACAAGTTTATATAAATATATAAATGGGTGTAGGCATTTACTGTATGTAGATCTGGGATCCTCAAACTTTTTAAACAGGGGGCCAATTCACGGTCCCTCAGACTGTGGGGGAGGTGGACTATAGTTTGATTTTCCTAATGACCATCTGTGTGGGTGTGGCTAAGTGATCATGTGAGTGGGTGGGCCCACCTGGGTGGGTCATGTGCCCTCCCCCACCATTGACCTTACCTTCTACCATGTTTCCCCAAAAATAAGACCCTGTCTTATATTTTTTTGCCACGGAAAAAGGCACCAAGTCTTACTTTTGAGGGGTGTCTTCCAGTAACTCACCACTCAGTGGTGTCATCAACAGCCCCACCTAGCAGGAGCCCGCTGTTGGCCCATTTGCTCTGTGGCCACTTGTCACCCCCAGCATCCATTTCAGTGGTAGGCCTCTGCAGCCAAGAAATGGGCTCTGGATTGATCCATGTGTCACCCACGGCCTTCATTTCACCATCAGAGGCCCTTCAGGAAAGGCCTCTTCAGCTGATGATAGAGTCCAGATTGATCCCAAAAGCGACATGCATAAGTGGGAGCAAATGACTTTAGAAGTGGGCTGGCAAGGCAGGTGTTGGGGTATTCAAGGCCTGGTAAGTAATTTTTACCAACGCGCCTCACCCCATCCTGTGCATCTCATAATGGGTGGGGCTTAACTAGGGCTTATTTTGGGGGTAGGGTTTATATTAGGCGCACATGGAAAATCAAGCTAGGCCTTACTTTCGGGGTGGGTCATATTTTTGGGAAAACATAGTTGTTCTATTCACGGAACAAAGGCTAAAGAAGGGAGGCGAGGCAGGATAAACACTTCACAACATGTTTATTGGCTAACAATAACAGCTAACAGTGACTCGCTCTGGTTAGCTAACTACCAAGGAGAGCGAGCAGCTTTTGAGGCACTGACAGCTCTTTTATACTCAGCTGTCAGAAGCTGGGCCAATCAGGAGCCACCAATTTCCCGCCGGCTGCCTGCCGGCACACGGACCAATCGGCTGCTCTATTGGCCGCTCGTGCTTGCCGTCCAGACATAACACCCCTTTCTTCCTGGATGGCACAAACGTAATCATTGAGGTATGCTGGGCGTCTCCTGTTCCTCCCTGATCTGCGCGGTCCACCAGATTCAGCTGGAACAGGGTGATCTACACTGGGCGCCACTGGAACTCCTGGAGACTGGATATCGACTTCGGACAGCGCTTCATTTGGCAAGGAAGGTACAGGAACCACAGGTGAGTTCGCGGTCCCCTCGTCATCGGGTTGAGACTCCGGACGTGACTTGTACTTTGCAGTCGCGGTTCCTGCAGACCCAGATGTGACAGGCCCAGATAGGGATTCATTAGTAATCGTCTTTTGGGGAAACCAATGGCGGCGGCGCAGTTGGTCTACATGCCTCCGCCAGGTACGGCCATCCCCCAACTGCACTCTGTATGACCGGGGCCCTGTAACCTCAATTATCTGGCCGGGCAACCAGTGAGGATCCCCCCCATAGTTTTGGGCATATACCCACTCTCCCTCTTGGAATGAACGGGCCCCGCCACTTGAATCCGGGGGTTTTCGGATTCCGGAGAAGGGCGGCATATAAATCAAATTAAAAAAAAATAATAATCAGGATGTAAACGATCCAAGTCTGTTCTTAACCGGCGGCCCATTAATAACTCAGCTGGGCTGCGGTTTGTTGTTGGGCATGGGGTCACATGCTGCGTTAACAAATAGGTAGCCAATTTAGTTTGCCAATCCCCAGGTCCCAATTTGGCAAGAACCTCCTTGGCCGATCGCACGGCCCTTTCAACAAGGCCATTTCCGGACGGATGGAATGGGGCCACCATGACATGCCTAATCCCATGTCTGGCTACATACGTTTGGAAAATGGCAGACTTCAGTTGAGGCCCATTGTCTGATACAATCAAGTCTGGTAGGCCGTGGGTTGCGAATACTTTTCTCAGTGCCCGGACTACTGCCTCCGCTGTGGTTGAGGCCATGGCCACCAACTCCACCCACTTAGAATAGGTGTCTACAATGACCATAAAGGTATGGCCGTGGAAGGGGCCCGCAAAATCCACGTGAACCCGGGACCAGGGGGCCTTTGGCAACTCCCACTCCCTAACTGGAGCCCTGGGAGGGGCTGAGCTTGTGCGCTGGCACTGCTGGCACTCTGCGACCCAGTTCGTGATAGCTTCATCTAACTTGGGCCACTGTAGGTAACTGCGGCCTAAAGCCTTCATCCGGGCCACGCCCGGATGGCCATTATGCAAAGTTTCTAGGACTTGCCATCTTAGTTCTACAGGAACAACCACCCTGGTGCCCCACAATAGACAGCCTCGCAACGTGGAAAGTTCTAGTTGCCGGATTTTGTAAGGAAGGAACTCAGAACCGATTTGCCCAAGGGGCCACCCCCTTCTCACCCAGTCCAGGACTTGGCGTAAAATTCTGTCCTTGGCGGTGTACCAAGCCACGTCAGCGGCAGACACTGGACTCTGCTGGTCATCAATCTGTAGGACTGATGAGGCTGGAGCGGGGTCGTTGACACGAACAGGAAGGGGGCATCTGCTGAGTGCGTCAGCATTACCCAAGTCCTTACCCGGGCAGTGGGCCAGTTGATAATTGTAGGCCGCCAAGAACACAACCCACCTGGTCATCCGTGGGGACAGGATCTGTGGAGACTGGCGATCGCCGGCCAGAATTCCCAACAACGGTTTGTGATCTGTGAAAATGTGAAAGAAACGGCCATATAAATAATCATGAAATCGTTTAACGCCGGCCACAATGGTTAGCGCCTCCTTGTCTATGTGTCCGTAATTCCGTTCAGTGGCAGAGAGAGTTCTGGAGTAGTATGTGATGGGGGCCTCAGTCCCATTAGGCAGCCAATGGCTCAAAATGGCCCCCACCCTGTAAGGTGACGCATCACACGTCAGAGTCAATGGGAGTTCGCTGTCATACTGTACTAAAACAGAGTCTGACGTGAGCAGTTGTTTGACGGCTCGGAAAGCATCGGTCTCCTTGTGTCCCCAGGTCCAAGGTGTAGCTTTATCAAGAAGGCGGTGAAGCGGCTCGGCGACCGTCGCCTTGTGGTGTAAGAACATGTTATAAAAGTTCAAAAGCCCCAGGAAGGCTTGCAGTTCGGACCGGCTGGTAGGCGGTGGGGCATTTTGGATTGCTTTCACCTTTGCAGGCGTTGGGTGCAGGCCGGCGGCATCAACGAGGTAGCCCAAGAACTCTACCTGAGGTACTCCCAATTTGCATTTGTTGGGCTTGAGTTTGAGTCCTGCTTGCTGGAATCGAGATAACACGGCACGAAGGCGGCTGGCCAGGTCAGCTTCTGTCATGGCAGAGACGAAAACGTCATCGAAGTAAGGAATTACTCCAGGCAATCCGTGCAGCAGCCTTTCCATGAGGCATTGAAAAATGCCTGGGGCGACACAGACCCCAAATTGCAATCGTCTACAACGAAATGCACCCCTGTGGGTTACAATTGTCTGGGCATCTGCGGTGGCGGTGTCCACCTCCAATTGTTGATAGGCTTGCGCCATATCCAACTTAGCAAAAATTGAGCCACGGCCCAACAAATGGAGGAGGTGATGCACCACCGGAACAGGGTAGGGGTGAGCCTGCAAAGCCTTATTGATGGTCGCCTTATAGTCTGCACAGATGCGGATAGAGCCATCAGATTTTATCGGGGTGACAATTGGCGTCTCCCATCGAACGTGATCCACCTGTTCTAATATTCCATGTGCTAATAGCCTATCAATCTCCTTATCGACTTGAGCATGGAGTGCCAAAGGCACTCTACGAGGCTTGAGTCGTATTGGGGAGATTTTGGGATCCAAATTAAAGGAGATGGGAGTACCTGTATATTTGCCAAGACCCTCACTAAATACATCTGAGAATTCCGTGAACAAGTCGGAAAATACATCAGGTGAAGTTGCGTGAATACCGGTAATAGCCAATCCTAAAGCGTCAAACCATTCTAATCCCAGTAAACTGGGGAGTGTGCCATTAACAACAATTAATTTAAGGCGGCCACTGAAATTCTTATATTCGACCCTAAATCTCCCTGATCCAAAAACTGGAATGTGATTACCTTGATAATCACGAAGTCAGAATGTGCAAGAGGCTAAACGCCTCTTGGCCATCGAGGGCACCAGTCATTTAAGAGTGCTCCAAGAAATTATTGACACGGAAGAACCAGTGTCCAATTTCATTTTACATGGTTTACCTTCTATGCGAACTGTGAGGAAAAGTTTTTTCCTCAAATCCGACTTTGCCTGACCTATGGTCATCTCGGGGGGGCAGGCACCCCTGTAAATAGTAAAACATTCTTCCTCATGCCTATCCTGCTTATTTTGGGGATGTTAACTCCGGCTGGGTCTCAAAAAACTATTTTTATTGCTGTTATTATTGGCCATATTTGGCTGGCTAGCCTTACAAACCCTGGCAAGGTGGCTTTTTTTACCACAGCATCTGCAGTCAGCATTCTTAAACCTACATGTGGAACGGGAATGATTCCCTCCGCACCCTGCACAAGGGGCTTGAAACCTATTTACTTCAGAATTCCCTCCTTTCTTTCGAGATGTTTGGAGGCGACTTATGTCTTCCTCGCCCTCAGACAACTGGTCAGACTCGACCTCAGCCTCCTCATGGTGAACCATGGTAGTTTTCTGGGCAACTTGCGGGCTGAGGTTCTGCCTTATCTCAGTAGCTGATTTAACTGATAATTCAGAGGCTCTAGCCTCATCTATAGCTGTTTGCAATGTAATATCCATTCTAGCTAATAAGTGACGCTGTAAGCGGATATCCCTGACCCCACATATTAACTGGTCCAAAAGGATATCTTCTAAGTAATCTCTAAAGTCACAATACAAAGCGGCTGCCCTTAAGGCTGCCACATATTGATTAATAGTTTCCCCTTCTGCCTGAAAACGGTGCCGAAATGCAAAATGTCTAGAAACTCTTGAGGGTAGAGGGGCATAGTGGCCTTTTAAAATGGCTAGCAATGTCTCCCAGGGCACATTATGGACTGTCTGAGGTGCTAATAGTGCCCTAGCTGTCTCGAACATATCATGCCCACAGACACTGAGGAAAACAGCTAACTTCCTATCCCCTGGCAGACTTTTATAGTCATTTGCGACCAGGAAACAGTTAAAATGGTCAAAGAAGGAATCCCAGGTCTCCACTGCCTGGTTGAAAGGGGCGAATGTAGATAGGGTGGACATCTTCCTGAAGAACAGCGTCAGACCTTAGAATTTGCGACGTCTCGTTGCTGTGGCTCAGCTCAGTACTTCAGCTCTTGTAGTGGCTTCGCTCGACCTGCCGCCTCAGAGTAATCCCATCCTCGTCGCCAGTTGTTCTATTCACGGAACAAAGGCTAAAGAAGGGAGGCGAGGCAGGATAAACACTTCACAACATGTTTATTGGCTAACAATAACAGCTAACAGTGACTCGCTCTGGTTAGCTAACTACCAAGGAGAGCGAGCAGCTTTTGAGGCACTGACAGCTCTTTTATACTCAGTTGTCAGAAGCTGGGCCAATCAGGAGCCACCAATTTCCCGCCGGCTGCCTGCCGGCACACGGACCAATTGGCTGCTTTATTGGCCGCTCGTGCTTGCCATCCAGACATAACAATAGTAGTTCCAACCTGCAAGGCTCATGAAGGTAAGGCCTGTGCTCGGCTGCTGGGCAGGGGCTGGTGGGTAGGCAGGGCGATGTGATATCGCACAGGCTGGATTAATTGCTTCAGCGGGCTGTTGTTTGAGGACCCTTTGCTATAGATGGATACTATTGATTCAATTCCATTCTAATTATTTTGATGCATTTTGAATCAGTGATGACTTCTGGAGCCTACCTGGATGAGTCCCTACAGTTTTCTTGCCAAATTGATTGGGAAAGTATTTACTTCTTAGGGATGAGAGAGTGGTTGGACCAGCTCCCTGAGGTGGTTTGTACCTTAGGCATGACTCATACTCATGGTCACAATAGGCAGAGCCATAATCAAACAATAATTAACATACATTGCACGTTGGCAACAGAATTAGGACTCAGAGTCAGTATCTTAGAATTTAAAATATACAGCTTTTAAGGCACAGTTGTCTTTGTATCTGCAACACTGTGCAGAAGAAAACATTTAACATTTTTAATATAAAGTTTATTGTCATTGTATGTATATACACAGTATACCCATACAACGAAATTCACATAACACCCAGAGACCAAGCCCAACACACATGACAATCCTCAAACACAACCCCACCCACCAAAACTTCCCCACCCCTGAACCATCCAAACATCCAAACAGCAGTCCAAGTAATGCTGTCCAACAGCTCACTGATGGTGGCCCTTTAGTTCATTGTTGAGTGCAATTATAGCTCTTTTGACTTTAAACATTCTAAATGTGTCTGGAACATACAATAGAGGTAGTTCTCAAATTACAACAGTTCATTTAATGAAAGTTTGAAGTTACAACGTCATTGAAAAAAGTGGCTTATGACTGATTTTCACACTTATGACTATTGGTCACATGATCAAAATTACTAAGATACTTAGTAACTGGTTGATATTTATGATGGTTGCAATTTCCGGGGGTCATGTGATCATTTTTTATGACTGTCTGACAAGCAAAAATCAATGGGGAAGTGAGATTCACTTAAACCTGTTACCAACAAACAACTGCAGTGATTCACTTAATAACTGTGGCAAGAAAAGTCATGAAATGGGGCAAAACTCACTTAACAGAATTGGGACTTATTTAGCAACAAAAAATGTTGGACTTAATTGTGGTCATAAGTTGAAGACTACCTGTAGTTCTTCCCCTTATGAATCAAATATCTTATGATTCTATCAGAGGCTGTTTGGGCTCATAAGGAAAGATCTGAAGAATGGAGTTTCACAGAAGATGATGACTGAAAATAAATACCAAGATATTTAAAACCCTAGATTTGCTCAGTTTGATAGCTGTGGATCTTCCAGAAATGGTTGTCTGCATGTGTCAGGGCATGTGTGGGGCACATGCAGGGGGCACACATGCATGGGGGGCAGAGTGCATGCAGTGGGTACACATGCATGTGCAGGGGGCAGGGCGCATGTGGGGGCCATGCACACATGTGGGGGGGTGCATGCACGGGGCCTGGGCATGCATTGCATTTTGGGGGATTCAGGCACGTGCCCTTTGGGCACTTGGTCCAGAAAAGGTTAGCCATCACTGCTCTATACAATCAATATGATCTTCTTCATTTAACAGAAGCCAGACTTGGACTCTCTTGTTTACCAGACGGTTGAGGTTCATCAAACAGCTCTGGAACTCTTAACTTATCACAGCTTTCCCTAAGTGCACAATTACAAAAGGAAATGGTGGTTAGAGCCAGGCACTGCAGCCTCAATCTACAGGTGAAACTCGAAAAATTAGAATATCGTGCAAAAGTTCATTTATTTCAGTAATGCAACTTAAAAGGTGAAACTAATATATAAGATAGACTCATTACATGCAAAGTGAGATAGTTCAAGCCTTGATTTGTCATAATTTTGATGATTATAGCTTACAGCTGATGAAAACCCCAAATTCACAATCTCAGAAAATTAGAATATTGGGAAAAGGTTCAATATTCTAGGCTCAAAGTGTCCCACTCTAATCAGCTAATTAAGCCATAACACCTGCAAAGGGTTCCTGAGCCTTTAAATGGTCTCTCAGTCTGATTCAGTAGGAATCACAATCATGGGAAAGACTGTTGACCTGACAGTTGTGCAGAAAACCATCATTGACACCCTCCATAAGGAGGGAAAGCCTCAAAAGGTAATTGCAAAAGAAGTTGGATGTTCCCAAAGTGCTGTATTAAAGCACATTAATAGAAAGTTATGTGGAAGGGAAAAGTGTGGAAGAAAAAGGTGCACAAGCAGCAGGGATGACAGCAGCCTGGAGAGGATTGTCAGGAAAAGGCCATTCAAAAGTGTTGGAGACTTTCACAAGGAGTGGACTGAGGCTGCAGTCAGTGCATCAAGAGCCACCACACACAGACGGATCCTGGACATGGGCTTCAAATGTCATATTCCTCTTGTCAAGCTGCTCCTGAACAACAAACAACGTCAGAAGCATCTTACCTGGGCTAAAGACAAAAAGAACTGGTCTGTTGCTCAGTGGTCCAAAGTCCTCTTTTCTGATGAGAGCAACTTTTACATCTCATTTGGAAACCAAGGACCCAGAGTCTGGAGGAAGAATGGAGAGGCACACACTGCAAGATTATTGAAGTCCAGTGTGAAGTTTCCACAGTCTGTGTTGATTTGGGGAGCCATGTCATCTGTTGGTGTTGGTCCACTGTGCTTCATTAAGTCCAGGGTCAATGCAGCTGTCTATCAGGAGATTTTGGAGCACTTCATGCTTCCTTCTGCAGAGGAGTTTTATGGGGATGCTGACTTCATTTTCCAGCAGGATTTGGCAACTGCCCACACTGCCAAAAGTACCAAAACCTGGTTCAATGACCATGGGATTACTGTGCTTGATTGGCCAGCAAACTCGCCTGATCTGAACCCCATAGAGAATCTATGGGGCATTGCTAAGAGAAAGATGAGAGACATGAGACCGAACAATGCAGAAGAGCTGAAGGCCGCTATTGAAGCATCCTGATCTTCCATAACAGCTCAGCAGTGCCACAGGCTAATAGCATCCATGCCACGCCGCATTGAGGCAGTAATTGATGCAAAAGGGGCCCAAACCAAGTACTGAGTACATATGTATGCTTATACTTTTCAGAGATCCAATATTGTTCTATGTACAATCCTTGTTTTATTGATTTCATGTAATATTCTAATTTTCTGAGATTGTGAATTTGGGGTTTTCATGAGCTGTAAGCCATAATCATCAAAAGTATGACAAATCAAGGCTTGAACTATCTCGCTTTGCATGTAATGAGTCTATCTCATTACATCAGAGCTTGGATAGCTCTGCAGACAAGGCACTGTAATTTAACACCAGCTGTCTGCAATTAAAGTAAGTTCGAATCTTGCCAGGCTCAAGGTTGACTCAGCGTTCCATCCTTTCTAAGGTAGGTAAATTGAGGACCCAGTTTGTGGGGGCAATAAGCTGACTTTGTATAAAATATACAAAAGTATGAAGGCTATTGCTTAACGCACTGTAAGCCGCCCTGAGTCTCTGGAGAAGGGCGGCATATAAATCAAATAAAAATAATAAAAATAAAAATAAAATAAAATCTCACATATTAGTTTCACCTTTTAAGTTGTATTACTGAAATAAATGAACTTTTGCACGATATTCTAATTTTTCAAGTTTCACCTGTATTTAAATCTCATTTTTATCAGTGAAAAAGTTGATAGAATGAACATCAACATTTAGAGGAACCAGAATGCTCTCATCACCTGGTACGTAGAGTTACTGTGTGTCTCTCATTCAAGTCCTATCATACACTATGTATTCAAACAGATCATTCCAGATCATGGAAAGACTGTTCTGTAGAGTGATTTATAAGAGTGAAATCCTAGAAAGAGACCATTATGCAAATTGGATGTTAGCATGTATTGGGTCTTTTAAATTTATTTTGATTTGCGAGTATTATTTTTTGGCTGGAGATTTCATTGTTCTTTGCTACTGAGGAGAAAACATAAAGCAGTGATGGCTAACCTTTTCCGGACTGAGTGCCCAAAGCTCACGTACATGCACCCGAATCCCCAAAATGCAATGTGTGTGTGGCCCCTGCACATGCATCCTGCCCCCTGCATGCATGTGTGGCCCCCCGCAGGTGCCCCACCCCCCGCACATGTGCAGCAAAGACTCAAAACCAGCTGGCCGGTGGGAGGCACATGTACATGTGTGGCAGAGCTGGACTTGGGCAACGGCTCACATGCCCACAGAGAGGGTGCTGCGTGCCACCTCTAGCACGCGTGCCATAGGTTTGCCATCACAGACATAGGGGCAGCTGGGAAAAAACTTTTGAATTTATCCCACTTTTTGTGACCATTGCACATAATGTACAAAGACAATTCCTAGTGTCTGATTGCTTCAGAAACAATTTATAGTCGCTCCCTATTTGAATGAAAGGCTCCTTTATATTTAATCTCCACTTCCTTTTTACACATTCTAGTGTGCACATGATTTGAGATGACTAGTAAGGACAAATTTGTAATTCACACGAAATCTATATATTTGGTGAAAGACTGTTACACACAGAAAAATAGTAATCAATAAATTAAGAAGGAACAAATCCCATTGGTAAATAAAAAGAACTAATAACTCCTCCATATATTCTCTCTATATCCACTACCATGTTTCCCGTGGGTCCCAAAATAGGCACTAGGGCTTATCTCAGTTTTTTTACCCATGTACAGGAGGGCCAGTTCTTCTGCTTGCTCACAGTGGGGCAGGAGGCTGGCTGTGCAGGCTCTTAAGTAGGGCTTACTTTGGGGGTAGGACTTATATTAGGTACATACATAAAAATCATGCTAGGGTTTATTTTCAGGATAAGTCTTATTTTTAGGGAAACAGGGTAGTCCCATACTGAAATATGACAATCAAACTGTCACTATTATTTACACTTTATAAGGGCCTATTTATATTTGCCTTTCAGAAGGAAAAAAAAATCAAAGCTATTCAAATTTCAAAGGGCAGGGCATTCATTGCAACATGGAAAGTCAATCTGCTGCACATTGTTCTCTGGCTTAAATGTGCAAGTGAGGAACACCTCCAACATTTACAGTACATATAATGGATATCAGGCAAATAAAGAGGTTTTTCTAAAACTTTCTTTTTATCAGCTGATGTTTATTGTTCAGTTCAGGTCTCATCACAATGATAAAACACTTGGGGAAAAAGATGCACACCAATAATCCAGCACTTGAAGAGATCATAGCAAAGATCTTGACTGCCAGCATATATTTTCCCCTTGTGCTTAGATAGGTTGGAATAAAGCACAGCCAAACACTGCAGAAGACCAACATGCTGAAGGTGATGAATTTGGCTTCATTGAAACTGTCAGGTAAATTCCTAGCTAGAAAAGCAGCAGAGAAGCTAAGCAGAGCAAGAAAACCCATAAAGCCCAAAACACAGTAGAACATGACCGAGTCTTCATTGCACTCCAGGATGACTCCTTCAGACATTGACTGTGCATCAAAATCTGGATATGGTGGGGATGTTATCAGCCACACAGCACAAAAACCTATTTGAACAAAGGAGCAGGATAGAAGAATGAAACTGACTATTCTTCCACCCACCCATTTCTTCAATCTGGAACCAGGTTTGGTGGCCATGAATGCTAGAACCACAACAAAGGTTTTGGCCAAGACACAAGAAATTGCTACAGAAAAGATGAGGCCAAAAGCTGATTGTCGAAGAAGACACACAATCTTATCAGGTCTTCCAATAAACAGAAACACACAAAGGAAAGAGAGGAGGAGGGAAACTAGGAGAAGGTAGGTGATATTCCTGTTGTTGGCTTTGACGATGGGAGTATCTTTATGTTTCATGAAGATTGTGATGACCAAAGTTGTCATTAAAGAAAAACAAAGGGAAAGAACAGTCAGACTGATCCCTAAGGGTTCCTCAAAGGATAAAAAGGTGATCCGCTTTGGAATGCACATATTTTTGTCAGGATTTGGATATTGATCTTCTGGACATGGAGAGCAGTTATCCATGTCTGAAAAACAACACAATAGAGAGGATATAGTGGATTATACACAGTGCTGCACCCAGTGGCTTAGTCCCATTACATTTGAATTTTTCCTACCCTTCTCCTTTGATATTTTCCCTTCTGGACACAGAAGGCAACTATAGCAGCAAAATGACTCTCCTTCTTTCTTGGCCTTGCTTTGTCCTGCCTCACAGGGATCATTACACAAAGATAAAGGTTGTACTTATTCACAAATAAAGAATAATATTTTAATACAGATAGCAAAAGAAGTTCTTGGAGTGATACTGTTACTGGGGAATCAACAGATTAAGAAGGGAGTGATAAACTATCAACCTTCCCATGTAAACCAGATGGAACATATGACCAGATTTGCCTTACTAGGTGGCTCAGTGGCTAAGACACTGAGCTTGTCGATCAGAAAGATCAGCAGTTCGACGGTTCGAACTGTACAGGTCTCCTGCATGAGCAGGGGGTTGGACTAGATGACCTCCAAGGTCCCTTCCAACTCTGTTACTGTTATATATTCTGTTATGAGCTAATTTCACATTATTGAAGAGCTAGTGATTTCCCCACTTCTGTTTTGCAACCTGAAAAGTTTGAAAAATTCCTTTTTACATTTCTTTCTCTGCCCATTATGCAGCTGTGAGCTATACCCTATCTTAACTGGTTGTTCCCTAAGTAGCATTTTCTCCCCACTCCACCCTACCCACCTTCCAAGGTCATTCCCACAAATCACTCCATAACAAATGTGAAGTAGCATGAAGACTTTGACACCGAATGTTCTGCAACTGACTTATTAAAAATCCAAGGTCTTCTGAAGCTCTCGTGGATCCACCTTTTCCAGCACCTTCCCCAAAAAGAGATTAGATATCAACAAAATTTGTTCTGTATAGTGTGGTCCAGTGATGACGTTTTCAGAAAGAGGCAAACCAAGTCTTCTCTAATAGGGAATGGAACACTCAAAGAAGAATTAATCACCATTAGAACCCACTCACACATCTCCCAGGCACTTCAAATGCCAGGAGGGCAGGGGTGGTTCTCAAAAATTTTAGCAAAGGTTCTCTCCCCAGTTGCTGGGTGGGTGTGGTCATGGTGGGTGTGGCCTAATCACCCTCCTGCACCACAGTGGAGGGGGCATTTTTGCTCTCCCCAGGCTCCGGAGGATTTACTCGAGCCTCTGGAAGGGCGAAAACGGCCTCCTCAGGTTCCGGAGGCCCTCTGGAGGCCAGAAACAGGCCCATTTCTGGCCTTCCTGAACTTCCGGTAGGCCCATTTTTTCACCCTCCTTGAGCCTCCGTGCGCAGTCTGTACTTACCTGCATCCAAAACGAGCCACATAGGGACTCCTTGGAGGGACAGGGCAGGGTGGGAAGGGCCAACCAGGAGTGGGATTTGGGGGTTTTCCAAACTGTACAGAATCTTAGCTAGAGGTTCTCCTGAACCCCTGCAAACCCCCAGCAGGCCACCCATGAAGGAGGGGTATGGGTCTAAAGAGCAGATGTCTGAACTCACACTCTCAAGGATCCTCAGGTTCAAACTGTTTCCAGATCAGTGGGCAAGACTTCTCCCCATGCAACTCTTCTGGCTCTGCAACAATGTTGGTGTCCCACTGCAAGCAACTTCGTTTGACAGATGCTGAGCAAATTCCATCACATATCCCTTTATTAAAAAAAAAGGTTTTGTGTTTCCTGACACGGGGCTGTGGGGCAGCTGTCTGTGGATGCAACAAAGGCAGAGAAGTACTAATGTTTTCCTCCCCTTGCCACCACAAAGCAGGTTTTAATAGCAACTCTAAACGATGTTTGGTTTGTCCTTCGTTGAGTGTCAATAACATTCTAGATTTCTCTTCTCTCATTACATCTCTTTCCATGGACCATGGGAGTGACAGGATCCCTAAGAGAAGATAGATTGCATGGGTGCAATCTCATCCAATTACTCATGTGCCCTCTTATTCAAGTGGCAACCAAGGTTTTGGATGGATTGTGGAGCACATCAATAGGAACAATCTCTAGCTCCCTCTGAAACATATCCAGGGCCATCAGTCACTGGGGGTGGACCAATCTAACGGGACCAGATTCACCACAGTAGATACCAGCAATAGAGCATTCCATAAATATCAGGGTGTGACTTGGTCATAACAAAGGAGACACCAAATTTTTCCCCAATTTCAGATCTATAGTCACAGTTCTGAAATGAGCACCACATGTGGTGTGTGAGCACTGTCATGATCTGGGATAAGCACATGGCTGTCATGGTGGCCATGAACTCCCAAGTACAATATTTCATGTCAAATATTTGAAATGTAAACATTCTTTTAGATACCCCTCCCCCTTCAGTAATTTGTACTTAGGTAAGCATAGAGACAATACTATGGTACTTCTAGATAGATAGATAGATAGATAGATAGATAGATAGATAGATAGATAGATAGATAGATAGATAGATAGATAGATAGATAGATGTAGGCAGACAAATATAGATTCATACATCTAACCTGATTAAAGCCTACTGGCCATGTGATAAAATCCACAGAGATGTTGAAAAACATGTCTGGAGGAGCTGTAGGATCTATTGCTCCAACTTTAATTCTAAGAAAGGACTGATTGGGGAATGTGATCCAGTTGATAATATCAAATCCATCAATGATTTTCCCATTTTGATCAAAGGAAATCCTTTCTCCAACAGTGTTATTGAATGAGATACTTCTCAAAAAGGAATGAAGCTGCAAACGAGGGAGGGAGCAAGCGAGGGAGGGATGAAGGAAGGAAGGAAGGGAAAAAGGAAGGAAAGAAGGATTTTTTTTTGTTTGCTTTTATTCTGGTTTGTACACCGGCACCAAATAGATAATACAGCAATATCACCGAAATAAAGGTAAAATACAATATTTCTTAAATAAAATTAAAAGTTATATAGAAATACATAATACAAAATTGTAAAACCAAATCTATATGAATCTACAATACAATGCAGTATTGAACAGATGACTATAGACAAATGCAAAAGTATTAATTGAATTTCAAAAGGGTAAAAATAAGGGCATTATAGAGGAAACCTTTTTTTAGAGGTGATATTGCACCTGTAATATCCAGAGTCTTAACAATCACTGTCAACAAGTCACCATTTAAGCACCAAGTTGAAGGGTGACAGATAGTCAATTATATAATGATTGATTTATTCTTTGAAATGAACAGGCCTGGAAAAGAGTGAATTATAACAATCTGTGTGTCTTTCTTGAGTAAAAATCACATTATTGTTGTTGTTGTTGTTGTTGTTGTTATTGTTATTATTATTATTATTATTATTATTATTATTATTATTATTATTATTCCTTTTTCTTCCATTCAAGGTTTGGTTGAGAACAACCTAATCTAGAAACCTGTTGAAAAGTGGACATGAAGGTATTTTGAACAAACAGATATGTTTTACTGTTTATTTTACTTTTAATCTGTGACTGAATCTTATAGTATGTTAGATTTCTACGACATTGAGTGCATAGTATTAAGGTTGATGTAAACTCTCCAAGCAAAGCATATAAAATAAAGAGCTGCTAAACACTGTTTCAGAGACATCACCCTACCAACAAAAGTGTGTATAGTCAAGGCTACGGTTTTCCCAGTTGTAATGTATGGCTGTGAAGGTTGGACCATAAGAAAGGCTGAGCACCAAAGAATTGAGGCCTTTGAACTACGGTGCTGGAAAAGACTCCTGCGAGTTCCTTGGACTGCAAGGTCAGTCCTAGAGGAGATCAACCCTGATTGCTCTTTAGAAGGCCAGATCCTGAAGATGAAACTCAAATATTTTGGCCACCTAATGAGAAGGAAGGACTCACTGAAGAAGAGCCTAATACTGGGAAAGATCAAGGGCAAAAGAAGAAGGGGACGACAGAGAACAAAGTGGCTGGATGGAGTCACCAAAGCAGAAGACATGAGTTTAAATGGTCTCCAGGGGATGGTAGAGGACAGGAAGGCATGGAGGAATGTTGTCCATGGGGTCGTGATGGGTCGGACATGACTTTGCAACTAACAACAAAAGCACTGTTTCAATACATCAGTTGTAGGTAGTGGACATTTGTAATTTTAATGTGAGCATGTAAATATTTGAATGGATTAATCCATTACTATATTTTAATTCGAGACCTAATTTTAATACCCTTGGAGAATATGGTTTATTAGATTTTATGGCAACTACAGACAAGGAAACATTTTGCCTTTATCTGCTTAAGATCTTACCTGCCACCACAATTTGTGATTCTGAAACTGTTGCTTTCTGTCTTTTGCTATTGTTTTTCCCCTGGATTTGAATAAATACAATGATTGCAAAGCATGTGCCACAGCATAGACTGCATTGTAAATATTGTAGCTCTGGCCACTCATGCGTGTTTCAAACACAGATGTTGGAAGGGTTTCAAGGCTCTCCCGTCCAGTACATTTCTTCTCAGATGTCTCAGCTTTTGAGTTTGAGAAGAAACAACCAAATGCCTGTTCCCAGAAATCTTTCCGAAAATGATCATGCTGGTTATTGGTTGGATTTAGGTTCTGAAGAAATTCCTGGAAGTCTTGGATTTCTTTTGTGTGAACTGCAAAGGATAAAGCCCCATGTAGGAAATGGATGTCCCAAAATTTTTGAAAGGAATTGGAAGTATAATCTGTTTGAGCTGTTGTAACCAAGATTTTTGTCTTCTTTGGTATATCCTCCACTTCTGACAATTGGAGGTATGTTCTAAGTAATGATATAGATTCAATTTCACCATACAAGATTACAACATTGGCTGTGCTGTTCATGAAAACTTGATATACATGGACTCCTTCACCTACTTGATCATTAAAATCAATGTAAAAATCTACCTTAGGGAACTTTTGTATGAAATCAAAGTAGATGCCATGCTGGGAAAATGTGGGGAGCACTTCCTGTACAAATTCCTCCCCCTTGTCATCATTCACAACAAGAACTCCAATCCAGATCCATCTAAAATACAGCAGTAGCTGCAAGAGGCCCCTACGTTGGTGGGATTCATCTGGAAACATTTTGTCAGCGTTCCAAATTAGGCTTTCTTCCAGTGCTGACATAACAAGATGAACTTTTACCTAGTTTTGTATGTTACAGATAGTGTTTCCTGGGAGACGAGGATGGGGGCTACATTCCTGTGAAAAGAACGTGCCGGGATGTAGAGATGGATCTGTATGATGGCCAATGGGACATTGGGGTTGGAGAGCAGAAGAGGAGGGGGTTGGAAGGAGGGGCCAGTTTGGCTGCAATTTGAATCAGAAATGTCGGATATTGCTATTCTTAAAATAAAAATGATTCATTAGACAGTTTGCACTTGAGAATGAAGTTTATTCAAGATAGCACCGAAACCTGACAGACAGCCAAACTCTCCTCCAAATCCAGGCTGGCTGAGTTTAAATCATCCCGTTCCCTCCCAGACATCTGGTCGGATGGACTATGGCTGAAGCCAAGCTCTCGGAGGAAAGCCTGCTTCAAGAAACGGGAGGAGCAGAAGCGGTTGTGATTCCAGCCAACTTGGAAAATACAAAGGTTCAACTTTCTCCGCCTTCCCTCCCCGCAGAACTTCAAGCAAAGAAACGTGAGGCAGATAAGTACCCGGGGACTGTGCCAAAAGCCTTAGAGGCGGAATTTTCTTTTGCAAATTTAAAAGATAAAGAAAAACCCCTAAGTGAATTGGGAAGGGCGAGCTGGGGATGGGAATGGCAGCGAAGCCCAGACAAGGCAGCACCTCCCCACCCCAGGATGAGAGACGAGGCAGAGGACTATCAACACCAAGGCCGGCCCTCCAGAGCTCAGCACAGAGAGGAGAGGGCAGAGAGGGAGGAGCCACCCCAGTTCAGAGGGAAGTTCGATGGTGACCCAGACAACCTCGCCCAATTCCTCGATTCAGCTGAGATATACATAGAGCGGTTCGGACACCTCTACCCTTTCCCCAGAGCCCTAGTGAATGCTATCTCGGAAGGGCTGGAGGGAGAAGCAAAGAGGTGGTCAGCATCACTCTACAAATACAGGCCCCCCCAGCTACAAGATGCGGATGGGTTCTTGCAACTATTGAGAGCCCGTTATGAGGAGGAGGAGGAGGACCCCTATGTGGAAGACGAGCTCAGAAACCTAATGCAGAGGGGGAAGCCTATCAGAGAGCATATCCGTGAATTCAGGAGAGTCATTGGGACACTGCCTCCCCTACCAGAGTGATTGCTGGTGTATTTTTTTAGAACAAGCCTAGATAAAAGAATTTCCCAAGTGACTGCCTATCGTGACATCCCAAACCGACTCGCTGAATGGTTCCGGGTAGCGATAAAAGTCGACAGAGGGCTGCAGGCGAGTGACACGTCAAAACCACCAGAGGAAAAGGAGAGAGGTCGACCAGACCAGGGGCCACTCAACAGACGAGAAACCCCAACATCACAGCCCTCCTACACACCAACTGCCCCACGGAGCCCACTGAAATGCTACAGATGTGGAGGAAGGGGCCACATAGCAGCAAGATGTGGAACACCTAGACCGGGACCAGCTCCACCGCCCAAAGCACGACCGGAACGAGGGCCCAAGCGCGTCACCCACGTACCGCGGGAAGCTCCCCAAATCCCTGAGTTTTTCGCTCATCTGACCGAAACCAGAGGAATCCCAGAGGAGGGAGATCAGTCCCCCGAACCCTATGACACGGAAGACGAAGGCGAGGATGACCCGATGGTGAGTGGACCCGTCCATCCGTTTCTTTTCCCCATACGCCTAACAGCCCCCAAAACAGGGGCCCAAGAGACTTTCCAAGCCCTAATAGACTCGGGTAGCACACGGTGCCTAATCAACCTACCCACAGTTCTAAAATTGGGAATCCGAGCTAAAAAGCTCAAACAACCAATTTGCTTCGAGCAAGTTGATGGGTCCCTAGTGGGAGGAACGTACGCCACACACTTGACTGAACCCGTGAGACTAGAACTCGCAGATCACTGGGAGACGATCCGCTTCATAATAGCCCCCAAGATGACAGAACAAGAGGGAACCCGCAGGCTGAGAATAGCAAAAGGGCCCCAACCCCTGCCGCCCCGACCAGAAGAATTCCCTCCCACGCTGAAACCCCAAAGCAGCCCTCCACTACAGAAGAAAACACCACCAACACAAGGGTCCCTCCCAGAAGGTGCAGCAAAGCAACTGGCAGCCGCACCCACTACCACTTGTAACGCAAACCAGATCCCAAGGGAGTACCAAGACCTTGCGGGGGTATTCAGCGAGGCCGAGTGTGACATTCTGCCCCCCCCACCGCGAGACCGATTGTGCCATCGAGATTATCCCAGGAGCGAAACTACCCAAACCTAAAATGTATGCCATGACGCCCCGAGAAATGCAGGAAATGCGGGACTACATAGACAAAAACTTACAAAGGAGATTTATTGAGCCAGTGAAACCAAGGGTAGCGGCGCCGGTCATGTTTAAAGAGAAAAAGGACGGCTCCATGAGACTGGTGGTCGACTTTCGAAGTCTCAACGCTGTTTGTGTACACAACTTGTACCCCCTCCCCCTCATGAAAGACATGTTAGCCCACCTAGCTAAAGGGAAGGTTTTCACCAAACTAGACCTTCGAGAAGCTTATTACCGAGTACGCATAAAGGCAGGAGATGAATGGAAAACAGCATTCAACTGCCCCCTGGGTAGTTTCCAGTTTAAAGTAATGCCTTTTGGATTGCAAGGAGCCCCGGCAGTATTCATGCAGTTAATAAACGAAGTCTTACATGAACACCTTTACAAAGGGGTCCTCGTCTACCTGGATGATATTCTTATCTACACGGAGACCATAGACGAACACATACCCCTCGTCTGCCAAGTACTGAAAAAACTGCTACGGGTAAACCTATATGTCAAACTGCCAAAATGCGATTTCCACCAATCACGGCTAGACTACCTGGGCTACCGAGTATCAAATGAGGGGATAGAGATGGACCCAGCCAAGGTCCAATCAGTTCTACAATGGCAGCCCCCTCGCATCCGCAGACAACTGCAAAGTTTTCTAGGCTTTGCGAATTTCTACAGACAATTCATCCCCTCGTTCGCGAAGATTGCCAAACCTTTGACGGACCTCCTAAAGACAGGAAGCCCAGCGATGAAACCTCGCCCGGGACAACCCCTACAGTGGGACCTGACCTGCCAACAGGCATTTGAGATGCTAAAAGGACTGTTCGCGAAAGAACCTGTCTTAAAACACCCGGATCCGGAACAGCCTTTTGTCATCCAAGCAGACGCAAGTGATGTGGCAGTAGGAGCCGTGTTACTCCAAAAGAACAACCAAGGTGATCTACAACCCTGCGCCTACACCTCCCGCAAACTCACCGATACGGAGAGGCGATGGGCGGCGTGGGAGAAGGAAGCGTTTGCAGTAAGGTGGGCCTTGTTGACCTGGCGGCACCTTCTAGAGGGAGGCCAGAAACCATTTGAAGTCTGGACTGATCATAAAAACCTAGAGGCTCTAAAAACCCCATGAAAACTGTCGCCCAGGCAAGTGCGGTGGGCACAATACTTCAATCGTTTCAATTTCGAGCTTAAGCACATCCCAGGAGGGAGAAATTTCCTGGCTGATGCCCTCTCCCGGATGCCCCAATACAACAGTGAGCGGGAGCAGGTAGTGAATGCCATCATCCCCTCCACCCAAGCAGCGGCCCAAGTGATCACCAGACGGCAACGACGTGACCAGCAAGGCCAACTTGCAAGTGACTTAACTGCAAAATTAAAAAATGAAACGCTGAGCGACCCCTGGTATCGGGACAATCAACATCTCTTGACAAAAAGAGATGAACTAGCATGGAGGGGGACAAAGCTCTATGTCCCACAGAGTTTACGCATCCTGATTCTCAAGAGGAGCCACGACGTTAAACCAGCAGGACACTTCGGGTTCCTAAAGACTCTGCACCTAGTACAAAGGCAGTTCTGGTGGCCACACATGAGAAAGGACGTAGACAGTTATGTAAAAAGCTGCACCATTTGTGCCACGATGAAGACAAGGCCAGGGTGCCCGCCTGGATTGTTGCAACCAGTAGCTGAGCCAACAAGACCATGGGAGGAGATTGCAATGGACTTTATAGTAGACCTACCAAGGAGCAGTGGAAATACAGTGATCTGGACTGTAATAGACTTATTCTCCAAACAGGCACACTTCATTCCTTGTAGTGGACTGCCTTCAGCCCGTCAGTTATCCAAACTGTTCCAAGGGCTCAGCTCAGCATTTCACCCGAGCACCAATGGGGGGGCAGAAAGACTGAACGCTATGATAGAACAGTATTTAAGATGCTACATCGACTACCAGCAGTCCAATTGGGCAGACCTCCTATCTTTTGCGGAGGTTGCATATAATAATGCTGTCCACAGCAGCACGGGGCTAACCCCGTTCAAAATAGTGAGTGGCATGGATTTTGTTCCCATGCCAGAATACCCGAGGGAGCCCCCTTCCTCAGTCAGTTTGACCGACTGGATGGCAATGTTGAGACAAACTTGGGAAAATGTTAAGAGGGCGCTGGCAAAGGCGGCTCAATCTTATAAGGACCAAGCAGACAAGCACCGGAAAGCCGGGAGGGGGGGTGCACAGCCAGGGAGGGGCTGATGAGACTAATCTTGTTGTGTTTTCCCTATGGGATAGGTGATGTCGCAGAAGTGAAGGGAGAGGGGCCGGATGTCAGCGTTCCAAATTAGGCTTTCTTCCAGCGCTGACATAACAAGATGAACTTTTACCTAGTTTTGTATGTTACAGATAGTGTTTCCTGGGAGACGAGGATGGGGGCTACATTCCTGTGAAAAGAACGTGCCGGGATGTAGAGATGGATCTGTATGATGGCCAATGGGACATTGGGGTTGGAGAGCGGAAGAGGAGGGGGTTGGAAGGAGGGGCCAGTTTGGCTGCAATTTGAATCAGAAATGTCGGATATTGCTATTCTTAAAATAAAAATGATTCATTAGACAGTTTGCACTTGAGAATGAAGTTTATTCAAGATAGCACCAAAACCTGACACATTTGTTGGAAGAAAACTGCTTGAGTCTCTTTATCCATGACTGGGGCAGAGCCATAGGTCAACTAAAGGAAGCAAAAACAAAAGCAATTGTAAAGGCCAAAATTGTGGAAACCTTTTGGGAAAAGTGTATGTTTGAGGTTTGATGGCTAATAACACCATTTTTTTTTTTTTTTGAGTTTCAAGATAATCATATTCCACTGCTGTAATGGCCTGGGAATAGCCCAGATCTTAACCCAATTGAAAATCTATGGAGCCAACTAAAAAAACTTGTTAGTCAGAAGCGACCCAGCAATAAAACCCAGTTAACAGAAGCAATCATTCAATCTTAGTTTCACATTATAACAGCTGCAGAACTAAAAGATTTGGTTCACTCCATGGGAAGACGTTGTAAGGCCATAATTCATGCTAAAGGTTACCCAACTAAGTATTAACTGACGTGATAATTTTTGTACATCTCATTTTTTTCTATGTGTTTCACTTTTCTTCTTTATACTGTAACTGCTATTCTAATAGCAAATCCGTTATAAAAGTTATTGCATTATATTCTTGATTAAATTATCTTTCCATTGCTATATAATTTTATGGTACTACCCCCCCCCCCCAAAAAAAAAAGTGGGTGTTATTAGCTAGTTTTAGAAAATACACTTTTCCCAAAAGGTTTCCACAATTTTGGCCACTACTCTATATGAGCCTCTGAAAATGCATTGAATATTTTGGTGTTTTTGAGCTTGTGTACTGAAACATTGTCCACATAGCTGTATTAATTTCCAAATAGCTACCCTGGTTTTAGTCTTAGTAGTCAAAAAGTATTTTGGGATTTGTGCATGTGACTGTAAAAATTATTACTGTGTTATTTTTTAAGGAATAAAAAAATGACTATTCTAGAAAAGGAAAGAATAGGCTCAAACCAGGGGTAAAATCCATCAGGTTCAGACAGGTTCTGGAGAACCGGTAGTGGGAATTTTGAGTAGTTTGGAGAAATTTTGACTGGCTGGCCCCAGAGTGGGGTGGGAATGGGGATTTTGCAGTATCCTTCCCCTGGAGTAGGGTGGGAATGGAGATTTTGCAGTATCCTTCCCCTGCCATGCCCACCAAGCCACGTCCACCAAGCCATGCCCACAGAACTGGTAGTAAAAAAATTTGGATTTTACCACTGGCTCAAACCTTAAGTTCTGGAATTGGGGAATATTTCACTCCAATAAAAGAGAATGTTTGTTGCTCAGTGGGTCCTTGGTGGTCTCTGAGCTTGGTTGTTTTCTTGCAGATGTTTCATTACCCAAACTAGACTAGCACTGATGATGTTACCTAGCTTGGGTAATGAAATGTCTTCAGCAAAGCAAACATGCTCAGAGACCACCAAGGATCCCTCAATGTTTATCTTTCTCAAACATACCCACTGTTTTTTGTGGCTTATCATTACTATTCTAATCCAGTCAAGGAGAAATGAATATCAAATAGTTCCCTTTAATATTTTCTACTCATTTTAGATACACTATTGTCCTATCCATGGAAGACCAAACCACCTAAATTTCACTAGGTCCTTTTTTTCTCAACCCCTCCCCCCAAAAAGCTGTACTTTACTTCCTCTTTCAGTCATGAATGCATATTCATACTTTAAAAACAAAAAAAACCCACCTTCCTTAACTTTTACGTTTCTTTGGCGTTTGAAATTAAATTATTTCTCCCAAGCTAGAAAATTTAACTTTTCATACTTTTACTATTAAGCCAAGCATTTGATTTCTCTAATGCCTTGTCTTCATCTGTGGCCATTAATGTTCATTGAATTATAACAAACAGATGCTTGTGTACCATCTGACTTCAATTCTTCAACATGAAGTATCACTCATCTTTTAAGCTTCTGTTCTGAGTATCTATGAAAAGGTTGAATATCGTCTGAAGAGCTTTATCATAAAAGCAAAGCGTTCTAGGCTTCTTCAGGTAGTGCCATACATACTCAACATATCTTACCTGAGGAACTTTATAGATGCACAGGACAGTTGCCACATAGAGACAGATGTCAGGCCCTCCAATGACTGCAGCTAAAGAGTTTGGGACCCCACAGTTGTAGTTAGGGATGAATCTGCCCTGGGTGAAGAGAAGCACCATTGAAGCAAGGTAAGTCCAACTTGGACTGAAATTGCTATTATAAAGGTGGAAGCCCAGAGTGACATTGGGTAGGATCTGGGTACTTTCATTGATCTCCTTGAGAGCAAATGCTAAGGCAAAGATGTGCTGATAATTCTGAAAGGATACTCTGTAACAAATGTTACATAATATATTAAGAGACTGATTTAGAATATGGGATCTGCAATCTTTCAGTACAACATTTAGTTGAAGGTAGTTTAATGCAATATATATTACTCTTCGGCTAGGATTAAGGAAAATGTTTAGGGGGGAAAATGTAGCACATATATATTTTTAACAAAGCAAAATAAAGCAAATACTGGTTAGAGGTTGGAAACATTATTTTGTAATATATGGAAAAAGCCTCGTAGCAAACAACAGATACTGTTCCTAGGAATTCAACCACCTAGGAATCAAAATCACGTAAAGTATTAGTACCAGTTTATAAAACCTTAGTAAGACCACACCTGCAATACTGCATCCAGAATTTTGATCACCACATTACAAACAAACAAACAAACAAACAAACAAACAAACAAACAAACAAACGAATGTATGTTGAGGCTTTGGAAAAAGTGCAGAGATGAACAACTAAGATGATTAAAGATCTGGAGACCAAAACACATAAGGAACAGTTGCAGAAACTGGTTATGATTAATCTAGAAAAAGAAAGACTAGGGGTAACATGATAGCAGTGTTCCAGTATTTGAAGAGCTGCCATAAAGAAGAGGGGGGGCAACTTATTTTCCAAAGCAGCAGAAGGCAAGGCAACATGGAAACTAATCAAGGAGAGAAGCAACCTGGAACTAGGGAGAAACTTCCTAACAGTGAGAACAATTAACCAGTGGATTCTCATTATAGTCAAATGAAAGTAGCTGTATTTTGTTACTAGTAAAATCAATTGAAAAATGGTAATAATTTCTCATATAGGTCACCCAGATTTTATTGGTAATTACATTTTCATAAATTATTTTGGATTCTCATTCTATACTTAGAAATAATTTGATATGACTATTAGAATAGAATAACAGAGTTGGAAGGGACCTTGGAGGTCTTCTAATCCAATCCCCTGCTTAGGCCTTACACCACTTCAGACAAATGTTATATTATATTATTAAGGGAATTTTAGCTTTTTTTAAAAAAAAAAATGATTGATCAAATTTATTTGCTGCCATCTCACTAAATAAGTGACTGTGATTGTCCTACAAGTAAAACATTTGAACAGCTTGAACATACACCAAGATATTCTTTTATAAAATGAATGCTTCAGGTATTCTTTTTTAAAATTACGACTTTCAAGAAAATATTTTGAGCATCATGTGAGTAAACAGCAAGATACAGGGCTTGATTATGAATTTAAAATGTACTTACATAAGCCCATCTTGAAGTTCCTGAGAAGGATGATGGATAAAAGAAATGGAATCGGAAAATGTTGAGAACACAGAAATAATACCAGCAATATTAATGTCTCCAAGCTGATGATAGGTGTGCCGAATAGGAAGAGGCTCCTGAAAGTCACATTGAAGGATAGGATTCTTGCACACCACTTCAAGCAATACTACTAACAGCAACTCCACAAATACTAACATCTTCCATGAGTGTCTTCTTTCTGTGTACAAATGCTTCTGTCTGCAACAAGATCTTTGAAGTGGATCAGACTGACTTCGCTTCCTGAGATATTTTTCAGACAAAATTAGAGAATGAAACATACTATCAAATCGATTCATAGAGCTTTGGGGCTCCCAGCCATGAGTTGAAATAGGATGGTGACAGTAAATACCATTATTCAGTGTCAGTTGCTCCTATTTTCATGGAGTCCCATAGGATTTGGAAGAGACAAAACAGGCTAATTTCTTAATAGTGAGACAGTCACATATGTGAACATCTTCAAAACATGAGAGCTTCCAGAGGCAGGAACCTATGTGTTGCAAGACAAAAATATAATTATTAGATCCATAAATCAAAATAGAGATGTAAATACAGTGTATAGATAGATAGATAGATAGATAGATAGATAGATAGATAGATAGGTTTCTAAACAATGGAAGATTAATGATATAAGTCCACCTTGGAACCACAGAGGGCCTCCAGAGGCAGGAATGCATGAGCTACAAGTCAAAAATAAATTCAATTCAATTGAAAAACAAATAAACTTTTTTTGGGGTGGGGGGGAATAAAAATAAAAAAAAATGTACAATAAAATAATAAGAGCCGAGGTGGTGCAGTGGTTAGAGTGCAGTATTGCAGGCTACTTCAGCTGAATGCTAGCTGTAGTTTGGCAGTTCAAATCTCACCAGCTCAAGGTTGACTCAGCCTTCTATCCTTCCGAGGGGGGTAAAATGAGGACCCAGATTGTTGGGGTCAATATGCTTACTCTGTAAACTGCTTAAGGAGGGTTGTAAAAAGCACTATGAAGCAGTATATAAGTCTAAGTGCTATTGCTATAATATGGTTGCATAAGTATTGTCAAACTAATATTTTTTTGAAGCACCTTTTGATTTTATGATAGCATCCAATCTTTTGCATAGGAGCCCATCAACATGGCATATCTTGCCTTGGGAATCTTTGCCCTTCTCTTCTTAGCCAAAGCACTCCAAATTTGTCAGATTGTGATGATATCTCCTATGAACCGCCCTCTTCAGGTCACCCCACAGACTTTCAATTGGCTTTAGGTCCAGGCTCTGGCTGGGCCATTCCAAAACTTCAATTGTCTTCTGGTGAAGCCATTCTTTTGCTGATTTGGAGGGAAGCTTTTGGTCGTTGTCATGTTGAAAGATGAAAATCCCCTTCATCATTTTAGCACAGATCAGAAGGTTTTGTGCCAAAATTGACTGATATTTGGAACTGTTCATAATTACCTCTTATGATGACTCCTCTGGATACTTCCTCAGATACCTCGCCAGATGTCATTTTGGAGGAGGATGTACCAGTTCCGGTCACATCAAGAAAGGAGTTGGTTAATGGCTCTGAGCAGCTGTCTGAGAGGGATTTGACCAGGGGTGGGTTTCACTTACCTTTACCACTGGTTTGCCACATGTATGCACTGTCTGCGCATGCACCGGCCTTCCTTGCATGCGCTTTGCTTGCTCATGCACCTGCCACGCATGTGCCTGGCCTCAAAAACATGCCTAAATAGCATGACTTGGAGCCAGGGCCGGATTTTCCTATAGGCTAACTAGGCTTCAGCCTAGGGCCTCAAGATCAAGAGGGGCCTACATTCAAATTGTAGCAAAATTAAAATTACACTTTCACTATAGGTGAAAGGGCCTCATAAGTGGAATAGCCTAGGGCCTCTTTTCATCTAAATCTGGCCCTGCTTGGAGCTAGGGTGGGTGGGTGGGCAGGCCCACCCGCGATTGCCGCTACTGGTTCGCCCAAACCAGTGCAAACCGGCTGAATACCACCCCTGGATTTTACTGAGGCAAGCTGCAGCAGGACAGCCCTGAGGCTTTGGTGGGGAAAACACACCAAAGTAATGTACACTTCCTCGGTAATGAGGAAGTGGAACTGTCTTCTGCACTGATCCAAAAACACCTAAGGCAGGGAAGGTCAGCCTGATTACTTGTGAGGAGGCAGCCTCATCCCACTTAATGGGCTGCACCAGAAGCTGGCTATTTAGCACAGCAGACAGATGGAGACAATGCTGGGAACAATCTGTTCATTTCTTAGCTGCGTGTTTCCTGGTCATTGTGATCCCTGCCTTGCTTTGGATTGACATGTGCCTTGTGAACCCTCTTGTATTTGGATTTAATTTTGCCTGGAGGGTTTATCTTGTTTGGGAAACTTTTACATTTTTATTAGTTTATAATATAAAATGCAAACATACAAAAGGAGATAGGAAAAGTAGGGGAGTGAAAAAGGAAGAGAAAAGTGTAGAGAAGGGAAAAAGAAAGAAAAGGCATTGACTTCCAACTCCCTTTGGTGCAGTAGAATAAGAAATAATATCAAATCTCAACTTTTTTGAGAAACTTTTAAGTGTCTTGTGGACTCATTGGCTACTGCCCTATGGACTAGGGTTGGTCTGCTATTGGTTGGACTTAATTGGGACAGATCTGGTGTTTTGATGAAAGGAATTGTTGGGGAATATTAATAAACAGCATTACATGTGTGTGAGCGAGCAGGATAGGCCTTGAATAAAGTCCCAGTTCCAGCTGAAGAAAAGCAGCTCCAAAGCATAATGCTGCCACCACCATGTTTCTCTATTGGTATGATGTGGTGATGTGCAATGTTTCTTTTACACCATACTTACTTTTTGGAATTGTAGCCAAAAAGTTCAAGCTTGATCTCATCACACCTTAACACATTTTCCCACATGCTTTTGTCAGAGCCAAAGTAGGTTTTTTTGCAGCTGGGCTTGGATGCTTTTTGTTGAAAGAAAAAAAGCTTCCATCTTGTCACTTTAACCCACAGCCCAGATATATGAAGACTAGGGAAGCTTGTTGTCACATATAGTACACAACCAGGACTTGCCAGAAATTCCTACAGCTCCTTTAATGTTGCTGTAGGCCAGTAGTGGGTTGCAAAAACCGTCGCTACCAGTTCGCTCGTGCATGCGCATGAGCTCACTCTGCACATGTGCAGAAGCATCCAATATGGGTGGGCAGAGCCTCCCGCCACTACTGGTTCACCAATCCATGTAGAACCAGTAGCAACCCATCACTGCTGTAGGCCTCTTGGGAGCCTCTCAGACCAGTTTTCTTTTTATTTTTCATCTATTTTAGAGGGTCATCCGTTTTCTCGGTAATGTCACTGTTTTGCCACACTTTCTTCACTTATCGATTACTGTCTTCCCTGTGTTCTATGATATATCCAATGCCTTGGAATTGGCTGTATAACGGGCTGTTCTACACAGTCATCTTACTCAACTGAATTTTCTAAAAGGAGACTGTTATGTAAATTGGATACTAGCATGTATTGGATTTATGATGGAATTTATTTGGATTTTCAAGAATTGTTTGTGTGCCAGAGATTCATTGGTCTTTGCTAATGAGAAGAAATATGGCCAGCTGGAAGATCTTTTGAATTTACCCCATGTTTTATAGGTGACCACTGCACATGATATGCACCAGAGAATTCCCAGTGTCCAATTGTCTCAGTAACAATTAATGAGTCTTCCCTTTTTAAATGAAAGGATCATTTGTGTTTAATCCCCATTTCTTCTTATACATCCTAGTTTGCGTATAAATTAAGATGACCAGTAAAAATGAATACATAATTCACATTTAATCTATATATTGAGTCAGTATTGTCTATCACATACTGAAATGTCAATACATCAATATGTCCTATTTTATTTATACATTTTTATAGTCCCCAGTTATAACTGACTTCCAGAAGAAAAACGTTTCAAACTATCCAAATCTCGGGGGATAAGGGATCATAGAAGGCCAGTCTAATTGCACATTGTTTTCTGGCTTCAATGTATAAGTGGATAAGTTCCCCAACATGTATATATAAATGATGTCAGGCAAACAAAGAGTTTTGTTAAAACTTTTTCTTCATGAGGTGATGTTTATTGTTTAGTTCAGGTCTCATCACAATGATAAAACACTTGGGAAGAAAGATACACACAAATAAGTCAGCACTGGAGGAGATCATGGAAAAGATCTCCACAGCCAATGTATATTTTCCCCTTGTGCTTAGATAGGTTGGAATAAAGCACAGCCAAACACTGCAGAAGACCAACATTCTGAAGGTGATGAATTTGGCTTCATTGAAGCTGTCAAGTAACTTCCTAGCTAGAAAAGCAGCAGAGAAGCTAAGCAGAGCAAGAAAATCCATAAAGCCCAAAACACAGTAGAACATGGCCGAGTCTTCTTTGCACTCCATGATGACTTCTTCAGACATTGACTGTGCATCAAAATCTGGATATGGTGGGGATGGGGTTTTGATTTTTTTTGTAAGTTTTTAAAAAAAAATTACATAAGCAAACACATAATACATCAATCCTTCCGTGTTTCATCTCGATGTTTCTTCAGTAACCTTCTTTTTGATTACACCTCCTATCTTCATTTCTTCCCTTATAATTTCCATTTCTCTATTACAATATTTTCCCCCAAATACAATACATTTAATATAATATTCTCTTATTTTGTTATCAAAATCTTTATCTATTTTTCTTTTCCAACCAATCATAAAATTTTCCCCATATCTTAAAATATTATGTATCTTCTCTCTCTTTAATCATCAAGGTTAATCTACTCATTTCTGCACAGTCTAAATTTTTTTTAATAACTTCCCCTTCCAACTGAATTTTCTCTACTTTCCATCTTTGTGCAAATATTATCCTTGCTGCAGTTATTATATGAATAATCAAATATACATTTTCTTTATTAATTTTCTCTGGTAGTATACCCAGTAGGAACAGCTTCAGTTTTAAATCAATATGTTGTAGGGTCATTTTCTCTTACCAAATCTTAATTCTGTTCCAATAGACTCTAGCTTCTGAACATGTCCACCACATATGATAATAAGATCCTGGTTTTTGATGGCATTTCCAACATTTAGCTGATTTGTCTTTAAACATTTTTGCCAATTTTTCAGGGGGCATATGCCATCTGTAAAACATTTTATATTGATTCTCTTTGTGGACATTGTTAATTTATAGTTCCTTTCCCATAACTGTTGCCATCTATCGAGCTCAATTGAGTATCTGCAATTTTTTGCCCAAGCAATCATTGTTTCCTTTACTTGTTCTTCTTCTAATTCCATACTAAGTAGAAAATTATAATTTCTTTTTATTATTTTAACCTCTGTTCCCATGAGTATCCTATGATACTCATTTCTAAATAAAAGCCATATAATGTTAGATCTTTTTCATATCTTGCTTGTATTTGCATATACATATACTAGTCTATCACAATCCCTTGTTCTTCTAGTTCTTCTTTCCCTTTCAGTTCCCCCTTATCTGTAAGTAAATCTTTATATCTAAAAATCTTTCCAAAATTAACCATATTTGGGTGTATCAATGCTTCTATTGTTGATAACCATATTGGAATTTTCAAATAGTATTTATCTCTAACTTTCTCCCACACAGATAACAATGCATTTCTTACATAATGTCTATGAAAATATATCTGTATCTTACTTCTACCATACCATAAAAATGCATGCCATTCCAATTGTAAATTATGTGCTTCCAAAGTTAGTAATCTTGTATTTCTTAATTCAATCCATTCCTTCATCCAAGTCAATGCTGCTGCCTGATAATATAATTCCTAGTTCGGCAGTCCAAAACCTTGCCTTATTCTTGCATCTTGTAACATCTTTATATTAATTCTCACCTTTTTCCCCTGCCAGATAAACTTCCTCATTATTTTGTTGAGGTGTTGAAAATAGGTCTTTTCAATTTTTATTGGAATTGTCTGAAATAAAAACAATAATCTTGGTAATATGTTCATTTTGATTATTGCTTTTGAGTGAGTGATAACTGCAAAGTTTTCCATTTTTTCCAAATCTTTCTCAATTTGTCTTTTTAAGTTATAATAATTGTCCTCATTTATCGTTGCATATCTTGAAGTTAGTTGTATTCCTAAATATCTTACTTTTTCACAATTTGTATGTCTAATTTTTCACTAATTCTCTTTTTTGTTTTTCTGTAATATTTTTTACCAATATTTTTGTTCTTTATTTATTTATTTTTAAACCTGCAACCTCTCCATATTCTTCTATTTGTTCTAGTAGTTTAGGTCCTGTCTTTTGTGGTTCTTCCAGAATAAATATTAAATCATCTGCAAAGGCTTGTAATTTATATTCCTCTTTTTAAATTTTCTTTTTTTTCCATCTATCTATCTATCTATCTATCTATCTATCTATCTATCTATCTACCTACCTATCCATCCATCTTCTATCTATCTATCTATCTATCTATCTATCTATCTATCTATCTATCTATCATCTTTCTTTTTTTAAAAAAAAAATCTTTATTAAATAATTACAATAAAATTAACACACAATAATGGTTGAAAAGCAATATAGGAAGCGAAACATAGAAACACCTAAACACAGGACTAAAATCAAACAACAAACAAGACTAACTGAGAGTTAAGCTCACTCTCCAATTAATATTAACTAATATCATCCTAGCCAAACATTTCAATGCAATCAAGTTCTTTTTACTAACTACAAAACAATTGGTCTGTTTTTATCAAAATTATAAAGTTATAAAGCCTAGTAAATATCTAGTTAATCTAATTAGAAGAACTTATCACCCTTCTCCTAAGTTTAACCTTCTTTTGAGCCAAACAAAACATCTGTCCCAACTTCCATTATATACTGAATCTTTCTTGTCTTTTAAGATATACGTTAGTCTGTCCATCTCAGCACATCGAAGAATCTTGTTTATTATCAGATGGTCAGGGGGCGTGTCTGCATCTTTCCACAGTTGAGCAAATGCCATTCTCGCCGCTGTTGAGACATGGACAAATATATACCAATCCTTCTTATCGATGTTGTCCAGTCTTATTCCGAGTAAGTAGAGGTCTGGGTGAAGAGGGAAGCTCACACCTGTTATTTCCAACAACCACTGCTGTATTTTCCCCCAATAGTGTCTAGTGACGGACAAATCCACCACTGATGGAAGAAAGTACCCTTGGCCAACCCACATTTCCAACATCTGTCAGAGGATCCTGGGGTCATCTTAGTGATTCTGGCAGGGGGGAGGTACCGACGATAGATCATTTTATAAAAGTTTTCTTTGAATGGGGAAGAAAGGGTCAGTTTCATAGTTTTGTTCCATACATTTTGCCATGCATCAAGCTGAATTGTTGTTCCAATATTTCTCCCCCAGGTAATCATCGTGTCATTTACAATTCTGTCTGCCATAAAATTGGACAGAAGAAGATTGTAAACGTTGGAAATAAATTTCCTTCGGCCACCTAGGAGAAGCTTGTCAAACGTTTATAAATGAAGGGAAATACCATGTTCCTGTTTATCCCTAGCAAATTTAGTTTGAATTTTCACATAGGACCACCAGTCTATGTCTAATCCTCTAATTTGGAGATCGGCTCTAGGTCTAAGTCTCCCGACTTCATCCAGCAAGTCACCATAAGCCCAGTTCCTCTTTATATTGTGCACAGTCGGAAGAGTCTCTGCCTCTAATGGAGACACCCACTTAGGAATCTGTGTGTAAACTTGCTTCTTCACCATTTCCCAAACCCTTAATAAAATTCCTCTGATATGATTAGTAAAATGTTTGGATTGTTTGTCTTTCTGAGACCACAAGAAGGAATGCCATCCCCGCTGCAAATCATATCCTTCAATTGCCAAAATGCGCTTTCTTGAGAGGATCACCCAATCTTTTATCCAAACCAGGGGTGAAGCTTGGTAATAAAGCTCCCACATAGGGAGCCCCAAGCCACCCCTTGTTTTGTGCTCTTGCAGCATTTTTCTTTTTATACGAGGTTTTTTACTCTGCCAAATAAATTTGCTTAGAATTTGATCTAATTTTCTAAAAAAGTTTTTATCCAGTCTTGCAGGAGCCGTTTGGAATAAAAAAATCCATTTTGGTAAAACATGGGCTTTTATTGTGGCAATTCTACCCAAAAATGAGATCTGAATATGCCGCCATCTTTCCACTTCATTCGCTGTATCTATCAATAATTTGAAATAATTGAGCTCCTTGATAGAAGAACATCTATTTGTAAGCCAAATACCTAAGTATTTAAGTTTTTTGACACAATCCCCATAATACTTTGGATCTGTTCCTTTTCGGCACTTGAAAAATTTTTAAGCAGCGGTGAAAGAGGGCATCCTTCTCTGGTACCTTTATAAATCTGTATCTCATCTGATAGTCATCCATTAAACAGTAATCTTGCCGACAGTTTCGAATAGATGGCTTGAACTGCCCTTGTAAATTGAGACCCAAAACCCATCACTTCCAATTGTTGTATTATAAAATTCCAGTTGACTCTATCAAAAGCCTTTTGGGCATCCAGAAAAATCATTACCATTGGTTTATCAAGGTGTGTCTCATAGTATTCTAAGACGTTCAATATTACCCTTAAGTTATCTCAGGTGCCTATGAGGTAGGAAACCATTCTGATCTTGGTGGATAAATCGGGACAGGAACACCCAGAGTCTCTCAACTAGTATTGTCGCAAAAATCTTGTAATCCACATTCAGGAGCGAGATTGGCCTATAGTTCTGGATACGAGTTTTATCTGTATTGGGTTTTGGGATTAGGGAAATATAGGCTTCCGTCAAGGACCGGGGTATCCTAGAGTGTAATAAAACCTCATTAAATAGATCTTTGATGTACAAACTAAGTGAGTCAAAAACTCCTTTACAAAATTCACTAGGAATCCCATCCGGTCCCAGAGTCTTGCCATTGGCTTGTTTCTTGATAGCTTCTGCTATCTCCCCAACTGTAATTTCTTCATTTAGAATTTCTTTACAGTAATCCGGAATCATCTCCAATTGTAGGTTCTGGAGATAACTCTTAACTTTATCTTCCTGATGAATTTCTTGGCTATATAAGGAGGTATAAAAATCTTGGGCCACCTTTGCTTTTTGCTCTGCAGTACCTACCAAATTTCCCATAGGGTCCTGTAAAAATTCAATCTTTCTAGATTCTGCCTCTTTTCTTAATCTACTGTATATGACAACCATCAGCCCGGCTTGTTAGCATGCTCAAATTGGCTTTGTTGACATTTCCAAATTTTATTCACCAAATCGTTTTGATCTAGGATGGATAACTCATGCCTAATCAGATCAATTTTCTCCTTAATCAAATTATTATGTGGATCTAAATGCAGCTCTCCTTCAGCTTTCTCCAATTCAGCCATTAACTCAATCTGTTTGGCCTTCTCCTTTCTCCATTTGATAGCTGTATATTTTATTACCAATCCCCTAACTACTGCTTTGGCAGTATCCCAAATATTTTGAAGGGAAGTATCTTCTCTCTTGTTTTCGGCAAAAAAATGATCTAATTCTTTTTTAATCATATTTATAAATCCCTCGTCTTTCATGATCTCAGCCCTCATAGACCATCTTGCTCTTCTAGTGGACCCCTTCCATTTTATTACCAGGGGGTGGTGGTCCGCCCATATATTCGTCCCTATTTCAACCGAATTTAAGCCTTCTTTCAGATCTGATATTGACCAAACCATATCTATCCTGGACCACGATCTATGCCTGGGGGAGAAATATGTAAAGTGCTTTTGCATAGGATAGAAGTCTCGCCAGACATCTCTTAACCCTATTTCTGTTCTTAGGTTATCCCATGTTTTGGAGAGTACCTTCCTATGCCCTTTTTTGTATTAGGAGAACCCCTTCCTGGATCATAATCAATTGAAGTATCAACAATTGTGTTGAAGTCACCTACTATGCATACATGCTCGTAATTTAATTCATTAATTTTCTTATGCAAATCTTTAAAGAAACCCATTTGATTAACATTAGAGGCATATATATTTACTAAATACTATTTTTTGGCCAATACTAATCTCTAACATCAGTGTCCTACCCTCTGTATCTGCATATACTTGACGTTTCACCAGGTCTCTCCGATCGTAAACGACAACTGCCCTTTTCTTCTGGTCGGCCAAGGATACATACAACTTCCCCAGTTTAGGATAAATTAAAATCTTAGAATGGTCTTTCCTTATATGGGCCTCCTGTAAACATAGAATATCGTAATTATCTTTTTGAAGTTTAGGCCAGACCTTTTTCCTCTTAGTGGGAGCGTTCAGGCCATTAATATTAAAGGAGAACAGGTGGAGCACCTCATCCATACCTCTACTTACCTGCGTTCTTGTGTTTCTGGGATCTGGTCTCGATTTGGAAATTTGTTCCCCTTTCTTCTCCAGATTGAGCTGTATCTTTATCATGTCCCATATGTTCTGAGGCTGTTGTTTCCTGGGTTACCTCTTCTTGGCTCTTACCTAGGTTACCACTTTCACTCTCTTGGTCACTAAGATTAGTATAGGCCTCTGTGAAATCCTGCGCTTCCTGTACGGTTTCCAGTCGTAACCTCTGCTCTTGCCAGGTAAACGTCAGGCCTTCTGGTAGAAGCCAGCGATAACGTATCCCTTGTTTCCTCAGCCATGTTGTCAAAAAATCATCTTTCCTCTGAATGTCTCATACTCGTCTCGGGAGCTGGGGCAATACTGTTAGTCGGTTATCTTTGTAGGTAAAAGCTTGGCCCCTCGTTTTCCGAAACACTTCATCCCTTAGTGCTATTCTGGTAAATCGAACATGGATCTCTTTAGGGAGCTTGTTGCGCCGAGCATAACTAGTATATACTTGGAACACATTGTCAATATCTCTTGAAACTTCTGCAAAATCTCTTCCAGTAATTCCTGCAACGATCTCTCCCATTAGTACGTCCAGGCGCTCATCTTTCTCTTCAGGGACATTCTGAAACCGTAAGAAATAGCCAGAATGATCCCTTTCGAGGAAGATAATCTCTTCCTCAATTTTTTATTAGCTAAGGCATGCTGGAGTTCGAGCCGCTCCATCCTACAGGTCACTTTTTGGTCTTTATCTCGTAGCTTGAATCTGTTCCTCGTGATTAGTCAAAGTATTTTGAACCTCCTCAAACTTAGCATGAAACAGCCTTGTCTCAGTAGTTAACATTTCAACATTCCTCTTCAGCTCTTCCAAGGTCTTTGACATTGACTCTTGATTTTTAATCAATGTCTCCTGTATAGACTGGAGAATATCTTGCATCAATGCTTTGCCCGGAGTAGCCACGTCTTCAAACGATCTTCGTAACATCACAGAGGTGGTGGCTGGAGATGAAGTTGAAGAGGTCGTAATTGCCTTCTTCTTCAAGGTAGTAATCGTGGTAGCCATTTTGGATATTCCTAAAAAGTCTTTCCAGGCAATCATACAACACCAAATGGTTTCACTGCCTGTTATCAAATTTCACTCTTGCTTCGCTATGTCCAAACCACACTTTACTCACTAATTCCTACTGGCTATCTAAAAGGAAATAGGAAAGGAAAAGGAAAAAAAAAAGGAAGGTCCACTGTGATGAGTCTAGGTGCAGTTAGCAATTTTGGTCACTAGATGGCAGCAAATACCAACTTCTCTAGTTCCCCAGATCTTCTTGCAGTGGAAGCAAATCCAAAAATGAAAGCTCATGCAAATGGCGTTCTTTGCAACAGAAAATGTTAATGCTGAGTCAAAGATAGGAAAATCAAAGGAAGCACATCACTCTTTCATTCAAGGTCTGTGGAGAATCACATTCCCAAACAGTAGGTCAAAATTCAAAATTCACCAATTGTAAAAACAGAATGAAATCAGATCGCAATAATCACTTATAATCCAAGGTTGATAATCTTCTCAGACTGCCAACCAATTTCATTGCGATCTCACTCAGTTTAGGCTCTGAGAGTAGGAAAGTTTTTAAACTCCATTACCTTATGGCTTCCAATCGAATCACAGTCTCAAATTACCAATTGGGAGTCATTCTTTTAGTTTGGCTGGGATGAATAGACTTCCTCAAGCAGTATAGCCACAGCCTCAGGGCGCCATGACAGGCATCCTCTCACTGTCTCATCGACATCGGGGAGATTCTTCAGTCTCTTCGTGCAGCCTGCACTTTCCGCATGGAGTTGGCAAGCTCCCCTCTTTTCCACCAAGCTTTCCCACTCAGTGGTGGCTTCAAAGAAGCTTCAATGAAGCAGCCAGGTACAGCGAACAGAGAATCAGCTTGGGAGAAGAATCCCTTGCCTCTTCCGGCTGCTGTGACATCACAGGAAGTCCTCTTTTTAAATTTTCATCCATTTTATTTCTTCATTCCATCTTATATTTCTATTTAACACTTCTAAAATCAATATGAATAACAGTGAGGATAGCGGACATCCTTGGAAGAGAGGAGAAGGGAAACTACGACTATATAAGTGAGATTCTGGTTGTTGGCTTTGATGATGGGAGTATCTTTATGTTTCATGAAGATTGTGATGACCAAGGTTGTCATTAAAGAAAAAACAAAGGGAAAAAATAGTCAGACTGATCCCTAAGGGTTCTTTATAAGACAAAAAGGTTATCAGCACATCTCTTTGCCGGGATTTGGATATTGCTCTTCTGGGCATAGAGAATAGTCAGCTATGTCTGAAAAAGAATGCAGGTGAGTTGATATAGGAAATTATACTGTTGGCTTAATCCCATTATATTTGAAAATTTCCTATCCTTCTCCTTTGATATTTTCCCCTCTGGACATAGACGGCAATCATAGAAACAAAACAACACTCCTTCTTTCTTGGCCTTGCTGTGTCCTGTCTCACAAGGATCATTACACAAAGGTAATGCCTATAATGAATGGAGAAGAATTTTTAAGATACAATGTGGAAAGGACGTGCATGGAGAGATACTTTTAGTATGGAATCAATAGACAGAAAATGAAAGAGTGTAGTGACATAATTTTAGATATAATTGGTCTGAAATACTAATTAAATATCTACAATTATTAATATTTATGGCTTTCGATAACCATCATCACCACTGTCCAAAGACAACTTCCATGCTGGTTAATTAAATTTAGTTTTCGCAACCTCTGAACTTTGAAGTCAGCAGACTGATCTAGAATGCTGGCTTGCAGCTTTTACTTCGAAACCATGAAAACCATTGTTCATAATTAAGAGGGAGGCAGGAAAGGATACAATTGTTTTGACCTAGGCTTCCTGATACAGTAAAAGCACACAATGAGTCCCAAAACCCTCTTTTTATTTCAATGGCTGTGAATTCTGCTCATTCAGAGCCTGTTCATTCTCAATCTTTTCATTCACAGATAAGTCCCAAATAGTTGTAAAGACAGAAGTCTGCCACAGATATGCAATGAGAAATAAATTACTTATAGAGGTGCATGTAAGATTTACCAAGAAAGCAATAGAAACAGACATATTACTGATGGCAAGGAATAGCCCAATAAAATCCAATTCACAGAAATAGTGGTGCTAAAATAAAGAAGAGTAAGAGATTTGAGAAAAGAATATCAGTTTTTGACAAAGTGCTTAATCAAAAAAAAGTGAGCTTTCACTGGTTAATATCAGAAGGAATATTGGTGAATTGGCAGGAACAAAGACCCAGACTTGATTCCATAGAGAAAGCGGAATTATTTTATGAGCAATATTTGGGGCTACAAGAGGAGGAAAGATCGAGAGAGGAAAAAGAGATTAGATACCAGGAATAAGCTGTGAGAGAAAAAGAGGAACAAACAAGAGAGAAGGCAAAGGAACGAGAAGAAAACAAAAAGAGAAGGGGCAAGATCAAAAGATGTTAAAGATGAAAGAGAGATAAGAACAACAAGATCAGCAAAAGCTAGTAACAAGTAAACTATGAAAGAAGAAATAAAAGCAATTTCAATAAATATCAATGAATTAAATTTGGAGATGAAAAGGAAAAGAACTCTTAACAAATTAGATAAACTGAAAATGGACATAATATGTTTACAAGAAGTCCATATTAGAAAACAACATAAAAATTGTTGGAATATTCAAAATTGGGAGAATTATTTACTGTACTAACATATCAAAGTAAAAAAAGTGTATACAGAACTGGGCTACAATGCCTGATATCCCTATTCCTGGTCAGCTAGCAAGAGACAAAGGCAGTCATGAATGTGGAGATATTTACATTTCTGAAGATCATATGAATGGTCTTGAATGACAGGAGGGAGAGACACTATCAAGGCCACAGTCAAATAAGAAGAGCTTTAACCTTCACCAGGGAATATGAATTGAGAAAACATTTCAGAGAAGCTATACTACATCAAACAAAGACTAAAATTGCTGTTAAAAATGTGGAAGTCCAGCATAAGGCCAGGATATGCTGGTAATTCTGAAAAAATATTCTGTAAAACAATTTTTAAAAATACATTAAGAAAAGTCCATTTCACATTATGTGCCTTGCAATCCTTCAGTCCAGCATATTTTGTGGAATGAGTTTAATAATTCTTATTTCTATGTTCTAGTATATGACAATGGTCCACTACCACCCACAGTATTTAAGAATCACTTATATGCAGAAGGAAATAGCTATATTTTCGTTCCAGAAATATCAATGAAAAAACTTATCATGGGAAATATACACTTCATTTCCTCTTTGCTGCCATTAGGGCAGAAAAACTAAAGAAGATTTTACAGGCATATATACATGAAGATCAAGCGGGCTTTCTGTCAAAAATACAGGTAAGAGATAATGTGAGGACTTTCTTAAATATTATTGAATACTTACAATATCATAATGAGAAACAGGCAGCCTTAATATTTTTAGAGGAATAGAATAGAATAGAATAGAATAGAATAGAATAGAATAGAATAGAATAGAATAGAATAGAATAGAATAGAATAGAATAGAATAGAATTACAGTAATGCCCTTACACATACATATATTTACATCTTTATTTCGCTTTATGGATCTAATGATTTTATTTTTTGTCTTGTGGCTCATGCGTTCCTGCCTCTGCAAGTCCTCACATGTTTTGAAGTTGTTCACATATCTGACCGTCTTACTATCATTATGAAATTAGTCAGTTTTCTGTTCCAAATCCTATGGGACTCCATGAAAATAGGAGCAACTAACACTGAATAATGGTATTTATTGTCCTCATCCTATTCCAACCCATGGCTGGGAGCCCCAAAGCTCTGTGGGTTGATATGTTAGTATGTTGTACTCTCTAGTTTTCTCTGAAAAACATCTCTAGAAGGCAGATCAGTCTGATCTACTTCAAAGATTTTTTTGAAGACAGAGGCATTTGTACACAGAAAGAAGACACTCACGGAAGATGTTAGTATTGGTGAAGTTGCTGTTGATAGCATTGCCTGAAGTGGTGTGCAAGAATCCTAGCCTTCAATGTGACTTTCAGGAGCCTCTTCCTATTACGCACACCTATCATCAGCCTGGAGACATTAATATTGCTGGTATTGTTTCTGCATTTTTTGCATCTTTTAATACCATTGATTTCATTCAAGATCCTTCTCAGGCATTGCAGGATGGAATTATGTAAGTACATCATTAATTTATTGTCAAGCTCTGAACTTTGCTGGTAAGTCATATGATGCTTGAAATATTTTCCTCTAATGGCATAAACTCCAGAAAGGAACATCTAAACTAAAATACCTAGGTTTATTTTATGTAAGGTTATATTTTACTTCAGTTTCCAGGTAAAGTTGAAATAGTTGAAATAGAGATCAAATTTCCATTTATAACAAATCATATCTAAATATCTACTAATATACAGATATGAATGGCTATATTTATGAAGCTGTTACTATTATTAAGGAAATGAAAGCACATATTTCCCATGATAAGTTTTTTCATTGATATTTCTGGAACCAAAATGTAGCAATTTTCTTCTGCATATAAGCGATTCTTAAACACTATGGTTTGGTAGTGGGCCATTCTGACATACTAGAACATAGAAATAAGAAGTATTAAGCACAATCCACAAAATATGCTGTGCTGAAGGATTGCAAGGCACATAATGTGATACAGGCTTTTCTTAATGTTTTTTTTAAAAAAAATGTTTTACAGAATAGTTTTTCAGAATTACCAGCATATCCTGGCCTTAGCATTTACTATAAAACAGATTAATGAAAATCCTCAGATCCTATCCAACATCACGCTGGGCTTCCACATTTTTAACAGCAATTTTAGTCCAAGCTGGACTTACTTTGCCTCAATGCTTCTGCCTTTCACTCAGGGAAAATTCATCCCTAACTACAAGTGTGGGATCACAAATACTTTGGCTGCAGTCATTGGGGCACCTGATATCTCTCTTCACATGGCAACTATATTGTGCAACTACAAAGTTCCTCAGGTAAGATTTGCTGTAGAAATACATTCTGCCATAGCTTCAAAGACATATATATGCTTCTCTCTGAAAAAACGAGAGATCTTTTGGATAAGTAGATATTATTTTTGCTTGATAAAGCTGGCATAATAGTATGAATAATCATAAATCTGAACAGATGGTGAGACTATTTGACATAGCAAATTGCAGATACTGAACTAAGGTTCAAATCTGAAATATTCACAATGACACTACTTCCACAAAAATTTATTTACTCATACTTCAAGAGTGACATCTTGGTTGATATTTCCTAATAAACACAACTAGCTGCATAATGTTTCAGTATATAAAGGTACTCAAAGTCTCAAATGAATGTACACATTTTCAGAGGCTCACATAGACCTTTGCAATTCCATACGTTTATTTTTCTGTAGCTGATATATGGCTCTGCTCCAGTCATGGGTAAAGAGACTCAAGCAGTTTTCTTCCAGCAAATGTTTCCGAATGAATCCCACCAACATAAGGGCCTGCTGCAGTTATTGTTGTATTTTAGATGGTTCTGGATTGGAATTCTTATAGTAAAGGATGAAAAAGGAGAGAAATTCCTCCAAGAAGTGCTCCCCACATTTTCCAAGCATGGCATCTGTACTCAGTTCATAGCAGAATTCCCAAAGGAAGCACTTAACAGTGATTTTACTGATACCATGGATGAAGGACTACATATATACCATGTTCTCATGAACAGCACAGCCAATATGATAATCTTATATGGTGAAACTCAGTCCATATCAGTCCTGAGAACTTTCCTCCAGTTTTCAGAAGTGGAGGACATAACAAAGAAGACTAAAATCTGGTTTATAACAGCTCAGACAGATTACACTTCAGTTACCGTTCATAAATCTTGGGATATCCATTTCCTACATGGGGCTTTATCCTTTGCAGTTCACACAAAGGAGGTCCAAGATTTCCAAGAATTTATTCAAAACTTGAATCCAAACAACAACAACCAGCATGATCATTTTCGAAAAGATTTTTGGGAACAGGCATTCGATTGTTTCTTTGCTGAGACCTCTGAGAAGAAATGTACTGGACAAGAGAGGCTTGAGATTCTTCCCACATCTGTGTTTGAGACACTAATGAGTGGTCAGAGTTACAATATTTACAATGCAGTCTATGCTGTGGCACATGCTTTGCAATCTCTGCATATATACAAATCCAGAGATAAAGCAATTGTGAAAGGAGGGAGGAAACAGTTTCACAATCAAGTGTGGTGGCAGGTAAGTTTGCGGTGCAGAAACCATCATATCTGCAATTGCAAGATGTGTCCATAAACTTTAGTGAACAATAATTTTTGAGGGATTGACACTACGTTTAAATGTGAGATATATAGTAACAGATTAACCAACTGAAAACTTTTTATGCTTATGTTAAAATTGTAAGTGGTATTCTACAAAATTGACTACAGGTGCCTGCTCCTGCTCTACGTGGACGATGCTGCGATTCTTTCATTCTCTCGGGTGGGTCTGCTTAGAGCCCTTAAAATTCTTTCCAATTATTGTTGCGCCAACCAACTGCTTATCAACTATTCTAAGTCTAAGATTATGATTTTCTCAAGAAGCAGGACAATCCACTCACTGTTCATGTGACGGCCGATCTCTGGAATCATTGGCTCACATCGTATTTATATGCCCCATTATTGGGAGGTAAGGTCAGAACTTATTTCTCCCATTTGCCAAAGATTTCCTGGAAGATCTGAAAATCTTAGCCTTCGCTTCTTACTCCAAGATACTGATTCTAAGATTACATTAAAGGTAGCAAAATTTTTTGCTGCAGTATGGTATGTAAGAGTCTGGGGAAGGGACAGGCTGGACACATTGACTGAGGTCACCCTCACTGATCGTCAGCGGTTTAGCTAGCTGGTGGTTGTATAAAGTGCCGATGTGTGGATTTTATGCAAATTGCAATATAATATTTTCTACCTATGTATAATTTTAATCGACCATAGTCCATATAGATTGGAGCTAAAAAATTTTATAACACATGAACTATGAGCTTGACTGAGTCATTTTTATACCACTGATCTTGTTGTCGTTTTGCACTTCAGTCTGGTCGTGTGCCAGCTACGTGCCTTGGATGTTTTGGCTTTTTTGGTCTATGACTGCAATAAAGTATTTTAAAAAAAATGAAGCCCAAAATTTAGAATGGCATATGGATACTTTCTTGTTTCATACCTATAGACAAAATCTTGCCAGACTAAACACTTTAACATATGTATCCACTCCATAATCTGTGAACTATTCAGGAAGGGAAGTTTTCATATTCCTTCTCCTACACATAATTTTCAAACCAACTTGCCTTTTACTTGGCTGAAATACATCTCTTCCTTTTGGAAAATCACCTCCTTACTACATTCCCTAACTCCGCTATAGTTCAGTCTATTCATAAATAAAATGAGGTGATTTATGCCATTCACCTGTTGTGCAGTAGTTACTTTTTCTTCTAGATGCTTTCTTTGGAATAATTGCTTTTAATCACAGGCTGTACTTTGATTGTTGAAAGTACAACCTCTTCACAGACCATTAGAAAGTCATCCGTATTTCTATAAACAGAAATTAACAGAGAAACATACATAGTTTTAGAGCAAATGAATGGAAAAGAATGAGAACAACATTATATGCTTTAAGGAAAAGTGTTCTAGTGTTTTTAACTAGGTGGCTTAATAAAAGAGGACCAAGGTAGAATTTTATTTTGAGCCTCCTTTTTGTAGCCATATCTACTCACAAGCGATGAAGGAATCATAGATTTAAAAATGGATATTTAAGCCATCAGAAATAGCCCTTGCTTAGTGCAAGACATTTTCAGCCCCAAAAAATAGACCAGACTGAGAAATCAACATCATGTAGGTCAGGGGTAATTTTATTGCAAGAGCTGTAGAACTGAATCTTGCAATGCGCTCAGTCCTCCATTACATTCTCTTTGTTTGATATAGAATGGATTCTCTGAAATGTTTTCTCAATTCATATTTCTTGGTCAAGGTTCAAGCTCTTCTTATTTGACTGTTGCCTTGATACTGGCTCTCCCTCCTGCCATTGAAGGCTATTCATATGATTGTCAGAAATGTAAATATTTCTACATTCCTAAAACATTAGCTGGAGGAGAAGGAGCTGAAAGTCTTTGTCTCTTGCTAACTGACCAGGAATATGGATATCAGACATTGTAGCCCAGTTCTGTATATGAGCCATGATTGAATGCATATCACTCCTCTAAGTGATGTGATCTTGAATCCCGTCTAGGTCATCATAATTTAGTATGCCTTATGATCATGTTTCGCTCTGATTTGAATATCAGATAATATATTCAAATATATAAGACAGTATCTATATAAGACATATAGATCTTTTTAGTTAGATTTTGTTTTATCTTGTTAGTACCTTGCCTCTAGTCTGGTGGATTTTAACTGTAATAATTTAAATCAAATTTTAGCATGGCTACAACAAGCATAAAAGCCTTCATATGTAAGAAGAGTATTCAACTCTTATAGCCCTATATATTCTCTTGTTGTTGTTGAATCAGTAAGTTGGATCTGAGTCTTTGTGACCTCATGAATCATCGCATCCCTGCCCCCCCGTCCTCCACTGTCTTCCAGAATTTGCCCAAATTAATATTCATTGCGTTCCATTGATGACACTATTTAACTATCTCATTCTCTGCTGTCTTCTTCTCCTTTTGCCTTCAATCTTTCTCATATCAGGGACTTTTCCAATGAGTCCTCTCTTCTCATTAGGTGGCCAAAGTATTTGAGCCTTAGTTCAGTATCTGTCCTCCAAAGAACACTTAGGGTTGATTTCCTTTAGGATTGATTGATTTATTCTCCTTGCAGTCCTAGGGGCTCTCAATAGTCTTTTCCAGCACCACAATTCAAAAGCATCAATCTTTCAGATTTATGGTCTAACACTCACATCGATACATTACTATTGGGAAAACTATTCCTTTCACTATACAGACTTTTGTCAGTAAGGTGATGTCTCTGCTTTTTAATATGCAGTGTAGATTTGCCATAGCTTTTATCCCAAGGAGCAAGCGTCTTTTAATCTCATGGCTGCAGCCACTATCTGCAGTGATTTTGGAGCCCAAGAAAATAATTCGGTCACTGCTTCTATTTCTTATCTTTCTATCCTGCCAGAAAGTGATGGGACTGAATGCCATGATCTTAGTTTTCTAATGTTGAGTTTCAAGCCAACTTTGGCATTCTCCCATTTTACATTATACCTCAAGAGGTTCTTTCTTCTTACTCCTCCAATCTTTATCGTATCTTGATATTATCATTTCATTTATTGTAACATTTCTCCACCATTTAATACATATTATCTAACCTATATATCGATATCGATATCGATATATAGTAGATATCTTCTCTAACCAATGGTAAAATTGGTTTTACGATATCTTAAAATATTCTGATTCATCTCTTTCTTTAATTGTCAATGTCAATCTACTCATTTCTGCACAATCCAATATTTTCTTAATTACTTCTCGCTCTGTAGGGATTATCTCTGCTTTCCATTTTTGCGCAAAGACTATCCTCACTGCAGTTATAACATGTATGATCAAATATATATTTTCTTTACTAAATTTCTCTGGTATGATACCCAATAGGAACAGTTCAAGTTTTAAAACTATATGTTGTTGTATCATTTCTTCTAACCATGTTTTAATTTTAATCCAATAATTTCTCACTTCTGGAAACGTCCACAACATATGATAATATGATCCTGGTACTAATGGCATTTCCAACATTTAGCTGATTTATCTTTAAACATTTTTGCCAATTTTTTAGGTGGCATGTGCCATCTGTAAAACATTTTATATTGATTCTCCTTATATGCTGTGCACATTGTTAATTTATAATTCTTTTCCCATAGCTGCTGCCATTTATTTAATTCAATTGAGTATCCAAAATTTTTTGTCTAGGCTATCACTGTTTCTTTTACCTGTTCTTCTTCTAATTCCATACTAAGTAAATGATTATATATCTTTCTAATTATGTGTTCATCTGTTCCTGTGAGAATTTCATCCAATTCTGTCATTTCTAAATAGAAACCATATAGTTTAGCATCTTTTTCATACCTTGTTTGAATTTGCATATGAGTATACAAGTCCATCTCAATCCCTTGTTTTTCTATTCCTTGGTTCCCTTTCAATTCCCCCTTATCTCTTAAAATATCCTTATATCTAAGAATATTTATAATATTAATAATATTTGGATGTATTAATGCTTCCATTGTTGATAACCATACTGATATTTTCAAATAATATTTATCTCTAATCTTCTCCCACGCTAATAACAATGTGTTTTTTACATAGTGTCTTTGGAAATCAGTATGTATCTTGCTTCTGCCATACCATAAAAAGGCATGCCATCCGAATTGTAAACCATGACCTTCCAAAGTTAATAGTCTTATATTTCTTAGTCCAATCCATTCTCTCATCCAAGTCAACGTTGCAGCCTGATAATATAATTCCCAATTCAGTAACCCAAATCCTCAATGTAGTCTTGCATCTTGTAAGAGTTTTATATTGATTCTCGCTTTTTTCCCTTGCCATACTTCCTTACTATTTTATTGAGATGATCAAAATATGTCTTTTCTACTTTTATCGGTATTGTCTGAAATAGGAACAATAGTCTTGGTAATATGATCATCTTTATTATCGCAATCTTTCCCATTAATGATAACTGTAAATTTTTCCATTTCTCCAAGACTTCCTCAATTTGTTGTTGTTGTTTTAGTTTATAATAATTATCTTTCTTTGTCGTTACACATCTTGAGGTTAAAAAATTCCTAAATATTTTACTTTCTTCACAATTTGAATATTTATTTTCTCAGTCAATTCTCTTTTCTGTTTTTCTGTGATATTTTTGAGCAATATTTTTGTAAGAGCCTTTTTAGTCTATTCTATTTAGCCATTATTGAAGCAAAGATCTTATAGTCCACGTTTTTGACTTGTTGTAAATCTGTATCTTCTTTTGGTATAAGTGTGACATACACCTCTGTCCAGGAATCTGGTATCTTTGCCTTTGCCAAAAGTTCATTAAATAATTCCAACATTACATTGCTTAACACCTCTTGAAATGATTTATATAGTTCTGCTGGTAATCCATCTGGACCTGGTGTTTTCCTGTTTTTTTTTTTTAATTGCTTTTTTCAATTCCTTTAAGGCTCTTTCCTCTTTCCTCTAAGGCTTCCTTGTATTGTTCAGGTATTTTTGATAGGTCAGATTTCTCTAAAAATTGTTTTATCTTTCCATCAGGAATCATCTCTTGATTATATAGTCTCTCATAATAATTTTGAATTATTTTTTTCTTTTCTTCATTTTTATAACATATACTTCCTTCTTCATCTTGTAATTGATTAATTAATTTCTTATCTTTTTCTTTTTTCATTTTATATGCCAACTATCTAGCTGGCTTATTTGCATTTTCAAAGAAATTCTATTTGGCTGACCTTAATATACACGCCAAAACTTCTTGTTTAAATTTATTTCATGTTTTTTTCAATTCCATTTGGTTTTTAGCTTTATCATTTTGTGGATTTTTTGTAATTCTTTCTCCAGTCTCTTATATTCCTCTTCCAATTTCTTCTGTGTTTCTCTTTTCTTTTTATTCTTTTTTCCCCAAATATGTTATTGCCAGGCCTCTAATATATTCTTTCATTGTATCCTATACATTCTGAAGTGAAGTATCTTCCTTTTTGTTTATTTTGAAGAAAAACTCCAATTCTTTTTCCATAAATTGTTGAAATTCTTTTTTCATTTAGAATTGTTTGATTCAAAGTCCATCTATATTTTTTCTTTTGTTTTTTTCCATGTTATTATAAGTGGATTGTGATCTGCCCAAAGATTTGAGTCAATATTAATTTCTTGCATATTGTCTATTAAATCTAATGACATTGGAGAAGAGGCATGGCTAGCACCCAGCAGCACAACTCTTTTCTCAGATGCTTCTGAGAAAATGTTGATATTGAAGTCGTTTGGGGTCTTTATTGACTGAAAACTGTCTCAGAGGGATGGTGAGCAAGAAGGGCACAGACTGCTAATGCAAGGAAATCATAATTCCCTGGTTAGTCAGAAGCAGCACTTCAACCAGATGATCTAGAAAGAGGCCATTGAATGAGCTGCAACAAAGCCGGGACAGTTACAGTGGGACCAGAGAGACAATGGATGTGGATTCATCTGGGTGAGAAAGCTGACTTCTCTTTTTGTTTTCTTTGAAGTTTCTTTGATGCTTTGATTAGAAGTTTTCTTTGTATAAACCCTGGGAAATAACTTGAAGGAAAGTGAAGGGGACAAAGAGAAGAGGGGAGAGCAGGGTGTGTGTCAGCTCTCTACCCTCAGCTGTTTAGCAGCGAAGAAAGTGGATTGACCCAAGCAGAAGAAATGAATTGAATGAAGTAACAAAATTATTTTGGGAGCAAGAAAATAAGAACAGGAAGCCTGATTGAATACTTGTAAATTATGGATTTGTGGATTTAAGCAAAATTAATGAGACTGAGTGGAAATTATTGAAAGAACTAGTTATAAAACTTTTCCTATTTTTTTTCTTTTTTTCCACTTTTCTTCGGAGTGAAAGTGGTTTGCAGCGTCATCTAGAGACACAAATAAAAAGACTTTATTTATTAAACTGATTGAGAGAACTGGCTTGAGATTGTAGGCTTGGACTGATAAGAAACAGCTGTGTCTGGCAAGAACTGCATAGATAGCCTTAATAGAAGTTGAAATAATGTGCCTTGTGCAAACTTTGAAACAGAAACAAAAACAAGACAACTGAGGCAATGTAAACAGCCCTGTTTGGAAATCTCTTTCTTTTTTCTTTTTCTTGTGACTGCTCTTTTGCTTCTTTTTATTTTATTTTATTTTATTTTATTATTTTATTTTATTTTATTATTTTATTTTATTTTATTTTATTTTATTTTATTTTATTTTATTTTATTTTATTTTATTTTATTATTTTATTTTATTTTATTTTATTTTATTTTATTTTATTTTATTTTATTTTATTTTATTATTTTATTTTCCATTTATACTCCTCTTTTTTTGTCTAAGGATTTGACCATATACAGTGATTTCTCTTTTTTCTTTTTTTTTCTTGAACTATTTTCATTGACTGGATTGTATCTTTTTTCCTTTCCATGTCTCTGTCTCTGTCTCTCTCTCCCTCTCCCTCTCCCACTCCCTCTCTCTCTCTCTCTCTCTCTCTCTCTCTCTTTCTCTTTCTGTCTCTCTCTTTCTTTTTGGCTGGTTGGTTTTTTGGAGTGTTTGAATTTTGATGATAAATAAAAAAATGGATTAAGGTAAGAAGATCCTGAAGAGAAATTTTTGGTTTTTTACTTCTTCATTTTTTTTCTTCTTTCTTCTTTTTCTTTTTCTTTTTCTATATATATATATTTACCTTTTGCTATGTGTTTCTGGGTGTGATGGAGTTTTTTGATCTTTATTTTTAACCAATGCATTCAATGGGGTGGGTTAGGTATTTCGATTATAAATTTAAATTTATTTGGATTATAAATTCAGTGGATTATAATAGACAAGACAAGATGAAGAAGACAACAACACAGTTACCTTCCACAACACCAGCTTCAAGCCCTGCAGTGCAGAGGACATTGCATACCATGGCCATGCAATTGGAACTAAAAAATATGATACAGGTTTTTCATGAAGACTTCAAAGAAAGAATGGAGAAGGTAGAAGGAGAACTTAAAGAAGTGAAGGCGATGATGGGAAAGAATGAAGAAAGAATACAGAAAGTGGAGGAAAAGGCAGATTTAACAGAAAAAATGTGGAGGAAATGGATGACAGACTCACAATGGCTGACAAAAACCAGGAAAAAAAATAATTTCTCTTGAAATGGACAGAGCAGAGTACTATTTAAGATTTCAAAATATAGAAGAAGAGAAAGGAGAGAACTTGGCAGAAGTGATGGTGGAGATACTGGCAGAAGTGCTGGAGGAATCCAAGGAAAAGATATTAAATGGGATTGATGAGATGTACCGAGTGCATACTCAATATGCAATGAGAAATAAACTGCCAAGAGAGGTGCATGTAAGATTTACCAGGAAAACAATAAAAACAGAAATATTACAGGTAGCAAGAAATACTCCAATAAAATATAAAGACAAAGAGATTGTGGTGCTGAAACAGATACCCAGAAGAGTGCGAGATCTGAGGAGAGAATATCAATTTCTGACAAAACTCTTAATCCAAAAAGAAGTAAATTTCAGATGGTTAATACCAGAAGGAATATTAATTTATTGGCAAGTGCAAAGACATAGACTGGATTTGATAGAGAAAGCAGAATTATTTTATGATCAATATTTGGGGCTCCAAGAAGAACAAAGATTGAGAGAGGAAAAAGAAACTAAAGTCCAAGATGAAGCGATGAAAGAAAAAGAAGATCAAAAAAGAGAGCCAACAAAAGAACAAGAAGAAAAGGCAATAAGAGAGGGGGGAAGGTCAAAAGAGGACAAGGATCAAAGAGAAATAAGGATGATAAGATCAACAAAAACTAATAACAAGTAAAATATGGAAGAAGAAACCAAAGCAATATCAATAAATATTAATGGTTTGAATTTGGTGATAAAAAGAAAAAGAACTTTTAATAAATTGGGAAAATTAAAAATGGACATTGTGTGTCTACAAGAAGTTCATATTAGAAAGCAATACAAAAAAATATTGGAGTATCCAAAATTGGGCGATTGACACATCAAAGCAAACAAGGTGTAGATACATAAATTAAAAAGAGACTAGAACCTAAACAAATATATGCTGATGAAGAAGGGAGGATTTTTATGGTGGAACTAACAATGAACTATAAACAAATATTGTTGGTGGGGATATATGCACCAAATGATAAACAAGAAGAATTCTATGGAAAATTGCACAGGAAAATAATAGAATTTGAATTTGACAATATGTGCATAATGGGACAGTTTAATGCGATAAGGGAAGTAGATTGGAACTATAAGATGACAAAAGTTAATAAGAAACATAGAAAAGCACTCCCAAAGTCCTTTCTCACAATGGTAGATGAAATAGGTATTAAAGATATTTGGAGAGAAAGACATTTGAAAGAAAAGCAGTATACTTTTTATTCAAATAGGCACAAGTCATGGTCTAGAATAGATATGATGTGGATGTCAATTGATTTATTAGCAAATGTACAAGATATAAGCATTGAAAGCAGAGCCCTCAGAGAGTTGGGTGGCATAGAAATACGAATAATAAATAAATAAATAAATAAAATAAACAAGTATTTGGGCAGACCATAATCTGATTATAATTATATGGAAGGGACAAAGAAAGAGATTAAGATGGACATTGAATCAAACAATATTAAATGAAAAAGAGTTTCAACAATCTGTAGAGAAAGAATTAGGATTCTTTTTTTAAGGAAAACAGAAAGGAAGACACCTCATTGCAAACTGTGTGGGAAACAGTTAAAGCATATATTCAAGGGTTGGCAATGACCTATTTGGGAAAAAGAAATAAAAAGAAAAGATAAACACAGGAAAAAATTGGAAGAATACAACTGGAGATGGAATTACAAAAAAATATGCAAAGCAAGAGCACTAAAAACCAAATGGATTTGAAAAAACATGAAATGAACTTAATTGAAAAAGAAGACTTGGCTTATCAAATAAATATGTCTAAACAAAACTTTTTTTGAAAATGCTAATAAGCCAGGTAGATGGCTGGCATATAAAATGAGAAAGGAGAAGGAGAAAAAACTAATTAATCAACTAATAGATGAAGGTGGATAGATACGTTACCGAGATGGGGGGGGAGTGGTACAGAAATATTATAACAGACTTTATGAGGCTGGAGTCAGTGCATCAAGAGCCACCACACACAAACGGATCCTGGACATGGGCTTCAAATGTCGTATTCCTCTTGTCAAGCTGTTCCTGAACAACAAACAACATCAGAAATGTCTTACCTGGACTAAAGAAAAAAAGAACCGGTCTGTTGCTCAGTGGTCCAAAGTCCTCTTTTCTGATGAGAGCAACTTTTGCATCTCATTTGGAAACCAAGGACCCAGAGTCTGGAGGAAGAATGGAGAGGCACACACTGCAAGATGTTTGAAGTCCAGTGTGAAGTTTCCACAATCTGTGTTGATTTGGGGAGCCATGTCATCTGCTGGTGTTGGTCCACTGTGCTTCATTAAGTTCAGGGTCAACGCAGCCATCTACCAAGAGATTTGGGAGCACTTCTTGCTTCCTTCCACAGACGAGCTTTATGAGGATGCTGACTTCATTTTCCAGCAGGATTTGGCACCTGCCCACACTGCCAAAAGTACCAAAACCTGGTTCAATGACCATGGGATTACTGTGCTTGATTGGCCAGCAAACTTGCTGGACCTGAGCCCCATAGAGAATCTATGGGGCATTGCCAAGAGAAAGATGAGAGACATGAGACCAAACAATGCAGAAGAGCTGAAGGCTGTTATTGAAGCATCCTGGTCTTCCATAACACCTCAGCAGTGCCACAGGCTGATAGCATCCATGCCACGCCGCATTGAGGCAGTAATTGATGCAAAAGGGGCCCAGACCAAGTACTGAGTACATATGTATGCTTATACTTTTCAGAGGTCCGATATTGTTCTATGTACAATCCTTGTTTTATTGATTTCATGTAATATTCTAATTTTCTGAGATTGTGAATTTGGGATTTTCATGATCTGTAAGCCATAATCATCAAAATTATGACAAACCAAGGTTGAACTATTTTGCTTTGCATGTAATGAGTCTATCTCATATATTAGTTTCACCTTTTAAGTTGCATTACTGAAATAAATGAACTTTTGCACGATATTCTAATTTTTCGAGTTTCACCTGTATATGGTTTTTACTTGGAAATGACAATATTGGATGAGATACTCACAGGAACTGAGGAAAAAATGATTAGAAAATTGTATAGTTATTTACTTGAAGTGAAGTTAGAAGAAGAACAAGTCAAAGAAACAATGATAGCATGGGCAAAAAAATTTGGATATGCGATTGAGTTAAATAAATGGCAGCAATTATGGGAAAGAAATTATAAATTCACAATGGCCACAGCATATAAAGAGAACTTATATAAAATGTTTTATAGATGGCACACACCACCAGAAAGATTGGCAAAAATGTTTATAGATAAATCAGCTAAATGTTGGAAATGTCATCAGATGCCAGGATCATATTATCATATGTGGTGGACATGTCCAGAAGTGAAAAACTATTGGGCAAATATGGCTAGAGAAAATGACACAGCAACATATTGATTTAAATCCAGAATTGTTCCTGTTGGGCATTCTTTCAGAGAAGTATAGTAAAGAACACACACATATGATAATACATGTAATAACAGCAGCAAGAATTGTATTTGCACAAAATTGGAAAGAAGAAAAAATTCCTACAAAGGGAGAGGTGATTAAGAAAATATTGGAATGTGCAGAAATGAATAGGTTGACATTGGCAATTAAAGGGAAAGAAGAATCAGAGTATTATAACATATGGGGAAAATTTTATCAATGGATAGAAAATGAGTATAGACAATAAACATGGTAAAGATAAGAACTTGGGGAGGATTAAGTTGTAGTATATTAATATTAAATGAAAAAGGAAACACAAATGTATGTATTAAGAAATGATGATATATTATGAAGAATGATGGTACATAAATATTATACCCAGAGGATACATGGATTGATTAATAATGTACAGGAATGTAAGAAGAGATATAACTATAAAGCAAAAAAGAATCTTGAAATGAAGATGTATGTGACTAGAAATCGAGGCTGCTCGAAAACCATCTCAGATTGAATTGAAAAAGGAAACAAAAAGGGAGGGGAGAGGGTAAAGAGGGGGAGGGAGGAGAGTTGGGAGGTGAGAAGAAAAGAAGAATGGGAAAAGGAGGGAAAGAAAGAAGGGGGAAAGAGGGGGAAAGAGGGTAAGAAAGGAAGGAAGAAGAGAGAGGGTAAAGAGGAGAGGAAGTAGAAAAGGGAAGGAGAGGAGGATTGAGGAAAGTAGAAAGAAACAGAAGAGGAGAGAGAAGAGAAGAAAAGGAAAGGTTGTATTAAAATAAAGGAAGGAGATGGTAGAAGAGCAGACCCGAACAACTAATTAGCAAATGGAAGTTAAAGAACAAGATGAATGAATAATGATTAACGATGGACAAAAGACTGTACATTTGAATATGTTGATAAAAAATAAAAATAAAAAAATTTGATGCCGAGTTCAACCCGTTTACATTTATTGATATTGCTTTTATTTCTTCTTCCATGTTTTACTGATTACTAACTTTTGATCTTGTCTCTCTTGTCTCTCTTGTCTCTCTTTGTTCTTTTGCATCTTTTGCTCTTGCTCCTTCTCTCATTCTGTTTTCTTCCTGGTTGTTCTTTCTTCCTTCTCTTTTATGCTTGCCTCTTGATAGCCGGTCCCTCTTGCTTCTGCTGTTTTTCCATCTTCTAGCAGACCCCAATATTGCTCATAAAATACTGTTGCTTTTTCAATGGACTCTAATTTATGTCTTTGTTCTTGCCATGTCATCAATATTCCTTCTGGGATTAACCACCTAAAACTCACTTCTTTTGTAATTAAAAGCCTTGTTAAGAAATGGTATTCTTTCCTCAAATCTCTAACTTTTCTAGATATTTGTCTCAGCACCACTATCTCTTTATCTTTATATTTCATTGCAGTGTTTCTCGTTATTTGTAGAAACTCTGTTTTTATCACTTTCTTTGTGAATCTTACATGGATTTCTCTCGGTAATTTATTTCTCAGTGCATATCTTGTGTGCACTCTAAAAACCTCATCCATCTCATTTAATATCTTCTTCTTAGGTTGTTCCAACACTTCTACCAACATCTCTGCAAACACATCCAGCAAATTTTCTCCTTTCTCTTCCTCTATATTTGGAAATCTTACATAATAATCAGATCTATCAATTTCCAAAGAAATAATTGTTCGCTCTGATGTCAATTTTTCCTCTAATTCTTCCACTTTCTTTTCTGTCAAGTCCACTTTTTTCTCTACTTTTTGAATTCTTTCTTCATTTTTCCCAATCATCTCTTTCACTTCTTTTAAGTCTTCTTTCAAATTGTCATGAAGGGTCTCTATGAGATTTTTTAAATGCATCATTTCTGACGTTTTTAATGTTTCTATTGTAGAGGGGCTTTCTGCTGAATGCAAATATGCTATAAATTTATTCATCCCTTAGTGTTATATGTCCCAATTTATAATCCACTTGTAATTACTATTTATAATCCAAATATCTAATTCACCCCACTGGATGAACTAGAAAAAAGAAAAAGAAAAAAATATAAACAAAAAGGTTAAAGAAAAATCTAATCTGCCTCCCCCCAAGTGAAAAGGTATCAAATAATACTATCCAGAAAAAAAGAGGGAAAAAAAGAGAAAAGAAAGAAAAAAATTTATATATATATATATATATATATATATATATATATATATATATATATATATATATATATATAGTTTTGCAGCTCTGGTTGTGTGAAATCTCATTCACAAGCTTCACACCCACGTGGCTCACTGACGAAGCCTTATAAGGCAGAAATAGCTATTTGAGTCTCCCAGAGAGCAACACAGAGTTGCAGTTTGTCAACAGAGAAAAAAAGCCCTGAAGCTTGTGAATGAGATTTCACACAACCAGAGCTGCAAAACAACTTAGTTTACGTAGGTAAAACCTGGCTAGAAAGAATATGCACATAAAAGCCTACGAAAAAGAAAAAGACACATTATACCTTTACAGGGGGAATATTTGAGAAGTGGGTGTGGCTCACTGACGAAGCCTTATAAGGCAGAAATAGCTATTTGAGTCTCCCAGAGAGCAACACAGAGTTGCAGTTTGTCAACAGAGAAAAAAAGCCCTGAAGCTTGTGAATGAGATTTCACACAACCAGAGCTGCAAAACAACTTAGTTTACGTAGGTAAAACCTGGCTAGAAAGAATATGCACATAAAAGCCTACGAAAAAGAAAAAGACACATTATACCTTTACAGGGGGAATATTTGAGAAGTGGGTGTGGCTCACTGACGAAGCCTTATAAGGCAGAAATAGCTATTTGAGTCTCCCAGAGAGCAACACAGAGTTGCAGTTTGTCAACAGAGAAAAAAAGCCCTGAAGCTTGTGAATGAGATTTCACACAACCAGAGCTGCAAAACAACTTAGTTTACGTAGGTAAAACCTGGCTAGAAAGAATATGCACATAAAAGCCTACGAAAAAGAAAAAGACACATTATACCTTTACAGGGGGAATATTTGAGAAGTGGGTGTGGCTCACTGACGAAGCCTTATAAGGCAGAAATAGCTATTTGAGTCTCCCAGAGAGCAACACAGAGTTGCAGTTTGTCAACAGAGAAAAAAAGCCCTGAAGCTTGTGAATGAGATTTCACACAACCAGAGCTGCAAAACAACTTAGTTTACGTAGGTAAAACCTGGCTAGAAAGAATATGCACATAAAAGCCTACGAAAAAGAAAAAGACACATTATACCTTTACAGGGGGAATATTTGAGAAGTGGGTGTGGCTCACTGACGAAGCCTTATAAGGCAGAAATAGCTATTTGAGTCTCCCAGAGAGCAACACAGAGTTGCAGTTTGTCAACAGAGAAAAAAAGCCCTGAAGCTTGTGAATGAGATTTCACACAACCAGAGCTGCAAAACAACTTAGTTTACGTAGGTAAAACCTGGCTAGAAAGAATATGCACATAAAAGCCTACGAAAAAGAAAAAGACATATATATATATATATATATATATATATATATATATATATATATATATATATATATATATATATATATATATATATATAATTATTTGATTAATAAGAAGATGAAAAAGAATTTTTTTTAATCCATTATGTTTCTGCAGGCTCTTCTTGCCTTAATCCAAATTTTAAATGAACGAGCAGTATTTTTCTTCATTCAATCAGAGGGGGAAAAAAAAAGGGGGGGAGTGACAAAAGGAAAGTGGGAAAACTATAGCTTTCACTATACAGACTTTTGTCAGTAGGGTGATATCTGCTTTTTAATATGATGTGTAAGTTTGCTATAGCTTTCCTCCCAAGGAGCAAGAGTCTCTTAATTTTATGGCTGCAGCCACTATCTGCAGTGATTTTGGAGCCCAACAAAATAATTCTGTAACTGCTTCCATTTCTTCTCCTTCTGTTTGCCAGAAAGTGATGGGACTGGATGCCAAGATCTTAGTTTTCTAATGTTGAGTTTCAAGACAACGTTTCCACTCTCCCATTTTACTTTCATCAAGAGGTTCTTGATGAAGGTAAAAGTGCAAAGAAGAGCAACAATGATGATCAAACGCCTTGGACAAAAACAAATGAAGAACAGTTGCAGGGTTTAGCTAGTCTAGACAAAAGAAGGATTAGAGGGAACATGATAGCAGTATTCCAGTATTTGAGAGGCTGCCACAAAGAGGAGGGGGTCAATTTATTTTCCAATGTACCAGAGGGCAGGACAAGAAATAATGGGTGGAAACTAATCAAAGAGAAAAGCAACCTGGAATTCAGGAGAAACTTCCTAGCAGTCAGAACAATTAACTAGTGGAACAGCTTGCCATCAGATGTTGTGGCTTCTTCATCACTGGAAGTTTTTAAGAAGAGATTGGACAGTCACTTGTCTGAAATGGTATGAGGTTGGACTAGAAGAACTCTTCTGATTGATTGATTGATTGATTGATTGATTGATTAATTTCCTGTCTTTAAAGTAGCATCAACAGCTTATTTGATGTGGTTGATGTTTCTCCTGGCTAGCTTAATTCTGGATTGTGATTCATCCAGCCTGGAATTTCATATAATGAAATGAAATATTACCCTGCATATAATTTAAATGAAAATATACAGCTTTGTAGTACTCTTTCCCTATTTTAAATTAATCAGTTGTTCCATGTCTCATTCTAAGTAAAAGCTTTAGCATCATCAATGAAGCAGAACTAGATGGTTTTCTGGAAACCTTGCTTTCTCATAATGCAGCAAATGTTGGCAATTTAATTGCTATATCCTCTGCCTTAAGAAAAAAAATCATTTTTACTTCTTGGTTCTCGGTTCACGTACTGCTGAAGCCTAGCTTGTAGGATTTTGAGTACAACCTTAGTGTGTGAAATGAGCACAAATATATGGTAGTTTTAAGCATCTTAGTATTTATCATATATTAATTACAAGCCATCTGGCTTAAGTAGCTTTCACAATTAAACTACAGAGCTTGATTTTATTTTATTTTTTTTACTGTTTTTTATTTTGCAATTCTATGTTAATTTTATTTCAGTAATCTGATAAATTATCTCTTGTTAGAATGATTGTTATGTTATTTGATTGATACTGGTATACAGCTTAATTTAAAAAGTGTTTATTTTATCTATTTTTAAACAAACATTCGTATGTATATTTTGAACATATGAATTATTTCTCCCTCATTCGGTTTGTTCCTCTCTGATTTCAGGTTCATTCTTTTCTGAGAAGTGTCAGATTCAACAACAGTGTTGGTGAAAAGATCTCCTTTGATAAAAATGGAGAATTCATTGGTGGATTTGAAATTATCAACTGGGTCACATTCCCAAATCAGTCTTTTGCGAGGATTAAAGTTGGAATGGTAGATCCCACACCTCCAGCAGAGAAGTTCTTCAATATTTCTGAAAATTCCATCACATGGCCAGAAGATTTTAATCAGGTTAGCTCTTTGAATCTTAGTTTGTCTGCCTTCATTTAAATATAATTATTGATGAAAGTCTCAGAATATCATTTCTGAATAACCCAGGTATGAATCTACTGGTGAAGGAAAAATATTACTACATTTTCTAACAATTGCTATTGAATATTAGGAAATATAATTTTGTGGTTCCCTGTTAATTATGGACAATGGTTTTCATGGTTTTGAAGTAAAAGTTGCAAGCCTAAATCTCATCAGTTTCCTGACATCAAAATTCCGAAGTTGAGAACACCAACTTTTTAACTAACTAGCACAGAAATTGTCTTTGAAGAGTGTTGATGATGGTTATTGAAGGCTATAAATACAATTTTTGTAGATATTTAATTAATTATAATTTCAGAGCAATTACATCTAAAATTATGTCATCCCACTACTTAATTTTTAATGTGTTGATTCCACAGAAACTCTCCAACCACTTCTTTCTCTCTCTGTATTTCAATATATATTTCTTGATTCATTGATAGGCAGTACCTTTATCTTTGTGTAATGATCCTTGTGAGACAGGACACAGCAAGGCCAAGAAAGAAGGAGTGTTGTTTTGTTGCTATGATTGCCGTCTATGTCCAGAGGGAAAAATATCAAAGGAGAAAGGTAGAAAACTTCCAAATTATCCAAATAAGCCAATACTATAATTTCCTATATCAACTCACCTGCATTCTTTTTCAGATATAGATGACTGCTCTCCATGTCCAGAAGATCAATATCCAAATCCAGGAAAAAATATGTGCATTCCAAAGCGGATCACCTTTTTGTCCTATGAAGAACCTTTAGGGATCAGTCTGACTGTCCATTCCCTTTGTTTTTCTTCAATGACATCCATGGTCATCACAATCTTCACGAAGCATAAAGATACTCCCATCGTCAAAGCCAACAACCAAAATCTCACTTATATACTCCTAGTTTCCCTTCTCCTCTCTTTCCTTTGTGTTTTTCTATTTATTGGGAGGCCCAATACGATTGTGTGCCTCCTTCGACAACCAGCTTTTGGCCTCATCTTTTCTGTGGCAGTTTCTTGTGTCTTAGCCAAAACCTTTGTTGTGGTTCTAGCATTCATGGCTACCAAACCTGGTTCCAGACTGAGGAAATGGGTTGGGGGAAGAATGGTCAGTTTCATTCTTCTATCCTGTTCCCTTGTTCAAATATGTGTTTGTGCTGCATGGCTGATAACATCCCCACCATATCCAGATTTTGATGCACATTCAGTACCTGAAGAACTTATCCTGGAGTGCAATGAAGACTCGGTCATGTTCTACTGTGTTTTGGGCTTTATGGGTTTTCTTTCTCTGCTTAGCTTCTCTGCTGCTTTTCTAGCCAGGAAGTTACCTGACAGTTTCAATGAAGCCAAATTCATCACCTTCACCATGTTGGTCTTCTGCAGTGTTTGGCTGTGCTTTATTCCAACCTATCTAAGCACAAGGGGAAAATATACGTTGGCTGTGGAGATCTTTTCCACGATCTCCTCCAGTGCTGGATTATTGGTGTGCATCTTTCTTCCCAAGTGTTTTATCATTGTGATGAGACCTGAACTGAATGATAAACACCAGCTTATGAAGAGAAAGTTTTAAGAAACCTTTATGTTTGCCTGATATTCTTTATAGGTACATGTTGGAGAAATTCACCACATATAAGCTAGAGAACAATGTACAGAGACAGTGATGTTCTATGTTTTCCCATCCTCTGAGATTTGGATAGCTTGGAAGATTTTGTTTTTGGAAGGCAATTATAACTGAGGTCTATAAAAAGATAAATTACAGCACAAATTAATGTATTGACATAATTACTGGCATTATAGATTTATTGACATATTTTAGTATGTTATGGTGAGCTCTGATTAAATGTATTGATTAAATATGAATTGTAAATTTGTCTTTGTTGGTCATCATAATTCATATGCAGTAGAATATGTAAAAAGAAATGCAGTTAAATACAAATGAGATTTTTTTAAAACAGGGAATATCTACATTTTTTTTTCCTGAAGCAATTGGACAGAGGGAAATCCATGATGCATACCACATGCAATGGTCTCCTACAAAACATGGGGTAAATTTAAAAGCTGGCCATATGTCTTCTTCTCAATAGCAATGATCAAAGAAATTTTTTGCACAAAAAATAATTCTAGTAAATTCAAATAGATTCCATCAGAAGTCCAATTCATGCTAGTATCCAATTTGCATAAGAGTCTCCTTTTAAGAGATTCAGTCAAGTATGATGACTGTGAACAACATGTTTCATGGTCATAAGTCTATTTGAGTAGATAGTTTTGCAGCACTTGAATGAGAGGCACACAGTGGTAAATAAATAAAATAAATAAAATGTGCCAGTTGATGACTCCAGTGGGTTTACCTGTTAAGCATGCTGGCAGAAAAGGCATGCTCTGGATCCCATTGGCTGACAGGGTACAGGAGAAGAATCTTTTCTGCTGTGGCTTCTGTACTTCAGAATACATGCCTGCTGAGCTGATTAATTGATAGATGCTACCTCCTCCTTGTCCATACTTTACTCCCCTCTGCCATCTTTCTTAATTGAATTTTAACTGAATTTTAAATTTTTGCTGCTTCAGGATTTTTTATCATATTTTAATCATATGATTATAAACTGCTTAGGGTCATCTTGGCAAGATGGATGGCATAGATATTTAGTAATAAATAAATCTCAGTTTGTTAATCTTATTTTCCAGCCTGATATTTCATTTTGGTGGCACGCAGTTTGGGTTTTTCCTCAATCATGCAAGTTCACTGTGGAAGAATCAGCCATTCTCAATGGACAATAAAGGGTGCCACTGCTTCTTAGGCACTAGGCCTAAGCACTAGGCACTAGGCTTTTAAAGCCTTTTATGGATAAGTATATGTTAAAAACACATAAGAAAATTCAAAATGTCAGAACAAAGCTTGAAGCAAAGTTTAATTTGCTGGCAAGGGAACTCCAGGAAGAATTCCAATGTCTGAAAGGAGATATGAAACAGGGGAAAGCCAGAGTAGATTGTATGGAGCATAAATTAGAGAAGACAAACTCTTTATGTGAAGCTGAATTGGAAGAGATAATAATTCTTGGAGCTCAGATTAAAAATTAAGGATGGTGAAGGCCTTGGCCCAGTTAATTAATAAGGAGGAAAAAGAAATGGATATTGATTTGGACAAGATTTAAAGAATAAGCTCCAGATTCACCATCACAAGAAAGTTACCAAGGGATGTTGTAGTTCATTTTGTAAGAAGAATAACAAAGGATCAGGTTCTGCATTGCCATTTTAAACACAGGTTGACAAACAAAAATATAGATATTATTGTTCTGAAGGAAATTCCAGTTTGAATTCCTTACCGATATCTTGAAGCAGAGAAAAAATTATTCCATTGGGATAAGTTGGAAGGAGTGATACTCACCTACCATGAGCAAAGATTTAGACTGAATTCTACACAGAAAGATACATTTTTTTTGGATCAAACATGAATTAATTTCAGCTCCAGATGGAGCTGAATGGGTATAGGGAAAAAATCAGTGGTTGAGCAAGGTCAAAAACGTGGCATTGAAGAAGTCAATGTGGCAGAAAGAAAAAGAAGGAAAGAAGAAGATGTGCCCAAGATAGTTGTACAGGAATCTACTATGTTGCTTAAAGATGGAGATTAAGTTTATCATATGGAATATTAGTGGAGCAATGCCCCATCTAAGCATAAACAATATTTCATTATCTGAGGAAATTTAATGTTGATAGAGTCTGTCTCTATTGACTATTAGGGGCGAATCACTGGCCCCCATGGAGAGGGCTTGCAACTTGGGCGTCCTCCTGGATTCACGGCTGTCTTTAGAAAAGCATTTGATGGCCGTGACCGGGAGGATTTTTCATCAGGTCCACCTGATTCGCCAGTTGCGTCCCTTTCTAGATCGGGACTCCTTACACACAGTCACTCATGCCCTCGTCACTTCCCGCCTGGACTATTGCAACGCTCTCTACATGGGGCTCCCCTTGAGGAGCACTCGGAGGCTCCAACTGGCACAGAGTGCAGCCGGCCGGGTGGTTATGGGAGTGACGTGGCATTCCCATGTAACACCCCTCCTGTGCGAGCTGCACTGGCTCCTGGTGGTCTTCCGGGTGCGCTTCAAGGTTTTGATTATCACCTTTAGAACGCTCCATGGCTTAGGACATGGTTATTTAAGAGACCGCCTGCTACCACCAATAGCCTCCCACTGGCTGGTACGCTCTCATAGAGAGGGGCTTCTCCGGATGCCGTCGGCCAAACAATGTTGACTGGCGGCCCCCGGGGGGGAGCCTTCTCTGTGGGGGCACCTACTATCTGGAATGAGCTCCCCCTGGAGATACGGAGGATCCCAGATCTGCGCACCTTCCGTCGCGCTCTCAAGACTTTTTTATTCCATCAAACCGACCTGGCCTAAATCTTATTTAATTCATTTTATTCGATTTTAAATTTTTATATGTATGTGTTTTATTTTGTGGCTGTTCACCGCCCTGAGTCCTTCAGGAGTAGGGCGGTATAGAAATTCAATAAATTCAATAAAATAAATAAATAAATAAATAAATAAATAAATAAATAAATAAATAAATAACAATCTCAAAAATAAAATTCTGAAAGTGGACATTCTGCCTAAATCTTTTTCTGATCATAATCCTATGTTTCTGGTTTTAAGAGGAAAGAGCTCAAGTTTTAGATGGAGATTAAATGAAGCTATTTTACAAAAGGAAAGGATTGTAAAAGACTAAAAAGAAACTGCAAGAGTACTTTGAGAATAATTTAGGTAAAAGAACAAGTTGAACAACAGTATGGGATACTAGTAAGGAGGTTATGAGGGGCTATTTTATATAGCACAATCGTTCAGAGAGGAAAAAAATAACAGGAAAAGACACAAAGATCAGACTGATCCAATGAGACAGAAGGAAATTCAACTGCAAAAGACACCCATGGATCTTAAAATTTTATACCATATCAAATTGTTATGGCAACTATTGTCTATGTTAACAGTACAGGAAATAGAAACAAAATTGAACTATGCACAACAAAGAGACGTCAAGTTTGCAAATAAACCAGGGAGATGGTTGGTGTATAATTTAAGAACAAAAAGGCCAAAGACAATGATTGGAAAAATTTATGAAGGCAGTAATGTAATAACAGACAATGAACTTATTAAAAAGCCCTTTCATAATTTCTATTTGAATTTCTACAAAAGATAGGAATTAGATGAATATCTTTTTTAAAAAAATATATTTTATTTGTTTTTAAACATCTTAAACATAAAATACATCTTTTAAGAGCAAAGGTTTGGTCCAGTATTAGATAAGTACAATTGCCCACATTTCTTTAACCAATTTGATTCCAAATTTCACCCATTTACATCTTTAAAAAGAAAAAAAGATCAAATCACCAATTTTTTTATCATACATTCTAACATCTTATTCTAAACACTTGGCATTCTATTGTATCACCATAAATCTTAAGTCACACATAAAACAAAGCTCCTTTTTGTATACAATCTTTCATTTCCAAATAAACACCATTCTAAATTTTTATCATTTTGTCAATCAGAATTCCACATATATTCCTTAGTCTTAAGACCCATTTCATCAAATCTATATTTTAACCTCTATTGATTTACATCTAATTTCCTTAATCTTGTCATGAAATACGCTTCTCATTTTACATAAAATCACTTCAGAATCGGTTCACATTCCACGTTTCCATCCATAATTTTATCCAGTTCCCAATCTACTTTATTTTGGCTGATTTCCAGCATATTTTCCATTACTCCTAGATCTATTATTTAGCTGGTTCACAGCAAGCTGTTTTCCAGCATAATCTCCTCCATTTCTCCCGCTGATTGCCAGCATAATTTCCTCCACTCCTAAATCTGTTATTTGGCTGGTTCACAGCATTTTAATTTAGCTGTTCTCCAGCATAGTATCCTCCACTCCTTCTGCTAATTACCAGCATAATCTCCTCCACTCCAAGGTCTATTGTTGCTGATTGCCAGCATGCTTTCCTCCACTCCTACATCTATTATTTTAGCTGTTTTATTTTAGCTGATTCACAGCATATTACATAGGTTGCTTTTTCAACATATTCTCCTCCATATCTCCCGCCAATTTAAAATAGAAACGTGTTACAACAAATATCTTCTCACATATTCTCTCCTGAATTATAGGTTTTCCTTAAATTCATCCCATTTCATATTTATTCTTATTTTTCTGTGAAGGCAACATTTTTATCCTCCTTAAAATCAATTTTCTGTGATTATTAAATCTATAAATAACTCCTGTTAATATTCAAAATTCATTTAGATATTTAAAACATCCTATTCTCATTTAGTCATTATATTCTTGTTTCATCACCAGGAAATAGATGATGTCTTTGAAGACAACAGCTGCCTAAACTATCAGAAACCCAGAGGCAACTTATGAATGATCTGATAACTGCTTTTGAGATATCAGAAGGCTTTTTAAAAAAATGAATTCAGGCCAAGCCCAAAGGCCCAGATGGTTTTATAAGCCAATATTATAAGTGCTTTGATGATGAACTCCTCCAACCACTAAAGGAAACAATCAGAGGTGGTATTCAGCCAGTTCTGACTGGTTCTGCTGAACCGGTAGCAGACATTTGAAGTAGTTCAGAGAACTTGCAAATACCACCTCTGGCTGGCCCCGCCCTGATCTACTTGCTGCCTCCCAGCTGATCGATTTTACAGAATTCTTTCCCTGGAGTGGGGTGGAAATGGAAATTTAACAGAATCCTTCCCCTGGAGTGGGGTGGGAATGCAGATTTTACAGTATCCTTCCCCATGGAGTGGGGTGGAAATGGGGATTTTATAGAATCTTTCCCCTGGAGTGGGGAGGGAATGGAGATTTTACAGAATCCTTCCACGGAGTGGGGTGGGAATGGATATTTTACAGAATCCTTCCCCTGGAGTGGGGTGGGAATGGATATTTTACAGTATCCTTCCCCAGGAGCGAGGTGGAAATGGAAATTTAACAGAATCCTTCCATGGATTAGGGTGGGAATGGAAATTTAACAGAATCCTTCCATGGAGTGGGGTGGGAATGGAAATTTAACAGAATCCTTCTATGGAGTGGGGTGGGAATGGAGATTTTACAGTATCCTTCCCCTGGAGCAAGGTGGAAATGTAAATTTAACAGAATCCTTCCCCTGGAGTGGGGAGGGAATGGAGATTTTAGAGTATCCTTCCCCAGGAGCGAGGTGGAAATGGAAATTTAACAGAATCCTTCCATGGAGTAGGGTGGGAATGGAAATTTAACAGAATCCTTTCCTTGGAGTGGGGTGGGAATGAATATTTTACAGTATCCTGCCCCTGGAGTGGCATGGAAATGGAGATTTTACAGTATCCTTCCCCTGGAGTGGGGAGGGAATGGAGATTTTACAGTATCCTTCCCCTGGAGCGAGGTGGAAATGGAAATTTAACAGAATCCTGCCATGGAGTGGGGTGGGAATAAATATTTTACAGAATCCTTCCCCTGGAGTGGAGTGGGAATGGAGATTTTACAGTTTCCTTTCCCCTTGAGTGGAGTGGAAATGGAGATTTAACAGAATTCCTTCCCTTGGAGTGGGATGGGAATGGAGATTTTACAGTATCCTTCCCCAGGAGCTGGGTGGGAATGGAGATTTTACAGAAGCCACGCCCACCCAACCATACCACGCCCACCAAGCCATGCCCACAGAACCGGTATTAAAAATTTTGAATCCCGCCACATATCCTTAAAATATCAAAATGAGAAACAGGGAGCCTTAATATTTTTAGAAGAATGGGATGGGATGGGATGGGATGGGATGGGATGGGATGGGATGGGATGGGATGGGATGGGATGGGATGGGATGGGATGGGATGGGATGGGATGGGATAGAAAAGAGTAGAGTAGAGTAGAGTAGAGTAGAGTAGAGTAGAGTAGAGTAGAGTAGAGTAGAATAGAATAGAATAGAATAGAATAGAATAGAATAGAATAGAATAGAATAGAATAGAATAGAATAGAATAGAATAGAATAGAATAGAATAGAATAAATATTATTGAATCCTTACAATATCATAATGAGAAACAGGCAGCCTTAATATTTTTAGAAGAATGGGATGGGATGGGATGGGATGGGATGGGATGGGATGGGATGGGATGGGATAGAACAGAACAGAACAGAACAGAACAGAACAGAACAGAACAGAACAGAACAGAATTACAGTAATGCCCTTACACACATATATATTTATATCTCTATTTCACTTTATGGATCTAATGATTTTATTTTTTTGTCTTGTGGCTCATGCGTTCCTCCCTCTACAAGTCCTCACATGTTTTCAAGTTGTTCATATGTGTGACTGTGTTACTATCATTATGGAATCAATCAGTTTTCTCTTCCAAATCCTATGGAACTCCATGAAAATAGGAGCAACTGACACTGAGTAATGGTATTTATTGTCCCTATCCTATTCCAACCCATGGAGTGAGTTGATTTTTCTCTGTGAGTTGATTTTTAGTATGTTGCACTCTCTAGTGTTGTCTGAAAAACAGAAGGCAGATCTGTCTGATCTACTTCAAAGATCTTGTAGCAGACAGATGCATTTGTACACAGAAAGAAGACACTCATGGAAGATGTTAGTATTGGTGGAGTTGTTGTTAATAGTATTGCCTGATATGGTGAGCAAGAATCCTAGCCTTCAATGGGACCTTCAGGAGCCTCTTCCTATTCGGCACAGTTATCATCAACTTGGAGACATTAACATTGCTGGCATTATTTCTGTATTCTTTGCAACTTCTGATCCTATTGAGTTCATTCAAGATCCTTCTCAGGCATTTCAGGAAGGAGTTATGTAAGTACATCATTAATTTATTCTCAGGCTCTGAACTTTGCTGGTAAAACACATGATACTTGAAATATTTTCCTCTAATGGCAAAAACTCCAGAAAGGAACAACTAAAATAGGATGCCTAGGTTTGTTTTACAGTATGTAAAGTTATATTTTACTTCAGTTTCCAGATAAAGTTGAAATAGTTGGAATAGAGATTATATTTCCATTGATAACAAATCTCATCTAAAGATCTATTATTGCACAGGTATGTATGGCTATATTTATAAAGCTGTTACTACAATTAAGAAAGGGGAAGCACATATTTCCCATAAGTTTTCTCATTGATATTTCTGGAACCAAAATGTAGCAATTTCCTTCTGCATATAAGCTATTCTTAAATGCTGTGGTTTGGAAGTGGACCATTTTCATTTACTGGAATGGGGGTCCCAACTTTTTGGACCTCAGGGACCACCAAGTTCATAATTCTAAATCCCACAGACCACTAATACGAATCCAGTGCGCCGCTTGCTGAAGCGCCGGGACTCCCAGTGACAGGATGGGGTCCTTCAGGCACTCTCCCTCCTCTTTCTTTCTATCTCTCTCTCTTTCTCTCTTTCTCTCATTTTTTTTCTCTCTCTCTCTCCCCCTCTCTCTTTCTCTCTCTCATTCTCTCTTTCTTTCATTCTGTCTTTCCCTCTCTTTTTCTCTTCTCCCTCTCTCATTCTCTCTCCCCCTCTCTTTTGCTCTCTCTTTCATTCTCTTTCTCATTCTCTCTGTCCCCCTCTCTCTTTCTCTGTCCCCTTCTCTCCCCCTTTCTCATTCTCTCTCTGTCTCTCATTCTCTTTCATTCTGCACTACCTACCAAATTTCCCATAGAGTCCTGTAAAAATTCAATCTTTCTAGATTCTGCCTCTTTTCTTAATCTACTGTATATGACAACCATCAGCCCGGCTTGTTAGCATGCTCAAATTGGCTTTGTTGACATTTCCAAATTTTATTCGCCAAATCGTTTTGATCTAGGATGGATAACTCATGCCTAATCAGATCAATTTTCTCCTTAATCAAATTATTATGTGGATCTAAATGCAGCTCTCCTTCAGCTTTCTCCAATTCAGCCATTAACTCAATCTGTTTGGCCTTCTCCTTTCTCCATTTGATAGCTGTATATTTTATTACCAATCCCCTAACTACTGCTTTGGCAGTATCCCAAATATTTTGAAGGGAAGTATCTTCTCTCTTGTTTTCGGCAAAAAAATGATCTAATTCTTTTTTAATCATATTTATAAATCCCTCGTCTTTCATGATCTCAGCCCTCATAGACCATCTCGCTCTTCTAGTGGACCCCTTCCATTTTATTACCAGGGGGTGGTGGTCTGCCCATATATTTGTCCCTATTTCAACCAAATTTATGCCTTCTTTCAAATCTGATGTTGACCAAACCATATCTATCCTGGACCACGATCTATGCCTGGGGAAGAAATATGTAAAGTGCTTTTGCATAGGATAGAAGTCTCGCCAGACGTCTCTTAACCCTATTTCTGTTCTTAGGTTATCCCATGTTTTGGGGAGTACCTTCCTATGCCCTTTTTTGTATTAGGAGAACCCCTTCCTGGATCATAATCAATTGAAGTATCAACAATTGCGTTGAAGTCACCTACTATGCATACATGCTCGTAATTTAATTCATTAATTTTCTTATGAAAATCTTTAAAGAAACCCATTTGATTAACATTAGGGGCATATATATTTACTAAATACTATTTTTTGGCCAATACTAATCTCTAACATCAGTGTCCTACCCTCTGTATCTGCATATACTTGACGTTTCACCAGGTCTCTCCGATCGTAAACGACAACTCCCCTTTTCTTCTGGTCGGCCAAGGATACATACAACTTCCTCAGTTTAGGATAAATTAAAATCTTAGAATGGTCTTTCCTTATATGGGCCTCCTGTAAACATAGAATATCGTAATTATCTTTTTGAAGTTTAGCCCAGACCTTTTTCCTCTTAGTGGGAGCATTCAGGCCATTAATATTAACGGAGAACAGGTGGAGCACCTCATCCATACCTCTGCTTACCTGCATTCTTGTGTTTCTGGGATCTGGTCTCGATTTGGAAATTTGTTCCTCTTTCTTCTCCAGATTGAGTTGTATTTTTATCATGTCCCATATGTTCTGTGGCTGTTGTTTCCTGGGTTACCTCTTCTTGGCTCTTACCTAGGTTACCACCTTCACTTTCTTGGTCACTAAGATTAGTATAGGCCTCTGTGAAGTCCTGTGCTTCCTGTACGGTTTCCAGTCGTAACCTCTGCTCTTGCCAGGTAAACGTCAGGCCTTCCGGTAGAAGCCAGCGATAACGTATCCCTTGTTTCCTCAGCCATGTTGTCAAAAAATCATATTTCCTCCAAATGTCTCGTACTCGTCTCAGGAGCTGGGGCAATACTGTTAGTCGGTTATCTTTGTAGGTAAAAGCTTGGCCCCTCGTTTTCCAAAACATTTCATCCCTTAGTGCTGTTCTGGTAAATCAAACATGGATCTCTTTAGGGAGCTTGTTGTGCCGAGCATAACTAGTATATACTCGGAACACATTGTCAATATCTCTTGAAACTTCTGCAAAATCTCTTCCAGTAATTCCTGCAATGCTCTCTCCCATTAGTACGTCCAGGCGCTCATCTTTCTCTTCAGGGACGTTCTGAAACCGTAAGAAATAGCCAGAACAATCCATTTCGAGGAAGATAATCTCTTCCTCGATTTTTTTATTAGCCAAGGCATGCCGGAGTTCGAGCCGCTCCATCCTACAGGTCACCTTCTCGATCTTTATCTTGTAGCTTGAATCCGTTCCTCGTGATTAGTCAAAGTATTTTGAACCTCCTTAAACTTTGCATGAAACAGCCTTGTCTCAGTAGTTAACATTTCAACATTCCTCTTCAGCTCTTCCAAGGTCTTTGACGTTGACTCTTGATTTTTAATCAACGTCTCCTGTATAGACTGGAGAATATCTTGCGTCAATGCTTTGCCTGGAGTAGCCACGCCTTCAAATGATCTTCGTAACAACACAGAGGTGGTGGCTGGAGATGAGGTTGAAGAGGTCATAATTGCCTTCTTCTTCAAGGTAGTAGTCGTGGTAGCCATTTTGGATATTCCTAAAAAGTCTTTCCAGGCAATCATACAACACCAAATGGTTTCACTGCCTGTTATCAAATTTTACTCTTGCTTCGCTATGTCCAAACCACACTAAGGGTAAATGTACTCACTAATTCCTACTGGCTATCTAAAAGGAAATAGGAAAGGGAAAGGGGAAAAAAAGGAAGGTCCACTGTGATGAGTCTAGGTGCAGTTAGCAATTTTGGTCACTAGATGGCAGCAAATAGCAACTTCTCTAGTTCCCAAGATCTTCTTGCAGTCGAAGCAAATCCAAAAATGACAGCTCATGCAAATGGCATTCTTTGCAACAGAAAATGTTAATGCTGAGTCAAAGACAGGAAAATCAAAGGAAGCACATCACTCTTTCATTCAAGGTCCATGGAGAATCACATTCCTAAACAGTAGGTCAAAATTCAAAATTCACCAATTGTAAAAACAGGTGTCAGGTTTCGTTGCTATCTTAAATAAACTTCATTCTCAAACGCAAAGTCTCTAATGAATCTTTTTTCTTTATTTAAGAATAGAAAACGACATGCCTGAACTCTGGTGCAGCCAAGATTGGCACCTCCTTCCAAACCCCTCCCTTTCCGTTCTTCAACCCCAATGTCTCATTGGCCACCATGCAGATCCATCTCTTCGTCCCAAGCACTTTCTTTTCACAGGAATTTCCCCCCTCCCTCTGTTGCCCAAGTAACACTATCTGCTAAAGAGCCAGGAACTAGGTGAAAGTTCATCTCAGCATTAAAGCAAGTCTTCTGTCTCTTTCATTGATTTCATGTCAGCGCTGAAAGAGATCATAATTTGGAACGCTGACATCCGGCCCCTCTCCCTTCACTTCTCCGATGTAACCTGCCCCATAGGAAAACACAACAAGATAAGTATCATTATCCCCTTCTTTGCTGCGAACCCCCCCCTCCCGGCTTGCCCGGGTGGTCTGCATGGAATTTTGCTATAAGGCGGTCAGCTTGGATGTTTGAGCTCTTCACCCAGGAAGCCTCTGACAACTGGTAGCCCTTCCATTTAATTAAGTATTGGAGGCACCCCCTGTGCCATCTTGAGTCAAGAATTCGCTGCACTTCGTAGTGAGTTTGGCCCCCAACAACCAGGGGCCCAGGGGGTTCACGTGGCATCGGCCTTAAGGTAGACCCCACTATAGGTTTCAGAAGACTACTGTGAAAAACAGGGTGAATCTTCCCCAAGAGCCATGGCAATTGCAGTTGTACTGTAACGGGGTTGATTATTTTTACTATAGGGAACGGTCCTATAAATTTCGGGCCTAATTTCTTACTCGGGAGTCTAAGTCTCAAGTACTTGGTGGAAAGGTAGACTTTCTCTCCCAACTGAAATGGTCTTTGGGGAGTTCGGTGCTTGTCTGCTTGTTTCTTATAAGATTGAGCCGCCTTGGCCAACGCCCTCTTAACATTCTCCCAAGTTTCTCTCAACATTGCCATCCAGTTGGTCAAGCTGACTGAGGAAGGGGGCTCCCTCGGGTACTCTGGCATGGGGACAAAATCCATGCCACTCACTACTTTGAACGGGGTTAGCCCCGTGCTGCTGTGGACAGCATTATTATATGCGACCTCCGCAAAAGATAGGAGGTCTGCCCAATTGGACTGCTGGTAGTCGACGTAGCATCTTAAATACTGTTCTATCATAGCGTTCAGTCTTTCTGCCCCCCCCATTGGTGCTCGGGTGAAATGCTGAACTGAGCCCTTGGGATGACCCTATGGATCGTAGGAACTCCCTCCAGAACTTTGCTGTGAACTGGACCCCTCGGTTGGAGATGATTCTCCTGGGGACTCCATACAGGCGGTAGATGTGTTTCAGGAACAGTTTGGATAACTGGCGGGCTGAGGGCAGTCCGCTACAAGGAATGAAGTGTGCCTGTTTGGAGAATAAGTCTATTACAGTCCAGATCACTGTATTCCCACTGCTCCTCGGTAGGTCTACTATGAAGTCCATCGCAATCTCCTCCCATGGTCTTGTCGGCTCAGCTACTGGTTGCAACAGTCCAGGCGGGCAACCTGGTCTTGTTTTCATCGTGGCACAAATGGTGCAGCTTCTTACTTAACTGTCCATGTCCTTTCTCATGTGGGGCCACCAGAACTGCCTTCGTACTAGGTGCAGAGTCTTTAGGAACCCTAAGTGTCCTGCTGGTTTAACGTCGTGACTCCTCTTGAGGATCAGGGTGCGTAAAGTCTGTGGGACATAGAGCTTTGTCCCTTTCCATGCTAGGTCGTCTCTTTTTGTCAAGAGATGTTGATTGTCTCGGAACCAGGGGTCTGTCAGTGTTTCATTTTTTAATTTTGCAGTTAAGTCACTTGCAAGTTGGCCCTGCTGGTCACGTTGTTGCCGTCTGGTGATCACTTGAGCCGCTGCTTGGGTGGAGGGGATGATGGCATTCACTACCTGCTCCCGCTCACTGTTGTATTGGGGCATTCGGGAGAGGGCGTCAGCCAGGAAATTCCTCCTTCCTGGGATGTGCTTAAGCTCAAAATTGAAACGATTGAAGTATTGAGCCCACCGGACTTGCCTGGGTGACAGTTTCCGTGGGGTTTTTAGGGCCTCCAGGTTTTTATGATCAGTCCAGACTTCAAACGGTTTCTGGCCTCCCTCTAGTAGGTGCTGCCAAGTCAACAATGCCCATCTTACTGCGAACGCTTCCTTCTCCCACGCCGCCCATCGCCTCTCTGTGTCGGTGAGTTTGCGGGAGATGTAGGCGCAGGGTTGTAGATCACCTTGACTGTTCTTTTGGAGTAACACGGCTCCTACTGCCACATCACTTGCGTCTGCTTGGATGACGAAAGTTTGTTCAGGATCAGGGTGTTTTAAGACAGGTTCTTTCGCAAACATTCCCTTTAGCGTCTCAAATGCCTGTTGGCAGCTCAGGTCCCACTGTAGGGGTTGTCCTGGGTGGGGTTTCGTCGCTGGGCTTCCTGTCTTTAGGAGGTCCGTCAAAGGTTTGGCAATTTTCGCGAACGAGGGGATGAATTGTCTGTAAAAGTTTGCGAAGCCTAGAAAGCTTTGCAGTTGTCTGCGGGTGCGAGGGGGCTGCCATTGTAGAACTGATTGGACCTTGGCTGGGTCTATTTCTATCCCCTCGTTTGATACTCGGTAGCCTAGGTAGTCTAGCTGTGATTGATGGAAATCGCATTTTGACAGTTTGACATACAGGTTTGCCCTCAGCAGTTTTTTCAGTACTTGGCGGACGAGGGGTATGTGTTCGTCTATGGTTTCCGTGTAGATGAGAATATCGTCCAAGTAGACGAGGACCCCTTTGTATAGGTGCTCATGTAGGACTTCATTTATCAACTGCATGAACACTGCCGGGGCTCCTTGCAATCCAAGGCTATTATGAAACAGATCGTTTCCCAGTGGTCTGCTAGTTCCAGTCTCACGGGTTCAGTCAAGTGTGTGGCGTACACTCCCCCCACTAAGGACCCATCAACTTACTCAAAGCGAATTGGTTGTTTGAGCTTTTTAGCTCGGATTCCCAATTTTAGAACTGTGGGTAGGTTAATTAGGCACCTTGTGCTACCAGAGTCTATTAGTGCTTGGAAAGTCCCTTGGGCCCCTGTTTTGGGGGCTGTTAGGCGTATGGGGAAAAGAAAAGGATGGACGGGTGCACTCACCATCGGGTCATCCTCGCCTTCGTCCTCCGTGTCATAGGGTTCGGGGGACTGATCTCCCTCATCTGGGATTCCTCTCATTTCGGTCAGGTGAGCGAAAAACTCTGGGATTTGGGGAGCTTTCTGTGGTATGTGGGTGGCGTGCTTGGGCCCTCGTTCCGGTCGTGCTTTGGGCGGTGGGCGGTGGAGCTGGTCCCGGCCTAGGGGTTCCACATCTTGCTGCTATGTGGCCGCTTTCTCCGCATCTGTAGCATTTCAGTGGGCTCTGTGGGGCAGATGGCCTCTGGGTGGGCTGTGGTGTTGGAGTTTCTCATCTGTTGAGTTGCCCCTGGCCCGGCCGGCCCTTCTCCTTTCCATCTGGTGGTTTCGACATGTCGTTCGCCCACAGCCCTCTGTCGACTTTTATTGCTACCCAGAACCATTCAGAGAGTCGGTTTGGGATGTCCCGATAAGCAGTCACTTGGGAAATTCGCTTATCTAGGCTTGTTCTAAAAAAAGTACACCAGCAATCGCTCTGGTAGGGGAGGCAGTGTCCCAATAACTCTCCTGAATTCATGGATATGCTCTCTGATAGGCTTCCCCTTCTGCATTAGGTTTCTTAGCTCATCTTCCACATAGGGGTCCTCCTCTTCCTCCTCATAATGGGCTCTCAATAGTTGCAAGAACCCATCCGCATCTTGCAGCTGGGGGGCCCTGTTTTTGTAGAGGGATGCTGACCACCTCTTTGCTTCTCCCTCCAGCCCTTCCGAGATAGCATTCACTAGGGCTCTGGGGAAAGGATAGAGGTGTCCAAAATGCTCTATGTATATCTTAGCTGAATCGAGGAATTGGGCGAGGTTGTCTGGGTCACCATCGAACTTCCCTCTGAACTGGGGTGGTTCCTCTCTCTCTACCCTCTCCTCTCTGTGCTGAGCTCTGTAGGGCCGGTCTTGGTGTTGATAGTCCTCTGCCTCGTCTCTCATCCTGGGGTAGGGAGGTGCTGCCTCATCTAGGCTTCGCTGCTTGCTGGGAGGGGGGGGGACCCATGGATGCATCATTGGGCTCCTCCTCCTCCTGCTATGGAGGGGGGAAGGGCTGCGCCTTGGCCTACGGCCTCTTGGATCAACAGCCCAGACTGGTTCTCTCTTTTCTTTGGGTCTGCAGGATGGCCCCTCCCCCTGAAGGGTGGCACGGTCAAATTCCTTTTTCAACTCATCTATGGGGCTTTCGAGTGGCTTCCTTAGAATTTCTTGGTGCTTAATTTGTTTTCTGGCTTGTTCCCATTCCCATAGCCAGCTCATCCTGCCCAATTCACTTAGGGGTTTCCCTTTGTCTTTCACATTTGGAAAGGGAAATTCAGCCTCGGATGCTTTTGGCACAGTCCCCGGGTACTTATCTGGCTCACGCTTCTTTATTTGAAGTTCTGCCGATGGGGAAGGCGGGGAGAGTTGAGCCTTCGTACTTTCCAAACTGGCTGGGATCACGGCTGCTTCTCCTCCTCCCGTTGCTTGAAGCAGGCTTTCCTCCAAGAGCTTGGCTTCAGTCATAGTGTCCGGAGATAATCTCCAATCCGACCACACGTCTGGGAGGGAATGGGGTGATTTAGAGTCAGCCAGCCTGGCTTTGGAGGAATCTTGGCTGTCTGTCAGGTTTCGTTGCTATCTTAAATAAACTTCATTCTCAAATGCAAAGTCTCTAATGAATCTTTTTTCTTTATTTAAGAATAGAAAACGACATGCCTGAACTCTGGTGCAGCCAAGATTGGCACCTCCTTCCAAACCCCTCCCTTTCCGTTCTTCAACCCCAATGTCTCATTGGCCACGATGCAGATCCATCTCTTCGTCCCAAGCACGCTGAAATCAGATCGCAATAATCCCTTATAATCCAAGGTTGATAATCTTCTCAGACTGCCAACCAACTTCACTGCCATCTCACTCAGTTTAGGCTCTGAGAGTAGGAAAGTTTTTAAACTCCACTACCTTAAGGCTTCCAATCGAATCACAGTCTCAAATTACCAATCGGGAGTCATTCTTTTAGTTTGGCTGGGATGAATAGATTTCCTCAAGCAGTATAGCCACAGACTCAAGGCGCCATGACCGGCATCCTCTCACTGTGCCAACATGGGGAAGATTCTTCAGTCTCTTCGTGCAGCCTGCACTTTCTGCATGGAGTTGGCAAGCTCCCCTCTTTTCCACCAAGCTTTCCCACTAAGTGGTGGCTTCAAAGAAGCTTCAATGAAGCTGCCGGGTACAGCAAACAGAGAATCAGCTTGGGAGAAGAATCCCTTGCCTCCTCCGGCTGCTGTGACATTGCAGGAAGTCCTCTTTTTAAATTTTCATCCATTTTATTTCTTCATTCCATCTTATATTTCTATACACTTCTAAAGTCAATATGAATAACAGTGAGGATAGCGGACATCCTTGAAAGAGAGGAGAAGGGAAACTATATAAGTGAGATTCTGGTTGTTGGCTTTGATGATGGGAGTATCTTTATGTTTCATGAAGATTGTGATGACCAAGGTTGTCATTAAAGAAAAACAAAGGGAAAAAATAGTCAGACTGATCCCTAAGGGTTCTTTATAAGACAAAAAGGTTATCAGCACATCTCTTTGCCGGGATTTGGATATTGCTCTTCTGGGCATAGAGAATAGTCAGCTATGTCTGAAAAAGAATGCAGGTGAGTTGATATAGGAAATTATACTGTTGGCTTAATCCCATTATATTTGAAAATTTCCTATCCTTCTCCTTTGATATTTTCCCCTCTGAACATAGACGGCAATCATAGAAACAAAACAACACTCCTTCTTTCTTGGCCTTGCTGTGTCCTGTCTCACAAGGATCATTACACAAAGGTAATGCCTATAATGAATGGAGAAGAATTGTTAAGATACAATGTGGAAAGGACGTGCATGGAGAGATACTTTTAGTATGGAATCAATAGATGGAAAATAAAATAGTGTAGTGACATAATTTTAGATATAATTAGTCTGAAATTAATACTTATGGCTTTCGATAACCATCATCACCACTGTCGAAAGACAACTTCTGTGCTGGTTAATTAAATTTAGTTTTTGCAACCTCTGAATTTTGAAGTCAGCAGACTGATCTAGAATGCTGGCTTGCAGCTTTTACTTTGAAACCATGAAAATCATTGTCCATAATTAAGAGGGAGGCAGGAAAGGATACAATTGTTTTGACCTAGGCTTCCTGATACAGTAAAAGCACACAATGAGTCCCAAAACCCTCTTTTTATTTCAATGGCTGTGAATTCTGCTCATTCAGAGCCTGTTCATTCTCAATCTTTTCATTCACAGATAAGTCCCAAATAGTTGTAAAGAATCAGACAGAAGTCTGCCACAGATATGCAATGAGAAATAAATTACTTATAGAGGTACATGTAAGATTTACCAAGAAAACAATAAAAACAGACATATTACTGATGGCAAGGAATAGCCCAATAAAATCCAATTCACAGAAATAGTGGTGCTAAAATAAATACCTAGAAGAGTAAGAGATTTGAGAAAAGAATATAAGTTTTTGACAAAGTGCTTAATCAAAAAAGAGTGAGCTTTCACTGGTTAATACCAGAAGGAATATTGGTGACCTGGCAGGAACAAAGACCCAGACTTGATTCCACAGAGAAAGCGGAATTATTTTATGAGCAATATTTGGGGCTACAAGAGGAGGAAAGATCAAGAGAGGAAAAAGAGATTAGATACCAGGAAGAAGCTGTGAGAGAAAAAGAGGAATAAACAAGAGAGATGGCAAAGGAACGAGAAGAAAGAGCAAAAAGAGAAGGGGCAAGATCAAAAGATGTTAAAGATGAAAGAGAGATAAGAACAACAAGATCAGCAAAAGCTAGTAACAAGTAAACTATGAAAGAAGAAATAAAAGCAATTTCAATAAATATCAATGAATTAAATTTGGAGATGAAAAGGAAAAGAACTCTTAACAAATTAGACAAACTGAAAATGGATATAATATGTTTACAAGAAGTCCATATTAGAAAACAACATAAAAATTGTTGGAATATTCAAAATTGGGAGAATTATTTACTGCACTAACATATCAAAGTAAAAGAGGTGTATACAGAACTGGGCTACAATATCTGATATCCCCATTCCTGGTCAGCTAGCAAGAGACAAAGGCAGTCAGGCTCCTTCTCCTACAGCTAATGTGTTATGAATGTGGAGATATTTACATTTCTGAAGATCATATGAATGGTCTTGAATGACAGGAGGGAGAGACACTATCAAGGCCACAGTCAAATAAGAAGAGCTTTAACCTTCACCAGGGAATATGAATTGAGAAAACATTTCAGAGAAGCTATACTACATCAAACAAAGACTAAAATTGCTGTTAAAAATGTGGAAGTCTAGCATAAGGCCAGGAAATGCTGGTAATTCTGAAAAAATATTCTGTAAAACAATTTTTAAAAATACATTAAGAAAAGTCCATTTCACATTATGTGCCTTGCAATCCTTCAGTCCAGCATATTTTGTGGAATGAGTTTAATAATTCTTATTTCTATGTTCTAGTATATGACAATGGTCCACTACCACCCACAGTATTTAAGAATCACTTATATGCAGAAGGAAATAGCTATATTTTCGTTCCAGAAATATCAATGAAAAAACTTATCATGGGAAATATATACTTCATTTCCTCTTTGCTGCCATTATGGCAGAAAAACTAAAGAAGATTTTACAGGCATATATACATGAAGACCAAGCAGGCTTTCTGTCAAAAATACAGGTAAGAGATAATATGAGGACTTTCTTAAATATTATTGAATACTTACAATATCATAATGAGAAACAGGCAGCCTTAATATTTTAGAGGAATAGAATAGAATAGAATGGAATGGAATGGAATGGAATGGAATGGAATGGAATGGAATAGAATAGAATAGAATAGAATGGAATAGAATAGAATAGAATAGAATAGAATAGAATAGAATAGAATAGAATAGAATAGAATAGAATAGAATAGAATAGAATAGAATTACAGTAATGCCCTTACACATACATATATTTACATCTTTATTTCGCTTTATGGATCTAATGATTTTATTTTTTGTCTTGTGGCTCATGCGTTCCTGCATCTACAAGTCCTCACATGTTTTGAAGTTGTTCACATATGTGACCGTCTTACTATAATTAAGAAATTAGTCAGTTTTCTGTTCCAAATCCTATGGGACTCCATGAAAATAGGAGCAACTAACACTGAATAATGGTATTTATTGTCCCCATCCTATTTCAACCCATGGCTGGGAGCCCCAAAGCTCTGTGAGTTGATATGTGAGTATGTTGTACTCTCTAGTTTTCTCTGAAAAACATCTCTAGAAGGCAGATCAGTCTGATCTACTTCAAAGATTTTTTTGAAGACAGAGGCATTTGTACACAGAAAGAAGACACTCACAGGAGATGTTAGTATTAGTGAAGTTGCTGTTGATAGCATTGCCTGAAGTGGTGTGCAAGAATCCTAGCCTTCAATGTGACTTTCAGGAGCCTCTTCCTATTAGGCACACCTATAATCAGCCTGGAGACATTAATATTGCTGGTATTGTTTCTGCATTCTTTGCATCTTTTAATACCATTGATTTCATTCAAGATCCTTCTCAGGCATTGCAGGATGGAATTATGTAAGTACATCATTAATTTATTGTCAAACTCTGAACTTTGCTGGTAAATCATATGATGCTTGAAATATTTTCCTCTAATGGCATAAACTCCAGAAAGGAACATCTAAACTAAAATATCTAGGTTTATTTTATGTAAGGTTATATTTTACTTCAGTTTCCAGGTAAAGTTGAAATAGTTGAAATAGAGATCAAATTTCCATTTATAACAAATCACATCTAAATATCTACTAAGATCTTTTGGATAAGTAGATATTATTTTTGCTTGATAAAGCTGGCATAATAGTATGAATAATCATAAGTCTGAACAGATGGTGAGACTATTTGACATAGCAAATTGCAGATACTGAACTAAGGTTCAAATCTGAAATATTCACAATGACACTACTTCCACAAAAATGTATTTACTCATACTTCAAGAGTGACATCTTGGTTGATATTTCCTAATAAACACAACTAGCTGCATAATGTTTCAGTATATAAAGGTACTCAAAGTCTCAAATGAATGTACACATTATCAGAGGCTCACATAGACCTTTGCAATTCCATACGTTTATTTTTCTGTAGTTGATATATGGCTCTGCTCCAGTCATGGATAAAGAGACTCAAGCACTTTTCTTCCAGCAAATGTTTCCGAATGAATCCCACCAACATAAGGGCCTGCTGCAGTTATTGTTGTATTTTAGATGGATCTGGATTGGAATTCTTATAGTAAAGGATGAAAAAGGAGAGAAATTTCTCCAAGAAGTGCTCCCCACATTTTCCTTTTTTTTTTAATTGAAAAAGTTTTCAATTACAAATTTTTCCCCCTTTTTCCCCCCCTCCTCCCTAACCCCCCCTCACCACCCCATCCCCCCTGTGACTTCTTCAAAATAAAAACCTAATACATAACAAATTATATAATATTTTACCATCCCCTTACTCCCTCCTCCAAATACTGACCCTTACTTCTAATGATATTATTAATATTATTACTTCCCCCTCTTACCATGCACTTCAAAATAACATTCTACTATAACACTGTATAATAACTTCTGATTTAACACAGTAATATTATTATGACTCCCAATTTAGCAATAATCTGCCCTTTTTTCTCCTCCCCCATACTTATGTCTGTATATTAATATAACATTTCAAAACAGCCTTCCACTTTAAAACTATATAATAAATCCTACTTTAACATTTAATCTTTTGTGTATATTAATATAACATTTCAAAGCAGCCTTCCCCATAAATTCTAATTTTACATTTGTTCTGCTCTATCCATTTCCTCCACTCCCATAAATATATCTCTTAAGCATCCCTTTTCTTGATCTATACAATCAATACACTAGCCTGTCTCCACCCACTTTCCTACAAAATTACCATACACAACAATTCTTAATATCTTTGTTCTTCTGCCCACCTACTAAAAAAATATTCCCTTATATAGATAAAGTCCATGACTTTAAACTTATAATCCATATAATATCTTCTTTGATGTCTTTCCACTGGATTGCTGACTCCATCATCCGTATTAGGGTAACATAACATCCCAGTTGCAACAGAATATTCAAAATCCTCAGTTATCATCTGCCCCCATCAGTAATGAATATCTTCATATATATATAAAAAAAGAAAACAACCACCCGAGTGACTTTATAATTGTATTCCATATAATATCTGTAATAGTGGCTTTCTTCAGGATTATTAATTGCCATCGTCATAATGGGGTAACAACCAGATCTTCTGCATGCCCCAACATAACTCTCTTGCTTTATAGCTCAGCATAGATATAATACATTGATCAATGAAAAGAAAACCAAAATAGATAATTCCAATCCAACAATTTAAGGCCCTTTTCACATCCCAAAATTACGGCATTGCAGAGGTCTGTCACTCTCCTCAGGATAATATTAACCACTACTTCGCCTCAACCATCTTTTCATATATTCAGTCATGTATTTTTAAAAATAACTGGCTTCGCTGTTGCTTAGTTTAGAAATTTTTATTTTTGTGAGACCTGTTTCTTTTTTTCCTTTCTTTTTGTGGGTTTGATCTCCATCCTAATTTCCTTTCTGCAAGTTGTATATCAACTGATCGGTTTTCATTCTGATTTATGACTTGATCTTGTTGGTTTTGCTTTTGTGACTCATATTTCTTTTCTATAAGTTGTGTATCAACTAGTTGATTTCCATGGTTGTCTGTGACTTGATGAATCATCACGTTAGAATCCGATGCCACTTCTCTCTTATTTATAAATAATCCAGCTGAGGTGTCTGAAGAATCCAAAGGCAATTCATCTACAGAGGCCTCTGTAACTCGATGTTTTCCCTTTATTTCTAACTCCATCTGCTTGTCTTGTGTTGTGCATAAAGATGTTAAGTTCATTTTTAAAAAATTTTGATAAAATTCTTCCGCTTTTTCAACAGTATTTAATTGATATCTTTCTCCTTGATATCTGAATATTATACCAACTGGAGCATTCCATCTGAATAAGATATTTCTTTTTTTAAGCTCAGCCACCAGAAAACCAAATTTCTTTCTTTCCACTAACATCTTAGGCAGTAGTTCTTTGTATATCCAAATCTTTCTTCCAAACAGTTGCAAAGTAGACTTAAAAGATTTTTGCACAATATTATTTCTTATTTCTTTATCTGTAAAATAAATCACCACATCTCTAGGCAATTGCCTTTGCTTTGCAATCCAGGAGTTTATTCTATAGACTCTATCGATCCTACAAAATACCTCCTCAGGTTGAACCTTTAAAATCCCAGCCAGAACTTCAGAAGATATTTTCCTTAAATCATCTCTGTTATTTTCCTGTAATCCTCTCAGTCTAATCGCATATTCAGTAAAATTATATTGCATCATTAAAACTTCCTTTTCAATCCGTTGTTTTATATTTTCTGCATTACAAGTCTTTGGATCAACTTCCATTTTAGGTTTTTCTTCTAAACTATTGTCTTGAATATTTATCAAATCATTTTCAATTTTTTGTGTTTTATTGTCCAAATTGTCCTCAATTTCCTTCATTTTAGACTCTAATAAATTAATATTTGTATCCAACTTGATCATAAATTCTGAGAAACCATTAGCCATTTTTGTAATCTTTCGTTGCAAAATATCAAACTTTAATTGCACCAGTTCTTTAATTTCCTGCTTAAATTTCTCAAAGTTCTGATTCATAATCTCATCCCTTCTTACAATCTCCTCCAGGAGAAATTCAATTATATTAAAATCAGTTTTCTGAGACTGTAGGTTAAGAACTTGTTCATATAGTTTGTGGATGGGGGGGGTCCCCCCCACTGCTTGTTTGTCCGGCTTTGTAAGCCTAAACGCCATATTTCCACACAGGCAAACTTTTTTAGAAAAGAAAAAAAAAAGCAAAGTAAAGAGAAAAAAGCTTCTTTCCAAACGAGATCAATATCAAATCAACTCTCCAGGAAAGAGAAAACACAAAAGTGGAGCTTTTTCTTCACTTGTAGCCAGGAGTATTTATTCCGCTACTTTGTAGCTTAATAAGAAAGGGAAGGACTTTCCCTTTTCAGCTTCCCTGCTCAAACTTCGGCAGTCGCCATTTTAAAAGTTCTTTTTTACTTTGTTCAATATCCTTTGCAAAATAAGTATAAATACTTGCGATTTAGGGTCACAGGTCCAGATCCAGATCTCATCCTCTTTGCTTAATCTGTTAATTATCTTGAAAAGCTTGTTTTCGTAGCCTTGCTCTGCAAAAATGCAGAGGTCTCCCAGCGCCCGGAGCAAACAGCGAGTGATATAGGGAGCCTCATCCGCTCGCCCCCAAGAGTAAAAAAAAAAACTCTGGGGGCTTCGCGGAAAGCTCTACCTACACTCACCTGCTCTATCTCACATTTCCTCCTGGAAATGGAGTTTTTCGAGCCGCCTTTCCGTTGTAAAGGCGGCTCTTTACAGGCGATGGGGCTGGCGGTCCGAGAGGACCGTCTGGCGGCTACGAGAAGCAAACCGGAAGTTGCTCCCCACATTTTCCAAGCATGGCATCTGTACTCAGTTCATAGCACAATTCCCAAAGGAAGCACTTAACAGTGATTTTACTGATACCATGGATGAAGGACTACATATATACCATGTTATCATGAACAGCACAACCAATGTGATAATCTTATATGGTGAAACTCAGTCCATATCAGTCCTGAGAAGTTTCCTCCAGTTTTCAGAAGTGGAGGACATTCCAAAGAAGACTAAGATCTGGCTCATAACAGCTCAGACAGATTACACTTCAGTTGCCTTTCATAAATCTTGGGATACCCATTTCCTACATGGGGCTTTATCCTTTGCAGTTCACACAAAGGAGGTCCAAGATTTCCAAGAATTTATTCAAAACTTGAATCCAAACAACAACAACCAGCATGATCATTTTCGAAAAGTTTTTTGGGAACAGGCATTCGATTGTTTCTTTGCTGAGACCTCTGAGAAGAAATGTACTGGACAAGAGAGGCTTGAGACTCTTCCCACATCTGTGTTTGAGACACTAATGAATGGTCAGAGTTACAATATTTACAATGCAGTCTATGCTGTGGCACATGCTTTGTAATCTCTGCATATATACAAATCCAGAGATAAAGCAATGGTGAAAGGAGGGAGGAAACAGTTTCACAATCAAGTGTGGTGGCAGGTAAGTTTGCGGTGCAGAAACCACCATATCTGCAATTGCAAGATGTGTCCATAAACTTTAGTGAACAATAATTTTTTAGGGATTGAAACTAGGTTTAAATGTGAGATATATAGTAACAGATTAACCAACTGAAAACTTTTTATGCTTATGTTAAAATTGTAAGTGGTATTCTACAAAATTGACTACAGGTGCCCGCTCCTGCTCTATGCAGACGATGCTGCGATTCTTTCATTCTCTCGGGTGGGTCTGCTTAGAGCCCTTAAAATTCTTTCCAATTATTGTTGTGCCAACCAACTACTTATCAACTATTCTAAGTCTAAGATTATGATTTTCTCAAGAAGCAGGAAAATCTATCAATGGAAGCTTGATGGCATACCAGTGGAACAGGTTCATAGATTCCAATATTTAGGCATTCTTTTTCAATCTAATGCTATGTGGCTTGCGCAGGTCAAGCCCCTCCGCACCAAGGCCAAGGTCACTACGCATGCCCTTCTGCAATTCTTTGACATGGAGGGAGCCCAACATATTCCCTCAGTATTAAAAGTATATAGGGCAAAGATGGTAGCTGCCATTACATACGGTGCCCCCCTTTGGGTCCAAACAAATATTTCCCTCCTCGAGTCCGTTCAAAGCCAGTTCTTACATCGCCTAATGGGAGTCCCACCCTGTGTGAGCAATGCTGCAATCCGCCTGGAACTGGGCACACCATCACTCGCTACTGTTCTGTGGAAGCATGCTATCAGCTACTGGCTGACCCTGTGGGTCAGACTTCCAGATTACTATTTAGGCCAGTGCTTATGGCGGGACAACTTTCACAGTCCTTGGCAATATTCACACCAAACTTATGAAGATAGGTATTCCCCCTATTGAAGCCCAGATGCAGCCAAATCACTGATATTCCAGCGATTGGATGATATTGAAAGACAACAGAATCTGGCATTTGGTGCGGGAGTATGTTCCCCATTTTCTCTCGGTATTACTCCCCGAATGCACCCCCCTAAATGTCTCTCTACGCTATCCTTTGTCAAATACAGGTTGGCCTTTCTAAAGGCACGTTTTAATGTGATCCCCTCAAATGTCCTAGAAAGTAGGTGCTCGGGGTGTGTGAAATCCACTCACTGTTCATGTGACGGCCGATCTCTGGAATTGTTGGCTCACATCGTATTTATATGCCCCATTATTGGGAGGTAAGGTCAGAACTTATTTCTCCCATTTGCCAAAGATTTCCTGGAACATCTGAAAATCTTAGCCTTCGCTTCTTACTCCAAGATATTGATTCTAAGATTACATTAAAGGTAGCAAAATTTTTTGCTGCAGTATGGTATGTAAGAGTCTGGGGAAGGGACAGGCTGGACACATTGACTGAGGTCACCCTCACTGATCGTCAGCGGTTTAGCTAGCTGGTGGTTGTATAAAGTGCCGATGTGTGGATTTTATGCAAATTGCAATATAATATTTTCTACCTATGTATAATTTTAATCGACCATAGTCCATATAGATTGGAGCTAAAAAATTTTATAACACATGAACTATGAGCTTGACTGAGTCATTTTTATACCACTGATCTTGTTGTCGTTTTGCACTTCAGTCTGGTCGTGTGCCAGCTACGTGCCTTGGATGTTTTGGCTTTTTTGGTCTATGACCGCAATAAATGTTTTTATCTTGGCTATTCACCGCCCTGAGTCTGAAAGGAGAAGGGCGGTATAGAAATCTGAAATAAATAAATAAATAAATAAATAAATAAATAAATAAATAAATAAATAAATAAATATTTTTTTTAAAAAAATGAAGCCCAAAATTTAGAATGACATATGGATACTTTCTTGTTTCATACCTATAGACAAAATCTTGCCAGACTAAACACTTTAACATATGTATCCACTACATAATCTGTGAACTATTCAGGAAGGGAAGTTTTCATATTCCTTCTCTTACACATAATTTTCAAACCAAGTTGCCTTTTACTTGGCTGAAATACATCTCTAGGTTACCATAATTTAGTAGGCCTTATGATCATGTTTCACTCTGATTTGAATATCAGATAATATATTCAAATATATAAGACAGTATCTATATAAAACATATAGATCTTTTTAGTTAGATTTTGTTTTATCTTGTTAGTACCTTGCCTCTAGTCTGGTGGATTTTAAATGTAATAATTTAAATCAAATTTTAGCATGGCTACAACAAGCATAAAAGCCTTCATATGTAAGAAGAGTATTCAACTCTTATAGCCCTATATATTCTCTTGTTGTTGTTGAATCATTAAGTTGGATCTGAGTCTTTGTGACCTCTTCTTACTCCTCCAATCTTTATCGTATCTTGATATTATCATTTCATTTATTGTAACATTTCTCCACCATTTAATACATATTATCTAACCTATATATCGATATCGATATCGATATACAGTAGATATCTTCTCTAACCAATGGTAAAATTGGTTTTACGATATCTTAAAATATTCTGATTCATCTCTTTCTTTAATTGTCAATGTCAATCTACTCATTTCTGCACAATCCAATATTTTCTTAATTACTTCTCGCTCTGTAGGGATTATCTCTGCTTTCCATTTTTGCGCAAAGACTATCCTCACTGCAGTTATAACATGTATGATCAAATATATATTTTTTTTACTAAATTTCTCTGGTATGATACCCAATAGGAACAGTTCAAGTTTTAAAACTATATGTTGTTGTATCATTTCTTCTAACCATGTTTTAATTTTAATCCAATAATTTCTCGCTTCTGGAAACGTCCACAACGTATGATAATATGATCCTGGTACTAATGGCATTTCCAACATTTAGCTGATTTATCTTTAAACATTTTTGCCAATTTTTTAGGTGGCATGTGCCATCTGTAAAATATTTTATATTGATTCTCCTTATAAGCTGTGGACATTGTTAATTTATAATTCTTTTCCCATAGCTGCTGCCATTTATCTAATTCAATTGAATATCCAAAAATTTTTGTCTAGGCTATCATTGTTTCTTTTACCTGTTCTTCTTCTAATTCCATACTAAGTAAATGATTATATATCTTTCTAATTATGTTTCCTGTGAGAATTTCATCCAATTCTGTCATTTCTAAATAGAAACCATATAGTTTAGCATCTTTTTCATACCTTATTTGAATTTGCATATGAGTATACAGGTCCATCTCAATCCTTTGTTTTTCTATTCCTTGGTTCCCTTTCAATTCCCCCTTATCTGTTAAAATATCCTTATATCTAAGAATATTTATAATATTAATAATATTTGGATGTATTAATGCTTCCATTAACCATACTGGTATTTTCAAATAATATTTATCTCTAATCTTCTCCCACGCTAATAACAATGTGTTTCTTACATAGTGTCTTTGGAAATCAGTATGTATCTTGCTTCTGCCATATCATAAAAAGGCATGCCATCTGAATTGTAAACCATGACCTTCCAAAGTTAATAGTCTTATATTATATTTTTGACCAATATTTTTGTAAGAGCCTTTTTAGTCTATTCTATTTAGCCATTATTGAAGCAAAGATCTTATAGCCCACGTTTTTGACTTGTTGTAAATCTGTATCTTCTTTTGGTATAAGTGTGACATACACCTCTGTCCAAGAATCTGGTATCTTTGCCTTTGCCAAAAGTTCATTAAATAATTCCAACATTACATTGCTTAACACCTCTTGAAATGATTTACATAGTTCTGCTGGTAATCCATCTGGACCTGGTGTTTTCCTGTGTTTTTTTTTTTTTTTAATTGCTTTTTTCAATTCCTCTAAGGCTCTTTCCTCTTTCCTCTTTCCTCTAAGGCAGCGGTTCTCAACCTGGGGGTCGCGACCCCTTTGGGGGTTGAACGGCCATTTCACAGGGGTCGCCAAAGCCCTCTCTCGCCCCCCCCCACGCCTTCACTCACCCTCCCTCTCTGCTCTGTTGGATCGCCGGCCGTTCATTTACCCCGCCCACTCCCCATCTATTGCTGCCTCCGATGGCTAGAGGGAAAAAAAACTGTTTAAATTCTTGCCGCGGGGCTTCAAAGGGCCGCCCTAGAGCCAGTGGTGCAGCCGAACCGTTTGTTAAATTGCTGGCTTGCCCCGCCCCTCCGCACCACTATTTATTGCCAATAAATAGTGGTGGGCGAGGGGCGGGGGAGCCAGCAATTTAACAAAGGGTTCGGTGTTTTTTTGTAATTTTATTGGCCCCCGGTCCTTCAGCATAGGCTAATTAGCCCTTGCTTAGATCAGCTCCCGACCCCCAGCTGATTTGCTCTCAGCTGTTTTGCTCACGGCTCTTCTGCTTGCTTGGAAAGAGTGCAGTTTTTTTTCCCCCTAGCTATACTGAAAAACGAAAGAGAAAGTAAAGCAGGCTGTTGGCTTTGCACGTTGGAAAATTAGGCAGGCAGATTTCTTTTCTTTTTCCTCACCAAAAAAGGTAGGTGCAAACAACGGGAAATTGAGGGACAAAGAGGAGATTTTAAAACACAAAAGAAAAAAAGCTCTATTTAACTAGGGAATTGTAATAATTGAGATACTATTAATTGTATATTGTGTTGAAAGCAGAAATGGTTAAGTTGTGGTTTGGAGGGATATATGGGGGAAATTATGTGGTTTATTATTATTGGTAAATATAATTAATTGATTTGTAAGAAATTGGATTGCATGGAAATAATTGGGGGTTGGCGAGCTGCAGCGACATGGTGCTGAGTGAGTGATCGCCACTCCTCAACACCGTTTGTCACCGCGTTTTGGGGATCCCTTCGGGGGCGCGGGTCCTGGAGAGCCCCGCGGACAAAAGAGAGAGCTGGGTGAGCGAGAAAGTGAAGCGCAAACACTTCTCGCAAAATCGGGCAGCTCTGTCAAACTGACGCATGTGAAGTCAGCCTTTCAATGGCTGACCTGAAGCTGTGGTAGCCGACAACTAGATGGGAAGCAAGGAAGATCGGAGGCTGCAGTGCCGAGATTGAAACGTGTCCTCCCTGCATATGTGAGATCGAACATCAGGAAGGGGCCGGCGGAGTCGGGCGAGAAGGGCTTAAACGGAAAAAGGCAGCGACGGAGATCGGAGAACAGTTTGAATGACTACGGAGCTCGACAAGCCGGCGCTGAGAATAAGAAACTGAGGACGCTAAATTACCTGTGCAAGAAGAGGATCGGTGGGCATAGGGAGCAAGGAAATTAAAAGAATCTAGAAGAACTCTTTTTTCCATTTGCTGGTGATAGCAGAAAGGTCAACTAAGTTGGAGATTGGACTCTATCTAATTGTGCCAGAGAACAGGAAGTGCAGCCATTGAAGAAGCCTGACAGAGCAAACTGAAAAGGACAGGCATAGAGACAATCTAGCTTCGAGGCTTACCATAGAGTTTTGACAGTGGCAAAGAAAACATGGGAAGAAGAAAGGATTGGAGAAGACCGGTGGCTGAGTGAGAAAGAATATTACCATTTTGGAAAAACTTTGCCTGTCCCCAATTGAAATATTTCCCCCCTCCCTTTTTTTTCCCTTTTCCTCTGAAACTTCTCTTTATAACATTTGGATCCCTTGCATAATAATATTTTTATCAACAAGAATTGTAAATCTTTATAGTAATTAAGCTCTGATCCCCTGCCTATATTCAAGATATATTTTTATAGAGTTTATTAGATTTATACCCACTTAATTAATTATTTAATTGTATTTACATATATTTATTTACATCTATTTGTACTGACACTACTCTCATATACTTGAGTTGACATATTGTTATATTAGAATTACAATATCTACATATATTTATTGGTAAACAGCTATATAGGAATTTGAACATAAAATCTTTTTTAAGTAGTAATTTAGATATAGGAATTTTAGTCATAGATTATAGATTTATCTAGGAGCTATTGTGTTATTGTGATTTAAATTATTAGGACCTGAATTAATTATTAACAAGTAGAAATAAATTCTTATTAATTAATTACTATTTATTACACCAATTAACTATAAATTAATTACAAACCATAAATATTGACTGGAAGTGATATAGATTGATAAATTGATATTGATTGAATAATTCATTGAAGATACTGTTTGGAAGTGATATAGATTGATAAATTGACATTGATTGATAAATAATTTCTCTCCATATTCTGAAGAAATATAAAAAAGAGGTGGCAACCAGTGTATGAAAATTTGGAGAAATATCGAGAAAATAATCAGGGAACAAAAAATAATCTTGAAAGAAATGACGAGCTTGTCATCAACGATCCTGAAAACAGGAAAAAAGACCCCCTCAAATCCCACTATATCCATGACCTCCCCGGCTACCCAAAAGTCAACGGAAGGACTACAAAAAACGGACAAGGCCATAGCAACACCAACATTACTAACAGTGCAGTCAACATTGACATTAATTCAAGAAACGATGATGGCCATGCAGGAAAAAATGTCCAACAATCACACCAAACTTAAAACAGATATCCACCTACTGGATCAGAAGATGAATGAGATTCAAGTCTCAATCTCTAACAACGAACAAAGGATCCAGAAAGCGGAGCAAAAAATAGAACAAAATGAGAAGAAACTGGACATGGTAGACCAGACATTGACGACGCAAAACAAGGAATTAGAAGATTCGTTAATACAATTAGAGATGGATAGGGCGTCGTTCTACTTGCGCTTTCAAAATGTGGAAGAAGATAAAGATGAGGATCTGGGAGAGAAGATGGCGGAACTAATCGCAGAAGTACTTCAACAAGATAAACGTGAGATCATCAGAGAATTGGACGACGTTTATAGAGTCCAAACAAATTATGCAAGGAGGAATAGGCTCCCCAGAGAAGTCCACATCAGATTCGCGAGAAAAAAAGTAAAAGACATCCTATACAATATGGCGAGGGACGGACAAATAACATACAGAGGAAAAGAAGTGATAATATTAAAACAGATTCCAAGAAGAGTGAGGGAGGTGAGAAAGGAATACAGATTTTTGGCTGTGCAATTGAACAAAAGAAATATATTATTTAGATGGCTCTTGCCAGAGGGGATGTTAATCACCTGGCAGGGGAGAAAAATAAAAATAGATAGCTTGAGCACAGCACAAGACTTTCTTGATCAGTTAAGGGGTGCAGAAGAAGAACAGAGCAGTAAGGAGGAAATAGAGGCAACAAATTTAGAAGAGGAAGGAACCGCGGAGGAGAAGAAAACCGAAGAAGAAGCCAAAGAGAAAAAAACAAGACCAGTAAGAGCCGTAAGACTAAACAAGAACTAAGACCGAGCAAGGAAAATAAGAATGAATGATTTGAAATTAATCTCAATAAATGTTAATGGATTAAACGATAGTAAAAAGAGGAAATTAACACTTACAAAACTAGCAAAACAAAATATGGATATAATCTGCTTACAGGAGGTCCATATAAAAAAGGATGAGGGTAAACGTTTGGAGTATAAAAAATATGGTAAACTATTTACCTCATTAGCTGAAAAAAGAAAGAGAGGGGTAGCAATCTATGTTAAAAAAGGAATTGAAGCAGAATTGAAATATAATGATACAAAGGGAAGAACCCTCATGGTTGAAATTACGAGAGAAAACACTAAAATACTACTTGTGGGCATTTATGCCCCAAATAAAAAACAAGGAGAATATTTCCAAAAGCTTCGTGAACAATTAGGGAAAATGGAATATAATGAAATTTGCATGATAGGCGATTTCAACGGAATCGTAGACCCAGACAATGACCACAAAAGTAATAAATTGAACAAAAATAAAAGGGCGACTTTACCAAAAGCTTTTTTCGATTTGGTGGAGGAAATGAATCTAATTGACATGGCGAACTTTACACCCAAACGAAAGACAATATACATTCTATTCTAATCCGCAACAGTCATGGTCGAGAATAGACATGGTTTGGGTCACCAGGATGTTGGGGTTAGAAATAGAGACAGCAGAAATTAGCCCAAACATTTGGGCTGATCACAACCCCCTGGAAATGAAATGGAGAACCATAAAGAGAAAGAAACAACAGAGATGGAGGCTCAACACAAAACTACTATGCGACAAAGAGTGTGTAGAAAAATTGAAAGGAGAAATAAAGACTTTTTTTATAGAAAATGAGAATCAAGGAACATCCCGCGAAATAGTATGGGACACAATGAAGGCCTATCTAAGAGGGGTAATAATATCCTACTCTGCATATAAAAATAAATTAAAAAGGAAATCCCGGGAAGATCTCATTAAACATCTAGATGAAGCAGAAAGGAAACTCCAGAAAACGCCTGGAGATACTGTAGCAAAAGAAAATTGGCTTGTGTGGAGACATAAATTAAACATCCTAGATCAAGAGGAGCTAGCCCAAAAAATAAAAAGAACAAAACAGTACTACTTTGAGAACGCCAATAAATCGGGTAGGTGGCTGGCCTATAAATTAAAAAAGGAAAATGAAAAAGGGACAATTCAGACACTAGAAGACGCTGAGGGAAATCTTTTAAATAAAGAAGAAGAAAAATTAGAAAGAGCGAGAGAGTATTATGAATCACTATACAAAGAAGAGGAGGCCTTGGAAGGAAAAATAGACCAATATCTGGCAAATGCGGAGCTCTCACAAATAACGGAGGAAGAGAAGGAGATGTTAAACGCTAAGATAACAACTGAAGAATTCAAAAAAGCCCTCTCCAAACTCAAAAACAACAAATCACCAGGCCCAGATGGATTCCCAGGAGAAATATACAAAAAATTGGAAGAAATTTTACAACCCAAATTAATGGAAATTTTCAATGAGGTTTTGATGGGCTCCAAAATCCCCGACTTGTGGAGGGAAGCACATGTTACACAGCTGCCGAAAGAAGGTGCCGACCCCCAAAAAATCCAAAATTACAGACCGATCTCGCTTTTAAACACTGATTACAAACTATTCATGGGTATAATGGCAGAAAGAACCAAAAAAATATTAAACAACTGGATTCATAAAGATCAAAATGGATTTCTCCCGGGGCGACAAATTAGGGATAATTTGAGAATTGTGTTAAATACTCTAGAATATTATGAAGAACACCCAGAAAAGCAGTTGGCCATAGTTTTTTTGGATGCCCAAAAGTCATTTGACAATTTAAATTGGAATTTTATGACCAAGCAAATTAAAATAATGGGATTTGGGCAAAACTTCGAAAAGATGATAAAGAATATCTATGACAATCAGAGGGCGAGCATTTTGGTAAATGGAGATAGGACAAGAACATTCCAAATCAAGAAGGGAGTAAGACAGGGCTGCCCCCTGTCACCGTTATTATTCATCCTGGCCCTAGAAGTGTTGCTACGAAAGATTAGAAATAACGAGGAAATCAAAGGCCTAAAGATTAGAAAAGAGATTTACAAAACGCAAGCCTTTGCGGATGATGTGGCGCTAATACTTGAAGACCCATTAATATCCGGACAAAAAGTATTAGAGGAATTGGGTAAATATGGAGAGGTGGCTGGCTTTAAACTGAACAAATCTAAAACCAAAATACTAATTAAGAATGTAACTGAAACGCAGAAGAAAGAGATAGAAGGAGCTTTGGGCCTACAGGTTGTCCCAAAAATAAAATACTTAGGAATCTGGCTAACCAAAAGGTGTTCATCTCTAAAAGAAGATAATTATACCCCATTAATTAATAAACTAAAACAAGATTTGGATAGATGGAAAAAGATTAAATTGTCACTTATAGGCAAATTTGCGGCAATTAAGATGAACATCCTCCCCAAGATGCTATTCCTATATCAAAATCTACCAGTGACCTTAGAGAATTTTTTTTTTTTAGAATTAAATAAGAATATCAGGGAATTCGTTTGGGAGAGAAAAAAATCGAGGATCTCACTCAAAATCTTACAGGAAAAAAGGAATGTGGGAGGATTTGGACTCCCGAATTGGGAAACGTATTACAGAGCAGCAAAACTGATATGGATAAGGGAATGGATCACTTTGGAGAATAAGAGAATCCTAACGTTAGAAGGCCATGACTTACAGAGAGGGTGGCATGCATACCTATGTGTTCTGTCCCCGTATCCACACACACACAAACACAGCCAGCCGAGGGTTAAGGAAACACTTTGGAACGCACCCAGTTTCTTTATCTCCCACTTGGCAGCGATAGACACACCGTCTGCCAAGTGCCTTTATTTTCACAGTAAAACAGAAAGATTAAATACTCAAGAGTCCAAATGTCCGACAACAAGAAATCTTTCTCAGCAATTCCGGACGAGGCTTTAGTGACTATCCAAGGTTTGCTTTGTTCGTCACAAGGATCCCTGACCACCACCCTTTATTATATAGTCTCTGGGGTGTGGTCCAGTGACTCAGTTCTAATCCCTAGCACGCCTCCTAAGCTGCTGCAAACGTTTATCACGCCTTCGGAGGCGTGCGTCCAGGAATGATGTTTCTTCGTCACTCTGATCTGAGCCACCTGTCTCCCTACTGATCTCCTCTCCCTCGGCCGGCACCTGAGACAATGCCAGAGGGGAGGGGCCTGGAGAGGGAGGCCTGGCTGACTCCTCTTCCTCATGCTCGGAGCTTTCTTCCTCCGATGGGACAGGCTCAGAGGGCGGGGCCACAACACTATGGGACAAAGACAAGAAAAAGAAAACCTACTTCCACAGGCATAAAATTAGGGATTCCTTAATACAAACGTGGGCGGGGATTAGGCAGAGATATTACTCAAAAGTCTCAAATTGGCTCTCTACGGTAGAGGCATTGATTTACCCCAACAGGTGGGGAATGGAGAAACTGTGCAGATACAAAGATATTGTCGACGGAGGGGGAAACCTCAAATCAAATGATACCCTGAGAGACCAAGGTATAACTCTAGATTGGTGGACTTACCTGCAAATAAAATCAAGATACCAGAAAGATAAGGATGAGTATGGCTTAGAACTAGGAAACAACGGATTAGACAACATTTTGATGGGACCAGGAAAAAAAGCATTGGCCAAGCTATATAACTACTTATTAGATGAAGACAGAGATGAGGATACAATCAGAAACCAATTGAGAGCATGGGAGAGTAACATTGGGCATAGTTTGAACTTTAACGAATGGGAAGAGGCCTGGAATAAAAACTATAAATTAACTAGAGCAGCCACATACAAGGAAAACCATTATAAAATGCTTCATAGGTGGCACTTAGCACCTGCAAGATTAGCAAAGATGTTCCCCAATGTACACCCAAATTGTTGGAAATGTGGCCATGGCCAGGGCACCTTCTTTCATATGTGGTGGACATGCCCCGAAGCAAAAAGATACTGGAGCAAAATTCGGAGATGGTTGAAAGACATAATTAAAGAAGAAATCGATTTGAATCCAGAAATATTTCTCCTGGGAATGGTAAAGAAAGGGTATGGAAAGGAAAAGGTCCACCTCCTAATACACATAGCTACAGCTGCCAGACTGGCGTACGCTCAATACTGGAAAAAGAAAGACCCACCACCAGACGACCTTATAATCAGCAAAATATTAGAGTGTGCAGAGATAAGTAAATTAACACATGAGATAAACGATGATGAAAATTCAGACCATGATAATGTGTGGGGAAGATGGTACGAATGGATAAATGATAGAATCAAAGAAGGAGAAAAAGGTGTAGAAATCAATTAGAATTAAGGAAGGAGTAAAAGGTACAGAAATGAATTAGAAATTAATTAGAAATGTATAGTATAAATGACACCAGATATTTTTTCATGTATATATGTATAAACACTGCGAATCCGATGTCAAACAGAATTGTTATTATATTTTATTTGTGTAAAAAAAAAAAACCCAATAAAGTGTAAATAAAAAAAAAAAGGAAATAATTGGAATATTCATGTTCATATTGATTAATATACAAAAAAGGTAGTTATATAACTAATTGATTTATATTAAAATGTTGAATTCATATTAAACAACTGTAATATTACATAATTAACCAATGTGAGGATGGATATAAAAATAGATGACAATGGGAAGGGGTATAATATAGAATAGAAGGGAAAAATTGAATTTGATTAAGATTAGAGATGAGGATGAAGGGTAATATTGGTTTTTTACAAAAATAGATGAGGAATAAATATGGCAAAAAGGAAATATAGAAATTATAAATTTAATTGAAATGATTAAACACTGTTTAAATTTATGAACCGGCCAAATACTCTGTTCAAAGAAAATACATTGTATGTTTGTATGTGTGTTTCTAATTATTGTTATTTATTCATATTTGTTCTCTTTTATTCTTTAAAGTTTAACAATTCATTCTTTATCTTAATATCTTTATATTTGTTTGGGGTTGGCTTTCTTCCCTTTCATCTTTTTTATTGTACAGCAATCTTTCTCCTCAAACCTACCACCTCTCTCTTTTCTTTCCTTCTTACTTTCTCTTCCACACCCTCTTCTTCTCCTCCCTACTTCCTCTTCCTTTCTCCTTCTCCTCCTCTCTTCCTCCCTCTCTTACCCTCCCTCCTACTCTAATTTCCCTTCCCTTCCTTCATCCCTCTCTATTGCTGTATCCTTTTATGCATATGGACTACTCAGAGGGCTGAAAAAGTTATTTCTGACTGGTCCTCGCACTTTTGACCAGTCTTCGAACTTACGACTGTCCTCACATTTTACGTTTTTGCCCTATCTTGTCACCATGGTGAAGAGAAGCAGTTGTGAAATGAGTGACACATTGTTAAGAATGCTACAATGGGCATAAATGATGACCAGTCATAAGTGCGAAGACCGGTCAAAAGTGCGAGGACCTGTCAGAAATCACTTTTTTCAGCCCTCTGGCTAGTCCTTTTGTGCATATGGACTACTCAGAGGGCTGAAAAAGTTATTTTTGACTGGTCCTCGCACTTTTGACCAGTCCTCGAACTTACGACTGTCCTCACATTTTACGTTTTTGCCCTATCTTGTCACCATGGTGAAGAGAAGCAGTTGTAATATGAGTGACATGGTTGTTAAGAATGCTGCACGGGCATAAATGTGAGGATGGTCATAAGTGTGAGGACCAGTCAAAAGTGCGAGGACCTGTCAGAAATGACTTTTTTCAGCCCTCTGAGTAGTCCCTATACACATAGCCATGGCCACCCGGTCACATGACCAGCTAGGCACACCCACCCAGTCACATAACCTCCAAGCCACGCCCACAAAATAAGCCACGCCCACAGAACCGGTAGTAAAAAAAATTTAGAACCCGCCCCTGGTTGGGGGTCACGACAACATGAGGAACTGTATTAAAGGGTCGCGGCATTAGGAAGGTTGAGAACCACTGCTCTAAGGCTTCCTTGTATTGTTCAGGTATTTTTGATAGGTCAGATTTCTCTAAAAATTGTTTTATCTTTCCATCAGGTATCATCTCTTGATTATATAGTCTCTCATAATAATTTTGAATTATTTTTTTCTTTTCTTCATTTTTATAACATATACTTCCTTCTTCATCTTGTAATTGATTAATTAATTTCTTATCTTTTTCTTTTTTCATTTTATATGCCAACTATCTAGCTGGCTTATTTGCATTTTCAAAGAAATTCTATTTGGCTGACCTTAATATACATGCCAAAGCTTCTTGTTTAAATTTATTTCATGTTTTTTTCAATTCCATTTGGTTTTTAGCTTTATCATTTTGTGGATTTTTTGTAATTCTTTCTCCAGTCTCTTATATTCCTCTTCCAATTTCTTCTGTGTTTCTCTTTTCTTTTTATTCTTTTTTCCCAAATATGTTATTGCCAGGCCTCTAATATATTCTTTCATTGTATCCTATACATTCTGAAGTGAAGTATCTTCCTTTTTGTTTATTTTGAAGAAAAACTCTTTTTTCATTTAGAATTGTTTGATTCAAAGTCCATCTATATTTTTTCTTTTGTTTTTTCCATGTTATTATAAGTGGATTGTGATCTGCCCAAAGATTTGAGTCAATATTTATTTCTTGCATATTGTCTATTAAATCTGATGACATTGGAGAAGAGGCATGGCTAGCGCCCAGCAGCACAACTCTTTTCTCAGATGCTTCTGAGAAAACGTTGATATCGAAGTCGTTTGGGGTCTTTATTGACTGAAAACTGTCTCAGAGGGACAATGAGCAAGAAGGGCACAGACTGCTAATGCAGGGAAATCACAATTCCCTGGTTAGTCAGAAGCAGCACTTCAACCAGATGATCTAGAAAGAGGCCATTGAATGAGCTGCAACAAAGCCGGGACAGTTACAGTGGGACCAGAGAGACAATGGATGTGGATTCATCTGGGTGAGAAAGCCGACTTCTCTTTTTGTTTTCTTTGAAATTTCTTTGACGCTTTGATTAGAAGTTTTCTTTGTATAAACCCTGGGAAATAACTTGAAGGAAAGTGAAGGGGGCAAAGAGAAGAGGGGAGAGCAGGGCGTGTGTCAGCTCTCTACCCTCAGCTGTTTAGCAGCGAAGAAAGTGGATTGACCCAAGCAGAAGAAATGAATTGAATGAAGTAACAAAATTATTTTGGGAGCAAGAAAGTAAGAACAGGAAGCCTGATTGAATACTTGTAAATTATGGATTTGTGGATTTAAGCAAAATTAATGAGACTGAGTGGAAATTATTGAAAGAACTAGTTATAAAACTTTTCCTATTTTTTTTCTTTTTTTCCACTTTTCTTCTGAGTGAAAGTGGTTTGCAGCGTCATCTAGAGACACAAATAAAAAGACTTTATTTATTAAACTGATTGAGAGAACTGGCTTGAGATTGTAGGCTTGGACTGATAATAAACAGCTGTGTCTGGCAAGAACTGCATAGATAGCCTTAATAGAAGTTGAAATAATGTGCCTTGTGCAAACTTTGAAACAGAAACAAAAACAAGACAACTGAGGCAATGTAAACAGCCCTGTTTGGAAATCTCTTTCTTTTTTCTTTTTCTTGTGACTGCTCTTTTGCTTCTTTTTATTTTATTTTATTTTATTTTATTTTATTTTATTTTATTTTATTTTATTTTATTTTATTTTATTTTATTTTATTTTATTTTATTTTATTTTATTTTATTATTTTATTTTATTTTATTTTATTTTATTTTATTTTATTTTATTTTATTTTATTATTTTATTTTATTTTATTTTATTATTTTATTTTCCATTTATACTCCTCTTTTTTTGTCTAAGGATTTGACCATATACAGTGATTTCTCTTTTTTCTTTTTTTTTCTTGAACTATTTTCATTGACTGGATTGTATCTTTTTTCCTTTCCATGTCTCTGTCTCTGTCTCTCTCTCCCTCTCCCTCTCCCACTCCCTCTCTCTCTCTCTCTCTCTCTCTCTCTCTTTCTCTTTCTGTCTCTCTCTTTCTTTTTGGCTGGTTGGTTTTTTGGAGTGTTTGAATTTTGATGATAAATAAAAAAATGGATTAAGGTAAGAAGATCCTGAAGAGAAATTTTTGGTTTTTTACTTCTTCATTTTTTTTCTTCTTTCTTCTTTTTCTTTTTCTTTTTCTATATATATATATTTACCTTTTGCTATGTGTTTCTGGGTGTGATGGAGTTTTTTGATCTTTATTTTTAACCAATGCATTCAATGGGGTGGGTTAGGTATTTCGATTATAAATTTAAATTTATTTGGATTATAAATTCAGTGGATTATAATAGACAAGACAAGATGAAGAAGACAACAACACAGTTACCTTCCACAACACCAGCTTCAAGCCCTGCAGTGCAGAGGACATTGCATACCATGGCCATGCAATTGGAACTAAAAAATATGATACAGGTTTTTCATGAAGACTTCAAAGAAAGAATGGAGAAGGTAGAAGGAGAACTTAAAGAAGTGAAGGCGATGATGGGAAAGAATGAAGAAAGAATACAGAAAGTGGAGGAAAAGGCAGATTTAACAGAAAAAATGTGGAGGAAATGGATGACAGACTCACAATGGCTGACAAAAACCAGGAAAAAAAATAATTTCTCTTGAAATGGACAGAGCAGAGTACTATTTAAGATTTCAAAATATAGAAGAAGAGAAAGGAGAGAACTTGGCAGAAGTGATGGTGGAGATACTGGCAGAAGTGCTGGAGGAATCCAAGGAAAAGATATTAAATGGGATTGATGAGATGTACCGAGTGCATACTCAATATGCAATGAGAAATAAACTGCCAAGAGAGGTGCATGTAAGATTTACCAGGAAAACAATAAAAACAGAAATATTACAGGTAGCAAGAAATACTCCAATAAAATATAAAGACAAAGAGATTGTGGTGCTGAAACAGATACCCAGAAGAGTGCGAGATCTGAGGAGAGAATATCAATTTCTGACAAAACTCTTAATCCAAAAAGAAGTAAATTTCAGATGGTTAATACCAGAAGGAATATTAATTTATTGGCAAGTGCAAAGACATAGACTGGATTTGATAGAGAAAGCAGAATTATTTTATGATCAATATTTGGGGCTCCAAGAAGAAAAAGAGCCTTGGTGGTACAGGGGTTTAAAGCACCCTGTTATTAAGCTTATTAAGACCAGCTGTCTGCAATTACTGCAGGGTTCGAATCTCGCCAAGGCTCAAGGTTGACTCAGCCTTCCATCCTTTCTAAGGTAGGTGAAATGAGGACCCAGTTGTGGGGGCAATAAGCTGACTTTGTATAAATATACAAAAAGGATGAAGGCTATTGCTGAGCACATTGTAAGCCGCCCTGAGTCTTCGGAGAAGGGCGGCATATAAATCAAATTAAAAAAAAAAAAAAAAAGAACAAAGATTGAGAGAGGAAAAAGAAACTAAAGTCCAAGATGAAGCGATGAAAGAAAAAGAAGATCAAAAAAGAGAGCCAACAAAAGAACAAGAAGAAAAGGCAATAAGAGAGGGGGCAAGGTCAAAAGAGGACAAGGATCAAAGAGAAATAAGGATGATAAGATCAACAAAAACTAATAACAAGTAAAATATGGAAGAAGAAACCAAAGCAATATCAATAAATATTAATGGTTTGAATTCGGTGATAAAAAGAAAAAGAACTTTTAATAAATTGGGAAAATTAAAAATGGACATTGTGTGTCTACAAGAAGTTCATATTAGAAAGCAATACAAAAAAAATATTGGAGTATCCAAAATTGGGCGATTGACACATCAAAGCAAACAAGGTGTAGATACATACATTAAAAAGAGACTAGAACTTAAACAAATATATGCTGATGAAGAAGGGAGGATTTTAATGGTGGAACTAACAATGAACTATAAACAAATATTGTTGGTGGGGATATATGCACCAAATGATAAACAAGAAGAATTCTATGGAAAATTGCACAGAAAAATAATAGAATTTGAATTTGACAATATGTGCATAATGGGACAGTTTAATGCGATAAGGGAAGTAGATTGGAACTATAAGATGACAAAAGTTAATAAGAAACATAGAAAAGCGCTCCCAAAGTCCTTTCTCACAATGGTAGATGAAATAGGTATTAAAGATATTTGGAGAGAAAGACATTTGAAAGAAAAGCAGTATACTTTTTATTCAAATAGGCACAAGTCATGGTCTAGAATAGATATGATGTGGATGTCAATTGATTTATTAGCGAATGTACAAGATATAAGCATTGAAAGCAGAGCCCTCAGAGAGTTGGGTGGCATAGAAATACAAATAATAAATAAATAAATAAATAAATAAATAAATAAATAAATAAATAAATAAATAAATAAATAAAATAAACAAGTATTTGGGCAGACCATAATCCGATTATAATTATATGGAAGGGACAAAGAAAGAGATTAAGATGGACATTGAATCAAATAATATTAAATGAAAAAGAGTTTCAACAATCTGTAGAGAAAGAATTAGGATTCTTTTTTTAAGGAAAACAGAAAGAAAGACACCTCATTGCAAACTGTGTGGGAAACAGTTAAAGCATATATTCAAGGGTTGGCAATGACCTATTTGGGAAAAAGAAATAAAAAGAAAAGATAAACACAGAAAAAAATTGGAAGAAGAATACAACTGGAGATGGAATTACAAAAAAATATGCAAAGCAAGAGCACTAAAAACCAAATGGATTTGAAAAAACATGAAATGAACTTAATTGAAAAAGAAGACTTGGCTTATCAAATAAATATGTCTAAACAAAACTTTTTTTGAAAATGCTAATAAGCCAGGTAGATGGCTGGCATATAAAATGAGAAAGGAGAAGGAGAAAAAACTAATTAATCAACTAATAGATGAAGGTGGATAGATACGTTACCGAGATGGGGGGGGAGTGGTACAGAAATATTATAACAGACTTTATGAGGCTGGAGTCAGTGCATCAAGAGCCACCACACACAAACGGATCCTGGACATGGGCTTCAAATGTCGTATTCCTCTTGTCAAGCTGTTCCTGAACAACAAACAACATCAGAAATGTCTTACCTGGACTAAAGAAAAAAAGAACCGGTCTGTTGCTCAGTGGTCCAAAGTCCTCTTTTCTGATGAGAGCAACTTTTGCATCTCATTTGGAAACCAAGGACCCAGAGTCTGGAGGAAGAATGGAGAGGCACACACTGCAAGATGTTTGAAGTCCAGTGTGAAGTTTCCACAATCTGTGTTGATTTGGGGAGCCATGTCATCTGCTGGTGTTGGTCCACTGTGCTTCATTAAGTTCAGGGTCAACGCAGCCATCTACCAAGAGATTTGGGAGCACTTCTTGCTTCCTTCCACAGACGAGCTTTATGAGGATGCTGACTTCATTTTCCAGCAGGATTTGGCACCTGCCCACACTGCCAAAAGTACCAAAACCTGGTTCAATGACCATGGGATTACTGTGCTTGATTGGCCAGCAAACTTGCCGGACCTGAGCCCCATAGAGAATCTATGGGGCATTGCCAAGAGAAAGATGAGAGACATGAGACCAAACAATGCAGAAGAGCTGAAGGCTGTTATTGAAGCATCCTGGTCTTCCATAACACCTCAGCAGTGCCACAGGCTGATAGCATCCATGCCACGCCGCATTGAGGCAGTAATTGATGCAAAAGGGGCCCAGACCAAGTACTGAGTACATATGTATGCTTATACTTTTCAGAGGTCCGATATTGTTCTATGTACAATCCTTGTTTTATTGATTTCATGTAATATTCTAATTTTCTGAGATTGTGAATTTGGGATTTTCATGATCTGTAAGCCATAATCATCAAAATTATGACAAACCAAGGTTGAACTATTTTGCTTTGCATGTAATGAGTCTATCTCATATATTAGTTTCACCTTTTAAGTTGCATTACTGAAATAAATGAACTTTTGCACGATATTCTAATTTTTCGAGTTTCACCTGTATATGGTTTTTACTTGGAAATGACAATATTGGATGAGATACTCACAGGAACTGAGGAAAAAATGATTAGAAAATTGTATAGTTATTTACTTGAAGTGAAGTTAGAAGAAGAACAAGTCAAAGAAACAATGATAGCATGGGCAAAAAAATTTGGATATGCGATTGAGTTAAATAAATGGCAGCAATTATGGGAAAGAAATTATAAATTCACAATGGCCACAGCATATAAAGAGAACTTATATAAAATGTTTTATAGATGGCACACACCACCAGAAAGATTGGCAAAAATGTTTATAGATAAATCAGCTAAATGTTGGAAATGTCATCAGATGCCAGGATCATATTATCATATGTGGTGGACATGTCCAGAAGTGAAAAACTATTGGGCAAAGATTATAATATGGCTAGAGAAAATGACACAGCAACATATTGATTTAAATCCAGAATTGTTCCTGTTGGGCATTCTTTCAGAGAAGTATAGTAAAGAACACACACATATGATAATACATGTAATAACAGCAGCAAGAATTGTATTTGCACAAAATTGGAAAGAAGAAAAAATTCCTACAAAGGGAGAGGTGATTAAGAAAATATTGGAATGTGCAGAAATGAATAGGTTGACATTGGCAATTAAAGGGAAAGAAGAATCAGAGTATTATAACATATGGGGAAAATTTTATCAATGGATAGAAAATGAGTATAGACAATAAACATGGTAAAGATAAGAACTTGGGGAGGATTAAGTTGTAGTATATTAATATTAAATGAAAAAGGAAACACAAATGTATGTATTAAGAAATGATGATATATTATGAAGAATGATGGTACATAAATATTATACCCAGAGGATACATGGATTGATTAATAATGTACAGGAATGTAAGAAGAGATATAACTATAAAGCAAAAAAGAATCTTGAAATGAAGATGTATGTGACTAGAAATCGAGGCTGCTCGAAAACCATCTCAGATTGAATTGAAAAAGGAAACAAAAAGGGAGGGGAGAGGGTAAAGAGGGGGGAGGAGGAGAGTTGGGAGGTGAGAAGAGAAGAAAAGAAGAATGGGAAAAGGAGGGAAAGAAAGAAGGGGGAAAGAGGGGGAAAGAGGGTAAGAAAGGGAGGAAGAAGAGAGAGGGTAAAGAGGAGAGGAAGTAGAAAAGGGAAGGAGAGGAGGAATGAGGAAAGTAGAAAGAAACAGAAGAGGAGAGAGAAGAGAAGAAAAGGAAAGGTTGTATTAAAATAAAGGAAGGAGATGGTAGAAGAGCAGACCCGAACAATTAATTAGCAAATGGAAGTTAAAGAACAAGATGAATGAATAATGATTAATGATGGACAAAAGACTGTACATTTGAATATGTTGATAAAAAATAAAAATAAAAAAAATTGATGCTGAGTTCAACCCGTTTACATTTATTGATATTGCTTTTATTTCTTCTTCCATGTTTTACTGATTACTAACTTTTGATCTTGTCTCTCTTGTCTCTCTTGTCTCTCTTTGTTCTTTTGCATCTTTTGCTCTTGCTCCTTCTCTCATTCTGTTTTCTTCCTGGTTGTTCTTTCTTCCTTCTCTTTTATGCTTGCCTCTTGATAGCCGGTCCCTCTTGCTTCTGCTGTTTTTCCATCTTCTAGCAGACCCCAATATTGCTCATAAAATACTGTTGCTTTTTCAATGGACTCTAATTTATGTCTTTGTTCTTGCCATGTCATCAATATTCCTTCTGGGATTAACCACCTAAAACTCACTTCTTTTGTAATTAAAAGCCTTGTTAAGAAATGGTATTCTTTCCTCAAATCTCTAACTTTTCTAGATATTTGTCTCAGCACCACTATCTCTTTATCTTTATATTTTATTGCAGTGTTTCTCGTTATTTGTAGAAACTCTGTTTTTATCACTTTCTTTGTGAATCTTACATGGACTTCTCTCGGTAATTTATTTCTCAGTGCATATCTTGTGTGCACTCTAAAAACCTCATCCATCTCATTTAATATCTTCTTCTTAGGTTGTTCCAACACTTCTACCAACATCTCTGCAAACACATCCAGCAAATTTTCTCCTTTCTCTTCCTCTATATTTGGAAATCTTACATAATAATCAGATCTATCAATTTCCAAAGAAATAATTGTTCGCTCTGATGTCAATTTTTCCTCTAATTCTTCCACTTTCTTTTCTGTCAAGTCCACTTTTTTCTCTACTTTTTGAATTCTTTCTTCATTTTTCCCAATCATCTCTTTCACTTCTTTTAAGTCTTCTTTCAAATTGTCATGAAGCGTCTCTATGAGATTTTTTAAATGCATCATTTCTGACGTTTTTAATGTTTCTATTGTAGAGGGACTTTCTGCTGAATGCAAATATGCTATAAATTTATTCATCCCTTAGTGTTATATGTCCCAATTTATAATCCACTTGTAATTACTATTTATAATCCAAATATCTAATTCACCCCACTGGATGAACTAGAAAAAAGAAAAAGAAAAAAATATAAACAAAAAGGTTAAAGAAAAATCTAATCTGCCTCCCCCCAAGTGAAAAGGTATCAAATAATACTATCCAGAAAAAAAGAGGGAAAAAAAGAGAAAAGAAAGAAAAAATTATATATATATATAATTATTTGATTAATAAGAAGATGAAAAAGAATCCATTATGTTTCTGCAGGCTCTTCTTGCCTTAATCCAAATTTTAAATGAACGAGCAGTATTTTTCTTCATTCAATCAGAGGGGGAAAAAAAAAGGGGGGGGAGTGACAAAAGGAAAGTGGGAAAACTATAGCTTTCACTATACAGACTTTTGTCAGTAGGGTGATATCTGCTTTTTAATATGCTGTGTAAGTTTGCTATAGCTTTCCTCCCAAGGAGCAAGAGTCTCTTAATTTTATGGCTGCAGCCACTATCTGCAGTGATTTTGGAGCCCAACAAAATAATTCTGTAACTGCTTCCATTTCTTCTCCTTCTATTTGCCAGAAAGTGATGGGACTGGATGCCAAGATCTTAGTTTTCTAATGTTGAGTTTCAAGCCAACGTTTCCACTCTCCCATTTTACTTTCATCAAGAGGTTCTTGATGAAGGTAAAAGTGCAAAGAAGAGCAACAATGATGATCAAAGGCCTTGAGACAAAAACAAATGAAGAACAGGTGCAGGGTTTAGCTAGTCTAGACAAAAGAAGGACTAGAGGGAACATGATAGCAGTATTCCAGTATTTGAGAGGCTGCCACAAAGAGGAGGGGGTCAATTTATTTTCCAAAGTACCAGAGGGCAGGACAAGAAACAATGGATGGAAGCTAATCAAAGAGAAAAGCAACCTGGAATTCAGGAGAAACTTCCTAGCAGTCAGAACAATTAACTAGTGGAACAGCTTGCCATCAGATGTTGTAGTGTCTTCATCACTGGAAGTTTTTAAGAAGAGATTGGACAGTCACTTGTCTGAAATGGTATGAGGTCTTTTTCTTCAGCAAGGGGTTGGACTAGAAGAACTCTTCTGATTGATTGATTGATTGATTGATTGATTGATTGATTGATTGATTGATTAGTTTCCTGCCTTTAAAGTAGTATCAACAGCTTATTTGAGGTGGTTGATGTTTCTTCTGGCTAGCTTAATTCTGGATTGTGATTCATCCAGCCTGGAATTTCATATAATGAAATGAAATATTACCCTGCATATAATTTAAATGAAAATATACAGCTTTGTAGTACTCTTTCCCTATTTTAAATTAATCAGTTGTTCCATGTCTCATTCTAAGTAAAAGCTTTAGCATCATCAATGCAGAAGAACTAGATGGTTTTCTGGAAACCTTACTTTCTCATAATGCAGCAAATGTTGGCAATTTAAGTGCTATATCCTCTGCTTTAAGAAAAAAATCATTTGTACTTCTTGGTTCTCGGTTCACGTACTGCTGAAGCCTAGATTGTAGGATTTTGAGTACAACCTTAGTGTGTGAAATGAGCACAACTATATGGTAGGTTTAAGCATTTAGTATTTATTATATATTAATTAGAAGCCATCTGGCTTAAGTAGCTTTCACAATTAAACTACAGAGCTTGATTTTATTTTATTTTTTTTACTGTTTTTTATTTTGCAATTCTATGTTAATTTTATTTCAGTAATCTGATAAATTATCTCTTCCACTTTGTTAGAATGATTGTTATGTTATTTGATTGATACTGGTATACAGCTTAATTTAAAAAGTGTTTATTTTATCTATTTTTAAACAAACATTCGTATGTATATTTTGAACATATGAATTATTTCTCCCTCATTCGGTTTGTTCCTCTCTGATTTCAGGTTCATTCTTTTCTGAGAAGTGTCAGATTCAACAACAGTGTAGGTGAAAAGATCTCCTTTGATACAAATGGAGAATTCATTGGTGGGTTTGATATTATCAACTGGGTCACATTCCCAAATCAGTCTTTTGCGAGGATTAAAGTTGGAATGGTAGATCCCACAGCTCCAGCAGAGAAGTTCTTCAATATTTCTGAAAATTCCATCACATGGCCAGAATATTTTAATCAGGTTAGCTCTTTGAATCTTAGTTTGTCTGCCTTCATTTAAATATAATTATTGATGAAAGTCTCAGAACATCATTTCTGAATAACCCAGGTATGAATCTACTGGTGAAGGAAAAATATTACTACATTTTCTAACAATTGCTATTGAATATTAGGAAATATAATTTTGTGGTTCCCTGTTAATTATGGACAATGGTTTTCATGGTTTTGAAGTAAAAGTTGCAAGCCTAAATCTCATCAGTTTCCTAACATCAAATTCAGAAGTTGAGAAAACCAACTTTTTTTCCTCCAATTTTTATTTATAAGTACAAACTAAACAGAACAATGAAACGTACAAAACATAAAAACATATAAACATCCATTTCAATACATGTCCAGTTTATCTCAACTATAATATATATTTCTCTTTGTATTTTGACTCTTCCTTATTTGGTCATTCCCCTTTGTCTATCTAATATTGATCTTTGTTGACCTATTTCTGTTCTTTGTTTTCATCATATTATATTTGGTCATTTTATTTACTTCCTATTGTTTCATCTCTTTCCTATCTTTCAACCAACTATGCCACTTTTCCCATACTAAGTAAAAGTCATGTTCTTCCCTATTTTGTAATTCCTTTGTGAGTCTATCTAATTCCGCGCATTCCATAATTTTATTGATTACTTTATCTGGTGTTGGAATATCACTACTCTTCCAGTGTTGCGCGTATAGTATTTGTGCTGTTGTTATCATATGTATAATTAAATAGGTTGTTTCTTTTTCATAGTATCCATTCACTTTTCCTAATAAGAAGCTTTCTGGTTTTAGTTCTATCTTTTGGTGTGTTATTTCCTCTATTTGAATTTTGATCCTTTGCCAATATTGTTTCGCCATTGGGCAGGTCCACCACATATGGTAAGAGGTGCCTTTGTGGTGGTTGCATTTCCAACATGTTGATGGCGTGCCGGGGAACATTCTTGCCAATCTGGCTGGTGGCAAGTGCCACCCATAAAACATTTTATAGATATTTTCTTTATAGGGTACAGACATTGTCAATTTATAATTTATTTTCCATAGTTTTTCCCATTTGTCTAATTGAATACTATAACTGAATTTTTTTTGCCCAGGTTATCATATTTTCTTTCACTACCTCTTCTTCTAATTTATATCCTCATAAGTAATTGTAATTTTTTTTGATCAGTTTGTCCTGTGTCCCTTGCAAAATTTTATCTAATTCTGTTTGACCTTTTTGAAATTCAAATTGAGCCAATTGTATCTTGATTTTATTTGTATATACGGCCACCAGTCAATGTCTGTACCCATCTCTTTTAGTTCTTGCCTCGTTCTTAGTTCCCCCTGATTGTTTAACAGATCTTTATAAGTTTTTGTTTTGTTATAGTCCATGGCATTTGGATAGATCTGGGCTTCCATCGTTGACAACCACTCCGGGATCGCATCAGTTTCCTGACATCAAAATTCCGAAGTTGAGAACACCAACTTTTTAACTAACTAGCACAGAAATTGTCTTTGAAGAGTGTTGATGATGGTTATTGAAGGCTATAAATACAATTTTTGTAGATATTTAATTAATTATAATTTCAGAGCAATTACATCTAAAATTATGTCATCCCACTACTTAATTTTTAATGTGTTGATTCCACAGAAACTCTCCAACCACTTCTTTCTCTCTCTGTATTTCAATATATATTTCTTGATTCATTGATAGGCAGTACCTTTATCTTTGTGTAATGATCCTTGTGAGACAGGACACAGCAAGGCCAAGAAAGAAGGAGTGTTGTTTTGTTGCTATGATTGCCGTCTATGTCCAGAGGGAAAAATATCAAAGGAGAAAGGTAGAAAACTTCCAAATTATCCAAATAAGCCAATACTATAATTTCCTATATCAACTCACCTGCATTCTTTTTCAGATGTAGATGACTGCTCTCCATGTCCAGAAGATCAATATCCAAATCCAGGAAAAAATATGTGCATTCCAAAGCGGATCACCTTTTTGTCCTATGAAGAACCTTTAGGGATCAGTCTGACTGTCCTTTCCCTTTGTTTTTCTTCTTTTTTTTTTTTATTGAGTTTTAAACAGAGATATAAAGACAATACAAAAAATACAAAGACATTACAAAGACAAACGAGTTCCCACCACCAACCTACCCACACCATACTTTACATATATGTTTTGATCATCATCAGAATATATATTGCTTTATAAGTTAATATATACGTAATACATTGTCAATTCAGATGTTTTAGATTAGAAATAATCTTGCATCTCCTCTTTATTTATTTATTTCCGGTTTTATTTTTTCTACCCTATATTCTTTCATCTATATTTGTACTGATTTTCTTTTCCAGCCATTGATACCACTGGTGCCACACAAGATAGAATTCACTTTCTTCTTTATCTTGGAGTTCTAATGTCAGTCTATCCATTTCGGCACATTCTGTTATCTTTGAGATTAGTTTGTCTTTGGTTGGGAGTTGATCTGATTTCCAATTTTGCGCAAACAGTAACCGTGCTGCTGTCAAAATGTGTATGATGAGGTATTTTGTCTCTTTGTTGTGTTGTGTTGTTATCATTCCAAATAAAAAAAATTCTGGAGTGTTGGTTTTATTCTACTTGTTGGTTTATTATTTCTTCAATGATTTCCTTTGTGTCCTTCCAGTATTGTTGGGCCTTTGTACATTTCCACCAGGCATGGTAGTATGTCCCCTTTTTTATTTTGCACTTCCAACAGCGTGGGGAGGTGTTTGGATATATTTTGGCTAGTCTGGCTGGTGTTAGGTGCCATCTGTAAAACATTTTTATGAGGTTTTCTTTGTAGGGTATGGGTCTTGTCATTTTGATGTTCTGTTTCCACAATTTCTCCCAGTTTGCCAGTTGGATGTTGTGCCCTATATCCCTGGCCCATCTTATCATATTTTCTTTTACTGTTTCTTCCAGTAATTTATATCTAAGTAAGTAGTTATATAATTTGGTTATCATTTTTTGTTCTGGGCCTTGTAAGATCTTATCCAATTCGTTCAAATTATTTGAGATTCCATATTGCTTTTTATCTGCTATGTGTCTTGAGTGTATTTGAGTATAGGGCCACCAATCGATATTTATGCCGGAGTTTTGGAGTTGCTGTCTTGAGATGAGTTCGCCTTCATGATTCAGTAAGTCTTGGTATCTCATCATTTTCCCTATTTCGAGAGTGTTCGGGTATATCAATGCTTCCATCGGGGACCACCATTTTGGTATTTTAGTATAGTGAGTTCTCTTAATATCCTGCCAGATCTTGAATAATGAAGCTCGAATTATATGACCTTGGAAGTACATGTGTCTTTTATCCGATCCGTCCCATAAGAAGGCGTGCCATCCTCTTATTAGGTCAAAGCCTTCTAAATATAAAGTTCTTTTGTTGTCGAGTTCCATCCATTCTTTAATCCAGGTCAATCCTGATGCCTTATAGTAGAGTTCCCAATCTGGTGTTGCTAGGCCTCCTTTGTCCCGTGAATCCTGTAGAGCTTTGATTTTAATTCTGGCCTTCTTTCCCTGCCATATGTAGTTCATTGTTGTTTTGTTGAGGTTCTTAAAGAAATCTCTTCCGGGGTGTATTGGTATCACTTGATATAAATATAGTACTCTTGGTAATATATTCATTTTTATTGAGGCAATTCTGCCCATCAATGAGAGTTGTAATCTACTCCAAATTTCTAAGTCTTTTTTGATTTGTTTTAACAATTTGGTATAATTATCTTCTTTAATTGTAGTTGCTTTTGCTGTCAACCAAATACCTAGGTATTTTATTTTCTTTACTATTTGAAGTCCTAATTCTTGTTCTAATTTCAACTGTTGTGTTTGGGTCATATTCTTCGTCAATACTTTCGTCTTCTGCTTATTTATTTTGAGGCCCGCAACTTCCCCGTATTCCTCTATCATTGTCATCAACCTGGTTCCAGATCGTATTGGGTTTTCCAATATGAAGATCACATCGTCTGCAAAGGCAAGTAATTTATACTCCTCTCCCCGAATCTTAAGGCCTTCCACGTCTTCTTCCTTCCTGATTTCCGTTAGTAAAACTTCCAGTGCGATTATAAATAATAGAGGTGACATGGGGCAACCTTGTCGTACGCCTTTCTGGATGTCAAAAGTTTGCGTCATGTCACCATTTATTGCAATTTTGGCTGTTTGACAGGAATAAATCTTTCTTATCAATTTAAGGAATTTCTCTCCGCAATTCATTAATTCAAGTTGTGATGTAAGAAAGGACCAATTTAAATTATCAAAGGCCTTCTGGGCGTCGAGAGATATTAAAGCTATTTCCTTATCTATTTTCTTATCGTAGTATTCCAGTATATCTATGATTGTTCTCAAGTTATTTTTAATCTGCCTCCTGGGTATGAAGCCGTTTTGGTCTGTATGTATGTATTTATGAATTATTGTTTTAAGTCTCTGCGCTAATATTGACATGAATAGTTTGTAGTCTACATTGAGTAATGAGATGGGTCTGTAATTCCTAACTTGGGTCCGGTCTAAATCTTCTTTGTGTATTAACGTAATAATGGTTTCTGTCCATGATTTTGGGATTTCAGCTGTCAATAATGCTGCGTTGAAGACTTGTAGCAATATTTCGTCTATTTCTTGTTGGGAGTGTTTATAAAATTCAGTAGGAATTCCATCTGGTCCTGGAGTTTTATTGTTCTTTTGTTTTTTACGAGCTTCAATCAATTCAGTCATTGTTATGGGACGATTCAGGGTCTCTCTATGGTCTTCTTCGAATTGTGTAATATTCACTTTACTAAGATATTTTCGAATTTGGTCTTCGGGGACATCTTCCTGCCGATAGAGATTCTGAAAAAATGTTTTGGCTATGTTTTTCTTATCTACGTGTGTATGGAATAAAGTTCCTGATTCGTCCTGGAGTTGGTGTATAATTCTTTTGTCTGTTTGCTTTTTTAATTTATGGGCTAACCAGCGTCCAGTTTTGTTTGCGTGTTCGAAGTTGGTCTGTTTTGCCATTTTTATTTTTTGTGCCAAATCAGCTTTTGTAGTCAAATTCAATTTGTGTTTAGCCAAATTAAGTTTTTGCTGTGCTATCTTATTATTAGGGTGCTGTTGTAATTTAGTTTCTTCTATCTTGATTTCTTCCAATAAGTCATTCCTGATTCTTTGTTTCTCTTTTTTTCTCTTTGCCACGTATGCAATGGTTAGGCCCCTAATATATGCTTTCGTCGTGTCCCATAGATTTTGTAACGACGTTTGATCCTTTGTGTTAATTTGGAAAAATATCTTAATCTCTTTTTCCATCATTTGTAGATACTCTTTTTCCTTTATAATACTTGTATCCATTTTCCATCTTTTTTGTTTTCGGGAGCCTTTCCAAATTATTTTGATGGGGTTGTGGTCAGCCCATATGTTAGGCATAATTTCTACGTCGTGTGTTTCTTTACTTAGTTGGGGTGTCATCCAGGCCATATCCAATCTTGACCATGATTGATGTGGGCCAGAAAAGTATGTGTACTGTTTGGTTGTAGTATTTAATTCTCGCCAGGTGTCATGTAGACTCATTTCTTGTACCAAGTTCTTAAATGTTTGTGGCAGTGTCCTCCTTTTGATTTTATTCTTCCTGTTACTATAGTAGTCTTCTCGTGTGTTGACAATTGCATTAAAATCTCCGACAATGCAGATATTTTCATAATCCAGCTCTTTTAATTTATCGTGTAATTTTTTATAAAAGTCTATTTGGTTTCCATTTGGGGCGTAGATGGCTACTAACAGTATTATTTTTGTTTCCAGTTTTACTTCTATTATTAAGACTCGACCCTCTTTGTCCACATATATCGGCTTTGTTCTTATATGGTCTCTAACATATATTACCACTCCCCTTTTTTTACAGTCGCCTAAGGATGTGTACATTACTCCTAATTTTTTATTTTTGAGTAATTTTTTCTGTTGTTTTTTTATGTGTACCTCTTGTAAGGTGATTATATCTGCTCCTAATTTTTGCAGTTTAGTGAATATCTGATGTCTTTTGCTTGGTGAATTTAGACCATTTATATTTATAGAGATGAGTTTTAGTTCTTCTTCCATTCCTGGTGTTGTTTATTTGTCTGTTATTTTGAGTTTTGATGTATTTCTTGTGACTCTTTGTGTGATCCCCGTCATTTCCTCCTTCCCCAGCTTTCCCTTCTTCCGTTCCTTGTCCTCCTTATTTATTGGTTGCTCTTCTTGGTCACTGGGGTTTGAATCTTCTCTGCCTCCTCTGCTCTCCTGTTCTCCTTCATATCCTAAATGTTGGTCTGCGAAGTCCTGGGCTTTTTCTATGGTGTCGATTCAAAATTTTCTTCCTTCCCAAGAAATGAGTACTCCTTCTGGTATAAGCCATCTAAATTTAATCTTGAGTTTATTTAACTGTCGGGTTAAGAAGTTATATTCTCTTCTCCTATCCCTGGCCCTTCTCGGTACTTGTTTTAGCGTTAGAACTTCCCTCCCTTTATACATGACTGTCTCCTCTCTCATCTTTCGGTATATTTCTTCTTTCATTGTTTTTTTTGTAAATCTGATATGTACTTCTTTAGGGAGTTTGTTTCTTCTGGCATAGTTTGTGAAGGCCCTGTAAATTTCGTCGATACCACCTCTTATTTCATCTTTATCCTTATGTGTCGCCTCTGCCAAGATTCCAACCATAATTTCACCCAAGTCTTCCTCTCTCTGTTCTTCTATATTTTGAAATCTTAAGTAGAAAGATGCCTTTTCCATTTCGAGAAATGTCAGTGCATCTTCTGTGTCTCGACTTCTTGTTGCTTGTTGGTTCTCCATCTGTTCCAACCTGGTAGCTGTGGCTTCCGCCTTTTCCTCAACTTTATGGATTCTCTGTTCGTTTTCGGTTATATTTTGTTGAATTTTCTCTATTTTTTCATCTATATTTCTAATCTCATCTTTAATTTCCCCTACATCCAATCGCATTTGTTCATGGTTCTTTTTCGTTTCATCATGATTCAGGGTCATCTTATCTTCCATCCTTTTCATTCCCTCCTGAATCATTGCAAGGGTAGCTTGGATGTTTTGAATACCTATGTTGGTCTTTTCTTTATCTGTTGTTTCCCCTGTCTTCTGCTGGACCGGGGAAGCCACCAATAGTGTTTGGGTTGGGGGTATTTTCTTGGTTGATTTAATAGTAGTTGGTATGTTTGAGGTTGCCATATCTATTATGCTTATTATTTTTGCCCACAATTTCATAAAATTCTCACGTCTAATGTTTATAACCTGGATGCAGGATTATTTTTACAAGGTTTTTTCAGAGTATTTCTGATTAGTAATACGATATTGGGAAAACAGCAAAAAGGAAGGCGGGGGGGGAAGCAAGAGAAGGGGGAAACAACGGGGAAAAAGTAAGCTTCTAACAATTCATTAGTTACCTTATTCTTCAATTACTTACAAAATAAAATGTATTTTATTATAATAGTTCTAAAATAGTATCAATATCAATTTAATTATTATAATTCTATCTAATTATTTAAAATCATTTACTGTATATGAATAAATTAATTAAATATAATTAAAAATAATATACTATAAGTGTTTGATTAATTTCAAATAGACAAATTAGACAAACTACTTCAGAGAAAACTAATAAGTTATTGAAGGTTATTTTCCGGGTCTAGTATCTTATGATATATAGTAGAATAGACTTAAATCGAGCTAAGCATATATATATTGTCCATTAATTATAGTCTCTTATCTTTCTTGGTGGTATGTAAACTTATCTTTCTTCCAACCAAATACAGTTCCAAAGGTCTGAGTCACCCTATTCACTTTAATTATTCCACGATCCAATTTAATCTATAGTCCTCTGTATTCCTGTTGTTAGAATCCACAGCCGATCCCAAGAGTGTAATGTTGTATCCTCTATTTAAGTCCTTATCATCTGGTTCATCAGGTATTAGTCAATATTTAAATTGTTCACTCCAAACAGTTCAGTCTCTAGTAGTCAAATAATCAAAGTCCCTCACACTTTGTATCAGTTTTGTATCCTAATCTTCACAAGAAGTATTACTAAAAGATAGTTTGTATAAATCCACTCCAATCAATTTTACCGGGGTTTGTCCCAACTCTCCGCACTCTCCCACAAACTTTTTCTTCTTCGAATTATCTAATTCAATCCACTCTGGCCACTCCACATCAGTAAAATCCAATACGATCAATTTATAAATCCACTCTGGCCACTCCACATCAGTAAAATCCAATACGATCAATTTGTAGAGATCCGTCCAGGTTCCTCTCCTCTCCTCCGATCTCCGGCGCTCCACACTGCACACGCTCTCTCCGCTCGCTCCGATGCTGCACGTTCTGTTCTTATTTGTCCAACTCTCTCCGCTCAATCCAGTCCACACTCATAAAGTCCAATAATAATATCAAAATCTTTTTAAATTATTCACTATTCTCGTCACAATGTTCATAGGGATTACCTTCTTCCGTTCTTCCGCTCTCACTGTACACTCAGCTGTTCAGATTTTTGCGCTGTCACTTTGCTTTCAAAATGGCTCCATTCCGATCTATCTTCCGTCGCCGCTTATCCTCTTTCTTTTTTCAGGTTTCTCTTCCACCAGCGCTGCTTCTTATTATCAGGTAGTTTTTTGGGTTTTTCTAGATAATAGTCTTCTGTTGATGACCTCTTATAGTTTTCAATCTTCGCTTCCCTCTTATACAGTTATCAGCGCCTCTGGCCAGTCCCGTAAGGCTGGTTTTTCCTCACACTGGATTAAGGGCTTAATCTTGTACCTTCAGAGAAGTTGCGATCTCCTCTGAGGTCCTAAGATGTTCCCCTTTAAACTATTGATCACTACGAGATCAATAGCGCCTGTTTCGGCTCCAGATGCGGGATTGTTAGGAACTCAGGAGCGGAGCGTCGCCCCTTTCGTCCCTAACACGCTGAGATCGCCGCCGGAAGTCCTCTGTCCAAAGTCCAAAGTCCCCCTTTGTTTTTCTTCAGTGACATCCATGGTCATCACAATCTTCACAAAGCATAAAGATACTCCCATCGTCAAAGCCAACAACCAAAATCTCACTTATATACTCCTAGTTTCCCTTCTCCTCTCTTTCCTTTGTGTTTTTCTATTTATTGGGAGGCCCAATACGATTGTGTGTCTCCTTCGACAACCAGCTTTTGGCCTCATCTTTTCTGTGGCAGTTTCTTGTGTCTTAGCCAAAACTTTTGTTGTGGTTCTAGCATTCATGGCTACCAAACCTGGTTCCAAATTGAGGAAATGGGTCGGGGGAAGAATGATAGGTTTCATTCTACTCACCTGCTCCCTTGTTCAAATATGTGTTTGTGCTGCATGGCTGATAACATCCCCACCATATCCAGATTTTGATGCACATTCAGTACCTGAAGAACTTATCCTGGAGTGCAATGAAGACTCGGTCATGTTCTACTGTGTTTTGGGCTTTATGGGTTTTCTTGCTCTGCTTAGCTTCTCTGCTGCTTTTCTAGCCAGGAAGTTACCTGACAGTTTCAATGAAGCCAAATTCATCACCTTCACCATGTTGGTCTTCTGCAGTGTTTGGCTGTGCTTTATTCCAACCTATCTAAGCACAAGGGGAAAATATATGTTGGCTGTGGAGATCTTTTCCATGATCTCCTCCAGTGCTGGATTATTGGTGTGCATTTTTCTTCCCAAGTGTTTTATCATTGTGATGAGACCTGAACTGAATGATAAACACCAGCTCATGAAGAGAAAGTTTTAAGAAATCTTTATGTTTGCCTGATATTCTTTATAGGTATATGTTGGAGAAATTCACCACTTTGACATTTAAGCTAGAGAACCATGTACAGAGACAGTGATGTTCTATGTTTTCCCATCCTCTGAGATTTGGACAGCTTGGAAGGTTTTGTTTTTGGAAGGCAATTATAACTAAGGTCTATAAAAAGATAAATTACAGCACAAATTAATGTATTGACATAATTACTGGCATTATAGATTTATTGACATATTTTAGTATGTTATGGTGAGCTCTGATTAAATGTATTGATTAAATATGAATTGTAAATTTGTCTTTGTTGGTCATCTTAATTCATATGTAGTAGAATATGTAAAAAGAAATGCAGTTAAATACAAATGAGATTTTTTTTAAACAGGGAATATCTACATTTTTTTCCCCTGAAGCAATTGGACAGAGGGAAATCCATGATGCATATCACATGCAATGGTCTCCTACAAAACATGGGGTAAATTAAAAAGCTGGCCATATGTCTTCTTCTCAATAGCAATGATCAAAGAAAATTCAAATAAATACCATCAGAAGTCCAATTCATGCTAGTATCCAATTTGCATAAGAGTCTCCTTTTAAGAGATTCAGTCAAGTATGATGACTGTGAACAACATGTTTCATGGTCATAAGTCTATTTGAGTAGATAGTTTTGCAGCACTTGAATGAGAGGCACACAGTGATAAATAAATAAAATAAATAGAAATAAATAAAATGTGCCAGTTGATGACTCCAATGGGTTTACCTGTTAAGCATGCTGGCAGAAAAGGCATGCTCTGGATCTCATTGGTCAAGGACTTTGGCTGACAGAGTACAGTAGAAGAATCTTTTCTGCTGTGGCTTTTGTACTTCAGAATACATGCCTGCTGAGCTGATTAATTAGATGCTACCTCCTCCTTGTCCATACTTTACTCCTCTCTGCCATCTTTCTTAATTGAATTTTAACTGAATTTTAAATTTTTGCTGCTTCAGGATTTTTTATCATATTTTAATCATATGATTATAAACTGCTTAGGGTCATCTTGGCAAGATGGATGGCATAGATATTTAGTAATAAATAAATCTCAGTTTGTTAATCTTATTTTCCAGCCTGATATTTCATTTTGGTGGCACGCAGTTTGGGTTTTTCCTCAATCATGCAAGTTCACTGTGGAAGAATCAGCCATTCTCAATGGACAATAAAGGGTGCCACTGCTTCTTAGGCACTAGGCCTAAGCACTAGGCACTAGGCTTTTAAAGCCTTTTATGGATAAGTATATGTTAAAAACACATAAGAAAATTCAAAATGTCAGAACAAAGCTTGAAGCAAAGTTTGATTTGCTGGCAAGGGAACTCCAGGAAGAATTCCAATGTCTGAAAGGAGATATGAAACAGGGGAAAGCCAGAGTAGATTGTATGGAGCATAAATTAGAGAAGACAAACTCTTTATGTGAAGCTGAATTGGAAGAGATAATAATTCTTGAAGCTCAGATTAAAAATTAAGGATGGTGAAGGCCTTGGCCCAGTTAATTAATAAGGAGGAAAAAGAAATGGATATTGATTTGGACAAGATTTAAAGAATAAGCTCCAGATTCACCATCACAAGAAAGTTACCAAGGGATGTTGTAGTTCATTTTGTAAGAAGAATAACAAGGGATCAGGTTCTGCATTGCCATTTTAAACACAGGTTGACAAACAAAAATATAGATATTATTGTTCTGAAGGAAATTCCAGTTTGAATTCCTTACCGATATCTTGAAGCAGAGAAAAAAATATTCCATTGGGATAAGTTGGAAGGAGTGATACTCACCTACCATGAGCAAAGATTTAGACTGAATTCTACACAGAAAGATATTTTTTTTTTGATCAAACATGAATTAATTTCAGCTCCAGATGGAGCTGAATGAGTATAGGGAAAAAAATCAGTGGTTGAGCAAGGTCAAAAACGTGGCATTGAAGAAGTTGATGTGGCAGAAAGAAAAAGAAGGAAAGAAGAAGATGTGGCCAAGATAGTTGTACAGGAATCTACTATGTTGCTTAAAGATGGAGATTAAGTTTATCATATGGAATATTAGTGGAACAATGCCCCATCTAAGCATAAACAATATTTCATTATCTGAGGAAACTTAATGTTGATAGAGTCTGTCTCCAAGAAACACATATCAAGAAACAAGATAAGAAATATTTGACAAATAAACAACTAGGGGATGAATTTATATCAGCTGGTGTAAAAAAGATCAATGGACTTGTCTTATATATGAAACCCCAGTTTAAACCCAAGCTATTTATAGCAGAGGAATAGGGTAGATTTGTAGTAGTGGAAATTGAACTCAATGGAATAAAATCAATAGTGGTTGGTGTGTATAGGCCAAATGACGATAGAATAAATTTTTTGAATATTTAATGGACCAGTTACTGCCCTTTTCATATGGAAACTGACTTATGATGGGGGATTGCCTGGAGTGCCTGGAGGCTGTGCGGATCTGGATGGGGAGAAACATGCTCAGGCTCAACCCATCCAAGATCGAGTGGCTGTGGTTTCCGATGTCCCGATATAGTCATTTGGCACTATCAATGACTATTGACGCGAATCACTGGCCCCCACGGAGAGGGCTTGCAACTAGGGCGTCCTCCTGGATTCACATCTGTCTTTAGAAGAACATTTGACGGCCGTGACCGGGAGGATTTTTCATCAGGTCCGCCTGATTTGCCAGTTGCGTCCCTTTCTAGATCGCGACTCCTTACGCACAGTCACTCATGCCCTCATCACCTCCCACCTGGACTATTGCAATGCTCTCTACATTTATTTATTTATTTATTATTTAAATTTGTATACCGCCCTTCTCCCGAAGGACTCAGGGCGGTGCACAGCCAAAATTAAAATACATATAATACAAAATTTAAAATAATTTAAAAGCAGAATTAAATCGAATTGGCTTCCCAAAAACATTAAAACCCATTACCCTTAAAATAACCCATTAAAATTTTAAGCCAGCTCAGCTCGCTGAAATAGGAAGGTCTTCAAAGCTCGACGGAAGGTCCGGAGGTCCGGGATTAGTCGTATTCCTGGAGGTAGCTCGTTCCAGAAGGCAGGTGCCCCCACAGAGAAGGCTCTCCCCCTGGGGGTCGTCAGTCGGCATTGCTTGACTGACGGCACCCTAAGGAGGCCCTCTCTGTGGGACCGAGTGGGGCTCCCCTTGAGGAGCACTCGGAGGCTCCAACTGGCACAGAGTGCAGCCGTGTGGGTGGTTATGGGAGTGACGTGGCGTTCCCATGTAACACCTCTCCTGCGCGAGCTGCACTGGATTCCCGGTGGCTTCAAGGTTTTGGTTATCACCTTTAGAGCGCTCCATGGCTTAGGACCTGGTTACCTACGGGACCACCTGCTGCCACCAATAGCCTCCCACCGGCCGGTACGCTCTCATAGAGAGGGGCTCCTCCAGGTGCCGTCGGCCAAACAATGTCGACTGGCGGCCCACAGGGGAAGAGCCTTCTCTGTGGGGGCACCTACTATCTGGAATGAGCTCCTCCCGGAGATACGGAGGATCCCGGATCTGCGCACCTTCCATCGTGCTCTCAAGACTTTTTTATTCCATCATGCCGGCCTGGCCTCAATCTTTTCCCCTTTAAAATGTAAATTTTAATTTCTTTTTAAAATTATTGGGTGTTTTTAATTTGTCTCGGCCAAATTGTTTTAATTCAGTTTTATTCTGTTTTTAAATTTTGTATTTATGTGTTTTATTCTGTGGCTGTTCACCGAAAGAAAGAAAGATTAGAATGGAGTGACTTCATCAGCTTTGGATGGAAAATCCATCAAAGGGATTAAACCCTCACAGGGTAAATTATCAAAGACTTTATTTGAGATGATGGACAATATAGTATTAATCGATTCACGGAGATATAAAAATGGAGCCACCAGAGAATATATCTTTCTTTCTGAAAGGTATAAATCTTTTTCAAGGATTGACATTATATGGATATCTAACAATCTCACAAATAAAATTCTGAAAGTGGACATTCTGCCTAAATCTTTTTCTGATCATAATCCTATGTTTCTGGTTTTAAGAGGAAAGAGCTCGAGTTTTAGATGGAGATTAAATGAAGCTATTTTACAAAAGGAAAGGATTGTAAAATACTGTAAAAACCTGGCTAGAAAGAATATGCACATAAAAGCCTATGAAAAAGAAAAAGACACATTGTACCTTTACAGGGAGGATACCTGAGAAGAGGGTGTGGCTCACTGATGATGCCTTACAAGGCAGAAATAGCTATTTGAGTCTCCCAAAGAGCAGCACAGAGTTGTTTTTTTTTTTTCTCCGGAGACTCAGGGCGGCTTACAGTGCGTTAAGCAATAGCCTTCATACTTTTGTATATTTATACAAAGTCAGCTTATTGCCCCCACAAACTGGGTCCTCATTTAACCTACCTTAGAAAGGATGGAAGGCTGAGTCAACCTTGAGCCTTGGAGAGATTCGAACCAGCAGTAAATTGCAGGCAGCTGTGTTAATAACAGGGTGCTTTAAACCACTGTAGTACCAAGGCTCTTGCTGTTTGTCAGCAAGAAACAGAAAGCCCAGAAACTTGTGAATGAGATTTCACAGAACCAGGGCTGTAGAACATCTTAGCTTACGTAGGTAAAACCTGGCTAGAAAGAATATGCACATAAAAGCCTACGAAAAAGAAAAAGACATATTGTACCTTTACAGGGAGGATACCTGAGAAGAGGGTGTGGCTCACTGATGACGCCTTACAAGGCAGAAATAACTATTTGAGGCTGTGAGGTAGCATCCTGATCTCAGGTCGTTACAACACAAAAGACTAAGGGGCACACATCAAGGACCTCACCCACACAGGATGTTACGAAACAGCCGACTAATCTGCAAACATCAACTCCATCAACTAATCAAGATGTAAAAACACAGGCAACTAACCTGCTCACTGCAACAAAGCCAGTACCCCACACCTCCCCGCCAGTATTTATAGAGAGACGGCAGCTCTGATCACACTTTGCTCGCACAGGCACGAAGCCAAAGACACCAGCCTGAAGATGACGAGTGGGACCTTGTCGAAACGTCACCAAGATACTCTCAATCTTACATGGGAAAAGACCCGAATACGCCAAAACTTGTGTGTGTGTGTGTGTGTGTGTGTGTGTGTGTGTGTGTGTGTGTGTGTGTATCTATATCTATATCTATCTATCTATCTATCTATCTATCTATCTATCTATCTATCTAATTTCAAGTTTTGGTGTATTCGGGTCTTCTCCCATGTAAGATTGAGAGCACTTTGGCAACATTTCATCAGAATCTCATCTGCCATCATCAGGCTTATGCAAGGAATCTTCTGCAGCAACTGCCATTACTATTTCAAATCTGGTGCTGGTAGTCTGCTTTGCTGGGATGGTCCCACCTCTTTGTTCTGATTGTGATGATACCTCCCGCCTACCAGACATCTGGAAACTAGCCCTTGACAACAAATGAATCCCAGCACCCACAGACAGAAAAATCTACACCCCAGAAGCCAGACACACACACCCCGAGACCTCCAGCCAAATCACATTCCAGCCAGCCACAAAGATGAAGCCCTGCCACCTGGTGGAGAAAAACTGACCATACACCCAAAGCCAAGCCAATAGACACAGACTGGGACTCCCAACCAATCAGAACAAAGAGGTGGGGCCATCCCAGCAAAGCAGACTACCAGCACCAGATTTGAAATAGTAACGGCTTATCACAACTCAAGATCAAAAATATCTGATAAATTCTAAATTAGGAACACATTTTATATCTTCAACTTTGCAAAAAAAGAATGGTGTGGTTATTTATGTAAATAAAAGACTAACAGCTAAAATCATAGAAGCAGATGAAGATGGTAGGTTTATAGCAATTGAATTGCTTACAGTAAATGGCCAAATTCTTCTGATAGGACTTTATGCTCCCAATCAACAACAGGACCATTTCTATAAAATGTTACATACTAAAATACTGCAATGGGACTATAGATCTATTCTAATTATGGGAGATTGGAATGGAGTAATTGATTCTAAACTAGATAAAAAGAGTTTGGCGAAATCTAGGATTAGATTGTCACAGACTTTTTTTGATATGAAAGAAGACTTGGAATTAAAAGATATTTGGAGAATACATAATCCAAAAGAACTGGATTATACTTTTTTTTCCGACAGACATAGATCCTTCTCTAGGATTGACTTCATTTTGTTGTCAGATGATCTACTTGTTAAGACAAAAAGAACAAAGATTTTCCTAAGAACCTTGACCGACCATAGCCCCGTATGGATAGAAATTGAGATGGGCAAGACTGAGCGACGTTCTTGGAGAATAAACGAAAACTTGTTCAGATATGAAAAAAATATAATACAACTTAAAAAGCACTTGAAAGAATTTTTTGAATTAAATTTGAATAAAGGTACCCCAATTGAAATTGTGTGGGATGCGAGCAAAGCTTATATGAGAGGGGTGCTCATTTATATGAACTCTAAACATAGATTGATTCGACAAAAGAAAAGATCTGAATTGGAAGTAGAAATAAAGAACAAAGAACAGCTACTTATTAAAAACCCAACAGATGAAAGAATACATGGTGTTATAAAACTTTTGAAAGACCAATTTCAAATGCTTATGGCTGAACAAGTTGCAACAAACCTACAATATGCGAAACATAATACATTTTGTAATGCCAATAAACCGGGCAGATGGTTGGCCTACATATTAAGGAAAAAGCAGAGTATACGGACTATTGATAGTATTGATATTGGAGGGAAAGAAATCTTTCAACAAAACTTAATTAAAGAAGCTTTTGTGGACTATTATACTAAACTATATGCTAAAGAGGATGTGCAGAATGGATTTATAGAAAAATACTTAGATAATAAAAGAGTTACAAAAATTACAGACCAACAAAAGGAAAGAATGAATTATCCTATAACAGAGGAGGAGATAATAGTAGCAATTAAACAATTAAAAACAGCTAAAGCTCCTGGAACGGATGGTTTGACTGCAGTGTATTATAAAACTTTGCAAGCAGAAATGGTGGAACAACTTAGAGATCTATTTTGTAATATTCAACAAGGGGGTAAAATACCCCCATCATGGACAACAGCTTATATTTCTCTGATACCAAAAGAGCAAGCAGGTCCAAAAAAACCAGAGAATTATAGACCAATATCTCTTCTGAATACTGATTATAAAATTTATGCAAAAGTACTAGCCAACAGGTTGATGCCAGTAATTCAAAAGGTGATTCATGATGATCAAGCGGGATTTATCGAGGGTAGATACATGAAGGATAATGTAAGGCAAGTAATAGACTTATTGGAATATCTTGAGAAGAATAAACAGATCCCTGCAGTGCTGGTCTTCCTGGATGCAGAGAAGGCCTTTGATAGAGTGGACTGGAATTTTCTACTAAAGACTTTAAAAAAGATGGACTTTGGGGATCAATTTATACAGGCGGTCTCAGCAATTTACCAAGAGCAAAAGGCACAGATTATTATTAATGGAAGTTTGACAACAGAGTTTAAAATTGAAAAAGGAACAAGACAGGGATGTCCGCTGTCCCCATTGTTATTTATTTTAACACTAGAAGTCTTGTTAAATACAATACGGGACTCTAATATCTTGAAAGGTATAATGATAAGGCAAGAGGATTACAGAATAAAGGCATTTGCAGATGATCTGGTCGTTACCCTAACACAGCCAATGGAATCAATAATCCAGATGAAGGACATTATACAAGACTATGGTAAAGTTTCAGGTTTTAGACTGAATCAGAAAAAAACTAAGATGATAGTTAAAAATATGACACAAGACACAATATCTAGGAGTTCAGGTTGCAGAATCAAACATGAAATTGTTTCAAAATAATTATGAGGTGTTGTGGCGAGAGGTGCAGAAAGATATGGAGACTTGGAAAAAACTGCAGCTGTCTCTACTTGGAAGAATAGCAGCAGTTAAGATGAACATTTTGCCAAGATTTCTTTTTCTGTTTCAAATGATTCCGGTGCTTAAAAGTGATAAACAACTGAAAGTCTGGCAAACTGGAGTAAATAAGTTTGTCTGGAACGAGAAAAAAACGAGAGTGAAATTGAAAATTATGCAAGATGTTCCAGAAAGGGGAGGTCTTAAACTTCCAAACCTACAGTTATATTATGAAGCAGCAGCTTTGACCTTAGCAAGTGATTGGTTTGGAAGGAAAAAGACTGGAATACTGAATATAGAAAGTTTTGATCTTGAATTTGGATGGCATGCTTACTTATTTTATGACAACAAAGTGGATAAAGTATTTAAAAGCCATATACTTAGAGATTCTTTGATGAGAGTTTGGAAGAAGCACCGATTCAAATGGGATTATAAAATACCGCTATGGCTGGATCTTGGTCATATTATGTGGAATACAAATATAATGTCACTCGGGGGGGTTTTATACAAAGAGGTTCTTTTTACAGATGCGGGCAGATGGCAGTTGAAGACATTACAGACACTGTTGGATGAAGGGATTAACTTAACTTGGTTACAATATAATCAACTACAATTGAGATGGAAAGAGGACCAAAAAACTGGTATTATGTTGCATGAGGAAGATTTGGTTAGACACATAAAAGAGAAAGGTCCAATGCATATTAAAAGGCTTTATAATGTTTTGTTAGAAAGGGACTCAGAAACTGAATTAGTTAAAGATTGTATGATTAAGTGGGCACAAAATTTTGAAGAACCAGTGATGTTGGAAACATGGGAAAAAATTTGGGTTCAGAACGTTAAATTTACACAGTCGCAGAATTTGAGGGAAAATTTCTATAAAATGTTTTACAGATGGCATTTAGACCCCAAAAAGTTGTCGTGTATGTACCCTAATGTTCAGCCAAAATGTTGGAGATGTGATTGTTTAGATGCTACATATTATCATGTTTGGTGGACTTGTAGGAAAGTTAAGGCTTTTTGGATAAAAATTTGGTGGGTCATGCAGAATGTTTTGAAGAAAAAAATTCAATTTTCTCCACAACTGTTTTTATTGGGTATAGTTAAGGGTTTTACATTGGGTGAAACAAAATTGATATTGTATATGATAACAGCAGCAAGATTGTTGATAGGTAAATACTGGAAAAATGAAGCTTTGCCCACTATCGAGGAATGGACTTTGAAGATGGCCAGTTTTGCAGAGATGGCGAAGATTTCAGCATTTTTAAAAGACTGTTCACAAGAGACTTATGAATGGGAATGGAAAAAGTGGATAGATTATGTTCAGAACAAATATCAAACTAGGAAGTATCAAATAGCTTTTATTTGAAAATGATATATCAAGATAGAAATATTTCAATGTAATGAAGATAAAAAAATTATAAGGGGGAGGGAGGGGTTCAAGTTTTATATAAGTTTTATACTAAGGGGGTTTTTTTTACCTGATATGAGTATATTGTGTGGAAGTCCGGGGGGAGGGGAGGGTTAGGGAGGGTTAGGGAGGTTGGGAAGTTTGGGGTGGGTTGAGGGGGGGGGGGAAAGGGGTGAAAATGTAATTGTAAAACTTTTGCAATAAAAAAAAAAAAGAAATAGTAACGGCAGTTGCTGCAGAAGACCCCTTGCATAAGCCTGATGATGGCAGATGAGATTCTGCCAAAATGTTGCCAAAATGCTCTCAAGGGAAGACCCGAATACACCAAGACTTGCATACCTGTACCTGTGAAAATCTACAAATATATATATAATTTATATTTGCTGATAAAGAAATAAAGGGATAAAATAAAAGCCCCAATCCAGGAATCTTCGCAGGCAGTCGCTGACAAAGTATTTTTGTGTTGAATTTATATTTACCAACAAGGGAGACTAGTATAGATCTATTTCAAGCTATTTAGCTCTCATCAGCTAGCCATACCCTTACTCGGATTCGAACTTCGGTAAGGATTCGAATCTGAGTAAGGGTATGGCTAGCTGATGAGAGCTAAATAGCTTGAAATAGATCTATACTAGTCTCCCTTTATTTCTTTATCAGCGAAATATAAATTTGGTGTGTGTGTGTGTGTATTTCTCACGAAAACCTGAGAAAACATATATATATATATATATATATATAATTTGTTTTTCTTTTTTTTTCCGTAGGTTTTATGTGTGTTTCTCTTTAGCCAGATTCTACCTATGTAAACCAAGATGTTATGCAGCCCTAGTTCAGTGAAATCACAATTCACTAGTTTCTGGGCTTTTTTTTCTCTCTCTCTCTCTCTCTCTTCTGGCAGCCAGCAGGCCCTTTGCTGCCCATTGGGAGACTAAGATAGATCTATTTCGACCTTATAAGGCCTCATCAGTTAGCCACACCCTCATCTCATGTATCCTCCCTGTAAAGGTACAAATATTTGTTTTTCTTTCTTTTTCGTAGGTTTTATGTGTGTTTCTCTTTAGCCAGGTTCTACCTTCGTAAACCAAGATGTTATGCAGCCCTAGTTCAGTGAAATCACAATTCACTAGTTTCTGGGCTTTTTTTTTTTTTTCTCTTCTGGCAGCCAGCAGACCCTTTGCTGCCCATTGATATTAAATTAATATTCATAGATCTATCTTAGTCTCCCAATGGCAATACATGCTAGTATCCAATTTGTTGGAAATGTCACCAATTACAAGTATCCTATTACCATATGTGGTGGACATGTCCTGAAGCAAAAAAAAAAAAAAAAATTGGAATAAAATTAAAACTTGGTTGGAAAAAACAGCAACGTATTGAACTTAAACCAGAGTTGTTCTATTGGGTTTCCTTCCTGAAAAAATTAGTAAGGAAAATATTTATCTGATTATACATGTAATAACAGCTGCAAGAATTGTTTATGCTCAAAATTGGAAAGCAGAGAAAATACCTTTGGAGGAAGAAGTAATAATAAAAAAAAATAGATTGTGCAGAAATGAATACATTAACTTTGATGATTAAGGATAGGGAAGAGGCAGAATATTTTAAGATATGGAATTATTTTTATTGTTGGTTGGAAAAGAGATATAAATGATTAATTTTATAATTATTTATAAAAACTCGATGACTATAATATTGTTCTAGCAATGTACTTGTCAGGTTTCGGTGCTATCTTGAATAAACTTCATTCTCAAGCGCAAGCTGTCTAATGAATCATTTTATTTTTAAGAATAGCAGAATCCGACATTTCTGATTCAAATTGCAGCCAAACTGGCCCCTCCTTCCAACCCCCTCCTCTTCCGCTCTCCAACCCCAATATCCCATTGGCCATCATACAGATCCATCTCTACACCCCGGCACGTTCTTTTCACAGGAATGCAGCCCCCATCCTCGTCTCCCAGGAAACACTATCTGTACATACAAAACTAGGTAAAAGTTCATCTCAGCAATAAATCAAGCTTCCGCTCTTTCTGCTTCAACTTGTTATGTCAGCGCTGGAAGAAAGCCTAATTTGGAACGCTGACATCCGGCCCCTCTCCCTTCACTTCTGCGACATCACCTATCCCATAGGGAAAACACAACAAGATTAGTCTCATCAGCCCCTCCCTGGCTGTGCACCCCCCCCCTCCCGCCTTTCCCGGGTGGTCTGCATGGAATTTTGCTATAAGGCGATCAGCTTGGATGTTTGCGCTCTTCACCCAGGAAGCCTCTGACAATGGGTAACCCTTCCATTTAATTAAGTACTGAAGGCGCCCCCTGTGCCATCTTGAATCAAGAATCCGCTGCACTTCATAGTGCGTTTGGCCCCCAACAACCAGGGGCCCAGGGGGTTCACGTGGCGTTGGCCTTAAAGTAGACCCCACTACAGGTTTTAGAAGGCTACTGTGAAAAACGGGGTGAATTTTCCCCAAAAGCCGTGGCAACTGCAATTGCACTGTAACGGGGTTAATTATTTTTATTATAGGAAATGGTCCTATAAATTTTGGGCCCAATTTCCTGCTCGGGAGTCTAAGTCTCAAGTACTTGGTGGAGAGGTAAACTTTCTCTCCCAGCTGAAATGGTCTTTGGGGAGTTCGGTGCTTGTCTGCTTGGTCCTTATAAGATTGAGCCGCCTTTGCCAGCGCCCTCTTAACATTTTCCCAAGTTTGTCTCAACATTGCCATCCAGTCGGTCAAACTGACTGAGGAAGGGGGCTCCCTCGGGTATTCTGGCATGGGAACAAAATCCATGCCACTCACTATTTTGAACGGGGTTAGCCCCGTGCTGCTGTGGACAGCATTATTATATGCAACCTCTGCAAAAGATAGGAGGTCTGCCCAATTGGACTGCTGGTAGTCGACGTAGCATCTTAAATACTGTTCTATCATAGCGTTCAGTCTTTCTGCCCCCCCATTGGTGCTCGGGTGAAATGCTGAGCTGAGCCCTTGGGATGAACCTATGGACCGTAGAAACTCCCTCCAGAACTTTGCTGTGAACTGGACCCCTCTGTCGGAAATGATTCTCCTGGGGACTCCATGTAGGCGGTAAATGTGTTTCAGGAACAGTTTGGATAACTGACGGGCTGAAGGCAGTCCACTACAAGGAATGAAGTGTGCCTGTTTGGAGAATAAGTCTATTACAGTCCAGATCACTGTATTTCCACTGCTCCTCGGTAGGTCTACTATAAAGTCCATTGCAATCTCCTCCCATGGTCTTGTTGGCTCAGCTACTGGTTGCAACAATCCAGGCGGGCACCCTGGCCTTGTCTTCATCGTGGCACAAATGGTGCAGCTTTTTACATAACTGTCTACGTCCTTTCTCATATGTGGCCACCAGAACTGCCTTCGTACTAGGTGCAGAGTCTTTAGGAACCCGAAGTGTCCTGCTGGTTTAACATCGTGGCTCCTCTTGAGAATCAGGATGTGTAAACTCTGTGGGACATAGAGCTTTGTCCCCCTCCATGCTAGTTCATCTCTTTTTGTCAAGAGATGTTGATTGTCCCGATACCAGGGGTCTGTCAGCATTTCATTTTTTAATTTCGCAGTTAAGTCACTTGCAAGTTGGCCTTGCTGGTCACGTCGTTGCCGTCTGGTTACCACTTGGGCCGCAGCTTGGGTGGAGGGGATGATGGCATTCACTACCTGCTCCCGCTCACTGTTGTATTGGGGCATCCGGGAGAGGGCATCAGCCAGGAAATTTCTCCCACCTGGGATGTGCTTAAGCTCGAAATTGAAACGATTGAAGTATTGTGCCCACCGCACTTGCCTGGGCGACAGTTTTCGTGGGGTTTTTAGGGCCTCTAGGTTTTTATGATCAGTCCAGACTTCAAATGGTTTCTGGCCTCCCTCTAGAAGGTGCCGCCAGGTCAACAAGGCCCACCTTACTGCAAACGCTTCCTTCTCCCACGCCGCCCATCGCCTCTCCGTATCGGTGAGTTTGCGGGAGGTGTAGGCGCAGGGTTGTAGATCACCTTGGTTGTTCTTTTGGAGTAACACGGCTCCTACTGCCACATCACTTGCATCCGCTTGGATGACAAAAGGCTGTTCTGGATCCGGGTGTTTTAAGACAGGTTCTTTCGCGAACAGTCCTTTTAGCGTCTCAAATGCCTGTTGGCAGGTCAGGTCCCACTGTAGGGGTTGTCCCGGGCGAGGTTTCATCGCTGGGCTTCCTGTCTTTAGGAGATCTGTCAAAGGTTTGGCAATCTTCGCGAACGAGGGGATGAATTGTCTGTAGAAATTCGCAAAGCCTAGAAAACTTTGCAGTTGTCTGCGGGTGCGAGGGGGCTGCCATTGTAGAACTGATTGGACCTTGGCTGGGTCCATCTCTATCCCCTCATTTGATACTCGGTAGCCCAGGTAGTCTAGCCGTGATTGGTGGAAATCGCATTTTGGCAGTTTGACATATAGGTTTACCCGTAGCAGTTTTTTCAGTACTTGGTGGACGAGGGGTATGTGTTCGTCTATGGTCTCCGTGTAGATAAGAATATCGTCCAGATAGACGAGGACCCCTTTGTAAAGGTGTTCATGTAAGACTTCGTTTATTAACTGCATGAACACTGCCGGGGCTCCTTGCAATCCAAAAGGCATTACTTTAAACTGGAAACTACCCAGGGGGCAGTTGAATGCTGTTTTCCATTCATCTCCTGCCCTTATGCGTACTCGGTAATAAGCTTCTCGAAGGTCTAGTTTGGTGAAAACCTTCCCTTTAGCTAGGTGGGCTAACATGTCTTTCATGAGGGGAAGGGGGTACAAGTTGTGTACGCAAACAGCGTTGAAACTTCGAAAGTCGACCACCAGTCTCATGGAGCCATCCTTTTTCTCTTTAAACATGACCGGCGCCGCTACCCTTGGTTTCACTGGCTCAATAAATCCCCTTTGTAAGTTTTTGTCTATGTAGTCCCGCATTTCCTGCATTTCTCGGGGCGTCATGGCATACATTTTTGGTTTGGGTAGTTTCGCTCCTGGGATAATCTCGATGGCACAATCGGTCTCGCGGTGGGGGGGCAGAATGTCACACTCGGCCTCGCTGAATACCCCTGCAAGGTCTTGGTACTCCCTTGGGATCTGGTTTGCGTTACAAGTGGTGGTGGGTGCGGCTGCCAATTGCTTTGCTGCACCTTCTGGGAGGGACCCTTGTGTTGGTGGTGTTTTCTTCTGTAGTGGAGGGCTGCTTTGGGGTTTCAGCATGGGAGGGAATTCTTCTGGTCGGGGCGGCAGGGGTTGGGGCCCCTTTGCTATTCTCAGCCTGCGGGTTCCCTCTTGCCACCAAATGATTGGGCCCCATTTGTCGAGCCATGAGAGTCCCAATATGACTGGTTCTGTCATCTTGGGGGCTATTATGAAGCGGATTGTCTCCCAGTGATCTGCGAGTTCTAGTCTCATGGGTTCAGTCAAGTGCGTGGCGTACGTTCCTCCCACTAGGGACCCATCAACTTGCTCGAAGCGAATTGGTTGTTTGAGCTGTTTAGCTCGGATTCCCAATTTTAGAACTGTGGGTAGGTTGATTAGGCACCGTGTGCTACCCGAGTCTATTAGGGCTTGGAAAGTCTCTTGGGCCCCTGTTTTGGGGGCTGTTAGGCGTATGGGGAAAAGAAAAGGATGGACGGGTCCACTCACCATCGGGTCATCCTCGCCTTCGTCTTCCGTGTCATAGGGTTCAGGGAACTGATCTCCCTCATCTGGGATTCCTCTGGTTTCGGTCAGATGAGCGAAAAACTCAGGGATTTGAGGAGCTTCCTGCGGTACGTGGGTGATGCGCTTGGGCCCTCGTTCCGGTCGTGCTTTGGGCGGTGGAGCTGGTCCCGGTCTAGGCGTTCCACATCTTGCTGCTATGTGGCCGCTTCCCCCACATCTGTAGCATTTCAGTGGGCTCCGTGGGGCAGTTGGTCTGTAGGAGGGCTGTGATGTTGGGGTTTCTCGTCTGTTGAGTGGCCCCTGGTCTGGTCGGCCTCTCTCCTTTCCCTCTGGTGGTTTTGACGTGTCACTCGCCCGCAGCCCTCTGTCGACTTTTATCGCTACCCCGGAACCATTCAGCGAGTCGGTTTGGGATGTCACGATAGGCAGTCACTTGGGAAATTCTTTTATCTAGGCTTGTTCTAAAAAAATACACCAGCAATCGCTCTGGTAGGGGAGGCAGTGTCCCAATGACTCTCCTGAATTCACGGATATGCTCTCTGATAGGCTTCCCCCTCTGCATTAGGTTTCTGAGCTCGTCTTCCACATAGGGGTCCTCCTCCTCCTCCTCATAACGGGCTCTCAATAGTTGCAAGAACCCATCTGCATTTTGTAGCTGGGGAGCCCTGTTTTTGTAGAGTGATGCTGACCACCTCTTTGCTTCTCCCTCCAGCCCTTCCGAGATAGCATTCACTAGGGCTCTGGGGAAAGGGTAGAGGTGTCCGAACCGCTCTATGTATATCTCAGCTGAATCGAGGAATTGGGCGAGGTTGTCTGGGTCACCATCGAACTTCCCTCTGAACTGGGGTGGCTCCTCCCTCTCTGCCCTCTCCTTTCTGTGCTGAGCTCTGGAGGGCCAGCCCTGGTGTTGATAGTCCTCTGCCTCGTCTCTCATCCTGGGGTGGGGAGGTGCTGCCTTGTCTTGGCTTCGCTGCCATTCCCATCCCCAGCTCGCCCTTCCCAATTCACTTAGGGGTTTTTCTTTATCTTTTGCCTTTGCAAAAGGGGATTTCGCCTCTAAGGCTTTTGGCACAGTCCCCGGGTACTTATCTGCTTCACGTTTCTTTGCTTGAAGTTCTGCGGGGAGGGAAGGCGGAGAAAGTTGAACCTTTGTATTTTCCAAGTTGGCTGGAATCACGACCGCTTCTGCTCCTCCCGTTTCTTGAAGCAGGCTTTCCTCCGATAGCTTGGCTTCAGCCATAGTCCGTCCGACCAGATGTCTGGGAGGGAACGGGATGATTTAAACTCAGCCAGCCTGGATTTGGAGGAGAGTTTGGCTGTCTGTCAGGTTTCGGTGCTATCTTGAATAAACTTCATTCTCAAGCGCAAGCTGTCTAATGAATCATTTTATTTTTAAGAATAGCAGAATCCGACATTTCTGATTCAAATTGCAGCCAAACTGGCCCCTCCTTCCAACCCCCTCCTCTTCCGCTCTCCAACCCCAATATCCCATTGGCCATCATACAGATCCATCTCTACACCCCGGCACGTTCTTTTCACAGGAATGCAGCCCCCATCCTCGTCTCCCAGGAAACACTATCTGTACATACAAAACTAGGTAAAAGTTCATCTCAGCAATAAATCAAGCTTCCGCTCTTTCTGCTTCAACTTGTTATGTCAGCGCTGGAAGAAAGCCTAATTTGGAACGCTGACAGTACTGTTATAATGGTTTGGATGAAGATCAAGATAGAAGAAACTCATGGAAGAAGAAGAACTTTGGAAGATAACACCGAGATGTCACAGAAAAAGGATGACTGATGTATTAAAAAAAAAATTAAAAATGGAGACGCCAGAGAATAAATCATTTTTTAAGGATTGACATTATATGGATATCTAAAAATCTCACAAATAAAATTCTGAAAGTGGACATTCTGCCTAAATCTTTTTCTGATCATAATCCTGTATTTCTGGTTTTAAGAAACACAGGATTAAAAAAAGCTTGAGTTTTAGATGGAGATTAAATGAAGCTATTTTACAAAAGGAAAGGATTGTAAAAGATTGTAAAAAGAAACTGCAAGAGTACTTTGAGAATCGTTTAAGTAAAGGAACAAGCTTAATGACAGTATGGGATGCTATTAAAGAGGTTATGAGAGTCTATTTTATACATCACAATCATTTAGAGAGGAAAAAAATCCCAGGAAAAGACACAAAGGATATTGGATGCAATGAGACAGAAAGAAATTCAACTGCAAAAGCCACCCATGGATCTTAAAATTTTATACCATATCTAATTGTTATGGCAACTAATGTCTATGTTAACGGTACAAGAAATAGAAACAAAATTGAACTATACAGAACAGAGACACTTCAAGTTTGCAAATAAACCAGGGAGATGGTTGGCATATAAATTAAGAAAGAAAAAGCAAAAGACAAGGTAAGTAGAACCCACCCCTGGATGGGATGGGATGGGACGGGACAGGACAGGACGGGACGGGACAGAATGGAATGGAACAGAACAGAACAGAACAGAACAGAACAGAACAGAACAGAACAGAACAGAACAGAACAGAACAGAACGGAATAAATATGATTGAATACTAACAATATCATAATGAGAAACAGGCAGGCTTAATATTTTTAGAATAAAATAATAGAAGAATGGAATGGAAAGGAAAGGAATGGTATGGTATGGAATGGAATGGAATATTTTACAGTATCCTCCCCTGGAATGGGGTGGAAATGGAGATTTTACAGTATCCTTCCCCCTGGAGTGGGGTAGGAATGGAGATTTAACAGAATCCTTCCCTTGGAGTGAAGTGGGAATGGAGATTTTACAGAATCATTTCCCTGGAGTGGGGTAGGAATGGAGATTTTGCAGTATCCTTCCCCTGCCACACCCACCAAGCCATGCCCACCAAGCCACAACTCGCCTACCAAGCCATGCCCACAGAACTGGTTGTAAAAAAATTTGAATCCCACCACACAATGAATGAATGATATACCACAGGGGGGAAAGATATTCCAGACATGGAAAGAAGCCAACATTGTGTTTCTACCCAAGGAGGGTCAAGATGTTACAAAGACAAAGAACTGTAGACCAATTTCATTATTAAACAGGGATTACATTTTAGCAGAAAGACTAAAGACAATTTTACAGGCATATATAAATGAAGACCATGCAGGCTAAGAAACAGCTAAGAGATATTGTGAGGACTGTCTTAAATATTATTGAATCCTTACAATATCATAATGAGAAACAGGGAGTCTTAATATTTTTAGAAGAATGGAACGGGATGGGATAGGAAGGGAGGGGAGGGGAAGGGATGGGATGGGATCAGTGGTGGGTTGCACCTGGTTCTAACCGGTTCTATAGAACCAGTAGTAAAACCAGCGGGGGGGGGTCCCACCTATTCAGCCTGACATCATGAGAAGCGATCTGCGCATGTGATCCCATTCTGAACCGGTAGTAAAGGTAAGTAGAACCCAGCCCTGGCTGAGATGGGATGGGATGGGATGGGATGTGACAGGATGGGGTGGGGTGGGGCGGGACGGGAAGGGATGGATCAGGACAGAACAAAATAGAACAGAACAGAATAGAACAGAATAGAACAGAATAGAATAAATATTATTGAATACTAACAATATCATAATGAGAAACAGGCAGGCTTAATATTTTTAGAATAAAATGATAGAATAGAATAGAATAGAATAGAATGGAATGGAATGGAATGGAATGGAATGGAATGGAATGGAATGGAATAGAATAGAATAGAATAGAATAGAATAGAATAGAATAGAATAGAATAGAATAGAATAGAATAGAATAGAATAGAATAGAATAGAATTATTAAGTAATGCCCTTACACATACATATATTTATTTTTTGTCTTGTGGCTCATGCGTTCCTCCCTCTACAAGTCCTCACATGTTTTGAAGTTGTTCACATATGTGACTGTCTTACTATCATTATGAAATTAGTCACTTTTCTCTTCTAAATCCTATGGGACTCCATGAAAATAGAAGCAACTGACACTGAATAATGGTATTTATTGTCTCCATTCTATTCCAACCCTTGGCTGGGAGGCCCAAAGCTCTGTGAGTTGAGTTGTTAGTATGTTGGACTCTCTAGTTTTGTCTGAAAAACATCTCCAGAAGACAGATCTGTCTAATCTACTTCAAAGATTTTGTAGCAGACAGATGCATTTGTACACAGAAAGAAGACACTCATGGAAGATGTTAGTATTGGTGGAGTTGCTGTTAATAGTATTGCCTGATGTGGTGTGCAAGAATCCTAGCCTTCAATGTGACTTTCAAGAACCTCTTCCTATTCGGCACAGTTATCATCAACTTGGAGACGTTAACATTGCTGGCATAATTTCTGTATTTTTTGCAACTTCTAATCCCATTAAATTCATTCAAGATCCTTCTCAGGCATTTCATGATGGAGTTATGTAAGTACATCATTAATTTATTGTCAAGCTCTGAACTTTGCTGGTAAATCATATGATGCTTGAAATATTTTCCTCTAATGGCAAAAACTCCAGAAAGGAACAACTAAACTAGCATGTCGGGTTTATCTTATGTAAAGTTATATTTTACTTCAGTTTCCAGTTAAAGTTGAAATAGTCGCAATAGGGATCAAATTTCCATTTATAACAAATCTCATCTAAAGATCTATTATTGCACAGGTATGTATGGCTACATTTATGAAGCTGTTACTACAATTAAGAAAGGCTAAGCACATATTTCCCATGATATGTTTTCTCATTGATATTTCTGGAAACAAAATATAGCAATTTCTTTCTACATATAAGCGATTCTTAAACGCTGTGGTTTGGTGGTGGAGCATTGTCATATACTAAAACATAGAAATAAGAATTATTAAACACATTCCACAAAATATGCTGGACTGAAGGATTGCAAGGCACATAATGTGAAACAGACTTTTCTTAATGTATTTTTAAAAATTGTTTTACAGAATATTTTTTCAGAATTACCAGCATATCCTGGCCTTAGCATTTACTATAAAACAGATTAATGAAAATCCTCAGATCCTACCCAACATCACGCTAGGCTTCCACATTTTTAACAGCAATTTTAGTCCAAGCTGGACTTACTTTGCCTCCATGATTCTACCTTTCACTCACGGCAAATTCATCCCTAACTACAAGTGTGGGATCACAAATACTTTGGCTGCAGTCATTGGGGCACTGGATATCTCTCTTCACATGGCAACTATATTGTGCAACTACAAAGTTCCTCAGGTAAGATTTGCTGTAGATATACATTATGCCATAGCTCCAAAGACATCTACTGTATATGCTTCTCTCTGTATAAAGGACAGACCCTTTGGATAAGTAGATATTATTTTTGCTTGATAAAGTTGGCCTAATAGTATAGTAATCATAAGTCTGAACAGATGATGAGGCTATTAAACATAGCAAATTCCAGATATTGAACTAAGGCTCAAATCTGAAATATTCACAATGACACTACTTCCACAAAAATGTATTTACTGATATTTCAAGAGTGACATCTTGGTTGATATTTCCTAATAAACACAACTAGATGCATAATCTTTCAGTATATAAAGATACCCAAAGACTCAAATGAATGTAGACATTTTCAGAGGCTCACATAGGCTCACCAAATTTATTTGTTCAACTTGTATTTATTTGTTCAACTTGTATGCCGCCTTTCTCCGAAAACTCATGTTTATTTACTTATGTTCATTTTTCTGTAGTTGATATATGGCTCTGCCCCTGTCATGGATAAAGACACTCAAGCAGTTTTCTTCCAACAAATGTTTCCAAATGAATCCCATCAACGTAAGGGTCTCCTGCAGTTATTGGTATACTTTAGATGGATCTGGATTGGAATTCTTATAGTAAAGGATGAGAAAGGAGAGAAATTCCTCCAAGAGATGCACCCCAAATTTTCTGACTATGGCATCTGCATTGAATTCATAGCAGAGTTACCAAATGTAGGATTTTACAGTGATTTTACTGATATGGTAGAGGAAGGACTACATATATACCATGTTCTCATGAACAGCACAGCCAATGTGATAATTATATATGGTGAAACTCAGTCCATATCAGTCCTGAGAACTAGCCTCCAGTATTCAGAAGTGGAGGACATACCAAAGAAGACTAAGATCTGGCTGATAACAGCTCAGACAGATTACACTTCAATTGCCGTTCATAAATCTTGGGATATCCATTTCCTACATGGGGCTTTATCTTTTGCAGTTCACACAAAGGAGGTCCAAGGTTTCCAAGAATTTATTCAAAACTTAAATCCAAACAACAACAACAACAACAAGCATAATCATTTTCAAAAAGATTTTTGGGAACAGGCATTCGATTGTTTTTTCCCAAACTCAAAAACTGAGACCTCTGAGAAGGAATGTACTGGACAGGAGAGGCTTGAGTCTCTTCCCACATCTGTGTTTGAGACACTAACGAGTAGTCAGAGTTACAATATTTACAATGCAGTCTATGCTGTGGCACATGCTTTGCAATCTCTGCATATATACAAATCCAGAGATAAAGCAATTGTGAAAGGAGGGAGGAAACAGTTTAATAATTAAGGGTGGTGGCAGGTAAGTTTGCGGTGCAGAAAACACCATATCAGCAATTGCAAGATATGTCCATAAACTTTAGTGAGCAATAATTTTTTGAGGGATTGACAGTAGGTTTAAATGTGAGATATATAGTAATAGATTAACCAACTAAAAACTTTTTATGCTTATGTTAAAATTGTAAGTGGTATTCTACAAAATTGTAATCACATCTCCTACAATATACTTCTGTCCATGAAATTTGCTGCCTCTGAAGCCCAAAATTGAGAATGTCATATGGATACTTTCTTGTTTCATACCTATAAACAAAATCTTGCCAGACTGAACACTTTAACATATGTATCCACTCTATAATCTGAGAACTATTCAGGAAGGGGTGTTTTTATTTTCTTTCTCTCACACTTAATTTTAGAACTGAGTTGCCTTTTACTTGTCTGAAATATATCCTCTCCCTTCGGAGAATTCACCTTCTTGCTCCATTCCATAACCCTGCCATAAGTTCAGTCCATTAATAAATAGAATCAGGTGATCTATTCTATTCACCTGTTGTGCAGTAGTTACTTTTTCTTCTAGATGCTTTCTTTGGAATAATTGCTTTTAACTACACACAGTTCTTTGATTTTTGAAAGTACAACCATGCCTGCTTTTTTAGGCAATTTCCTGATGAGGATCTTCCCATACAATCCATGTGTGGAAGAGGAAGAACTTTAAATTATATTGTGACATTTCTACAGGAAAAAATTCAAAATGAAATATTCCCTTTCCATGAGGCGTTGGGTCCCCACCTATTCACACACCATTAGAAAGTCATATGTATTTGTATACACAGAAATTAACAGCAAAACATACCATAGTTTTAGAGCAAATGAATGGAGAAGAATGAGAACAACATTATATGCTTCAAGGAAAAGGGTTCTAGTGTTTTTAAATCTCAGGTGGCTTCATAAAAGAGGACCAAGGTAGAATTTTATTTTGAGCCTACTTTTTGTAGACATATCTACTCACAAGTGATGAAGGAATCATAGATTTAAAAGTGGATATTTAAGCCATCGGAAGTAGCCCTTGCTTAGTGCACGATTTCAAATTCCAGCATCTAGCAGTTGTTGATTCTGCCTCTCTTTGAACACATCAAGTGAAACAAAGGGCATTGCCTTTTGATCATCAATTCTTACTTCTTAACCTCTTCTACTGAGACTAGAATATATTTCCTAAAAATAATTTTCCAAATTAATTTTAGATTTTAGATTCTAAAATCTACCTTCTAAAATCTGTAAATCTGTCTTCCATTATACTGTACATTTTACAGATCATCCTTACTTAACTCTGCAATTAGGGCCTGTTTTTTCCATTGGTAAGTGATGCCAATTTCCATTGGTAAGTGATAAAGGATGCTGTCATTTGAACCTTAACAAAAGCATTTCCGGCAGTTCCCAGTTACCATTGTTAAGCAAGGACTACCCAGGTATTTAAGCACCTCATGGATTAAAACTTCCAACTTACTTCCAGTTTCTCTATTGACTTTGCTTGAGGAAAGCCAGCAGGGAAGGTTTCAAATCACAACCCTGTAACTGTGGGATGCTGCAAAAGTCAGAAATCCAGTCGCCAATTCCCAGTATTGTGATCATATGACCACAGGGGGGTTGCGACAACTGGAATTTCTGGGAAGTCATAAGTACTATACATTCTGCACCTTTGGAATTTCAAATGATTGCTGAACAAGCTGCCATTGAATGAGCACCACTTGTACCTAACTATTTCTCATATGTAGAGACCTCCAAGATGTTTTCAGCCCCAAAAGATAGACCAGACTGAGAAATCAACACCATGTAGGTCAGGAGTAATTTTATTGCAAGAGCTGTAGAACTGAATCTTGCAATGTACTCAGCTCTCCATTATATCATCTTTGTTTGATATAGTATGCCTTCTCTGAAATGTTTTCTCAATTCATATTTCTTGGTCAAGTTTAAAGCTCTTCTTATTTGACTTTTGCCTTGATAGTGTCCCTCCCTCCTGTCATTCAAGACCATTCATATGATCTTCAGAAATGTAAATATTTCTACATTCATAACATATTAGCTGGAGGAGAAGGAGCCTGACTGCCTTTGTCTCTTGCTAGTGGACCAGGAATGGGGATATCAGACATTGTAGCCCAGTTCTGTATACGAGCTATGATTGAATGCATATCACTCCTCCAAGTGAAGTGATCCTGAATCCCATCTATGTTACCATAACTAAGCATGCCTTATGATCATTTTTCTCTCTGATTTGAATATAAGATAATATATTCTAATATATAAGACAATATCTAGATAAGACATATTGTAAGCAGAAAGGGGTTTGGTCTGTGTATTTATAAGTATATATATATATATATTTGTTTTCTGAGGTTTTCGTGGGTATTTGTATGTAGGTCTTTGGTTATTCGGGTTTTCTCCCGCGTAAAATTGGAAGTGTCTTGGCGACGTTTCGACGAAGTCTCATTCATCATCTTCAGGCTGGTGTTTTCGGCTTCGTGCTTCTAGGAGCAATGTGAGATTGCAGCTGTTTCTTCCTTTTAACTGCTAGTGGGGGTGTGAACTGGTTGGGTGGGAGCTTGGCTGTGTTCTGATTGGGTGGAGGTGTGTTCTGATTGGTTGGGGGTTTGGCTGTGCTCTGATTGGATGGGGGGTTGGCTGTGCTCTGATTGGATGGGGGTGTGTTCTGTTTAGGTGGGGGCTTGGTTGTGCTCGTGTTAGTCTGAGTTGCAGGGGGATTTGAGCTGGTGAGCTGCATTGCTGTTGTTTGGCTTCGCGTTTGTGATCGTGCCACATCTTCATGGTGGGTGTCAGTTTGCTTCATGTATGGATTGGAGGTATTTAAAGTGGCTAATGATGCAGCTGTGGTCTGGCTTCTGGTTTGTGGTCGTGCTTCATCGGTGTGGGTTTGCTTTTTGCGTGGATGTGTGGTGGTGACATCCTGTGTGGTTTTCGTGAATGTGGGTCTGGTGTCATTCTTTGTGTTAGGGACTTGTTTGTCAATGAGGGCGGGTTTCCAAATGGCTGGTAGGCGGGAGGTATCATCTTGTTTATTCATGCTGTGTGGGCGTTTTTCTATCTCGATGGCTTCTCTGATTATTCTGTTGTTAAAGTGTTCAGTTTTGGTGATAGTTCTGTTTTTTTTAAAGTCAATATCATGTCCTGTGGCTTTAAGGTGTTGGACCAGGGAAGAAGTTGGTTCCTCTTTTCTGACTGAGTTCTTGTGTTCTTCAATGTGTGCACTTACCAAGAGAAGAATAAGTGCATTATTCTTACCAGACATTTGGAAACCCGCCCTCATTGACAAACGAGTCCCTAACACAAAGAATGACACCAGACCCACACTCACGAAAACCACACAGGATGTCACCACCACACATAATTTCCTGTTTATCTCTCTGCAGAGATTCTGCTATAATCTCTGCCATAATCTGTCCAAGATCTTCATCTTTTATCTCGGTCACATTTCGGAATCTCAAATAGAACGATGCCCTATCCATTTCCAACTGAATCACAGAATCCTCAAGATCTTTATTTAGAGCCATTATTGGATGAAAAGGGCGAACTTAAATTGAAACAAAACTTAGAAGATCAGGGAATTAAGATAGATTGGTTTTCATACATGCAAATACTTTCCAGATATTGAGAAGACTTTAAACAAGAAGGTATTTATAGTGTTTTGACTGGTTTAAACAAGATATTAATGGGTTCAGATGACCATGTAATTAAAAAGTTATATGGATATTTACTTGAAGCAAAACTGGAAGAAGAACAAGTTAAAGAATCAATGATAGCATGGGGGAAAAATTTTGGTTATAGTATTGATTTAGAGAAATGGCAAAAATTGTGGTCACATAATTATAAAATGACAATGTCAACAGCATATAAAGAGAATTTGAATAAGATGTTTTACAGGTGGCATTTACCCCCAACGAGAATAGCCAGGATGTTTAAGAATAAATTGAAGAAATGTTGGAAGTGTCATCAAACTCCAGGATCATACTACCATATGTGGTGGACAGGCGTGGAAGCAAGGAGATTTTGGACTAAAATACATAGTTAGAAAAAATGACAAAGAGACATATTGACTTTAAACCAGAAATATTTTTATTAGGAATTTTACCAGAGACATTTAATAAAGAATTACAATACTTAATTGTAAACATTTTAATAGCGGCCAGAATTGTATTTGCCAAAAACTGGAAAGGAGAGAAGATAATTACTGATGAAGAAATTATTATGAAAATGTTGGACTATGCTGAAATGAGTAGATTGACATTTGAAATAAGAGAACAGGAAGATAAACAATATTATTTGATATGGGAGATATTTTATCAATGGTTTGACAAAAAAGTATGGAGATGAGATAGCATATATGAAATGTTTAAATATTTATCTTCAGTTTAAGTAAAGAATAATTGTTATATGAGGAGATCTGGAGAATTGTAAGCACGAAATGATTTTAACTGATTGAGATGCTGTCTATAATTGTTTGTAAGGATGATATTTTTATGTTGTTGTGTTTTTTTATTTTTATTTTTTTATTTTAATCTAAAATAAAACTTTTTTCAAAAAAAAAAGATCTTTATTTAGAGCCATTATCTTCTGATCTACCTGATCCAATTTTTTTTTTTTAGTTTGTTCAGCTTTGGCTTCTACAATTTTTATTTTTTGTTCATTTTTCTGAATTGCTTCCTGGATTGAATTCATTTTACTATTTAATTTTTGGATATCAATTTTCATTTCACCATGGTTGCTAAATATAGTTTCTTGCATCTTAATCATTGTTTCCTGGATCAATGTCAGGGTGGGTTGCATTGTTTGCATATTTGGTGCCCCGGTAGATTTTTCCACCTTTGAAAACCCCTCAGCCGAATGTTGGTTTGAAGGGGAAACCATTGTTATTGTTGCGTTTGATGCTGTTTTTTTCCCCTGTCTTTAAAGTTGTTGTGAGGCTAGTCATCTCTTTCAATACTCTACTTTGCTCTTCCAGTATTTTATAAATATTTTTCCACACTATCATCAACCAATTACTATCTGTTTGTTCAACTATCTCTAATTCTGGTTCCAATTTAGTGAGCTAATTGGCGTATAAAGCAACTATCAAGAGAAAAAAAGGAAAAATCTATATATCTATATAACTATATCACTATCTCTCTATACGTCTACAAGTATAAATATGAGATAAATAACTATATCAATGCTCTATATTAATATGTGTGTGTGTGTGTGTGTCTTCTTAAGTTTTCGCGGCTGTGTATATGCAAAAAATTAAAATCTCAGGTGTAATATGCAATATTATGGATTTTATAAAATTCATAAATAAGTGAAGGCTTTATATGATCTATGCAGGAACCAACAGTTTTTTCTTCCTCCTTACATTTTACTTTCACCTCAGTGCTCTTTAAATCCTCTGCTCAAAAGTTCAAGTAAGACCAAAAGAGATTCTTTCCTTTCTTTTTGCAACTCCAACACTCAGCCAATCAGCTCCTCTTGCTATGCTGAGTCACAGCAATGTCGGTCCTCACTTCTTCTTCTCCTTTCAGATCCATTCCTGTCCTTTTCTATCTCTTCAGTGTCTCTCTAGTGTGCCAGTTCTCTCACCTTCTTTGTAGTCCTCAGTTCTTTCCAGGTGTCTACAATCGTGCCTCCTCTTCACAGTTTTCACATTTTCTCTTCTTTGCTGCCTTGACAGTTAAATGCATTCTGCTGACTCATTCCTCCTTCTGCCAAATCGCCGCTCATACTCTCCACTGGAAAACTTGTTAACTCGCAAAGACCGGACTCAATCTTTCAAAATGTTCTTAAATCTTGTGGTAATTGAAGTAATTGCTTGAAATGACACCGTCTGTTGAAAAAATCTTCTCTTCCCTTTACTCACTGGCTCATCGCAGCCTCAGGTCTGCCATAGCAAGCTGCCAGACACATTCATGCTGGATCGACAGGAATGTCCATTCATGCAACGAATGATTGCCCTTCACTTCGCCATGCTCTGGACTCCCATTCTAGTCCGCAATGCCCTCCAGGCTTTTGCGCCCTGAAAGGTCCCCAAAATGTGAAAAGTTCAATGTTGGAGAACAAAGACCATTCTCCTTCTACTGCACCACTGCGATACCACCTCCGGAACCCCAAGTACTTATCAGTCCCTTCCAACTCTATTCTGATTGATTGATGGATTGGTTGGTTGGTTGGTTTCCTGCCATTAAAGTAGAATCATCTCTTTATTTGAGGTTGTTGATATTTCTCCTGGCTAGCTTAATTCTGGCTTGTGATTTATGCAGCCTGGAATTTCATATAATTAATTCTGCATATAATTTAAATGAACAGGGTGACAATATATATCTTTGTAGTACTCTTTCCTTATTTTGAATCAATCAATTGTTCCATGTCTGGTTCTAACTATTGCTTCTTGAACCTGCATACAGGTTTCTCATGTGGTCTGGTACAGTGATGGATTTCTACCGGTTCGCCCTAAATCGGACGAACCGGTAGTGGCAGCGGGAGGCTCCGCCTACCCACCTGGATGGTTCTGCCCCTATATCCTCTGACTTTTTAAAAAAATCATGTGTACTCCTTAGTTCTCGGTTCACATACTGCTGAAGCCTAGTTTGTAGGATTTTGAGTACAACCTTGCTAGTGTGTGAAATGAGGACAATTATATGGTAGTTTTAAGCATCTTGGTATTTATTATATATTTATATTTAAGCCAGCCATCTGGCTTAATTAGCTTTCACAATTAAAGTACAGAGCTTAATTTTATTTTTAATTTTTTGCTTTTTTTATTTTGTAATTCTATGTTAATTTTATTTCAGTAATCTGATAAATTATCTTTTCTGCTTTGTTAGAATGATTGTTATGTTGTTTGTTTGATACTGGCCTACAACTTAAACAAAAAAGGGTTTATATTATCTCCCTCACTCGGTTTGTTTCTCTCTGATTGCCTCTGTGTTTCAGGTTCATTCTTTTCTGAGAAGTGTCAGTTTCAACAACAGTGTTGGTAAAAAGATCTCCTTTGATACAAATGGAGAATTCATTGGTGGATTTGATATTATCAACTGGGTCACATTCCCAAATCAGTCATTTGCAAGGATTAAAGTTGGAATGGTAGATCCCACAGCTCCAGCAGAGAAGTTCTTCAATATTTCTGTAGATTCCATCACATGGCCAGAAGATTTTAATCAGGTTAGCTCTTTGAACCTACATTTATCTACCTTCATTTAAATATAATTATTGATGAAAGTCTCAGAGCATCATCTCTGAATAAACCAGGTACAAATCTCCTGGGGAAGGAAAAATACCGCTACATTTTCTAACATTTGCTATTGAATATTAGGAAATATAATTTCCGTAGCTCCCTTTTAACTATGGACAGTGGTTTTCATGGTTTTGAAGTAAAAGCTGAAAGCCAGCACACTAAATCTCATCAGTTACCTGACATCAAAATTCAGAAGTTGAGAAAATCAACTTTTTAACTAATGACCACAGAAATTTTCTTTGAAGAGTGGTGATGATGGTTATTGAAGGCTATAAATGCAATTATTGTAAATATTTAATTAATTATAATTTAAGAGCAATTACATCTAAAATTATGTCATCCCACTACTTAATTTTTAATCTGTTGATTCCACAAAAACTCTACAAGTACTTCCTTTCCTCTCTGTATCTTAATATATTCTTCTTGATTCATTCGTAGGTATTACCTTTATCTTTGTGTAACGATCCTTGTGAGACAGGACACAGCAAGGCCAAGAAAGAAGGGAAGTTGTTTTGTTGCTATGATTGCCGTCTATGTCCAGAGGGGAAAATATCCAAGGAGAAGGGTAGGAAATTTCCAAATATATTGGGATTAAGCCAACACTATAATTTCCTATATCAACTCACCTGCATTATTTTTCAGATGTAGATGACTGCTCTCCATGTTCAGAAGATCAATATCCAAATCCGGGGAAAAATATGTGCATTCCAAAGCGGATCACCTTTTTGTCCTATGAAGAACCCTTAGGGATCAGTCTGACTGTTCTTTCCCTTTGTTTTTCTTCAATGACATCCATGGTCATCACAATCTTCACGAAGCATAAAGATACTCCCATCGTCAAAGCCAACAACCAAAATCTCACTTATATACTCCTAGTTTCCCTTCTCCTCTCTTTCCTTTGTGTTTTTCTATTTATTGGGAGGCCCAATACGATTGTGTGTCTCCTCCGACAACCAGCTTTTGGCCTTATCTTTTCTGTGGCAGTTTCTTGTGTCTTGGCCAAAACCTTTGTTGTGGTTCTAGCATTCATGGCTACCAAACCTGGTTCCAAATTGAGGAAATGGGTCGGGGTAAGAATGATAGGTTTCATTCTACTCACCTGCTCCCTTGTTCAAATATGTGTTTGTGCTGTGTGGCTGATAACATCCCCACCATATCCAGATTTTGATGCACATTCAATACCTGAAGAACTTATCCTGGAGTGCCATGAAGACTCAGTCATGTTCTACTGTGTTTTGGGCTTTATGGGTTTTCTTGCTCTGGTTAGCTTCTCTGCTGCTTTTCTAGCTAGGAAGTTACCTGACAGTTTCAATGAAGCCAAATTCATCACCTTCAGCATGTTGGTCTTCTGCAGTGTTTGGTTGTGTTTTATTCCAACCTATCTAAGCACAATGGGAAAATATACATTGGCTGTGGAGATCTTCTCCATGATCTCCTCCAGTGCTGGATTATTGGTGTGCATCTTTCTTCCCAAGTGTTTTATCATTGTGATGAGACCTGAACTGAACGATAAACACCAGCTCATGAAGAGAAAGTTTTAAGAAATCTTTATGTTTGCCTGATATTCTTTCTATGTACATGTTGGAGAACTTCCGCACTTCGACATTTAAGCTAGAGAACAATGTACAGAGACAGTGGTGTTCTATGTTGCCCTGTCCCCTGAGATTTGGATAGCTAGGAAAGGGTTTTTTTTTCCTTCTGGAAGGCAATTATAACTGGACTCTATAAAAACATAAATAACAGCACAAATTAATGTATTGACGTATTTACTGACATTATTGATTTATTGAAATATTTTAGTATGTTATGGTGAGCTGTAATTAAATGTATTGATTAAATGTGAATTGTAAATTTGTCTTTGTTGGTCATCTTAATCCATATGCAGTAGAATGTATAAAAAGAAATGCAGTTTAATACAAATAAGGTTTTTTTAAACAGGGAAGGTCTACGATTTTTATTCTGAAGCAATCGGACAGATGGAATTCCATGATGCATACCATTTGCAGTGGTCTCCTACAAAACATCGGGTAAATTCAAAAGCTGGCCATATGTCTTCTTCTCAATAGCAAAGATCAAAGAAATTTCAGGCACAAAAAATAATTCTAGTAAATTCAAATAAATTCCATCAGAAGTCCAACACATGCTCATATCCAATTTGCATAATAGTCTCCTTTTAAGAAATTCAGTCGAGTATGATGACTGTGTAGAACAGCATGTTTCATGATTATAAGTCTGTTTGAGTAGAGTTTTGCAGCACTTGAATGAGAGGCACACAGTGAGTCAAAGTGCCAGTTGATGACTCCAATGGGTTTAACTGTTTATGCATGCTGGCAGTAGAGGTATGCTCTGGATCCCATTGGTCAAGGACTTTTGGCTGACAGGGTACAGGAGAAGAATATTTTCTGCTGTGGGTTCTGTACTTCAGAATATCATGCCTGCTGAGGTGATTAATTAGTTGCTACCTCCTCCTCGTACATACTTTACTCCCCTCTGCCATCTTTCTTAATTGAATTTTAACTGAATTTTAAATTTTTGCTGTTTCAGGATTTTTTATCATATTTTAATCATATGACTATAAACTGCTTAGGGTCATCTTGGCAAGATGGACGGCATAGACATTTAGTAATCAATAAATCTCATCTTACTAATCTTATTTTCCAGCCTGATGTTTCATTTTGGTGGCACACTGTTTGGCTTTTTCCTCAGTCATGCAAGTTCACTGTGGAAGAATCAGCCATTCTCAATGGACAATAAAGGGTGCCACTGCTTCTTGGGCACTAGGTTTTTAAAGCCTTTTATGGATGAGTATATGTTAAAAACACATAAGCAAATTCAAAATGTCAGAACAAAGCTTGAAGCAAAGTTTGATTCGCTGGCAAGGGAACTCCAGGAAGAATTCCAATGTCTGAAAGGAGATATGAAACAGGTGAAAGCCAGAGTAGATTGTATGGAGCATAAATTGGAAAAGACAAACTCTTTATGTGAAGTTGAATTGGAAGAGATAATAATTCTTGAAGCTCAGATTAAAAATTAAGGATGGTGAAGGCCTTGGCCAAGTTAATTAATAAGGAGGAAAAAGAAATGGATATTGATTTGGACAAGATTTAAAGAATAAATTCCAGATTCACTGTCACAAGAAAGTTACTAAGGGATGTTTATTGTATAAACATAGTATAAGACTATGCCAAGGATTTTCCATCTTTGCCCCTGAAGTGACTCACTGACTGACTCATAGACTGATAAACTCTTCCTCTGACGATGGGTCAGCCAATTGATGCAACTGTTGAGGGGTCCTTTATTACATCATGAGTCTCGTCTGTCGGAGAAGTTTTTTCGATCTACAGCCCCCTGGGGGCTCTGCCGTGAGAGGGTGGGCCGGAGGCCGTTCCCATTGGATGAGATAATCAGGACCCTCCTACTGTCGCGGGAGGACAGTAGAGATACCAATAGTACATCAATGAACAAATGGCTGTGTTACATCTTTTGTGAAGTCCCCTGCTTGAGCTCCGTGCCTCCATCGCTGTATCTTGGAGATGTACATGACAGCGGATCTTCTTGCGCTGCGAGATTCCCCCCTCTTGCAGATGTGGCCCTCCTCACTACCGAGGGCCCACCTCAAGGACGGGTTTTGGGACCCAGAGAGGTGGCATGTGCAAACTAGGGGATTGAGGGGTTTTCTATCAAAATTTTTAGTCAAATTTTTAAGGGGTCCCAGGGAGGGGGAGGGTCAGATTGGAATTCGGGTTGTGGGTATGGGGGATAACCCACAAGGGGGAGGGTCGGGTCTGGCAGTGAAGTGTGGTGTGGGGGGTGGGGGACCCGGGGTCAAGGGGGGGGTTAGAGCTTGTCCGGATGGTTTTTTGAACATCAGTACTGTAGGTGGGAGGGGTAGATATGGCGGGAGCAGGGGGCCATATCGTGTTAGGGGAGTGCACACTCGCTGTCTACGAGCAGTGGCGTGCTCCGGCCCCCAAGGCTCTACTCGCTCCTCAGGTTGCATAGACCCTCAGGACCCAGGCCTTCGGCTGATGCTGTGCAATGCCAGGTCCATAGTAAATAAAGCCCCCCTCATCTGTGATCTTGTTCAGGAGGGGGGTACGGAGACCTGGTTGGGCCAGGAAGGGGGGGTTCCCCTCGTTGAAATGTGCCCGCCAGGTTTCCAAACATTCCATCAGCCGAGGTCACAGGGGAGGGGCGGGGGGGGTAGCGGTTATCATTAAAGAAGGTCTGAGACCGAGGGAGGCCACTGTTACTCAGACGGCCGGCTGTGAATCCCTTTTTGTGAAATGGGGTCATGGGGTTCAGATGGGTTTGCTGATCATGTACCTGGCTCCCTGCCACCTGGCAACAGCCCTGCCCGAGCTACTCAACGTCATCGCCGTGGTGGCGGTTGATACCCCTAGGCTTATGGTCATGGGGGATTTCAACCTGCCGTCCGTGGGTGAGACGTCGGAGATGGCTCGGGAGTTCATGGCTTCCATGACAGCTATGGACCTGACCCAGTTAATTCATGGCCCTACCCACACAGGGGGAAACACGCTGGATCTGGTTTTTGTCTCTGGACAGTGGTCGAGGGATCTTGAGATAGGGGATATAGTTACTGAACCCTTGTCATGGTCAGATCACTCTCTCCTTCATCTTGACTTTCGAACCGCTGCACCCCACCGCAGGGAGGCGGAGCCGGTAAGATGGCTCCGCCCCAGGCACCTGATGGAACCTGACAGATTCCAGACGGAGCTTGGGCCATTTCCTGAGGTTCTGGCACATGCCTCGACTGGAGACCTGGTGGCCGCCTGGGAGAGGGCGGCTGCTGGAGCTCTGGATCGGGTCGTGTCTTTGCGGCCTCTGACCCAGCGCCAATCTCAATTGGCTCCTTGGTTTACCGAGGAGCTGAGGGAGTTGAAGCGCCGGAAAAGACACCTAGAGAGAAGTTGGAGGGCCAGTCTTTCTGAATCTGACCAGACACTAGTAAGATCCCACATTAGGAATTACTTAGTGGCGATAAAAGCAGCAAAATGTAGCTATTTTGCTGCTCTTATTACATCATCAGATAATCGCCCAGCTGTCCTCTTTAGGGTGACCCGCTCCCTGCTCCATCAGGAAGCACGGGAGGACCCCTTGGAGGGTAGAGCCAAGGATTTTGTTCAGTATCTGTATGACAAAATCACTCAGATTCAGGAAGATTTGGACTCCGACTGGGTAGTCTCAGGGGGAGAGACAGGGGCAGGTCTTGAGAATGTTATCTGGGATGAGTTTGATCCTGTGACCCCTGAGGACGTGGACAGGATTCTGGGTAGACTGAATGCGACCACTTGTTTATTGGACCCGTGTCCTTCCTGGTTAGTACTGGCTTCCCGGGAAGTGACACGAAGCTGGCTCCAGGGGATTATAAATGCTTCGCTGGGTGAGGGTGACTTTCCCGCCGCCTTGAAAGAGGCGGTGGTGAGGCCTCTCCTCACGAAGCCTTCCCTGGACCCGGAAATGTTGGTAAATTATCATCCGGTCTCCAACCTTCGCTTTGTGGCGAAGGTTGTTGAGAGTGTGGTCGCGCAACAGCTCCCCCAGCACCTGGATGAAACGACGTATCTGGATCCGTTCCAGTCGGGCTTCAGGCCCAGGTACAGCACAGAAACGGCATTGGTCGCATTGGTTGATGATCTCTGGAGGGCTCGGGACAGGGGGTGCTCCTCTGTCCTGGTCCTGTTAGATCTCTCAGCGGCTTTTGATACCATCGACCATGGTATCATGCTGCACCGGTTGGAAGAGTTAGGGGTGGGAGGCACTGTGTTGCAGTGGTTCTTCTCCTTTCTCTCTGACCGGTCGCAGTCTGTGTTGACAGGGGGACAGAGGTCGACCCCGAGGCCCCTCATATGCGGGGTGCCGCAAGGGTCGGTCCTCTCGCCTCTCCTGTTCAACATTTATGTGAAGCCGCTGGGCAAGATCATCCGTGGTTTCGGGGTGGAGTACCATCAGTACACTGACGACACCCAGCTGTACATCTCCACCCCGGAACACCCCAACGATGCCCTTGAAGTGATGTCCCAGTGCCTGGAGGCCGTACGGATCTGGATGGGGAGGAACAGGCTCAGGCTCAACCCATCCAAGACCGAGTGGCTGTGGTTTCCGACGTCCCGATATAGTCAGTTGACGCCATCACTGACTATTGGGGGCGAATCATTGGCCCCCATGGAGAGGGCTCGCAACTTGGGCGTCCTCCTGGATTCACAGCTGTCTTTAGAAGACCACTTGACAGCCGTGACCGGGAGGATTTTTCATCAGGTTCGCCTGATTCGCCAGTTGCGTCCCTTTCTGGATTGGGACTCGTTACGCACGGTCACTCATGCCCTTGTCACCTCCCGCCTGGACTATTGCAACACTCTCTACATGGGGCTCCCCTTGAGGAGCACCCGGAGGCTCCAACTGGCGCAGAGTGCGGCTGCGCGGGTGGTAATGGGAGCGACATGGCGTTCCCATGTAACACCCCTCCTGCGCGAGCTACACTGGCTCCCGGTGGTCTTCCGGGTGCGCTTCAAGGTTCTGGTTACCACCTTTAAAGCGCTCAATGGCTTAGGACCTGGGTACTTGCGGGACCGCCTACTACCACCAATAGCCTCCCACTGGCCGGTACGCTCCCATAGAGAGGGGCTCCTCCGGGTGCCGTCAGCCAAACAATGCCGACTGGCGGCCCCCAGGGGAACAGCCTTCTCTGTGGGGGCACCTACTATCTGGTACGAGCTCCCCCCAGAGATACGGAGGATCCCGGATCTGCGCACCTTCCGCCGCGCTTTAAAGACCTTACTATTTCACCAGGCGGGCCTGGATTAATTTTCTCCCTCTTTCATAAAAGATTTTTAATTTTTAAATATCTTTTAGTATTTTATACATTCAATTTTAAATTGGTTTTAAAAGTTTGGGGTTTTAAATTTGTCGGGGCCAAAATTATTTAATTTGATTTTATTCTACTTTTAAATTTTGTATGTATGTGTTTTATTGTTTGGCTGTGCACCGCCCTGAGTCCTTCGGGAGTAGGGCGATATAGAAATAATAAATAAATAAATAAATAAATAAATAAATAAATAAATAAATAAATAAATAAATAAATAAATAAATTGTATAAGAAGTATAAGAGATCAGGTTCTGGACTGCCATTTTAAACACAGATTGAGAATAAAAAATATAGATATTATTGTTCTGAAGGAAATTCCAGTTTGAATTCCTTACTGACATCTTGAAGCAGAGAAAAATTTATTCCATTAGGAGACTGAGACTGAATTCAACACAGAAAGCTAAAGACTTTTTGATCAAACATAAATTAATTTCAGCTCCAGATGGAGCTGAATGGGTATAGGAAAAAAAATCAGTGGTTGAACAAGCTTAAAATGGTGGCATTGAAGAAGATGATGTAGCAGAAAGAAAAAGAAGGAAAGAAGAAGATGTGGCCAAGATAGTTGTTCCGGAATCTACTATGTTGCTTAAAGGTGGAGATTAAGTTTATCATATGGAATATTAGTGGAGCAAATGCCCCATCTAAGCATAAAAATATTTCATTATTTGAGGAAACTTAATGTTGATAGAGTCTGTCTCCAAGAAACACATATCAAGAAACAAGATAAGAAGTATTTGACAAATAAACAACTAGGGGATGAATTTATATCAGCTGGTGTAAAAAAGATCAATGCAATTGTCTTATATATAGAACCCCAGTTTAAACCCATGCTACTTATAGCAGATGAATATGGTAGATTTGTAGTAGTGGAAATTGAACTCAGTGGAATAAAGTCAATAGTGATGGATGTGAATAGGCCAAATGATAATAAAAGCAATTTTTTTAATATTTAATGGACCAGTTACTTCCCTTTTCATATGGAAACTGGCTTATGATGGGGGATTGGAATTGAATGACTACACCAGCATTGGATAGAACATCTATCAAAGAGATTAAACCCTCACAGGGTAAATTATCAAAGATTTTCTTTGAGATGATGGACAATCTATATATAAAAATATATATAGATATAAAAATGGAGATGCCAGAGAATATATCTTTTTTTCTGAAAGACATAAATCTTTTTCAAGGATTGACATTATATGGCTATCTAACAATCTCACAAATAAAATTCTGAAATTTTATTTCAAATAAAATTTGAAGCCGCTGCCCTCTCAGCAATTACTGATTGGATAAATTTAACGGAGGATAGGATATTAAATATTGAAGGATATGGTCTGGTCTACGGCTGGCATGCTTATTTATTGTATGATAAGAAAGTAGATAAGACCTTTAAAAGTCATATATTAAGAAATGCTCTATTGCGTGTCTGGAAAAAGTATCAATATAAATTAAACAATAAGTTACCAATATGGACAGTACCCAGACACGCGATAGAGAATATAAATTTGGAGCAAAAGCAGGATAAGACTATGTACAAGGAACTCCTTTATAAAGAAGGAGTTAGATTACAATTAAAATCTATGGAGCAATTAAGAGAAGAAGGAATAATTAGAACTTGGTTTCAGTATGGGCAGCTGCAGGCCAGATGGAAAGAAGATCAAAAAATTGGTATTTTGCAGCAGGATGAGAATTTGATAAAACAAATAAGAGACAAAAGTCAAATGCATATAAAAAGGTTGTATAATGTGTTAGTGGAAATAGATTCAGAAACAGAGCTAGTCAAGGACTGTATGATATAATGGGCACAAAATATAGGAGAATCAATAATGATGGAAACATGGGAAAAGATATGGGTTAGAAATGTAAGATTTACACAAGCCCAAAACTTAAGAGAGAATTTTTATAAAATGTTTTATAGATGACATTTAGATCCAAAAAAACTAGCCTGTATGTATCCAAACTTACAACCTAAGTGCTAGTGATGCGAGTGTGAAGATGCTACATATTTTCATATATGGTGGATATGTAAAAAAATTAAGGCTTTTTGGATAAAAATATGGTGGATTATTCAAAATATTTTAAAGAAAAAGATTAAATTTACACCACATTTTTTTTGTTGGGAATAGTTATGGATTGTACTGTAATAGAGACTAAGTTGGTTCTGAATTTAATAACAGCTGCCAGGTTATTGGTGGCACAGTATTGGAAGAAGGAAGATCCACCTACTATTGAGGAATGGACACTAAAAGTCGTGCATTTGGCGGAAATGGCAAAAATTTCATCATATCTTAAAGACCATTCAAATGAAAGATACATATCGGAATGGAGAAGATGGATCGACTATATTCAAAACAAGTATCAGACTAAGAAGATTCATATAGCTTATGAATGAAACATTTTCAATCTTTAGTTTATGTTTATAAGGTTTTGAGCTATAAGGAGTTAAAGACCTAGAGAGAATGTAAAGTCAATAATTTGTTAGCATGGTGACTTCCGGTTTTTCTGGCTCCGGTGAAGACGGTGCCTTTTTTAAGGTCCGCCAGCCCCGCCGTTTGTAGAGCCGCTTCGATCGTGAGAAGCGGCTTGAAAACTCCAGAATCTGTAGGATTTGAAGGAGAGAGTTGGCAAGGCGCAGGTTGAGCCCCTGTGAGCCCCCAGAAGTCTGCTACTGGGGAGGAAACAGGCGCGGCTCCCTTTCAACTTGCGAAGACTCCAGACGGCGTGGGACGACTCTGCTTTCTGCAGAGCAGGCCGGCAGCAGCAAACAAATCAATTGAATTTAACCCTACCAATTAACGGGGAAAAAAAACCTGAACCCTGAAACCAAGGAATTGCAAGTATTTTCCTTTCTTCGTGATTTCTTGATCTGATTAAAAATTTAAATGAGTGGAAGCAGCTTGAAAAGATGGCGCCGCTCCAGCGCTAACAAGTTAACAAGCTGAAAGGGAAAGTGACTTTCTAAAGCCATTCTAATAAGTTACATTGTAGCGCTGTTTGTTACGAGCACAGGAGAAGAGGGGTGAAAAAATCCCTTTCTAAAATAAGCTGACTTCATACAAGTTTACTTCTAATTTGACTAAAGCTGGGGGATTTTTTTAGAGGACTTTGTGGTGCTGGAAGAAGAAAAAGGATTTCTCTTTTTAGAAAATCTAACTCACGTGGCAAAATGGCTTCTAAAAAGCAGGAAAGCAAGGCAACAGGGGGGATCTCCCACACATAAGCCTGAAGAGCAGTTTGATTTTGAAAGTTTAAAAAAATTTATCACGCAGGCTTTGGATGATAAATTTCAAAAATCTCAACAGGAAATTAAGCAGGAAATTACTGAAATGAAAAATTTGGTGAAAGAGAATTATGACAAGGTGACTGATAAATTATCAAACGCAGTTTCTGGCCTGTCAGAAATTATTATCAAAGTGGATTCCAAATTGGAAGAATTTAAATCAGAAGTGAATGTCAAAATAAAGGATACTGATTTTAAAATTTCTGATGTGGATAATAAAATGCAGAGAGTTGAAGACGAAATCACGATGATGAAATTCCGGTCTATGGAATTTGCCATAAGAATTAGAGGGATTAAGGAGAGTGACCGGCAAGATCTGAGACAGGTTTGCGCTGATGCCTTGGCTGTGTTGTTAAAAATTAATCCTGATGAGATCTTTTACAAAATAGATAAAATTTACAGAGTGAATTCATGGGTGGCCAGACAAAGACAACTACCAAGAGATGTGGTGATATATTTCACAGATAGAAGAATGAGAAATGATATTCTGCAAAAATCTTTCCTTTCCTCTGTGCAAGTTGAGGGAACTCAGGTTGGAATTTATAAAGAACTACCACCAAAGATGCTGAAAGATAGAAAAGATTTTGGTTTTTTAGTAAAGGAATTAAACAAATTAGAGATTCCATTCAGGTGGGATGCTCCAACGGGCATAATTTTGAAGTATCAGGGGGAAAGACATCGACTGAATACTGTTGAAAAAGCGGAATATTTTTATTATAATGTTTTCAAGGAGAGATCACCATCTCCACGTTCATCTACTGTATTGGAGATAAAGGAGAGTGAGAAGGAGAAGCAACCCCAGCAAGAGTTGGAAGTGCAGCTTAAGCAGATTGAATCAGACCCAACAGAAGCGCAGGGTGCTGTAGGAGGTTTTCTGGAGGAGCCCCTGTTAGAATCTTCTCCAATTCTGACTACAAGAGATGTGGCATTGGACCTAGAGCGTATGGCTGAAGCTAAAGACCAGCGAATAACTCGTGCAGTTTCAAAACAACTTAAAGAAAAACAATTGCAAGAAAGAGCTATGGCACAACAATATAAAAAAGGAGCTAAGAGTACTACAGAACAAAGGGAAGCCATGGGGAGAGCAAAGTCGGCGGCCTCGGAAGACATCCGGCAATCTTGCTCGTTGCTTCAAAAAGGTATGCATGATGGTTAAGTTTTTGTCTTGGAACGTGAATGGACTGAACTCACCGCAGAAAAGGAAGAAAATATTTACATATTTACAACAATTTAATAATGATATAATTTGCTTACAAGAAACTCATATTAGAACGCAAGATCAAAAATATTTGATAAACTTAAAGTTAGGAATACATTTCATAGCCTCAAATTTGGAAAAAAAGAATGGCGTGGTTATTTATATAAATAAAAGATTATCAGCTAAAATTATAGAAGCAGATGAAGGTGGTAGGTTTGTAGCAATTGAACTCTGTACTGCATATGGCCAAATTCTTGTGATTGGGATTTATGCTCCTAACCAACAGCAGGATCACTTTTATAAAACTTTGCATACTAAAATATTGCAATGGGACTATAGATCAATTTTGATTATGGGAGATTGGAATGGAGTAATTGATTCCAAACTAGACAAAAAAAGTCTGGCGAAGTCAAAGATTAGACTACCACAAACTTTTTTTGAAATGAAAGAAGATTTGGAACTAAAGGATGTTTGGAGAATACATAACTTAAAAGACTTGGACTATACTTTCTTTTCTGATAGACACAGATCTTTTTCAAGGATTGATTTTATTTTAGTATCAAATGATTTACTTGTTAAAACAAAAAGGACTAAAATCTTTCCAAGAACTTTATCTGATCATAGTCCAGTATGGATAGAAATCGAGACTGCAAAAATTGAGAGAAGATCATGGAGACTAAATGAAAATCTGTTTAGATATGAAAAAAATATAACAGAACTTAAGAAGCAGATGAAAGAATTTTTTGATATTAATTTGAACAAGGGTACCCCTATTGAAATTGTGTGGGACGCGAGTAAAGCATATATGAGAGGGGTACTCATCCATATGAACTTTAAACATAAACTGAATAGACAAAAGAAAAGATCTGAAATTAAAGTAGAAATAAAGAAAAAAGAACAGTTACTTATTAAAAATCCAACCGATGAAAGAACACGTAGTGCTATAAAACTTTTGAAAGACCAATTCCAAATGCTTATGGCGGACCAAGTTGCAACAAATTTACAATATGCAAAGCATAATACATTTTGTAATGCTAATAAACTGGGCAGATGGCTGGCTTATACTTTAAGGAAGAAGCAGAGTATGCGGACCATCGACTGTATTGATATTGGAGGGACAGAAATTTATCAACAAAAATTAATTAAAGAAGTTTTTGTAGATTACTATACTAAACTATATGCTAAAGAAGACATACAGAATGGACTTATAGAAAAATATCTAGAAAATAAAAGAGTTACAAAAGTTACTAATCAACAAAAGGAAAGACTGAATCATCCTATAACAGCTGAGGAGATAATTGCAGCAATAAAACAACTGAAAACTGCCAAAGCTCCGGGAACAGATGGCTTGACTGCAGTGTATTATAAAACTTTGCAAGCAGAAATGGTGGAACAACTTAGAGACTTATTTTGTAATATACAACAAGGGGGTAAAATACCCCCATCATGGAAAACAGCTTATATCTCTTTGATACCAAAAGAGCAAGCAGGTCCTAAAAAACCGGAAAATTATAGGCCAATATCTCTTCTGAATAATGACTACAAAATTTATGCAAAAGTATTAGCCAACAGGTTGATGCCAGTAATTAAAGAGGTGATTCATGATGATCAAGCGGGATTTATAGAGGGTAGATATATGAAGGACAATGTAAGGCAAGTGATAGATTTATTGGAATATCTTGAGAAGAATAAACAGATCCCTGCAGTGCTGGCTTTTTTGGATGCGGAGAAAGCCTTTGACAGAGTGGATTGGAATTTTCTATTAAAGACTTTGGAAAAAATGGACTTTGGGGATCAATTTATATTGGCGGTTTCAGCAATTTACCAAGAGCAAAAGGCACAGATTATTATTAATGGAAGTTTGACAACAGACTTTAAAATTGAAAAAGGTACAAGACAAGGCTGTCCGTTATCCCCTTTGCTATTTATTTTAACATTAGAAGTCTTGTTGAATATAATAAGGGATTCGACTAGCTTGAAAGGTATAGTGATAAGGCAAGAAGACTACAGAATAAGGGCATTTGCAGATGATCTGGTTGTTACCCTAACACAGCCGGTGGAATCAATAATCCTGATGAAAGACATTATAAAAGATTATGGTACAGTATCAGGATTTAGACTGAACCAGAAAAAAACTAAGATGATAGTCAAAAATATTACACAAGACCGAAAACATGAACTTGAAAAGAGGGCAGGTTTTGAGATTGTTTCAAAGGTTAAATATTTAGGAGTTCAGGTTGCAGAATCTAATATGAAACTGATTCAAAATAATTATGAGGTGTTGTGGCGAGAGGTACAAAAAGACATGGAGACATGGAAAAAACTGCAGCTTTCTTTACTTGGAAGAATAGCAGCAGTGAAGATGAACATTTTGCCAAGATTTCTTTTTTTGTTCCAAATGATTCCGGTGCTTAAAAGTGATAAACAATTGAAAGAGTGGCAAACTGGAGTGAATAAGTTTGTCTGGAACGAGAAAAAACCGAGAGTGAAATTGAAAATTATGCAAGATGTTCCGGAAAGGGGAGGTCTTAAACTTCCAAACCTACAGTTATATTATGAAGCAGCAGCTTTGACTCAAGCAAGCGATTGGTTTGGAAGGAAAAAGACTGGAATATTGAATATAGAAAGTTTTGATCTCGAATTTGGTTGGCACGCTTACTTGTTTTATGAAAACAAAGTGGATAAAGTATTTAAAAGTCATATACTTAGAGATTCTCTGATGAGAGTATGGAAGAAGCACCGAATCAAATGGGATTATAAAATACCGTTGTGGCTGGATCTTGGTCATATTATTTGGAATACAAATATAATGTCACTCGGGGGGTTTTTATATAAAGAGGTTCTTTTTACAGATGCGGGCAGATGGCAACTGAAGACACTACAGACACTGTTGGCTGAAGGGATTAACTTAACTTGGCTACAATACAATCAACTTCAACTGAGATGGAAAGAGGACCAAAAAACTGGTATTATGTTGCATGAGGAAGAGTTGGTTAGACATATAAAAGAGAAAGGTCCAATGCATATCAAAAGGCTATATAATGTTTTGTTAGAAAGGGACTCAGAAACTGAATTGGTTAAAGATTGCATGATTAAATGGGCACAGAATTTTGCAGAACCAGTAATGTTGGAAACATGGGAGAAAATATGGGTTCAGAATGTTAAATTTACGCAATCGCAGAATTTGAGGGAAAATTTTTATAAGATGTTGTACAGATGGCATTTAGATCCCAAGAAATTATCCTGTATGTATCCTAATGTTCAGCCAAAATGTTGGAGATGTGATTGTTTAGATGCTACATATTATCATGTTTGGTGGAATTGTAAGAAAGTTAAGGCTTTTTGGATAAAAATATGGTGGGTTATGCAGAATGTTTTGAGGAAAAAAATTCCATTTTCTCCACAATTGTTTTTATTGGGTATAGTAAAGGGTTTTACACTGGATGAAATCAAGTTGATGTTGTACATGATAACTGCAGCGAGATTATTGATAGGTAAATATTGGAAAAATGAAGCTTTACCCACTATCGAAGAATGGACTTTGAAGATGGCCAGTTTTGCGGAGATGGCGAAGATCTCAGCATATTTAAAAGATCGCTCACAAGAGACTTATGAATGGGAATGGAAAAAATGGATAGATTATGTGCAGAACAAATATCAAGTTAGAAAGTACCAAGTAGTTTTTCATTGAAAGTATTATATAAAAATAGAAATGTATGAAAACTGTGAAGATAAAAAAAATTTTAAGGGGGTCTGAGGGGTTCAAGTTTTATAAAAAGGGGATTTTGATGGGATTATATTTTGTGGAAGTCAGGGGGGAGGGTTAGGGGGGGTTTGGGGGGTTAGGGTGGGGTGTGGGGGGTGGGATGGGGGGGAAATGGGGTGAAAATGTAATTGTAAAACTTTTGCAATAAAAAAAATAATAATTTGTTAGCATATTTTAGTTTTATGTTTGTGAATGCTATACCCTGTGCTTGTTCTGGGAAGTCTAGGGAGGGGGGTTGGGGGGAAGGGGAGGGGGAAAGGATGGGTGGGAGGGCAAGGGAGGAGGGATGGGGGGAGGGGGGAAGGGGGGGAGAAAATGTTTGTATTTCCTATAAAACTTTTCAATAAAAAAAAGAGTGACAAAGACAAAGAATTGTAGACCAATTTCATTACTCAACAAGGATTACAAACTCTTTGCAGCCAGTTTGGCAGAAAGACTAAAGAAGATTTTACAGGCATATATAAATGAATACCAAGTGGGTTTTCTGCCAAGAAGACAGCTAAGTGATATTGTGAGGACTGTCTTAAATATTATTGAATACTTACAATATCCCAATAAGAAACAGGCAGCTTTAATATTTTTAGAAGAATAGAATAGAATAGAATAGAATAGAATAGAATAGAATAGAATAGAATAGAATAGAATAGAATAGAATAGAATAGAATAGAATAGAATAGAATTACAGTAATGCCCTTACACATACATACAGGTGAAACTCGAAAAATTAGAATATCGTGCAAAAATTCATTTATTTCAGTAATACAACTTAAAAGGTGAAACTAATATATGAGATAGACTCATTACATGCAAAGCAAGATAGTTCAAGCCTTGATTTGTCATACTTTTGATGATTATGGCTTACAGCTCATGAAAACCCCAAATTCACAATCTCAGAAAATTAGAATATTGTCAAAAGGTTCAATATTCTAGGATCAAAGTGTCCCACTCTAATCAGCTAATTAAGCCATAACACCTGCAAAGGGTTCCTGAGCCTTTAAATGGTCTCTCAGTCTGGTTCAGTAGGAATCACAATCATGGGAAAGACTGCTGACCTGACAGTTGTGCAGAAAACCATCATTGACACCCTCCACAAGGAGGGAAAGCCTCAAAAGGTAATTGCAAAAGAAGTTGGATGTTCCCAAAGTGCTGTATCAAAGCACATTAATAGAAAGTTATGTGGAAGGGAAAAGTGTGGAAGAAAAAGGTGCACAAGTAGCAGGAATAACCGCAGTCTGGAGAGGATTGTCAGGAAACGGCCATTCAAAAGTGTTGGGGACTTTCACAAGGAGTGGACAGAGGCTGGAGTCAGTGCATCAAGAACCACCACACACAGACGGATCCTGGACATGGGCTTCAAATGCCGTATTCCTCTTGTCAAGCCGCTCCTGAACAACAAACAACGTCAGAAGCGTCTTACCTGGGCTAAAGAAAAAAAGAACTGGTCTGTTGCTCAGTGGTCCAAAGTCCTCTTTTCTGATGAGAGTAACTTTTGCATCTCATTTGGAAACCAAGGACCCAGAGTCTGGAGGAAGAATTGAGAGGCACACACTGCAAGTTGCTTGAAGTCCAGTGTGAAGTTTCCACAGTCTGTGTTGATTTGGGGAGCCATGTCATCTGCTGGTGTTGGTCCACTGTGCTTCATTAAGTCCAGGGTCAATGCAGCCGTCTACCAGGAGATTTTGGAGCACTTCATGCTTCCTTCCGCAGACGAGCTTTATGGGGATGCTGACTTCATTTTCCAGCAGGACCTGGCACCTGCCCACACTGCCAAAAGTACCAAAACCTGGTTCAATGACCATGGGATTACTGTGCTTGATTGGCCAGCAAACACGCCTGACCTGAACCCCATAGAGAATCTATGGGGCATTGCCAAGAGAAAGATGAGAGACATGAGACCGAACAATGCAGAAGAGCTGAAGGCCGCTATTGAAGCATCCTGGTCTTCCATAACACCTCAGCAGTGCCACAGGCTGATAGCATCCATGCCACGCCACATTGAGCAGTAACTGATGCAAAAGGGGCCCAAACCAAGCACTGAGTACATATGCATGCTTATACTTTTCAGAGGTCCGATATTGTTCTATGTACAATCCTTGTTTTATTGATTTCATGTAATATTCTAATTTTCTGAGATTGTGAATTTGGGGTTTTCATGAGCTGTAAGCCATAATCGTCAAAATTATGACAAATCAAGGCTTGAACTATTTTGCTTTGCATGTAATGAGTCTATCTCATATATTAGTTTCATCTTTTAAGTTGCATTACTGAAATAAATGAACTTTTGCACAATATTCTAATTTTTCGAGTTTCACCTGTATATTTATATCTCTATTTCACTTTATGGATTTAATGATTTTATTTTTGTATCTTGTGGCTCATGTGTTTCTGCCTCTGCAAGTCCTCACATGTTTTGAAGTTGTTCACATATGTGACTGTCTTACTATCATTATGAAATTAGTCACTTTTCTCTTCCAAATCCTATGGGACTCCATGAAAATAGGAGCAACTAACATAGAAAAATGGTATTTATTATTCCCATCCTATTCCAACCCATGGGTGGGAGCCCAAAGCTCTGTGAGTTGATTTGTTAGTATCAAGTATGTTGCACTCCCTAGTTTTGTCTGAAAAACAGAAGGCAGAACTATCTGATCTACTTCAAAGATCTTGTAGCAGACAGAGGTATTTGTACACAGAAAGAAGACACTCATGGAAGATGTTAGTATTGGTGGAGTTACTCTTAATAGTATTGCCTGGTGTGGTGTGCAAGAATCCTAGCCTTCAATGTGACCTTAATGAGCCTCTTCCTATTCAGCACACCTATCATCAGCTCGGAGACATTAATATTGCTGGCATCATTTCTGCCTTCTTTACAACTTCTAATCCAATTAAGTTCATTCAAGATCCTTCTCAGGCATTTTATGATGGAGTTATGTAAGTACATCATTAATTTATTGTCAAGATCTGAGTTTTGCTGGTAAATCACATGATGCTCTATTTTCCTCTAATGGCAAAAACTCCAGAAAAGAACATCTAAATTAGGATGACCGTCTGTCAGGTTTTGATGCTATCTCAAAATAAATGAATTTCCAAACCACTGATATTTGAGGAAATTTTCTCTTTATTGAGCATAGTGATCTGTCCCTGGCTCTTTCGCGGTCAGCACTGACCTTTACCCCCCAAGCCCTCCCTTTCCGATCCCCAATTCTCTGCGTCTCATTGGCTATCTTCCAAGCCACTCTCCTCATCCCATCTCCATCAGATCACAGGAATGTCCCCCCACTTCCATCTCCGAGGAGACAGAATCTTCAAAGGGATTAAGTAGGTAAAAGTTCAAGCTTTTCCTCTCCTTTTCATATGTCAGCGCTTTTTATTTTATGTAAAGTCATATTTTTCTTCAGTTTGCAATTAAAGTTGAAATAGTCACATTAGGGATCAAATTTGCATTTATAACAAATCACATCTAAATATCTATTAATATACAGGTATGTATGGCTCTATTTATGAAGCTGTAACTACAATTGAGAAAGGCTAAGCACATATTTCCCATGATAAGTTTTCTCATTGATATTTCTGGAACCAAAATGTAGCAATTTCCTTCTGCATATAAGCTGTGGTTTCGTAGTGGACAATTCTCATATACTAGAACATAGAAATAAGAGTTATTAAATACAATCCACAAGATATGCTGGACTGAAGGATTGCAAGGCACATAAAGTGAAACAGGCCTTTCTTAATGTATTTTTTAAAATTGTTTTACAGAATAGTTTTTCAGAATTACCAGCATATCCTGGCTTTAGCATTTACTATAAAACAGATTAATGAAAATCCTCAGATCCTACCCAACATCACGCTGGGCTTCCACATTTTTAACAGCAATTTTAGTCCAAGCTGGACTTACTTTGCCTCAATGATTCTGCCTTTCACTCAGAGAAAATTCATCCCTAACTACAAGTGTGGGATCACAAATACTTTGGCTGCAGTCATTGGGGCACCTGATATCTCTCTTCACATGGGAACTATATTGTGCAACTACAAAGTTCCTCAGGTAAGATTTGTTGTAGATATACTTTATGCCATAGCTCTAAAGACATCTATATGCTTCTCTCTGTATAAAGGAGAGACTCTTTGGATAAGTAGATATTATTTTTGCTTGATAAAGTTGGCATAATAGTATGAGTAGTCATAAGTCTGAACAGATGGTGAGGCTATTTGACATAGCAAATTTTAGATATTGAATTAAAGTTCAAATCTGAAATATTCACAATGAGGCTACTTCCACAAAGATGTATTTAATGATACTTCAGGAGTGACATCTTGTCGATATTTTCTAATAAACACAACTAGATGCATAATGTTTCAGTATATAAAGATACCCAAAGACTCAAATGAATGTAGACAGTTTCAGAGGCTCACATAGACCTTTGTAATTGCATATGTTTACCTTTCTGTAGTTGATATATGGCTCTGCTCCAGTCATGGATAAAGACACTCAAGCAGTTTTCTTCCAACAAATGTTTCCGAATGAATCCCATCAATGTAAGGGCCTCCTGCAGCTATTGGTCTATTTTAGATGGATCTGGATTGGAATTCTTATAGTAAAGGATGAAAAAGGAGAGAAATTCCTCCAGGAGGTGCTCCCCACATTTTCTGACTATGGCATCTGCATTGAATTCATAGTAGAGTTACCAAATGTAGCATTTTATAGTGATTTTACTGATACCATGGATGAAGGATTGCATATATACCATGTTCTCATGAACAGCACAGCCAACGTGATAATCTTATATGGTGAAACTCAGTCCATATCAGTCCTGAGAAGTTTCCTCCAGTTTTCTGAAGTGGAGGACATTCCAAAGAAGACTAAGATCTGGCTCATAACAGCTCAAACAGATTACACTTCAGTTGCCTTTCATAAATCTTGGGATATCCATTTCCTACATGGGGCTTTATCCTTTGCAGTTCACACAAAGGAGGTCCAAGATTTCCAAGAATTTATTCAAAACTTGAATCCAAACAACAACAACCAGCATGATCATTTTCGAAAAGATTTTTGGGAACAGGCATTCGATTGTTTCTTCCCAAACTCAAAAACTGAGACCTCTGAGAAGAAATGTACTGGACAGGAGAGGCTTGAGACTCTTCCCACATCTGTGTTTGAGACACTAATGAGTGGTCAGAGTTACAATATTTACAATGCAGTCTATGCTGTGGCACATGCTTTGCAATCTCTGCACATATACAAATCCAGAGAAACAGCAATCGTGAAAGGAGGGAGGAAACAGTTTCATAACCAAATGAGATGGCAGGTAAGTTTGTGGTGCAGAAACCACCATATCTGCAATGGGAAGATGTGTTTTTTGAGAGATTGCCACTAGGTTTAAATGTGAGATATAGAGTAACAGATTTACCAACTAAAAACTTTTTATGCTTATATTAAAATTGTAAGTTGCATTCTAAAAAATTTTAACCACATCTCTTAGAATATACTTCTGTCCATAAAATTAACTGCCTCTAAAGCCCAAAATTTAGAATGGCATATGGCAATTCCTCCAAGCTGGTTATTTCTTGTTTCATACCTATAGACAAAATCTTGCCAGACTGAACACTTTAACATATGTGTCTACTACGTAATTTGTGAATTATTCAGGAAGGGGAGTTTTCATTTTCTTTCTCTCACACATAATTTTAGAACTGAGTTGCCTTTTACTTGTCTGAAATACATCTCCTTCCTTTGGAGAATTCACCTCCTTAGTACATTCCATAAGTTCAGTCTATTAATAAATAGAATGAGGTGATCTATTCCATTCACCTGATGTGCAGTAGTTACTTTTTCTTCTGTCATTGGAATAATTGCTTTTAATCACACACAGTTCTTTAATTTATTTATTTAATTTATTTGTTTTATTAAATTTTTATACCACCCTTCTCCCGTAGGACTCAGGGCGGTGTACAGCCAAAAATAAAACCCACAACTATATAAAAGTTAAAAGACAATTTAAAAATATTAAATAATTTAGCCGAAAGAGCTAAAATAGAAACCACCCATTAAAATAGCATTTAGGCCACCTCCAGAGATCATCAACCAATGCGACCAATGCCATTTCCATGCTGTACCCAGGCCTGAAGCCTGACTGGTACGGATCTAGATAGACAGCTTCATCCAGGTACCGGGAAGCTGTTGCGCCACCACACTCTCAACAACCTTCGCCACAAAGTGAAGGTTAGAAACTGGACGATAGTTCACTAATATAGCCGGGTCCAGGGAGGGCTTCTTGAGGAGGGACCTCACCACCACCTCTTTCAAGGCAGAGGGGAAGAAACCCTCACTCAAAGAAGCATTAATAATCCTCTGGAGCCAGCCTCATGTAACCTCCCGGGTGGCCAGCACCAACCAGGAGGGACACGGGTCCAATAAACATGTGGCCGCATTCAGTCTACCCAGAACCCTGTCCACGTCCTCAGGAGTCACAAGGTCAAACTCCTCCCAGAGAACATTCTCAAGACCCACCTCCATCATTCCCTCTGAACCTACCCAGTCGGAGTCCAAACCCTCTCGAATCTGAGCGATTTTGTTATGCAGATATTGCTCAAAGTCCTCAGTCCTACCCTGCAAGGGGTCTTCCCGTGCTCCCTGATGAAGTAGGGAGTGGGTCACCCTAAACAGGGCGGCTGGGCAGTTATCTGCAGATGCAATCAGGGCAGAAAAATAGTTGGATTTTGCCGCTCTAATCACCACTAGTAGGTCTTAATATGAGACCTCACCAGTGTTCGGTCAGCGTCGGAATGGCTGGCCCTCCAACTGCTTTCTGGGCATCTTTTCTGGTGCTTCATCTCTCTCTCTCAGCTCCTTGGAAAACCAGGGAGCCAATTGAGGCCGGCACTGAGTCAGAGGCCGCAAAGGCATGACGTGATCCAAAGCTCCAGTGTCTGCCCTATCCCAGGTCGCCACTAGTTCTTCAGTCGAGCTGTGAGCCAGAGCCTCAGGGAATGGCCCAAGCTCCATCAGAAACCTATCAGGGTCCATCAGGTGCCTGGGACAGAACCATCTAGTCAGTTCCGTCTCCCTGCGTCGAGGGGTAGCAGTTCAAAAGTCCATACGAAGGAGAGAATGATCAGACCATGACAAGGGTTCGGCGACTAAATCCCTTATTTCTAGATCATTCTGCCACCGACCAGAGACAAAAAGCAAATCCAGAGTGTGTCCCCCCGTGGGGTAGGGCCTTGAACTAACTGGGTCATGTCCAAGGCCGTCATGGAAGCCATGAACTCCCAGGTTGTCATTGACGTTTCACCAACAGATGGCAGGTTGAAATCCCCCATAACCATAAGTCTGGGGGTATCAACCGCCACCCCGGCTATCACATCAGGCAGTTCGGGCAGAGCCGCTGCCACGCAGCAGGGAGCCAAGTACGTAATCAGCAGGCCTATCTGCACCCCATGACCCCACTTCACAAGGAGGGCCTCACATTTGGCTATTTGAGGTACAGTGGCCTCCTTCGGACATGCCTGCTTTTTTAGGCATTTCCAGATGAGGTCTTCCCAAACAATTCATGTGTGGAAGAGGAAGAACTGATAATTATATTGTGACATTCCTACTAGGAAAGTTTCAGGATGCTGAGATGTTCCCTTTCCATCAGGCGTCGGGTCCCCACCTCTTCACATACCATTAAAAAGTCATCTGTATTTGTACACACAGAAAATTATTATTATTATTATTATTATTATTATTATTATTATTATTATTATTATTATTATTATTATTATTATTATTATTATTATTATTAATTGAATTTGTATACCGCCCTACTCCCGAAGGACTCAGGGCGGTGAACAGCCAAATAAAATACATATAATACAAATGTTAAAAAACCATTAAAATACAATTAAATAATTGGCCCAGAAAATGAAATTTAAAACACCCCAAATTCATAAGACAAATTTAAAATTGAAGAATTTTAAAAATTTTAAAAAGTTTAAAAAAGTTTAAAAGAGAGGTTAGGCCAGGCTGGCCTACTGGAAAAGAAATGTTTTGATGGCACGGTGGAAAGCGCGCAGGTCCAGGATCCTCCGTATCTCCGGGGGGAGCTCGTTCCAGAAGGCTCTCCCCCTGGGGACCGCCTGTCAACATTGTTTGGCCGATGGCACCCTGAGGAGCCCCTCTCTATGGGAGCCTACTGGTCGGTGAGAGGCTACTGGTGGCAGAAGGCGGTCTCATAAATAACAGCAAAACATCCATAGTTTTAGAGCAAATGAATGGAGAAGAATGAGAACAACATTATATGCTTCCAGGAAAGGTGTTTTTAACATCTCAGGTGGCTTCATAAAAGAGGACCAAGGTAGAATGTTATTTTGAGCCTACTTTTTATGAGACATATCTACTCACAAGTGATGAAAGAATCATAGATTTAAAAGTGGATATTTAAGCCATCAGAACTAGCTCTTGCTTAGTGCAATATTTCAAATTCCAGCATCTCAGCAGTTGTTGATTCTGCCTCTCTATGAACACATCAAGTGAAAGAAAGGGCATTGTCTTTTCATCATCAATTCTCACTGCTTAATCTCTTCTATTGAGACTTTATTTCGTGGGTAGAATATAGTTTCTAAAAATAATTGTCCAGATTTATTTTAGATTTTACATTTTAAAAGTAAGTCTGTCTTTCATTATACTGTACATTTTACAGATCATCCTTACTTAACTATGTAATTAGGGGCTCAATTTCCATTGGTAAGTGATGCCAATTTCCTTTGGTAAGTAATAAAATATGCTGTCATTTGACCATGAACTTTAGCAAAAGCAATTCCGGCAGTTCCCAGTTACCAATGTTAAACAAGGACTGCACAGGTTTTTAAGCACCACATGGACTACAGTTTACAACTTACTTCCAACTTGTTTGAGAAAAGCCAGCAAGGAAGGTTTCAAATCATAATCATGTAACTTTGGGATGCTGCAAAACTCAGAAATCCAATGGCCAATTCCCAGTATTGTGATCATGTGACCACAGGCGTGTTGTGACAACTGGAATTTTAAGGAAGTCATAAGTACCATACATTTTGCAGTATTGGAATTTCAAATAATTGCTGAACAAGCAACCATTGAATGAGGACCACCTGTACTTAAGTATTTCTGTGTTGTCTCATATGTAGAGACCACCAAGACATTTTCAGCCCCAAAAGATAGACCAGACTGAGAAATCAACATCATGTAGGTCAGGACTAATTTTATTGCAAGAGCTATAGAACTGAATCTTGCAATGTGCTCAGCCCTCCATTGCATTCTCTTTGTTTGATATACAGGTGAAACTCGAAAAATTAGAATATCGTGCAAAAGTTTATTTATTTCAGTAATGCAACTTAAAAGGTGAAACTAATATATGAGATAGACTCATTACATGCAAAGTGAGATAGTTCAAGCCTTGATTTGTCATAATTTTGATGATTATGGCTTACAGCTCATGAAAACCCCAAATTCACAATCTCAGAAAATTAGAATATTACATGAAATCAATAAAACAAGGATTGTACATAGAACAATATCGGACCTCTGAAAAGTATAAGCATGCATATGTACTCAGTACTTGGTTTGGACCCCTTTTGCATCAATTACTGCCTCAATGCGGCATGGCATGGATGCTATCAGACTGTGGCACTGCTGAGGTGTTATGGAAGACCAGGATGCTTCAATAGCGGCCTTCAGCTCTTCTGCATTGTTCGGTCTCATGTCTCTCATCTTTCTCCTGGCAATGCCCCATAAATTCTCTATGGGGTTCAGGTCAGGCGAGTTTGCTGGCCAATCAAGCACAGTAATCCCATGGACATTGAACCAGGTTTTGGTACTTTTGGCAGTGTGGGCAGGTGCCAGGTCCTGCTGGAAAATGAAGTCAGCATCCCCATAAAGCTCGTCTGCGGAAGGAAGCATGAAGTGCTCCAAAATCTCCTGATAGACAGCTGCATTGACCCTGGACTTAATGAAGCACAGTGGACCAACACCAGCAGATGACATGGCTCCCCAAATCAACACAGACTGTGGAAACTTCACACTGGACTTCAAGCATCTTGCAGTGTGTGCCTCTCCATTCTTCCTCCAGACTCTGGGTCCTTGGTTTCCAAATGAGATGCAAAAGTTGCTCTCATCAGAAAAGATGACTTTTTTTCTTTAGCCCAGGTAAGACGCTTCTGATGTTGTTTGTTGTTCAGGAGCGGCTTGACAAGAGGAATACGACATTTGAAGCCCATGTCCAGGATCCGTCTGTGTGTGGTGGTTCTTGATGCACTGACTCCAGCCTCAGTCCACTCCTTGTGAAAGTCCCCAACACTTTTGAATGGCCTTTTCCTGGCAATCCTCTCCATCCTTGCTGCTTGTGCACCTTTTTCTTCCACACTTTTCCCTTCCACATAACTTTCTATTAATGTGCTTTGATACAGCACTTTGGGAACATCCAACTTCTTTTGCAATTACCTTTTGAGGCTTTCCCTCCTTATGGAGGGTGTCAATGATGGTTTTCTGCACAACTGTCAGATCAGCAGTCTTTCCCATGATTGTGATTCCTACTGAACCAGACTGAGAGACCATTTAAAGGCTCAGGAACCCTTTGCAGGTGTTATGGCTTAATTAGCTGATTAGAGTGGGACACTTTGAGCCTAGAATATGGAACCTTTTGACAATATTCTAATTTTCTGAGATTGTGAATTTGGGGTTTTCATGAGCTGTAAGCCATAATCATCAAAAGTATGACAAATCAAGGCTTGAACTATCTTGCTTTGCATGTAATGAGTCTATCTCATATATTAGTTTCACCTTTTAAGTTGCATTACTGAAATAAATGAACTTTTGCACGATATTCTAATTTTTCGAGTTTCACCTGTAGTATGGATTCTCTGAAATGTTTTCTCAATTCATATTTCTTGATCAAGGTTCAAGCTCTTCTTATTTGACTGTTGCCTTGATAGTGTCTCTCCCTCCTGTCATTTAAGACCATTTATATGATCTTCAGAAATGTAAATATTTCCACATTCATAACACATTAGCTGGAGGAGAAGGAGCCTGACTGCATTTGTCTCTTTGTAGATGACCAGGAATGGGGATATTAGAAATTGTAGCCCAATTCTGTATACGAGTATGATTGAAGGCATACCACTCCTCCAAGTGAAGTGATCCTGAACCCTGTCAAGGTTACCATAACTAAGCATGTCTTATAATCATTTTTCTCTCTGATTTGAATATAAGATAATATATTCAAATATATAAGACAATATCTAAATAAGACATATTGTAACCAGAAATGGGTTTGTATGTGTATATGTATGTATATCAGTGGTGTGTTGCTATCAGTTCTTCCTGGTTCTTGCGAACCGGTAGTGGAAATTTTGAGTAGTTCAGAGAACTGGTAAATACCACCTCTGCCTGGCCCCGCCCCCAATCTGAAATGAAATGAAATGAAATTCATTCCAAATGAAAAAATCAGGGCTCACTTGACAAAGAAGAGGAAAAAAAAAACAAGACACCTTAGCTTTAAATTGAGAAGCCAAGAAGCCTCCCAACTGATCAGCTAGAACTGATCCACTCCTTGTAAACTGCTCGGTGATGGTAGATTGGCAATTGAGGCCAAGCTGCCTGAAAGTGGTTTCTGATGCTCTTGGTGGTGGCAGAGCAGCAAAAAACTGTTTAAACTCTTGCCGCGGCGCTTCAAAGGACTGCCCTACAGCTGATCAGTGGTAAAAGGCAGTGTGGTGGTAGACCAGTGCACTCCAAAAACAAATGCGTAGACCGGTGCACTCCAAAAATAAATAGGTAGACCAGAATGCTCCAAAAACAAATGGGTAGACAGGTAAGGCAGGTAATAATTACGAATATATGAAATGGTACAAAAAAAAGGGAAGATTAGAACAGGGATGGTAGGCACGCTGGTGCGCTTATGCATGTCCCTTAAAGACCTCTTAGGAATGGGGTGAGGTCAACAGTAGACAGTCTAAGGGTAAAGTTTTGGGGGTTTGGGGAAGAAACCATAGAGTCAGGTAGTGCATTCCAGGCATTGAGCACTCTATTACTGAAGTCGTATTTTCTGCAATAAAGTTTGGTGTGGTTTACCATAAGTTTGTATCTATTATGTGCTCGTGTATTGTTGTGTGTGAAGCTGAAGTATTAATTAACAGGTAGGATGTTGTAGCAGATAATTTTGTGTACTATGCTTAGGTCAGACCGAAGGCAGCGTAGTTCTAAGTGGTCTAACCTCAAAATTTCAAACCTGGTTGCATAAGGTATTCTGTTTTGAGCAGAGGAGTGGAGGACTCTTCTCGTGAAATATCTCTGGACTCGTTCGATTGTATTAATGTCCAATATGCAGTGCGGATTCCAGACAGATGAGCTGTATTCAAGAATTGGTCTACCAAAAATTTTGTATGTCCTAGTTTGCAGTTCAATATTACCAGAGAAGAAGCTATGCAGGATTAGGTTAACAACTTTTAATGCTTTTTTGGCAATGCTGTTACAGTAAGCTCTGGCACTTAGATCGTTTGAGATGAGTAGTCCAAGGTCCTTGACAGAGAGAGGGTCATCTACAAGATTGTATCTGCCCAGTTTGTATTTTGTGTTTTGAATTCTTTTGCCAATGTGTAAGACAGAGTATTTGTTGCTTGAGATTTGGAGTTGCCAATTATTTGACCATTCTGACAGATAGTCAAGGTTTTTTTGTAGGGTAGCAGCATTTTTGGTGGTGTTGAACAGTTTTATATCATCAGCGAAGAGAACACAGTTGCTTATAATATGATCGCATAAGTCATTTATGTAAAGTATAAAGAGTGTGGTTCCTAAAACCCTGCCTTGGGGGACACCGCTGTTAACTGGTGCAGGGTTTGATAGAGTGCTTCCTATTTTGACTACTTGTTGCCTGTTTGATATCCACTTATGCAGGGATCCAGAAATGCCATAAGATTTTAGTTTTAGAAGTAGCTTGTCATGTACTACTGAATCAACGGCTTTACAGAAGTCTATATAAATTGTGTCTATTGCTTTATTCTGGTCTAGTTGTGAAGTCCATATGTTTTTGCAGTGTAAGAGTTTCAGATTGCAGGACAATTTTTTCCTAAAGCCAAACTGCTTGTTAGAGAGTAGGTTGTTTGTCTCTAAAGTAGAGGTAATGTATTGGTTTATGACTGATTCCATGTCTTTGCATGTGATGCAACATAATGAGATTGGTCTGTAATTTTCAACTAGGCTGGGGTCACACGTTTGAAGATAGGAATGACCGTGGCTAGTGACCATAAATTGGGCAAGGAGCTGGTTATGAAAAATATTTTATAGATTATGCTTAGAGGTTCTGCTATGGTGGTTGAGAGCTTTTTTAAGTAGGCACATAATCCATCATAATACTACCTTAATTCGGGTTTGTGATTTATCCAGCCTGGAATTCCATATAATTTACCCTGCATGTAATTTAAATGACAATATACAGTTTTTTAGTACTCTTTCCGTATTTTGAATCAATCAGTTGGTCCATGTCTGGTTCGAACTAAAGGCTTTAGCATGGTCAATGAAGCAGAAGTAGATGGTTTTCTGGAAGTACATTGCTTTCTCATAATCCAGCAAATGTTGGCAATTTGATCACTATATCCTCTGCCTTTTTTAAAAAAAAATCATTTGTACTTCATAGTTCTCAGTTCACATATTGCTGAAGCCTACTTTGTAGGATTTTCAATACAATCTTGCTAGTGTGTGAAGTGAGCACAATTATATGGTAGTTTAAAGCATTCTAGTATTTATTATATATTAATTACACAGTCATCTGTCTTAAGTAGCTTTCACTATTAAACTACAGAGCTTCATTTTATTTATTTATTTGCTGTATTTATTTTCCAATTCTATGTTAATTTTATTTCAGTAATCTGATAAATTATCTTTACCTATTTGTTAGAATGATAGTTATGTTATTTGTTTGATACTAGTCTACAATTTAAATAAAAAAGTGTTTATATTATCTATGTTTAAACAAACATTCATATGTATATTTTGAACATATGAATTATTTTTCCCTCCCCTTGTCCTGTTCTCTCTTTCTTCCTCTCTGAATATCAATGTATTTCAGGTTCATTCTTTTCTGAGAAGTGTCGGATTCAACAACAGTGTTGGTGAAAAGATCTCCTTTGATACAAATGGAGAATTCATTGGTGGATTTGATATTATCAACTGGATCACATTCCCAAATCAGTCATTTGCAAGGGTCAAAGTTGGAGCGATAGATCCCACAGTTCCAGCAGAGAAGTTCTTCAATATTTCTGTAGATTCCATCACATGGCCAGTAGACTTTAACCAGGTTAGCTTTTTGAATCTACATTTGTCTGCCTTCATTTAAATATCTTTATTGATGAAAGTCTCAGAGCATCATCTCTGACTAACCCAGGTACAAATCTCCTGGGGAAGAAAAAATATGAGTACATTTTTCTTTTACTTTTCTAGCAATTGCTATTCAATATTGTATCCTTTCTTGCCTCCCTATTAATGATGGACAATGGTTTTCATGGTTTTGAAGTAATTGCTGCAAGTCAGCATTCTGTCAGCATTCCAGAAAGTCCTCAACTCCAAGTAAAAATGCCGAGGCAGGCATTTCTCAAAGTTCCATTTTATTAGAGTAGGTATACTGGCACATCTGAGAAAACATGAATCTGAGAGTGTGGGGTTTTCCCTCAGTAAGTCAAAGCCCCAAATCAAGCCCCTTCACCCATCAGTCTGTCACATGGTCCAATCATCATCCGTCCCAACTTGAGCCATCCCTGCAACTACTATTCCTTTAGATGCATTAACACCCTGACCTTGACCGAAGAGAAGAACGCTATTATGTCTAACTATATTCACTCTCCTAAATCCCCCCCTTTTACTTTCCAAGGCACATGGAGTTGGCAGCATGGAAGTTTCTGGTGCTAATATGGCTTCCAAAGCTGACAGGCATCCCCCCATGATGGAAAAACCACACTCTGGAAAATAAAATGAACAGAACACAAAAGAAGAGGGTTAACGCGTTTTTCATAAACCACTTAACCTCCTCTCTCACCTCCTAGAGGACCTTTTGGTTTGTCAGGGAATTTATCGTGAAATTGTTTCATTAGTCTATCAGCCTTCAGATCCCAACTTTTGACCCATGTGGCTTCTGACAAAGGGTACCCTTTCCAGTGTACTAAATATTGTAACTGACCTCGTTGCAACCTAAAGTCAAGAATCTTTTTGGCTGATGGTAGCCTGTTACAGGCAGTGAAGTGTGCTTGTTTGGAGAATAAATTAATGACAGTCCAAGTCACCATGTTTCCTCCACTTTCCGGCAATTTAACTATAAAGTCCATTGAAATCTCCTCCCATGGAGATTGTATAGGTTCTGCCACTTGCTGGAGAAGACCAGGGGGTTTCCCCGGTCAGGATTTCGTGGTGGCACTAACATAGTCCTCTATGTCGGTTTTCATATTTTACCACTAGAACTGCCTCCTAACCAAAAGGAGGGTTTTTAAGAACCCAAAGCGGCCCCCTAGTCGGGAATCATGGCTACATTTCAGCTCTAGCAGTCTCATGGAGCAGGACACAGAAATCTTACTCCCTTTCCAAGCCAGTCCCTCCTCCAATCTTAAGTCCAGTTGGTTTTCTTTGAACCAGGCATTGTCTGATAGTGCAGTTTTAACTCCACCATCAACTTGTCTTCAGCGAGGTCGGAATAGAGTCTGGTTTGTGCCCTAGTGTGTGCTTGGGCAGCTGACTGAGCCTCAGAGATCATGGCATGTACTATCTCTTCTCATCAGCTGTCAAATTGGGGTTTCCTGGACAGTGCATCGGCCAGTAGATTTCTCCCCCCCCCCCCCCGGGATGTATTTTAGCTTGAAGTTAAAGCATTTAAAATACTGACCTCAGCGAACCTGCTTGGGGGAAAGCTTTCGAGGGGTTTTAACGCCTCAAGGTTTTTATGATCAGTCCATACCTCGAAAGGCTTCTTAACCCCCTCTAGGAAGTGTCTCCAGGATAGGAGAGTCCATCACACAGTAAAAGCTTCCTTCTCCCACACCACCCACCTGCGTTCCGTGTCCATTACTTTTTTTGAACACATACGCACAAGGCATTAATTTGTTTTGGGCATTCCTCTGCAGTAGGATGGCTGCAACCACTACATCACTGGCATCGGCTTGGACTATGAAGGGTTTGTCTGGGTCAGGTTGTTGGAGGATTGGCTTCACTGCAAACTGCTGTTTTAACTGTTCAAAGAATTTCTGACAGTCCATTGTCCAAGCTAGGGGTTGGCTAGGTTTTGAATTGGTTGGAGATGGCTTCACCTTTCCCAGGTCCATTAGGATCTCTTGATTGGATACCCAGTAACCCAGGTAGTCCAAGGACTCCTTGTGGAACTCACATTTTGACAGCTTCACATAAAGTTTGGCTGCTAGGAGTTTTCTCAGCACCTGTCTGACTAGTTTGATGTGTTCTTCCATGTTCTCACTGAATATAAGAATGTCATCAAGGTAAACCAGGACCCCCTTATATAGGTGCTCATGCAGAACCTCATTGATCAGCTGCATGAACACTACAGGGGCCCCTTGAAGCCCAAAAGGCATGACTCAAAATTGGAAGCTGCCTAGCAGACAGTTAAATGCCATTTTCCGTTTGTCCCCCTTCTTTATGCGGACTCAGCAGTAGGCTTCTCTTCGATCTACCTTGGTGAAGATTTTGCCTTTTGATAAGTGGTTCAACAAGTCTTTCATTAAGGGTAGGGGGTAGGTGTTTTGTATGCAAACAGCATTGATGTTTCAAAAATCAACACACAACCTCAACCTCCCATCTTCTCTTTAAACAAGTCAAAACCCCAAATCAAGCCCCTTCACCCATTAGTCTCTCACATGGTGCAATCATCATCTGTCCCAACTGGAGCCATCCCTGCAACCACTCCTCCTCTAGATGCATAAACACCGTGACCTTGACTGAAGGGAAGAATGCTATTATGTCTAACTATATGCACTCTCCTAAATCCCCCCTCTTACTTTCCTAGGCACATGGACTTGGCAGCATCGAAGCTTCTGGTGCTAATATGGCTTCCAAAGCTGACACATTCTAGATTTCAACAGTCTGCTGACTTCAAAATTCAGAAGTTGAGAAAACCAAATTTAATTAACCAGCACAGAAATTGTTTTTGGACAGTGGTAATGATGGTTATCGAAGGCCATAAATATCAATAATTGTAGATATTTAATTATTATTTCAGACCAATTATATCTAAAATTCTGTCATCACACTACTTCATTTTTCATCTATTGATTCCATACTAACAGCATCTCTCCAAGCACTTCCTTTCCTCCTGTATCTTAAAAATTCTTCTCCATTCATTGATAGGCATTACCTTTATCTTTGTGTAATGATCCTTGTGAGACAGGACACAGCAAGGCCAAGAAAGAAGGAAAGTTGTTTTGTTGCTATGATTGTCACCTATGTCCAGAGGGGAAAATAACAAAGGAGAAGGGTACGAAATTTCCAAATATACTGGGATTAAGCCAACACTATGTAATTTCCTATATCAATTCACCTGCATTGTTTTCAGATGTAGATGACTGCTCTCCATGTCCAGAAGATCAATATCCAAATCCTGGCAAAAATATGTGCATTCCAAAGCGAATCACCTTTTTGTCCTATGAAGAACCCTTGGGGATCAGTCTGACTGTTCTTTCCCTTTGTTTTTCTTTAATGACAACCTTGGTCATCACAATCTTCATGAAACATAAAGATACTCCCATCGTCAAAGCCAACAACCTGAATCTCACTTATATACTCCTAGTTTCCCTTCTCCTCTCTTTCCTTTGTGTCTTTCTGTTTGTTGGGAGGCCCAATACAATTGTGTGTCTCCTCCGACAACCAGCTTTTGGCCTTATCTTTTCTGTGGCAGTTTCTTGTGTCTTGGCCAAAACCTTTGTTGTGGTCCTAGCATTCATGGCCACCAAACCTGGTTCCAAATTGAGGAAATGGGTCGGGGGAAGAATGATCAGTTCCATTCTTCTATCCTGCTCCCTTGTTCAAATATGTGTTTGTGCTGCGTGGCTGATAACATCCCCACCATATCCAGATTTTGTTGCACATTCAATACCTGAAGAACTTATCCTGGAGTGCAATGAAGACTCGGTCATGTTCTACTGTGTTTTGGGCTTTATGGGTTTTCTTGCTCTGGTTAGCTTCTCTGCTGCTTTTCTAGCTAGGAAGTTACCTGACAGTTTCAATGAAGCCAAATTCATCACCTTCAGCATGTTGGTCTTCTGCAGTGTTTGGTTGTGCTTTATACCAACCTACCTAAGCACAAGGGGAAAATATATGTTGGCTGTGGAGATCTTCTCCATGATCTCCTCCAGTGATGGCTTATTAGTGTGCATCTTTCTTCCCAAGTGTTTTATCATTGTTATGAGACCTGAACTGAACGATAAACACCAGCTCATGAAGAGAAAGTTTTAAGAAATCTTTATGTTTGCCTGATATTCTTTCTATGTACATGTTGGAGAACTTCCCCACTTTGACATTTAAGCTAGGGAACAATTATCCACTTATACATTGAAGCCAGAAAGCCATGTGCAATTAGATTGGACTTCTATGATCCCCTGTCCCCCAAGATTTGAATAGTTTGAAACTTTTTCTTTCTGGAAGTCAGTTATAACTGGAGACCATAAAAATGTATAAATAAATAGGACAAAAGATGAGGTTTCAGTATGTGATAGACAAAACTGACTAAATATGTAGATTAAATGTGAACTATGTATTCATTTTTACTGGTCATCTTAATTTATATGCAGACCAGAATGTGTAAGAAGAAATGAGGATTAAACACAAATGAGCCTTTCATTTAAACAGGGAAGGCCCATGAATTGCTACTGAGGCAATTGGACACTGGGAATTCTCTGGTCACCTACAAAACATGGGATAAATTCAAAAGATCTTCCAGCTGGCCACATTTCTTCTCATTAGCAAAGACAAATGAATCTCTGGCACAAAAACAATTTTAGAAAATCCCAATAAATTCCATCATAAATCCAATACATGTTAGTATCCAATTTATATAATAGTCTCCTTCTAGGAAATTCAATCTAGTAAAATGATTGTGTAGAACAACCCGTTGCAGGGTCATAAGTCTGTTTGAGTAGATAGAGTTTTGCAACACTTGAATGAGATGGTGATTCAATCTATGTTGCAATCTATTGCCATGATCACCAATGTCAGATACAAACCTTCCAAAAAATTGCACTGATGGATGAAAAGTTACCAAAGAAAGTGGTGCAAAATGATACAGCTGATTACAGATGTGCACTTCAGCTTAAACAAATATCAAAGGGAAAATTTCAAGGAGCAACCAGAACAGACCATCATACCAAAGCATATAGAGAGACCGGTGGCCAACATCAAGACTACTTCCCAGACACTTGCTGGAAAAAGGAAAAACAAACCACAAATAACACTACTCAAACAAAACCCAGAATAAAATAAATACTGGAGCCAAACAGGTGGTCAATTTATCCATCTGCCCACTATCTACTACAGAACATAAAGTTTTATGGAAAGCCTTTATTTTCTCCTAACTTCATGTTTGCTACCTAAAATAATATTTTTTTCATATGCTTCTATTTTGCCCACATGGAAAAAGAAGTAGTATGCCCTTGGTGTTTTCTGTGGGCATTTTTGAGGGCTGCTCTGTTGTCTATCTCAGTTAGTTGTCTCTTCTTCCTCTGGTCTGTGGTGTGATAGTTTGTCTGATTCTTTCTTGGTTTCTGCGGGAGTTCCTGTGGTTTTAAATTCTACTTCTAAGCCTGCAAAGAATTCTATTTGATTAGCATCATCTCTGTTGAGTTTAGTTAGAGGAAAGTAGATAAACTGAGTTGCAAAAGCTGCTACTTGCAAAAAAGGAAAGGAAAAAGAAAAGGAAAAATGATCATCCCACAAATGCTGAAACAAAACCCTGGTTGGTTAGCTACAGTTTTATCATTTATTTACTATATTAAAAGCTCATTACAAATCCCCAAGGAAGGGACCACTTCTATTGAAATGTCAAAAAGGACAACAAAGCCAATCCAACTCAATCAACTAACAACTGTCCTAGCAGCTAGCAATTCATAATTAGCAAATGGAACAATCCAGGTTAAGGCCAGGTTTTTCTATTGTGGACCAGCATCCAACAGTCTTGCACCAACAGTCTGCAAAATACATTAACCCTCCTGAAGAGGTTCTCTGTGCTGTTTTCATAAATCTGAAAGTAGAATTTGATTGACAGATTGTGGCAAAACTAGCTGCTTCCTTCCTGCAACTAGCTTTGTTGTTGCTCAGACTTTCTAAGGCCCATTCGACTTCACATTCCAGGATGTCTGGCTCGAGGTCAGTGACCACCCCATTGTGGTTATTAGGGACATTAAGCTCGTTCTTGTATAATTCTTCTGTGTAATTTTGCCACCTCTTCTTAATCTTTTCTGCCTCTGTTACGTCCCTGCCATTTTGGTCCTTTATCATGCCCATCTTTGCATGAAATGTTCCCTTCATATCTCCAATTTTCTTGAAGAGATCTCTGGTCCTCCCTATTCTATTGTTTTCTTCTATTTTTTGCACTGTTCATTTAAGAATGCATTCTTATCTCTTCTAGCTATTCTCTGGAATTCTGCATTCAATTGAGTGTACAGGTGAAACTCGAAAAATTAGAATATTGTGCAAAAGTTCATTTATTTCAGTAATGCAACTTAAAAGGTGAAACTAATATATGAGATAGACTCATTGCATGCAAAGTGAGATAGTTCAAGCCTTTATTTGTCATAATTTTGACGATTATGGCTTACAGCTCATGAAAACCCCAAATTCACAATCTCAGAAAATTAGAATATTACATGAAATCAATAAAGCAAGGATTGTACATAGAACAATATCGGACCTCTGAAAAGTATAAGCATGCATATGTACTCAGTACTTGGTTTGGGCCCCTTTTGCATCAATTACTGCCTCAATGCAGCATGGCATGGATCAGCCTGCGGCACTGCTGAGGTGTTATGGAAGACCAGGATGCTTCAATAGTGGCCTTCAGCTCTTCTGCATTGTTCGGTCTCATGTCTGTCATCTTTCTCTTGGCAATGCCCCATATATTCTCTATGGGGTTCAGGTCAGGCGTGTTTGCTGGCCAATCAAGCACAGTAATCCCATGGTCATTGAACCAGGTTTTGGTACTTTTGGCAGTGTGGGCAGGTGCCAAGTCCTGCTGGAAAATGAAGTCAGCATCCCCATAAAGCTCGTCTGCAGAAGGAAGCATGAAGTGCTCCAAAATCTCCTGGTAGATGGCTGCGTTGACCCTGGACTTAATGAAGCACAGTGGACCAACACCAACAGATGACATAGCTCCCCAAATCAACACAGATTGTGGAAACTTCACATTGGACTTCAAGCATCTTGCAATGTGTGCCTCTCAATTCTTCCTCCAGACTCTGGGTCCTTGGTTTCCAAATGAGATGCAAAAGTTGCTCTCATTACAAAAGAGGACTTTTCTGATGAGCGACAGACCAGTTATTTTTTTCTTTAGCCCAGGTAAGACGCTTCTGACATTGTTTGTTGTTCAGGAGCAGCTTGACAAGAGGAATATGACATTTGAAGCCCATGTCCAGGATCCGTCTGTGTGTGGTGGCTCTTGATGCACTGACTGCAGCCTCAGTCCACTCCTTGTGAAAGTCCCCAACACTTTTGAATGGCCTTTTCCTGACAATCCTCTCCAGGCTGCTGTCATCCCTGCTGCTTATGCACCTTTTTCTTCCACACTTTTCCCTTCCACATAACTTTCTATTAATGTGCTTTGATACATCACTTTGGAAACATCCAACTTCTTTTGCAATTACTTTTTGAGGCTTTTCCTCCTTGTGGAGGTGTCAATGATGGTTTTCTGCACAACTGTCAGGTCAGCAGTCTTTCCCATGATTGTGATTCCTATTGAACCAGACTGAGAGACCATTTAAAGGCTCAGGAACCCTTTGCAGGTGTTATGGCTTAATTAGCTGATTAGAGTGGGACACTTTGAGCCTAGAATATTGAACCTTTTCACAATATTCTAATTTTCTGAGATTGTGAATTTGGGGTTTTCATGAGCTGTAAGCCATAATCATCAAAAGTATGACAAATTAAGGCTTGAACTATCTCGCTTTGCATGTAATGAGTCTATCTTATATATTAGTTTTACCTTTTAAGTTCCATTACTGAAATAAATGAACTTTTGCATGATATTCTAATTTTTCAAGTTTCACCTGTATCTTTCTCTTTTTCCTCTGCCTTTTGCTTCCCTTCTTTCCTCAGTATTTGAAAAGCTTCCTCAGACAGCCGTTTTGCTTTTTTTGCATTTCTTTTTCTTTGGGATGGTATTAGTTGCTACCTCTTGTACAATGTTGCAAACTTCCATCCATATTGCTTCAGGCACTCTGTCTATCAGATCTAATTCCTTAAATCTATTTGTCACCTCTACTGTATATTCATCAGGGATATGATTTAGTGCACATCTGAGTGGCCTAGTGCTTTTCCCTACTTTCTTCAATTTAAGCCTAAATTTTGCAACGAGAAGCTCATGATCTGAGCCACAGTCAGCTCCTGGTTTTGTTTTTACTAACTGTATAGAGCTTCTCTATCTTTGGCTGCAGAGCACATAGTCAATCTGATTTCTGTGTTGACTGTCTGGTGATGTCCATGTGTAGAGTCGTCTCTTGGGTTGTTGGAAAAGATTATGACCATCATATTCTCTTGACAAAATTCCAGCAACCTGAGCTCTGCTTCATTTTGTACTCCAAGGCCAAACTTCCTGTTATTCCGGTTATCTTTTGGCTTTCTATTTTAGCATTCCAATTGCCCATGATGATAAGGACATCATTTTTTGGTGTTAATTCTAGAAGGTGTTGTAGGGCTTCATAGAACCGATCAACTTCAGCCTCTTCAGCACCAGTGGTTGGGGCATACTGTGTTTTCCCAAAAATAAGACCCTGTCTTATATTTTTTGAACCCTGAAATAAGGGCTTGACCTTATTGTCGGGGGGGGGGGGTGTCTTATTTTCGGGGTGCAGGAGACAGCGAGCGTGACCATCTCATGGCTTCTGCTGTGTTGCGCTGCTGTGGTAACGCAACCCAGCTGCTCGTCAGCTGTTCACTGGGCAGTTGTCTGCTTCCCATCCATCCATCCCCCTTGCCTGAAAACTCCTGCCTCACTCCCACCTCTCTGCCGGGCAACCCCCGACAGCCCCAAATGTCCAAAGACTGTGCCCGCCCGGCTCCCTTTTCCACAGCACTGGCTCTTTATTGACAGGAGGTGGCATGTGGGGTGGGGGAGAAGCAAGACGTACTCTCTTCTCCCCCCCCCCTTGCCAGGGGCTGGGGAGACGCAAGACACATGTCTTACCTGCCTTGCAACTCTGTCGTGTGTCTCGCTGTTGTCTATAGGCAAACACTTAGGGTGAAACCAAACTTTTCACAAGTTCAAGAAGTTTTGTTAGGGGGTGTGTAAAAAGTATTTGTTGCTTGTGCAACGAGCAGAGCAGAAACACACAGGGAAGGAGATAAACGTACGGCTCGTGTGAGAAAAATACTTTATATACAAGATAAGAAGCAGTCTCGGTGTAAGTAAAACAGTCCAAGGTCATAAACAGTAATATCAGTCCAGTAAGTATCTTCCCTTACCAAAGCAAACAGACTTTAGTAACTCTCGGTATACAGTACCATATACCAATCCAGTTTAACACCAATCAGCAGAAGACGCAGGAAGCAACAGTAACAGGATCAATCAGGAATAAGGAATGCTTCTCTGTGCTGCTTATTTATGCACTGTAGCCTAATTACAGGGTTCAGCAAACCCTGATTACGTGGCTCAGTTGTTTCTTAAAGAAACAGATATATTGCCTGACCAACAGGTTAGGAGTAAGCTACAAGCTGAACCTAACATTCTCCCCATTGGGCAGGATAATATACACAATCGATACAGAAACAAAAATACACATCCAAATCATACATTGTACAGTGGTATCAGTTACATTTCAGATTCTTAATCCAAATCTTTCACAATTGGTGTGTTTAGTGGCACCTTGCGCTTTGGTAAAATTATCGGCAATATTGTCCTCTGATGCGCAATATTCCAATGTAATCATGTTATCCTTAACACATTGCCGAACATTCAGATAACGTATATCAGTGTATTTAGTCCTTGTCTTTACAGCAAGATTCATTGCCATTTTAATGGCTGCCTGGTTATCTTCATAAACCGTAATAGGATAGTCCATTTTGAATCCAATATCTTCCATCAACTGTTTATAATAAATCAGATCAGTACATGTAAGTGATAGACAAGAAAACTCCGCTTCCATGGTAGACAAACTGATGTGTTTCTGGCGAATTGATCTCCATCCAATCAGGCAGTTATCCAACATGATTGCTATTCCAGACGTAGATTTTCTGGCAAAACTGGCATCAGCATATGCCTTTAACACCATATTGGCATTTGGTTCTAAATACATAGCAAAATGTAATGTTCTTTTAAGATATCTAAGAATACATTTTGCAGCTTGCCAATGCCTATCAGTAGGCTCTGAACTATATTGTGCTAGTTGATTAACACTAAAAGCTATATCAGGCCGTGTCCAGTTGCTTAAATACGACAAATTATTAATGATTGATACAGTTCTTTACTGAACTGTGGACTCTGCAAACTATCCTGCTGGAATTCTTGTGTCATAGGAGTCTTGGCAGGTTTACATAATTCCATCCCATATTTTGTCAACAATTTGCAGATTTTATTAGATTGTGAAATTTTAAATCCTCTAGATGTTTTCAGGATATCCAGCCCTAGATAATGCCGTATATGTCCTAGATTTCTAAGTTTAAATTTTGTTTGCAACTGACCGATAATCTCTCTGGCCTCAGCGTCAGTTCTGGTAATTATGGCAATGTTGTCTGTAAAGAGTAACAAGAATGAAACACATCCATCCTGTTCTTTTTTAAACAGACATTTATCTGCTACGCCCTCATAGAACCCAATGTTATGTAATTCCTGCACTATACATTGGTTCCACTCATAACCTGATTGCCTTAAACCATATAGGCTTTTTTGTAGCCTCCAACACTCAGTGCTATCCTGTGTATCATAACCAGGAGGTTTCTTCATATATATTGTATGCCTCAACGGAGCGTTCAAGTAAGCTGTCTCGACATCTATATGAGTAATAGAGCATTTATTTCTAGCTGCCCAAACCAGCATCGTTCTCAAAGTGCTCGCTCGTAAACTTGGAGCAAAAACCTCATCATAATCTCTATCTGTCTGTGAGAACCCTTGTGCAACAAGCCGAGCTTTATGGGTTACTACCCCATCTACACTTTTCTTTACCTTGTAGACCCACCTACAGCCTATAAGTTTCTCATTTGGTGGTATTCTTACAACTTCATAGACACCAAGCCTCTTCAATGAATCAATTTCTCTATCCATTGCCTCTTGCCAGGCTTTTTGCTCCTTTTCTGGATATAATTTTATATCATGATAACTGGATGGTTCGATATCTACTTGGCAAACCACTGTGTCTTTATAGCGATCTGGTGGATGCCGGTCCCTGGAAGATCGTCTAGGCATAACAGGACTAACACCAGGTATATTGGGTTCATCCTCCCCTAACCCTGATTCCTGTTCCTGTTCTTCAACCTTAATAGATGGTTTATCATCCATCTCAGATGAACTATCATCAGGAATATGGTCTATCTTAACATCTACATCTGTAAAACCATAGTCTGCTTTTTCTAACCTGTCCCAGCCTTCATGTTCTAGGAATTTAGCACTAGCGCTACACAAAACTTTTGTTGTTCCATTTTCCCAGAACCTATAGGACCTATGGTTAGCCTCATAGCCAACAAAAATCATTTTCTTTGCTCTCTGTTGGTCCTTCCTTCTCTGACTAACCGGTATATGCACCCAGGCTGGTGCACCAAAAGTATGTATATAACTTAAATCAGGCTTCCTCCCGTGCCATAAAGTAAAAGGAATTTTTCCTGTAGAGGAGTGCACCACATTATTTAAAATATGATTGGCACATAGTATTGCTTCTCCCCACAATTTATCAGGTAAACAAGCATCAGCCAGCATGGTCCTAGTCATAGTTTGTAGGGTCTGGCCTCTTCGTTCTATAAATGCATTATGTTCCGGCCGAAAAGGGGCAGAACGTTTATGCTGTATCCCAGCATCCTTCAAAAACTTAGCCAACTGATGGTTAGTAAACTCAGTTCCATTGTCAGTAACAATGCATTTCACCTTAAACCTCTGCTTCCTTTCTACAAAACGAAGCCAGTTTGTGATACATTGGAACGTATCACTTTTGGACTTCATAAGGTAGCAAAAACCATATCTGGTAAAGTGATCAACTATACTCAAAATATAGCATGCTCCCCCTAAACTGGGTTTCTTTGGCCCTATTAAGTCTAAAAAGACTACCTCCAAAGGTTTAGTTGTTTTAAACCCATTGCAGCGGTTTGCAGGTGTAACTTTACTTTTATGCTGGTTACAAGTATTACAGTTCAGGTATTTGCTGCAAGCCCTTAACTTAATGCCTTTAGACTGCTTAACAGTCGAATGCAACAACCTGAAATTCAGATGACCAAGCCTTCTATGTAGTAAATGTACGCATTCATCATGTGGCTTTACATTTCCAAATTTAGCTTTTGACTGAACTAACAGTAATGACTTATTCCTAATGACAAATAAGTCGTTTTCTAATTCTGCAGTAACTACAGTGCCTTCACATTCCAGCAAACATTTGTTGTTTTTAAAAGTTACTGTAAACCCAGAATGTAGTAATGACTTTACAGATAAAAGGTTATATTTCAAACTAGGGATATAAAGCATGGGTAAAGGGTGCTTACTAATAGAACATTGAACAAGCCCCTCCCCAGCTACAGTCACATTCCAGCCATTAGCTAATTTGACCTTTTTAGTACTTTTCTTCATGTTTAGAAACAGTTTTCTGTTTTTTGTTATTGATTGAGAGGCACCGCTATCAATCACCCACCAATCATCTCTTATATTAATAGATGAACTGGTTGCTAAATTACACCCTTTCCTGGGTTTAGCAGAGTTTCTAGCAGACTCTTTCTTATTTTTACAATATTTTGCAATGTGCCCCTTAGCCCCACATGCATAACAGCGTTTAACAATATTGACATTCTCATATACAGCTTCCACTTTTGGTTGCTGTTGCATCCTTAACTGGTCTCGTTCTTGCCTACGTTTGGCCTCATCCAGTAACCTACCAGTTATACTGGCCAATGTTAGTTCATCTCTAGACAATACTTCTAATGATGAAACAAAAGAGTCATAACTGTCATCCAACGATGAAAGAATAATATAAACTTGCTGCAGTTCAGTAAACACAAGGTCTTTCTCATGTAGCTCCTGGAAAAGCCCTGTCATGGAGTCCAGGTGAGCCATCATGTCTCCTCCTTTCTGAAGATGTAAGCGAAATAGTTTCCGTGTCAGGTAGATATGGACACCCACAGAGTCACGAACGTAGAGCTTCTTTAGCTTTGTCCAACACCTCGCAGCAGACTCTTCGCCCCGGAAATGGACAAGTTGCTGGTCTCCCAGTGTCAGGCCAATGATGCATAAAGCACGCTCGTTGTCCCTGTGAAACTTCGCTATCTTTTTGGCATCTTCTTCGTCAGCAGCATTCAATGCAGTTATGTCCGGTGGATTATTAACCATGTCCCACAGTCCTTCCTTTCGCAAAAGTAGACAGCATTTTGTGGACCAGGTAACATAGTTTGTACCATCCAACCGGGTTATGGTAGAATAACTTGTACCTTGCTCAAAAGCCATCATCTTGACTACTACACCCACTGCCTGCACTTCTCACTTCCACAAAAACAAATTAAAGAGCCCTGGAACGTTCTGGGCCCATAACCAATGTTAGGGTGTGTGTAAAAAGTATTTGTTGCTTGTGCAACGAGCAGAGCAGAAACACACAGGGAAGGAGATAAACGTACGGCTCGTGTGAGAAAAATACTTTATATACAAGATAAGAAGCAGTCTCGGTGTAAGTAAAACAGTCCAAGGTCATAAACAGTAATATCAGTCCAGTAAGTATCTTCCCTTACCAAAGCAAACAGACTTTAGTAACTCTCGGTATACAGTACCATATACCAATCCAGTTTAACACCAATCAGCAGAAGACGCAGGAAGCAACAGTAACAGGATCAATCAGGAATAAGGAATGCTTCTCTGCGCTGCTTATTTATGCACTGTAGCCTAATTACAGGGTTCAGCAAACCCTGATTACATGGCTCAGTTGTTTCTTAAAGAAACAGATATATTGCCTGACCAACAGGTTAGGAGTAAGCTACAAGCTGAACCTAACAAGTTTGATTGAATTCGAGGTTTTTTTTACCTTACGTGTTTGCCTGCAGACAATGGCAAGACACACAATGGAGCTGCAAGGCAGGTAAGACAGCTCCACGCACCCCAATGGTAACAGCAGTCTGGCTTCTGCCCTTTCCTGCTGTCTCTTTGTCGAGGGGGATGGCAGGTAGGGCGGGAGAGAAGCGAGAGGCATGGAATGAGACAGAGCTCGCTCTTCTTGCCATCTCTTCTTCCCCTCTCTCTGGACATGGCAGGGCTTCCTGTCCCTGCCCAAATTGGATGCAATTTGGGGATGGCAGGTGGGGAGGGGTCGGGCCAGGGATACACGAGATTACTTGCCTTGTAGCTCTGTCGTGTGTCTCGCTGTTGTCTGCAGGCAAACACGTTGTAGGGTAAAACCAAACTTCTCATGAGTTTGAGAAGTTTGATTGAACTCGCGAGGCTTCTTTTACCCTACAATGAGTTTGCCTGCAGACAATGGCAAGACATGCAACGGAGCTACAAGGCAGGTAAAACACATTTCACATCTCCCCAGCCCCACCCCTCCCCACTTGCCATCCCCAAATTGCATCCAATTGGGGCAGGGACAGGAAGCCCTACCATGCCCAGTGAGAGGGGGAGAAGAGATGGAAAGAAGAGTGAGCCCTGTCTCACTCCATGCCTCTCACTTCTCCCCCACCCCCTCAATAAAGAGCCGGGCACTGTGGAAAAGGGAGCCAAGCAGGCATGAGCTTTGGGCATCTGGGGCTGCTGGGAGTCACCCGGTGGAGAGGCGGAAGCAGGGCAGGAGTTTGCAAGGGATCGTTTCCCCTTTGCCTTCTCTCCCAAAAGCACTCCTTGGGCGCAGCCACTTCTGCAGCAGGAGACTTGCGCCTTGCACCGGCCTTTCAAAGGGTACCATAGCAGCAGTAACAATTTGTTAACCCTTATTTCATCCTGATCCATGTAGCCCAGTACAGTCGGGATGAAATAAGGGTAAAAAAATTGTGGATAGCTGCTACTACAGTACCCTTCGGAAGGCCGCACAAGGCACATGAGGCACATTGCTTGGCCTCCTACTGCAAAAGTGGCTGCAATCCATGGCAAAAATGGCTGTGCTTGCTGGAGGGCTTATTTTGGGGGGGAGGGCTTATATTTATGCCCACCCCAAAGATCAGGCTTGGCCTTATTTTCAGGATATGTTCTATTTTTGGGAAAACACGGTAGACTTGGACTACACTGATGTTGAATGGTTTGCCTTGAATTCAAACTGAGATCGTTCTGTCATTTTGGGGATTGTATCCCAGTACTGCTTTTCCTACTCTTTTATTGACTATGAAGGCTACTCCATTTCTTCTGAGAGATTCTTGCCTGCAGTAGTATACCTGATGTTCATCTGAATTAAATTCACCCATTCCTGTCCAGTTTAGTTCACTGATTCCTAAGATGTCAATGCTCAGTCCTGTCATTTCTTGTCATGTGCAGTAGAATGTATAAAAAGAAATGCAATTAAATACAAATGAGAATTTCTTTAAACAGGGAAGGTCTATGTTTTTTTTCTGAAGCAATCATACTGAAGGAATTCCCCGATGCATACCACTTGTAGTGGTCATCTACAAAATATGGGGTAAATTCAAAAACTGACCTTATGCCTTCTTCTCAATAGCAAAGATCAAAGAAATTTCAGGCATGAAAAATAATTCTGGTAAATTCAAATAAATTCCATCAGAAGTCCAATACATGCTAGTATCCAATTTGCATAATAGTCTCCTTTTAAGAGATTCAATCAAGTATGATGACTGTGTAGAACAGAATGCTTTATGGTCATATGTCTGTTTGAGTGGATAAGAGTTTTGCAACACTTGAATGAGAGGCATACAGTGATTCTAAGTGCCAGTTGATCACTCCAATGGGTTTAACTCTTTATGCATGCTGGCAGAAGAGGCATGCTCTGGATCCCATTGGTCAAGGACTTTTGGCTGACATGGTACAGAAGAAGATTCTTTTCTTCGGTGGCTCCTGTACTTCAGAATATCATGCTTGCTGAGGTGATTAATTAGTTGTTACCTCCTCCATGTATAACCCTGTGAGGGTTTAATCCCTTGAAGGATGTTCCATTCAAAGCTGGTGAAGTCACTCCATTCTAATCCCCCATCATAAGCCAGTTTCCATATGAAAAGGGCAGTAACTGGTCCATTAAATAATCAAAAATTTGCTTCTATCATCGTTTGGCCTATACACACCCACCACTATTGATTTTATTCCATTGAGTTCAATTTTCACTAACGTGTTTCCCCGAAAATAAGATCCTGTCTTATATTTTTTGAATCCCAAATTAATTGCCTGGCCTTATTTTTGGGGATGTCTTATTATTTTGGGGATTGTGGAGCAAGACGGAGCTCCTCTTGACATCTTACCTGATTTCCAGCTCTGCCTCCCTAACCCTAACCAGAGGAAATGGCGAGGACCAGCTGTGCATGTGTGGATGTGCTCAAAAGCTTGATTGGGCTTATTATCAGGGGATGTCTTATTTTAGGGGAAATAGGGTACTACAAATCTACCATATTCCTCTGCTATAAGTAGCTTGGGTTTAAATTGGGGCTTTATATATAAAACAACCCCATTGATCTTTTTTACACCAGCTGGTATAAATTCATCCCCTAGTTGTTTATTTGTCAAATATTTCTTTTTTTGTTTCTTGATATATGTTTCTTGGAGACAGGCTATATCAACATTATGTTTCCTCAAATAATGAAATACTTTTTTATCCTTAGATCAGGCATTTGTTCTACTTAGCAAAGGAAGCAGCAAGTGAAGCTAAGCAAAATAACATCAGATACCTGTACAATTAGCACAGCCTCCCCCCCACCCCCAGGATGTTTGCTTTCTCCACTTCTCTTCTCTCTATATACCAATGACTGCATCTCAAACGATTCATCTGTTAAACTACTGAAGTTTGCAGATGATACTTCATTGATTGGTCTCATTCAAGACAACAATGAATCCGCAGACAGACGGGAGGTTGAACAACTAGCCTTGTGGTATGACTGGAACAATCTGGAACTGAACACACTCAAAACCATAGAAATGGTGGTAGACTTTAGGAAAAGCCTTCCCATACTACCACCTCTTACAATACTAGACAACACAATATCAACAGTAGAGACCTTCAAATTTCTAGGTTCTATCATATCTCAAGACCTAAAATGGACACCTAACATCAACAATCATCAGAAAAGCACAACAGAGAATGTTCTTTCTGTGCCAACTCAGAAAGCTCAAACTGCCCAAGGAGCTGCTGATACAGTTCTACAGAGGAATTATTGAGTCTGTCATCTGCACCTCTATGACTGTCTAGTTTGGTTCTGCAACCCAACCAGACAGACACAGACTTCAGAGGATAATTAGAACTGCAGAAAAAACAATTACTACCAACCTGCCTTCCATTGAGGACCTGTATAATGCATGAGTCAAAAAGAGAGCTGTGAAAATATTTACAGATCTCTAGCATCCTGGACATAAATTGTTTCAACTCCTACCCTCAAAATGATGCTATAGAGCACTGCACATCACTCTGCTAAACAAATATTTCCCTCAGCACTGTCAAACTATTCACATTAGGCTGCATTACTATTGCTATCGGTCTTCTCATTGTTCCTGTTGTCCATTTCCTCCCACTTGTGACTGCATGACTGTAACTTTGTTGCTTGTATCCTTGCAATTTATATTGATATTGATTGTTTCTTAGTATGATTTGATTGCTTATTGTACCATATGATTGTCACTGGGTGTTGTGCCTTGTGATTCTTGATGAGTGTATCTTGTCTTTTTATGTACACTGAGAGCATATGCATCAAAGACAAATTCCTTGTTTGTCCAATCACACTTGGCCAATAAAAAATTCTATTCTATTCTATTCTATTCTATTCTATTCTATTCTATTCTATTCTATTCTATTCTATTCTATTCTATTCTATTCCATTCCATTCCATTCCATTCCATTCCAATATTCCATGTGATAAACTTAATCTCCATCTTTAAGCAACATAGTAGATTCCTGTACAACTTTCTTTGCCACTTCTTATTCTTCCTTTCTTTTTTTCTCTGCTATGTCATATTCTTCAATGCCACCCTTTTGAGCTTGCACAACCACTATCTTCTTTTCTATACCCATTTCTCCATTTGGATCTGAAATTAATTTATGTCTGATCAAAAACTCCTTAGCTTTCTCTATAGAATTCAGTCTAAATATTTGTTCATGGTAGGTGAGTATCACCCCTTCCAATTTATCCCAATGTAATAAAAATTTTACAATGTAATAAAAGCATATGCTTTCCTTTTTGTCAAAATTCTAACTGGAATTTCCTTCAGAACAATAATACCAATATTTTTCATGCTCAACCTATGTTTAAAATGGCAATCCAGATATTCTTCTTACAAAATGAACTACAACATCCCTTAGTAACTTTCTTGTGATGACAAATTTGGAGTTTATTCTGTAAATCTTGTCCAAATCAATTTCTATTTTTTTTTCCTTTTTATTAATTAACTGGGCCAAGGCCTTCACCATCCTTAATCTGATATCTTCTCCTGGTTCTTCAGGTATTCCACAAAATTTTAATTGAGATTCTTTAATCCGACCTTCCAATTCAGCTTCACATAAAGAATTTGCCTTCTCCAATTTATGCTCCATACAATCTACTCTGTATTGTTAAAAATGAAACTGTTCACCCCCTCCTCACAGCAGTCTCAGAACTTTGTGCAGAGAGTTCTTGTTTAAACTCTGAAAAATAAGTCTGTAGAGTCAGCTAATAATATAAACTTATCTGAAAGCTTTAAGACAAAAATTACAAAAGAATTTTCAGGAATAGTTTCCAAAATGCTTTAGTTTCAAGTTATTTCTAGCTTTTTTGTTTGGCTCAGATATTCCAGATCCAGGGGTGAAATCCAGTAGGTTCTGACAGGTTCTGGAGAACCAGTAGTGGAAACTTTGAGTAGGTCGGAGAACCAGTAGTGGAAATTTTGAGTAGTTTGGAGAACCGGCAAATACCACCTCTGGCTGGCCCCAGAGTGGGGTGGGAATGGAAACTTTGCAATATCCTTCTCCCAGGAGTGAGGAGGGAATGGGAATTTTGCAATATCTGTCCCCTGGAGTGGGGTGGGAATGGAGATTTTACAGTATCCTTCCCCTGGAGTGGGGAGGGAATGGGGATTTTGCAGTATCCTTCCCCTGCCATGCTCACCAAGCCACGCCCACCAAGCCACACCCACAGAACTGGTAGTAAAAAAAATTGAATTTCTCCACTGCCCAGATCCTCCCCCTTGCCATCCCAAAGCCTCAAAAATGACGACAGCTCCACAAAAATGGAAATGGCAGGCTGCAACTAAAGAAAGCCTCTTTCAGCATGAAAGGTAAACATGAAAAAGAAAAAGGAAAAAAAAAAACTACTGCCTAAGAAGCAGTGGCACCCTTTAATATGATATCTTCTCCTGGTTGTTCAGGTATTCAACAAAATCTTAATTGTGATTTTTAATCTGAGCTTTCAGAATTATTATCTCTTCCTATTCAGCTTCACATAAAGAGTTTGTCTTCTCCAATTTATGCTCCATGCAATCTACTCTGGCTTTCACCTGTTTCACATCACCTTTCAGACATTGGAATTCTTTCCAGAGTTGCTAGCAAATCAAACGTTGCTTCAAGCTTTGTTCTGACATTTTTAATTTGCTTATGTGTTTTTAACATATACTCATCCATAAAAGTCTTTAAAAACCTAGTGCCTAAGAAGCAGTGGGCACCCTTTATTGTCCATTGAGAACGGTTGATTTTTCCATAGTGAACTTGCTTCATTGCCCTGCCCCAGTCAGGGACTCACCCGGTTACCTCTTTTTCTTCAAGAAGCAGTCTGAGAGTGCCCGGCTGCCCAGGGGAGCAAAAGGATCAATTTCCAAAGCCTCCCCCTATTCTGCAGGTGTAGGGTTCTTCTGTCTTAGAAAACACTCTAATCCTTAAATGGTGGAGGTTCTGGAGGAGAGCTAAGAACTCCCCTGATTTCAAAAGTGGGAGGTTCCACCAGAAGTGTCTTTGGTAAGGATTTGATATTCAGATATGCAAATAATATAATAAATATAATAATATAATATAATATAATATAATATAATATAATATAATATAATATAATATAATATAATATAATATAATATAATATAATATAATATAATTTATTTATTTATTGGTTCGATTTATATGCCACCCTTCTCTGGAGATTCAGGGCGGCTTACAATGCATTAAGCAATAACCTTCATACTTTTGTATATACCTGCTTAGAAGGGCTTTCGCCCCCCTCCAAGTGGTGTTCTTTTTTTGATACAAAGTCAGCTTATTGCCCCCACAAACCGGGTCCTCATTTTACCTACCTTGAAAGGATGGAAGGCTGAGTCAACCTTGAGCCTGGTGAGATTTGAACTTGCAGTAATTGCAGGCAGCTGGTGCTATTTAACAGCACTTTAGTTTGCTGTGCCACCAAGGCTCATAATATGATATGATATGATATGATATGATATGATATATGATATATGATATATGATATATGATATGATATGATATGATATGATATGATATGATATGATATAATATAATATATGCACATATATAATATATGTACAAAATTGGAAAAATAATAATACACCAATGGAAGAAAATTTGATTAGAAAAGTTTTGGAGTATGCAGAGATGGATAAGCTCACAAAAGAAATAAAAGAAAAGGAGGAAACAGAATACTATATGGCAGGGGTGAAATCCATCAGGTTCTGACAGGTTCTGGAGAACCAGTAACAGAAACTTTGAGAAGAGAACCGGCAGCGGAAATTTTGAGTAGTTTGGAAAACCGGCAAATACCACCTCTGGCTGGCCCCAGAGTGGGGTGGAAATGGAAATTTTGCAATATCTTTTCCCAGGAGCAGGGAGGGAATGGGGATTTTGCAGTATCCTTCCATGCCACTCCCATCAAGCCATGCCCACCAAGCCATCACCCCATGCCCAACAAGCCATGCCCACAGAACCGATAGTAAAAAAAATTGGATTTCACCACTGCTATATGGTATGGGAGAAATGGTATGACTGGTTAGAGGAGAGGTATGAAGGGCAAGGAAAGAGTAAATGAGGAAGAGATAGGAGTTGAAAAGTAGTAACAAACAAGTGGAAATGGAATGGAAATAGAATGTATGATTGAAATTGAGTACATTGTTAACTTCATGTATATAAATCAATATTAGAATCATATGTATAAATGGTAAATTGAAATAAGGGAGAAAAATGGATATGTAAGAAATGTTTACTGATGCGAAAATATTGAAAAGAAGAAGATTGTAAAAAATTCTTTTTTTGTTTAAAAAAACCCCTGTTTAATAAAAATTATTTTAAAAAATAAAATTAAAAAAAATGCCAAATCCAATCTGAACATCTGGTGATTGTGTGACCAAACATAGTAATACTCAGTGAGGCAGTTCCTTGAGTGCCAGTGAGGTACTACCTTAATGTAGTTGTGCTCTGAGGAAGGTGAGATCAAAGCCAGAGGTTCAATATTTCTGGACAGGTGTTATCAGAAGAATCAGACAAAAAGGGTCTGTCCCATTAAATATAGTGAAACGTAAGAAACAGAAACCCATACGTCATTGCCCGTGTCAACAAGGACCATGCTAAGGTTTTGTACTTACTGGACATCTTGTGAAAAATGGCCTACAGGACTGTGGACTAAGCAACCAGGGCCAGCATCTGCAGAACTACTGGAAGGAAAGGTGTTTACGCATCACAGTGTTGACACAGTGACTGAAATTAAAGCAATAACGATCTATTAATACAGATCAAGTCCAGGAATTACAAGACATTTGAAATGAATGCACCATTTCTGGAAAATAAAACAATATCTAGAACTGGAAATAACAAAACAGAGGCTAGCAGATGAGTGATGATTTATAATATGAAATAAAGTATTCACAGAAGCTGAATTGGAAGAATTGAAAAGGTCTACTCAGAGCAAAGAAAGCTAAGCCTTTTCAGAGGTAACTCATACTGTAGAGGCAAACCAGGAAGAATTGACAATGCAGTTAACTATGCTTAATGCATTGTAAGCCGCCCTGAGTCTCCAGAGAAGGGCGGCATATAAATTAAAGGGGAAAAAAAACCTAGCACAGCTATAGAAATGCTTTCATTTGGAAACCAAGTACCCTATTCTCTGCCTCAAAAAGAACAAAGTCCTGTAACTGAAGAACCAGGAGAATTGAATCAAAGAATAATTGAGCATCTAGAAGAGCACAAAAACCTAAGAATAAGGTTGCCTGCATTGAAGTTTGTTCCAAATAAACAACTAGAACAAGTGTTAAGAAACATCAATATTGTAATATCAAATATAAGCACCAGCTCACTGCAAGAAACAACCCAACTAATCTAGAGCACGGTTGCAGTTTTAACTGAATACCTAAGATGCAAAATCAACAAAGAAGAATAAAGCCAAACAGTGTGCCACCAAAATGAAAGATAAGGCTGGAAAATAAAATTAGCAAGGTGAGATTGATTTATTACTAAATGTCTATGCCATCCATCTTTCCAAGATGATCCTAAGCCATTTATATTCATATAATTAAAATATGATAAAGAGTCTTAAAACAACAAAAATGCATATATTTCAAATTTGGTTAATATTCAATTAACCAAGATGGAAGAGGGGAGTAAATTATGCATGAGGAGAAGGTAGCAACTGATTAATCCATTAACCACCATCAAGACACCAGTTCCTCATTGGGGTCCTTGCCCATCTTTCAACCTTTCAAAGGGCCAGAAGGGTGGATGTGGATCTCACCTCAGCAGGCATGATATTCTGAAGTAAAGGAGCCACAGCAGAGAAGACTCTACTCCTGTACTCTGTCAGCCAAAATTCCTTGACCAATGGGATCCACAGCATGCCTCTTTTGCCAGCATGTGTGAACAGTTAAACCCACTGGAATGAGATTGTTCCTCAGATAACTTGGTCTCAAATTCTTTGCAAATTTCAGCCAGGGCTCACTGAGACATTTCATTAAGTGGCACTGTGTGCCTCTCATTCAAAACTATCTGTAGAACTATTACAAAACTGCTATAAAACTATCTACTCAAACAGAATTATGACCATTGAACCTCTACACACTTATTCAAGTGTTGCAAAACTCTTATCTACTCAGAGTTATGACCATGAAACATGCTGTCCTACACAATCATACTTGGTTGAATCTCTTAAAAGGAGACTATTATGCAAATTGGAAACTAGCAGTGGTGAAATCCATTTTTTTTACTACTGGTTCTGTGGGGTGGCTTGGTGGGTGTGGCTTGATGGACATGGCAAGGGAAGGATACTGCAAAATCTCCATTCTCACCCCACTCTTGTGGGAAGGATATTGTAAAATCTCCATTCCCACCTCACTCTGGGGCCAGGCAAAGGTGGTATTTGCCGGTTTTCCGTACTCCTCAAAATTTCCGCTACCAGTTTTCTGAACTGCTCAAAATTTCCACTTCCGGTTCTCAAGAACCTGTCACAACCTGCTGGATTTCACCCCTGGATACTAGCATGTATTAGACTTCTGATGGAATTTAATTGAATTTACTAGAATGATTTTTTTTTGCCGACTGCACTCCTTTTTACATATTCTACTGCATATAAATTAAGATGACCAGTAAATTTACAATTGAATTGATACTTTTAGTCAGAGCTCACCATAACATACTAAAATAAGTCAATAAATCAATAATGTCAATAAATATGTGAATACAATAATTTGTGCTGTAATTTATGTTTTTATAGAGCCCAGTTATAATTGCTTTCCAGAAGAAAAAAAAACTTCCAAGCTCTTCAAATCTCAGGGGACAGGGCAATATAGAACATCACTGTCTCTGTTCATTGTTCTCTAGCTTAACTGTCCAAGTGGGGAAGTTCTCCAACATGTACGTTTAAAGAATATCAGGCAAACATAAACTTTTCTTAAAACTTTCTCTTCATGAGCTGGTGTTTATCATTCAGTTTAGGTCTCATCACAATGATAAAACACTTGGGGAAAAAGATGGACACCAATAAGCCAGCACTGGAGGAGATCATGGAGAAGATCTCCACAGCCAGCATATATTTTCCCCTTGTGCTTAGATAGGTTGGAATAAAACACAACCAAACACTGCAGAAGACCAACATGCTAAAGGTGATGAATTTGGCTTCATTGAAGCTGTCGGGTAACTTCCTAGCTAGAAAAGCAGCAGAGAAGCTAAGCAGAGCAAGAAAACCCATAAAGCCCAAAACACAGTAGAACATGACTGAGTCTTCATTGCACTCCAGGATGACTTCTTCAGACATTGACTTCATATCAAAATCTGGATATGGTGGGGATGTTATCAGCCACACAGCACAAACACATATTTGAATAAGGGAGCAGGATAGAAGAATGAAACTGACCATCTTTACCCCAACCCATTTCCTCAATCTGGAACCAGGTTTGGTAGCCATGAATGCTAAAACCACAACAAAGGTTTTGGCTAAGACACAAGAAACTGCCACAGAAAAGATGAGACCAAAAGTTGGTTGTCGAAGAAGACAAACAATTGTATTGGGCCTCCCAACAAATAAAAAGACACAAAGGAAAGAGAGGAGAAGAGAAACTAGGAGTGTATAAGTGAGATTTCGGTTGTTGGCTTTGACGATAGGGGTATCTTTATGTTTCATGAAGATTGTAATGACCAAGGTTGTCACTGAAGAAAAACAAAGGGAAAGAATAGTCAGACTGATCCCCAAGGGTTCTTCATAGGACAAAAAGGTGATCCGCTTTGGAATGCACATATTTTTGCCGGGATTTGGATATTGATCTTCTGGACATGGAGAGCAGTCATCTATGTCTGAAAAAGAACACAGTGGAATTGATACAGTTGATTACAGACGGTGTTGTATCCCAATGTCTTAGTCCCATTATATTTGGAAATTTCCTACCCTTCTCCTTTGATATTTTCCCTTCTGGACATAGACGGCAATCATAGCAGCAAAATGACTCCCCTTCTTTCTTGGCCTTGCTGTGTCCTGTCTCACAAGGATCATTACACAAAGATAAAGGTAATGCCTATCAATGAAAGGAGAAGAATATATTGAGATACAGAGAGGAAAGGAAGTGCTTGGAGAGTTTCTGTGGAATCAACAGATTTAAAATGAAGTAGCGGGATGACATAATTTTAGATGTAATTGCTCTGAAATTATAATTAATTAAATCTCTACAATAATTGTATTGATAGCCTTCGTTAACCATCATCACTCTTCAAAGACAATTGCTATGCTAATTAGTTAAAGTTGGTTTTCTCAACTTCTGAATTTTGATGTCAGCAAACTGATGAGATCTAGTGGTTGCAGCTCTTACTTCAAAACCATGTTAATTATGTCCATAATTAACAGGGAACCCGTAAAGAATACAATTGCTAGAAAAGTTAAAAAAAAAAAAATCAGGGGTGAAATTCAGCTGGTTCTATCTGGCTCAGGTAAACTGGTAATGCCAACAGTGGGCAGCTCCGCCCACCTGCCCAGACATCGTCATGTCCCATTTTAGACTCTCTGTGCGTCCTCAGATTTGCGAACTGGTAGCGAAAGTAAGTGAATTTCACCCCTGGAAAAAATGTACTGATATTTCTTCTTCACCAGGACCTAGGTTAGTCAGAGATGATGCTCTGAGACTTTCATCAGTAAATATATTAAAATGGATGGAGACAAATCTAGATTCAAATAGCTAACCTGGTTAAAGCCTACTGGCCATGTGATGGAATCTACAGAAATATTGAAGAACTTCTCTGCTGTGGGATCTATCACTCCAACTTTGACCCTAAGAAATGATTGGTTTGGGAATGTGATCCAGTTGATAATATCAAATCCACCAATGAATTCTCCATTTTTATCAAAGGAAATCTTTTCACCAACACTGTTGTTGAATCTGACACTTCTTAGAAAAGAATGAACCTGAAAAACACTGATATTCAGAGAGGAACAAACAGAAAACAGAACAAGGGGAGGGAGAAATAATTCATATATTCAAAATATACATATGAATGTTTGTTTAAACTTAGATAATATAAACACTTTTGTATTTAAGTTGTAGACCTGTATCAAACAAATAACATTTATTTTATTTATTTATTTATTATTCCAATTTATATACCACCCTTCTCCCGAAGGACTCAGGGTGGTATACAGCCAAAAGTAAAAGCACACAAATATAAAATTTAAAAATGATTTAAAAGCATATTAAATAATTTGGCCCAGCTATTCAAATAAAACTCCTGTTTTAAAATTTTAAAAAATTCAAAAGTTAAAAAATTATGCCAGCCCGGCTTGTTGGAATAAAAACGTTTTGAGGGCACGGCGAAAGGAGCACAAGTCGGGAATCCTCCATATCCTGGGGGGCAGTGCAGCTCAAGCAGGAGAGGTGTTACATGGGAGCACCATGTCGCTCCCACAATCACCCGCGTGGCCTCATTCTGGACCAGTTGGAGCCTCCGGGTGCTCTTCAAGGGGAGCCCCATGTAGAGAGCATTACAGTAGTCCAGGCGGGAGGTGACGAGGGCATGAGTGACCGTGCTTTAAGGAGTCCCAGTCCAGAACAATCATTCTAACAAAGAGGTAGATATAATTTATCAGATTACTGACATAAAATTAACATAGAATTGGAAAATAAATACAGCAAATAAATAAATAAAATAAAATAAAATTAAGCTCTGTAGTTTAATGATGAAAGCTACTTAAGCCAGATGAGTTGGAATAAATATATAATAAATACTAAGATACTTGAAACTACCATATAATTGTGTTCATTTCACACACTACAAGCTAGGCTTCAGCAATATGTGAACTGAGAACCAAGAAGTACAAATTATTTTTTTTAAAGGCAGAGGATATAGCGATTAAATTGCCAACATTTGCTGAGCAAAGTACTTCCAGAAAACCAGCTACTTCTGCTTCATTCATGATGCTAAAGCCTTTAGTTAAAACCAGACATAGAACAACTGATTAATTCAAAATAGGGAAAGAGTCATTTAAATTATATGCAGAGTTAATTATATGAAATTCCAGGCTGGATGAATCACAAGACAGAATAAGCTGATATTATTTTAAATGCAGGAAACCAACCAACCAACCAATCAGAAGAAGTCTTCTAATCAAACCCTCTGCTCAAGCAGAAGATCCTATACCATTTCAGACAAGTGACTGTCCAATCTCTTCTTAAAAACTTCCAATGATGAAGAAGCCACAACGTCTGATGGCAAGCTGTTCTACTAGTTAATTGTTCTGACTGCTAGGAAGTTTCTCCTGAATTCCAGGTTGCTTTTCTCTTTGATTAGTTTCCATCCATTGTTTCTTGTCCTGCCCTCTAGTACTTTGGAAAATAAATTGACCTACTCCTCTTTGTGGCAGCCTCTCAAATACTGGAATACTGCTATCATGTCCCACCTAGTTCTTCTTTTATCTAGACTAGTCAAACCCTGAAACCATTCTTCTTATGTTTTTGTCTCAAGGCCTTTGATCATCTTTGTTGCTCTTCTTTGCACTTTTATCTTCATCAAGAACCTCTTGATGAAAGTAAAATGAGAGAGTGCCAAAGTAGGCTTGAAATTCAACATTAGAAAACTAAGATCATGGCATCCAGTCCCATTACTTTCTGGCAAATAGAAGGAGAAGAAATGGAAGCAATGACAGAATTGTTTTTTTGGGCTCCAACAGATGCCATGAAATTAAGGGACACTTGCTCCTTGGGAGGAAATTTATGGCAAACCTACACAGCATATTAAAAAGCAGAGACATCACCTTACTGATAAAAGTCTATATAGTGAAAGCTATAGTTTTCCCAATAATAATGTTTCACTGTGAGAGTTAGACCATAAAAGACCATTACAATTTATATTGATATTGTTTCCTGATGGCTTATTTGTACCCTATGACCATCATTAAGTGTTGTACCTTATGATTCTTGACGAATGTATCTTTTCTTTTATGTACACTGAAAGCATATGCACCAAGTCAAATTTCTTGTATATCCAATCACACTTGGCCAATAAAAAACAAATCTAAATCTGAAATATTTATGCCTTTGAATTGTGGTGTTAGAAAAGAATATTCAGAGCCTCTTGGTCTGCAAGGAGAGTAAATAAATTCTGAGTGTCCTTTGGAGGACTGATACTGAACAGATACTGAGCTCAAATACTTTGGACACCTAATGAGATTAGAGGACTCATTGGAAAAAACCCTGATATAGGAAAGATTGGAGGCAAAAGGAGAAGAGGACAGCAGAGAATGAGATAGTTATATAGTGTCATCAATGCAATGAATATTAATTTGGGCAAATTCTGGAAGACAGTGGAGGACAGTGGGGGTCTGGGATGCGATGATTGATGAGGTCACAAAGACTCAGATCCAATTTAAGGCAACAGTCAAATAAGAAGAGCTTGAACCTTGACCAAGAAATATGAATTGAGAAAACATTTCAGAGAAGCTATACTATATCAAACAAAGAGGATATAATGGAGAGCTGAGCACATTGCAAGGTTCAGTTCTACAGCTCTTGCAAAAAAAATTACTCCTGACCTACATGATGTTGATTTCTCAGTCTGGTCTATCTTTTGGGGCTGAAAATGTCTTTGAGGTCTGTACGTACGAGACAACACAGAAATATTTAAGTACAGGTGGTCCTCATTCAATGGTTGCCTGTTCGGCAATCATTTGAAATTCCAATGCTGCAGAATGTATGGAACTTATGACTTCCTTGAAATTCCAGTTGTCGGAACACCCCTGTGGTCACATGATCACAAAACTGGGAAATGGCCATTCGATTTCTGACATTTGCAGCATCCCAAAGTTACAGGATTGTGATTTGAAACCTTCCTTGCTGGCTTTCCTCAAGCAAAGTCAATGAGGAAGCTGGAAGTAAGTTGGAAGTTGTAATCCATGAGGTGCTTAAATACCTGGGTAGTCCTTGCTTAACAATGGTAACTGGTAACTGCTGGAATTGCTTTTGCTAAGCTTCATGGTCAAATGACAGCATATTTTATCACTTACTGATGGAAATTCAGGCTCTAATTATATAGTTAAGTAAGGACAATCTCTAAAATGTACAGTATAATGGAACACAGATTTACTTTTAGAATATAAAATCTAAAATTAATCTGGAAAATTATGTTTAGAAACTATAGTCTACCCATGAAACAAAGTCTAAATAGAAGAAGTTAAGCAATGAGAATTGATGATCAAAAGGCAATACCCTTTCTTTCATTTGATGTGCTCAAAGAGAGGCAGAATCAAAAACTGCTGAGATGCTGAAATTTGAAATCTTGCACTAAGCAAGGGCTAGTGCTTAAATATCCATTTTTAAATCTATGATTCTTTCATCACTTGTGAGTAGATATGTCTCACAAAAAGTAGGCTCAAAATATAATTCTACCTTAGTCCTCTTTTACGAAGCCACCTGAGATGTTAAAAACACTTTCACTCCCTTCCCTGCTCTTCCTAGAACTCTGTTCCTGGAAGCATCTAAGGCTGTTCTCATTCTTCTCCATTCATTTGCTCTAAAACTATGTATATTTTGCTGTTAATTTCTGTGTATAGAAATACAGATGACTTTTTAATGGTCTGTGAAGAGGTTGTACTATCAACAATCAAAGTACTGCCTGTGATTAAAAGCAATTATCCCAAAGAAAGCATCTAGAAGAAAAAGTAACTACTGCACATCAGGTGAATGGAATAGATCACCTCATTCTATTTATTAATAGACTGAATTTATGGCAGAGTTATGGAATGTAGTAAGGAGGTGAATTCTCCAAAGGGAAGGGATGTTTTTCAGACAAGTAAAAGGCAACTTGGTTCAAAAATTATGTATGTGAGAAAGAAAATGAAAACTCCCCTTCCTGAATAGTTCACAGACTATGGAATGGATACATATGTTAAAGTGTTCAGTCTGGCAAGATTTTGTCTATAGGTATGAAACAAGAAAGTAATTATATGCCATTCTAAATTTTGGGCTTCAGAGGCGGTTAATTTCATGGACAGAAGTATATTCTAGGAGATGTGGTTACAATTTTGTAGAATACCACTTACAATTTTAACATAAGCATAACAAGTTTTCAGTTGGTTAATCTATTACTATATACAGTATCTCACATTTAAACCTAGTGTCAGTCCCTCAAAAATTATTGTTCACTAAAGTTTATGGACACATCTTGCAATTGCAGATATGGTGGTTTCTGCACCACAAATTTACCTGCCACCACCCTTGATTATGAAACTGTTTCCTCCCTCCTTTCACGATTGCTGTTTCTCTGGATTTGTATATGTGCAGAGATTGCAAAGCATGTGCCACAGCATACACTGCATTGTAAATATTGTAACTCTGACCACTCATTAGTGTCTCAAACACAGATGTGGGAAGAATCTGAAGCCTCTCCTGTCCAGTACATTTCTTCTCAGAGGTCTCAGTTTTTGAGTTTGGGAAGAAACAATTGAATGTCTGTTCCCAGAAATCTTTCCGAAAATGATCATTTTGATTGTTCTTTGGATTTAGATTTTGAAGAAATTCCTGGAAGTTTTGGATCTCCTTTGTGTGAACTGCAAAAGATAAAGCCCCATGTAGGAAATGGATATCCCAAGATTTATGAATGGAAACTGAAGTGTAATCTGACTGAGCAGTTATAAGCCAAATCTTAGTCTTCTTTCGTATGTCCTCCACTTCTGAGAACTGGAGGCAACTACTCAGGACTGATATGGACTGACTTTCACCATATAAGATTATCACATTGGCTATGCTGTTCATGAGAACATGGTATATATGTAGTCCTTGATCTACCGTATCAGTAAAATCACTGTAAAAGGCTGCATTTGGTAACTCTTCTATGAATTCAACGCAGATGCCATGCTTGGAAAATATGGGGAGCACTTCCTGGATGAATTTCTCTCCTTTCTCATCCCTTACTATAAGAATTCCAATCCAAATCCATCTAAAATACAGCAATAATTGCAGAAGTCCCTTATGTTGGTGGGATTCATTTGGAAACATTTGTTGAAAGAAAACTGCTTGAGTGTCTTTATCCATGACTGGAGCAGAGCCATATATCAACTACAGAAAAATAAACATATGGAATTGCAAAGGTCTATGTGAGCCTCTGAAAATGTGTACATTCACTTGAGTCTTTGGGTATCTTTATATACTGAAACATTATGCAACTAGCTGTGTTTATTAGGAAAGATCAACGAAGATGTCACGCTTGAAGTATCAGTAAATACATTTTTGTGGAAGTAGTGTCATTGTGAATATTTCAGATTTGAGCCTTAGTTCAGTATCTGGAATTTGCTATGTCAAATAGCCTCACCATCTGTTCAGACTTACGATTACTCATACTATTATGCCAACTTTATCAAGCAAAAGTAATATCTAGGAATCTGAAAGGTCTCTTCTTTTTACAGAGAGAAGCATATAGAAGTCTTTGGAGTTATGGCATAAAGTATAGCTACAGCAAATCTTACCTGAGGAACTTTGTAGTTGCACAATATAGTTGCCATGTGAAGAGAAATATCAGGTGCCCCAATTACTGCAGCCAAAGTATTTGTGATCCCACACTTGTAGTTAGGGATGAATTTTCTCTGAGTAAAAGGCAGAAGCATTGAGGCAAAGTAAGTCCAGCTTGGACTAAAATTGCTGTTAAAAATGTGGAAGCCCAGCGTGATGTTGGGTAGGATCTGAGGATTTTCATTAATCTGTTTTATAGTAAATGCTAAAGCCAGGATATGCTGGTAATTCTGAAAAACTATTCTGTAAAACAATTTTTTAAAAAAACATTAAGAAAGGCCTGTTTCACATTATGTGAAACATAATTGTTAAAAGAACCTTGGTAATACAGTGGTCTAAGGCACCCTGTTATTAAGCTGGTTATTAAGACCAGCTGCCTGCAATTACTGCAGGTTCGAATCTCGCCAAGGCTCAAGGTTGACTCAGCCTTCCATCCTTTCTAAGGTAGGTAAATTGAGGACACAGTTGTGGGAGCAATAAGCTGACTTTGTATAAATATACAAAAGAATGAAGGCTATTGCTTAGCGCATTGTAAGCCGCCCTGAGTCTCCGGAGAAGGGCGGCATATAAATCAAATTTTTTTTAAAAAATGTGTCTTGCAATCCTTCAGTCCAGAATATTTTGTGGAATGTGTTTAATAATTCTTATTTCGATATTTTAGTATGTCAGAATGGTCCACTTCCAAACCACAGCGTTTAAGAATAGCTTATATGCAGAAGGAAATTTCTCCATTTTGGTACCAGAAATATCAATGAGAAAACTTATCATGGGAAATATATGCTTTCACTTTCTTAATAGTAGTAACAATGGCATAAATAAAGACATACATACCTATATATTAATACATATTAAGATGTGATTTGTTATAAATGGAAATTTGATCTCTATTTTGATTATTTTAACTTTATCTGAAAACTGAAGTAAAATATAACTTTACATAAAATAAACCTAAACAGCCTATTTTAGATGTTCCTTTCTGGTTTTTTTGCCATTAGAGGAAAATATTTCAAGCATCATGTGATTTACCAGCAACGTTCAGAGCTGACAATAAATTAATGATATACTTACATAAGTCCATCATGAAATGCCTGAGAAGGATGTTGACTAAAATCAATGGGGTCAGAAAATATCAAGAATGCAGAAATAATGCCAGCAATATTAATGTCTCCAGGCTGATGATAGGTGTGCCGAATAGGAAGAGGCTCCTGAAAGTCGCATTGAAGGCTAGGATTCTTGCACGTCACTTCAGGCAATACTATTAAGAGTAACTCCACCAATACTAACATCTTCCATGAGTGTCTTCTTTCTGTGTACAAATGCCTCTGTCTGCTACAAGATCTTTGAAGTAGATCAGACTGATCTGCCTCCTGGATATGTTTTTCAGACCAAACTAGGGAGTGTAACATACTAACAAATCAACTCATAGAGCTTTGGGGTTCCCAGTCATGGGTTGGAATAGGATGGGGATAATAAATACCATTATTCTGTGTTAGTTGCTCCAATTTTCATGGAGTCCCATAGGATTTGGAAGAGAAAAGTGACTAATTTCATAATGATAGTAAGACAGTCACATATGTGAACAACTTCAAACATGTGAGGACTTGTAGAGGGAGGAACGTATGAGCCACAAGACAAAAAATAAAATCATTAGATCCATAAAGTGAAATAGAGATATAAATATATGTATGTGTAAGGGCATTACTGTAATTTTTTTTTTACAAGTTTTATTGGTTTTTTTCTTTTCTCCTCTCCCACCTTCACCCACATCTTTCTCTTTTCTTTTTGAACAGAGTGTTGGTCGTTTCTTATCTTATACAACTAGTCAAATTCAAATACATTTTACTCAATTACAATTTTTGTCAATATTGTCTTTCCCCCTTTCCTTTTTTTTTAATATACCTCAGTATTTCTATACTTGCATATATAAACACTTTCTTCATTTATCCCTAAATTCTAACTTTGGTAGTTGTACCTATTTATTCTCTTTTATTCTTACCAATTCATTCTTTTTCCTAATATATTTATATTTGTTTGTTCAGAGCTGCCTTTCTTCCACTTCATCTTTTTTTATTGTACAGCAATCTTTCTCCTCAAACCTAGCCTCTCCCTCTTCTCCTTCCAACTTTCTTTCCCCACCTTCTTCTCTTCTCTACTTCCCCTTCCCTTCTCTGTATCATTCCAATTTTAGTATATGTGCTGCCGAAGCGAGCACAACTGTAATTCTATTCTATTCTATTCTATTCTATTCTATTCTATTCTATTCTATTCTATTCTATTCTATTCTATTCTATTCTATTCTATTCTATTCTATTCTATTCTATTCTATTCTATTCTATTCTATAAATATTAAGACTGCCTGTTTCTAATTATGATATTGTAGGTATTCGGTAATATTTATTCTGTTCTGTTCTGTTCTGTTCCGTTCCGTTCCGTTCCGTTCCATTCCATTCCATTCCATTCTTCTAAAAATATTAAGGCTCCCTGTTTCTCATTATGATATTGTAAGTATACAATAATATTTAAGACAGTACTCATAATATCTCTTAGCTATATTTTTGGCAGAAAGCCCACTTGGTCTTCATGTAAAATCTTCTTTAGTCTTTCTGCCAAAATGGCAGCAAAGAGTTTGTAATCCTTGTTGAATAATGAAATTGGTCTACAATTCTTTGTCTTTGTAACATCTTGACCTTCCTAGGGTAGCAACACAATGTTGGCTTCTTTCCACATCTGGGATATCTTTTCCTCCTGTAGTATATCATTCATTGTGTCCTTTATTTGTTGGAGAAGTTCATCATCAAAGTACTTATAATATTGGCTTGTAAGACTATCTGGGCCTGGGGCTTTGTGTGGCTTCATTTTTTTTTAATGGCTTCTGATATCTCAAAAATATAAAAAAATATAAAAATCAAATAAAATAAAAAAATAAATAAATAAAAGCAGTTATCTATCATTGATACGTTGCCTCTGAATTTCTGATAGTTTAGGCAGATGTTGTCTTCAAAGATATTCATCTATTTTTGACATATCAAACTCCTGTCTTTTGTACAAATTTGAATAGAAATTATGAAAGGACTTTTTAATAAGTTCATTGTCTGTTATTACATTACCGTCTTCATAAATTTTTCCAATCATTTGCCTTTCCTTTCTTAATTTATATGCCAACCATCTCCCTGGTTTATTTGCAAACTTGAAGTGTCTCTTGTCTGTATAGTTCAACTTTGTTTATATTTCCTGTACTGTTAACATAGACAGTAGTTGCCATAACAATTTGATATGGTATAAAATTTTAAGATCCATGGGTGTAATTTGCAGTTGAGTTTCTTTCTTGCATCCAATATCCTTTTCCTGGGATTTTTTCCTCTCTAAACAATTGTGCTGTATAAAATAGCCCCTCATAACCACTTTACTAGCATCCCATGCTGTCGTTAAGCTTGTTCCTTTGCTTAAATGATTCTCAAAGTACTCTTGCAGTTTCTTTTTACAGTCTTTTACAATCCTTTCCTTTTCTAAAATAGTTTCATTTAATGTCCATCTAAAACTCGAGCTCTTTCCTTGGAATATTGCATTCAGTTTTGGTTGCCATGATGTAAAAAAGATGTTGAGACTCTAGAAAGAGTGCAGAGAAGAGCAACAAAGATGATTAGGGGACTGGAGGCTAAAACTTATGAAGAACGGTTGCAGGAACTGGGTATGTCTAGCTTAATGAAAAGAAGGACTAGGGGAGACATGATAGCAGTGTTCCAATATCTCAGGGGTTGCCACAAAGAAGAGGGAGTCAAATTATTCTTCAAAGCACCTGAGGGTAGAACAAGAAGCAATGGGCGGAAACTAATCAAGGAGAGAAGCAACTTAGAACTAAGGAGAAATTTCCTGACAGTTAGAACAATTAATAAGTGGAACAACTTGCCTGCAGAAGTTGTAAATGCTCCAACACTGGAAATTTTTAAGAAGATGTTGGATAACCATTTGTCTGAAGTGGTATAGGGTTTCCTGCCTGGGCAGGGGGTTGGACTAGAAGACCTCCAAGGTCCTTCCATTCCTCTTAAAACCAGAAACATAGGATTATGATCAGAAAAAGATTTAGGCAGAATATCCACTTTCAGAATTTTATTTGTGTGATTGTTAGATATCCATATAATATCAATCCTTGAAAAGGATTTATGTCTTTCAGAAAAAAAGGTATATTTTATCCATTTTTATATCTCCTTGAATCTATTAATATTAAACTGTCCATCAACTCAAAGAAAGTCTTTGATAATTTACCCTGTGAGGGTTTAATCTCCTTGATAGATTTGTATCCAAAACTGGTGTAGTCATTCTATTCCAATCCCCCATCATCAGCCAGTTTCCATATGAAAAGGGCAGTAACTGGTACATTAAATACTCAAAAAAAATTGGCAAAATACACACCAACCACCATTGATTTTATTCCATTGAGTTCAATTTCCATTACTACAAATCTACCCTATTCATCTGCTATAAGTAGCTTGGGTTTAAACTGGGGTTTCATATATAAGACAACTCCATTGATCTTTTTTACATCAGCTGATATAAATTCATCCCCTAGTTGTTTATTTGTCAAATATTTCTTATCTTGTTTCTTGATATGTGTTTCTTGGAGACAGACTATATCAACATAAAGTTTTCTCAGATAATGAAATATTGTTTATGCTTAGATGGGGCATTGCTCCACTAATATTCCATATGATAAACTTAATCTCCATCTTTAAGCAACATAGTAGATTCCTGTACAACTATCTTGGCCACATCTTCTTCTTTCTCTCTGCCACGTCATCTTCTTCAATGCCACCTTTTTGACCTTGTTCAACCACTGATTTTTTTTCAATACCCATTTCTCCATCCCGAGCTGAAATTAATTTATGTTTGATCAAAAAGTCTTTAGCTTTCTCTATAGAATTCAGTCTAAATCTTTGCTCATGATAGGTGAGTATCACCCATTCCAACTTATCCTAAATTTTTCTCTGCTTCAATTGTCAGTAAGGAATTCAAACTGGAATTTCCTTCAGAACAATAATATCTATATTTTCTCAACCTGTTTTTAAAATGGCAATCCAGAACCTGATCCCTTGTTATTCTTCTTACAAAATGAACTACAACATCCCTTGGTAACTTTCTTGTGATGGTAAATCTGGAGTTTATTCTGTAAATCTTGTCCAAATCAATTTCCATTTCTTTTTCCTCTTTATTAATTAACTGGGCCAAGGCCTTCACCATCCTTAATCTGATACCTTCTCCTGGTTGTTCAGGTATCTTAACTGGGATTTTTAATCTGAACTTCAAGAATTATTATCTCTTCCAATTCAGCTTCACATAAAGAGTTTGTCTTCTCCAATTTATGCTCCATACAATCTAATCTGGCTTTCACCTGTTTCATATCTCCTTTCAGACATTGGAATTCTTCCCAGAGTTCCCTTGCTAGCAAATCAAACTTTGCTTCAAGCTTTGTTCTGACATTTTGAATTTGCTTATGTGTTTTTAACATATACTCATTCATAAAAGGCTTTAAAAACCTAGTGCCTAAGAAGCAGTGGCACCCTTTATTGTCCATTGAGAATGGCTGATTCTTCCACAGTGAACTAGCTTGATTGCCCTGCTCCAGTCAGGGAATCACCTGATTACCTCTTTTTCTTCAAGAAGCAATCTGAGAGTGTCCAGCTGCCCAGGAGAGACAAAGGGTTAATTTCCAAAGCCTCCCCCTATCCTGGGGGTGTGGAATTCTTCTGGCTTAGAAAACACTCTAAACCTAAAATTGTGGAGGGTCTGTAGGAGACCTAAGAACTCCCCTGACTTCAAAGGTGGGAGGTTCCACCAGAAGACTTTTTAGTATGGATTTGATATTTGATATTCAGATAATAATGCCAAATCCAATCTGTACATCTGGTGATTGTGCGACAACACATAATAATCCCCAGTGAGGCAGTTCCTTGAGTGCCAGTGAGGTACTTCCTTGACGTAGTTGTGCTCTGGGGAAGATTAGATCAAAGCCAAAGGTTCAATATTTCTGGACAGGTCTCATCAGAAGAATCAGAGAAAAAATGTCTGTCCCATTAAATATAGTGAAACGTAAAAAACAGAAACCCATATGTCATTGCCCGTGTCAACAAGGACTATGCTAAAGTTTTAGACTTACTGGACATCTGGTGAGAAATGGGCTACAGGACTGTTGTCTAAGCAACCAGGGCCAGCATCTGCAGAACTACTAGAAGAAAAAGTGTTTACCCATCACAGTGTTGACACAGTGACTTAAATTAAAGAAATAATAATCTATTATTACAGATCAAGTCCAGGAATTACAGGACATTTGAAATGAATGCACCATTTCTGGAAAATAAAATAATATCTAGAATTGGAAATAACAAAACAGAGGCTATCAGATGAGTGATGATTTATAATATGAAATAAAGTATTCACAGAAGCTGAATTGGAAGAACTGAAAAGAGCAAAGAAATCTAAGCCTTGCCAGAGATAATTCACACCGTAGAGGCAAACCAGGAGAAATTGGTAACACAGGAAACTAACACAGCTATAGAATTTTTTTCATTTGGAAAAGAAAAAAGAACAAAATCCTGTAACTAAAGAACTGGAAGAATTGAAGCAAAGAATAATTGAGCATCTAAAAGAGCACAAAAACCACAGAATAAGGTTCCCTGTGTTGATGCTTGTTCCAAAGAAACAACTAGCACAAGCATTAAAAGACACCAATACTGTAATATCAAATGCAAAATCAAATATAAGCACCAGCTCACTGCAAGAAACAAGCCAACTAATGTACAGCACAGTTCCAGTTATAACTGAATACCTAGGATTCAAAATGGACAAAGAAGAAAAAGCCAAACAGTGTGCCACAAAATGAAACATTAGGCTGGAAAATAAGGTTAGAAAGCTGAGATTTATTTATTACTAAATATCTATGCCATCCATCTTACCAAGATGACCCTAAGCAGTTTATATTCATATGATTAAAATATGATAAAGAATCCTGAAACAACAAAAAATTCACATATTTAAAATTAAGTTAAAATTCAATTAACCAAGATGGGGGAAGGGAGTAAAGTATTCACAAGGAGGAGGTAGAAACTTTTTAATCACCTCAGCAGGCATGATATTCTGAAGTACAGGAGCCACAGCAGAAAAGACTCTTCTCCTGTATCCAGTCAGCCAAAAGTCTTGACTAATGGAATCCATGCCTCTTCTGCCAGCATGCAGAAACAGTTAAACCAATTGGAGTCATCAACTGGCACTTAAAATCATTGTGTGCCTCTCATTCAAGTGCTGCAGAACTATCTAGATTTATAACCTTCGAACCTCTGGTTCTACACAGTTATTCAAGTATTGCTAAACACTTATCTACTCAAACAGACTTATGACCATAAAACATGCTTTTCAATACAGTCATCCTACTCAATCGAATTTCTTAAAAGGAGACTATTGCAAATTGGATACTAGCATGCATTGGACTTCTGATGGAAATTATTTGAATGTGCTAGAATTATTTTTTGTGCCAGAAATTTCTTTGATCTTTGCTATTAAGAACAAGGCATATGGCCAGCTTTTGAATTTACCACATGTTTTGTAGGTAACCACTACAAGTGGTATGCATCAGGGAATTCCCTCTGTCCAATTGCTTCGGAATAAAAATCATAGACCTTCCCCATTTAAAAAAAAATCTCATTTGTATTTAACTGCATTTCTTTTTACACATTCTACTGCATATAAATTAAGATGACCAACAAAGACAAATTTACAATTCACAATTAGTCAATACATTTAATCATAGCTCACCATAACATACCAAAATACGTCAATAAGTCAAAAATGTCAGTAAATATGTCAATACATTAATTTGTGCTGTAATTTATGTTTTTATAGAGCCCAGTTATAATTGCCTTCCAGAAGGAAAAAAAAAAAAAACCTTCCAAGCTATCCAAATCTCAGGGGACAGGGCAACATAGAACACCACTGTCTCTGTACATTGTTCTCTAGCTTAAATGTTGAAGTGGGGAAGTTCTCCAACATGTACATAGAAAGAATATTAGGCAAAGAGAAAGATTTCTTAAAACTTTCTCTTCATGAGCTGGTGCTTATCATTCAGTTCAGGTCTCATCACAATGATAAAACACTTGGGAAGAAAGATGCACACTAATAAGCCAGCACTGGAGGAGATCATGGAGAAGATCTCCACAGCCAATGTATATTTTCCCCTTGTGCTTAGATAGGTTGGAATAAAACACAACCAAACACTGCAGAAGACCAACATGCTGAAGGTGATGAATTTGGCTTCATTGAAGCTGTCAGGTAAATTCCTAGCTAGAAAAGCAGCAGAGAAGCTAAGCAGAGCAAGAAAACCCATAAAGCCCAAAACACAGCAGAACATGACCGAGTCTTCATTGCACTCCATGATGACTTCTTCAGACATTGACTTCATATCAAAATCTGGATATGGTGGGGATGTTATCAGCCACACAGCACAAACACATATTTGAATAAGGGAGCAGGTGAGTAGAATGACACTGACCATCCTTCCCCCAACCCATTTCCTCAATTTGGAACCGGGTTTGGTGGCCATGAATGCTAGAACCACAACAAAGGTTTTGGCCAAGACACAGGAAACTGCCACAGAAAAGATGAGGCCAAAAGCTGATTGTCGAAGAAGACAAACAATCGTATTGGGCCTCCCAACAAATAGAAAGACAGAAAGGAAAGAGAGGAGAAGAGAAAGTAGGAGTGCATAAGTGAGATTCCGGTTGTTGACTTTGACGATGGGAGTATCTCTGTGTTTCATGAAGACTGTTATTACCAAAGTTGTCATCAAAGAAAAGAAAAGAGAAAGAACAGTCAGACTGATCCCTAAAGGTTCTTCATAGGACAAAAAGGTGATCCGCTTTGGAATGCACATATTTTTCCCGGGATTTGGATATTGATCTTCTGGACATGGAGAGCAGTCATCTATGTCTGAAAAAGAATGCAGGTGAGTTGATATAAGAAATTATAATGTTGACTTAATCCCAATATATCTGAAAATTTCCTACCCTTCTCCTTTGATATTTTCCCCTCTGGACATGGACGGCAATCATAGCAACAAAACAACTTTCCTTCTTTCTTGGCCTTGCTGTATCCTGTCTCACAAGGATCATTACACAAAGATAAAGGTAATGCCTATCAATGAATGAAGAAGAATATATTAAGATACAGAGAGGAAAGGAAGTGCTTGGAGCGTTTCTGTGGAATCAGCAGATTAAAAATGAAGTAGCGGAATGACATAATTTTAGATGTAATAACTCTGAAATTATAATTAATTAAATATCTTCAATAATTGTATTGATAGCCTTCATTAACCATCATCACTCTTCAAAGACAATTTCTGTGCTAGTTAGTTAAAGTTGGTTTTCTCAACTTCTGAATTTTAATATTAGCAAACTGATGAGATTTAGTGTGCTAGCTTGCAGCTTTTACTTCAAAACCATGAAAACCATTGTCCATGATTAACAAGTAGCCAGGAAAGTATATTTCCTAATACTCAATTGTAATTGCTAGGAAAGTAAAAATAAAATAAAATAAAATAAAATACTGGTATCTTTCCTTTTCAAGGAAATTTCTACCTTGGTTAGTCAGAGATGATACTGTGACACTTTCATCAATAAAGATATTTAAATGAATGCAGAGAAATCTAGATTAAAAAAACTAACCTGATTAAAGCCTACTTGCCAGGTGATGGAATCTATAGATATCTTGAAGAAGTTCTCTGCTGGAGCTGTGGGATCTATTACTCCAACTTTGACCCTAAGAAAGGATTGGTTTGGGAATGTGATCCAGTTGATAATATCAAATCCACCAATCAATTCTCCACTTTTATCAAAGGAGATCTTTTCACCAACACTGTTGTTAAAACTGATACTTCTCAGAAAAGAGTGAACCTGAAACACAAAGGCAATCAGAGAGGAACAAACCAAGGAAGGAGAAAAAATATTATATATTCAAAACATACATATGAATGTTTCTTTAAAGTTGTAAGCCATCAAACAAATAAATAACAGCCATTCTAAAACAGAGATAGGAGTAACATTTCAGATTTCTGAAATAAAATTAACATAGAATTGCAAAATAAACAACCATAAATAAAAAATTAAGCTCTGTAGTTTATTTGGCCTAACTCTCCCTTTTAAATTGGCTTTTAAATTGGGTTTTAAATGTTTTTTAGATAAATTGGATGTCTTAATTTGTTTTTTGAGCCTAAATTATTTAATCTGTTTTTAATAGTTTTTTAACTTTTGTATGTCTTTGTATTTTATTTTGGCTGTTCACCGCCCTGAGTCCTTCGGGAGTAGGGCGGTATACAAATATGATAATGTTGCAATATTTTCAGGATCAGACTCAATAAAATTAGTGAGAGTTAAAGGTTTAAATATACTTCCTTTTATTTACAATAGGCATTCTATATTCACTGAATATTCACAGATAGAAGCAAGGAAAAGGGTGTAGGTGGCTCCTTATATATACAATGGGTGGAGCTATAAGTGGGAGTGGTGAATTATGAATACATTAAGAAGTGAAGAATAAGTTAACCCCTGATACCCCATTCATATACTATTTACACATTAGAGAATAAGGCATTTACATCTGACAAATCCCCCTCTAAATGCCGATTCGTTATACAACACCAATTACATTCTGATTCAGGACAATACAAGACATACAATTTAGATGTTAAATATTTGTGTTGCTTAGAAGGTAAAGGCTTTGTCAATATGTCAGCTAATTGTTCTGAAGTATCACAATGCACTGCTTTAATAAATCCATCCTGAGATAATTGCCTCACATGTTTAAATTTTATATCTATATGCCTGGACCTTTGTCCAATGGCATCAGATCTAGATATTTCAATGGCCGCTTTATTGTCTTCATGCATAACAAAAGGCAAAGCAGGTTTTTTCCAAACATCTGAAATTAAATCATTAAACCATACAAGGTTATTTGCAGCTTTGGATAAACAAACATATTCCGCTTCTGTCGTTGAAGTGGCTACTAGTTCTTGTTTACCAGTATACCAGTAAACTGGACAGTCATTTAAGAGAAAAATATAACCAGATGTACTTTTTCTGCATGATGTGTCTCCAGCCCAGTCCGCATCTGCATAACATGCAAGCTTTGGTTCTTTATTATCACTAGGTTCTAATACTAAGCAAAAATCTAGTGTACTTTTCAGATATCTTAAAATTCTTTTAACAGCTTCCCAGTGATACATTGTTGGTTTGCTGACGTGTCTGGATAATAAATTGAGTGGTAAGGCGATATCTGGTCTAGTCCAATTAGATATATAAAGAAGTGAACCTATGATTGATCTATAAAACGTGTTATCCTTGAATTCAGGGGAAGATTCATCAGTATTTCTAAGAAAATCAGTTTGCATAGGAGTATCACAGGGTTTGGCATTGTTTAAATTGCATTTATTTAAAAGTTCTATAATCTTATCTCTCTGAGTAAGTTTGAATCCCCTTCTAGTCTTATTAATTTGAACACCAAGATATTTGTTCACTTTACCTAGAGATTTCAACGAGAAATGTTCATTTAACTTATTTACAAAAGTTTCTCTTCTCTCTTTGTGTTTTCCTATATATAAAATGTCATCTACATAAATCAACACAAATTCAATGTGATCATCACCCTTTTTGACAAAGAAACAGTTATCAGCAGTGGTAGCGTTGAAATCCATGGTCTTAAGTACTTTTACTAAACAATCATACCATCTTTTACCAGATTGTTTTAATCCGTATAAACTCTTGTTCAACAGCCAAATTTCATTTTTGTTGGTGTATTGACTGTGAGGTGCTCTTACGTATATTTCCTTATCTAGTTTTGCGTGTAGATACGCAGTCTGTATGTCATATTGAAATACATCAAGATTGAGTGCTGATGCTACCACTAGAGCTGTTTTGACACTCTCTGTTCTTACAGTGGGGGAATACGTGTCAGTATAGTCCTCCGGATATTTCTGTGCATAACCTTGTGCAACTAATCTAGCTTTATATAGAGTATTGCCTCCTTCTAAGTTCTTAATTTTATATATCCACCTGGTACCAATAATTGTTTTATCTTTAGGTGCAATTGCAGGTGTAAATACATTTAATCCTTGTAAACTTTCCATCTCCTTTTTCATAGCTAATTCCCATTTTTCTTTTTCTTCACGAGGGAGTTTTAACACTTCCTCATAAGTATTAGGTGTTATTGGCTCACCATCCATATGCATTATGTAATCTCTGTATTTATTTGGCATTTGATTTCTGTTGTTTCTAATGACTCTTTCAGGTTTGCTATTGTTATCATGCAAATATCTTGCTTCTTTTTTTGTTAGTGTGTCTGTCTTTATTTTGTGTTGGCTATTTGTCCAAGTTTTGGTTTTGCTTTTATATTTGTTGATATCCTGTTTTTCTATGGTCCCTTTCTCATGAGATTTTGTATCTTTACATTTATTTGGAAATATTTCATTAAGATGTAATTTAGACCAGTTGGCCTGTTCATGGAACACAGCTGTTCTGGAAACTATAAATTTGTTATTATTATCAATGAATCTGTACCCTTTGGTGCCAGTTTCATATCCCATAAATCTGAGTCTTCTGGATACGTTTTCTCCCTTTCTTCTCAACTGCTTAGGTATGTGTACGTCTGCAGTGACTCCAAATATGTGCATGTGTGCTAATTTTGGTTTCCTATTGTACATTACTTCATATGGTGTCTTATTTACAATACTGGACCAGGTTCTATTTTGTGTGTAATTTGAATAATGTAAGGCTTCTGACCAAAATTGTTTGCTTAAGCCAGCATCCTCCAATGTGCATCTAATCATGGTTTGTAATGTGGAATTCTTTCTCTCTACAATCCCGTTCTGAAACGCAGAAAATGGACTAGACGTGTAATGTAGCATTCCTCTATCCTTTAACCATTGGGAGAATTCTTTAGACATGAATTCACATCCCCTATCTGTCATAATTTGTTTTATTCTGATATTGTGTTGTGTTTCTATGCGTTTGTAAAATTCCTTAAATTTTTGAAAGGTTTCATCTTTGTGTTTTAATGTATAAACAAACCCATAACGGCTATAATCGTCTACTATTGTCAGGAAGTAACGTTTTCTATAGGTGATTGATGGAGTTAATGGGCCAACTAAGTCCATGTGTACTAAGTCAAAAATTTTGTTAGTTGATCTAGTAGATTTTCTTGGCCTGGGACTAGTTTTTAGTTTTGTAGATTTACATACTGAGCATTCCAAATAGTTTTCACAATTTTTTATTTTGACACCTTCTGCGTGTTCAGTCATTTTTTGTACTACAGGAAAACTGGCATGTCCTAACTTCCTATGTAAGATGTGAGCACACTCATCATGAATTGGTTTACCTATTTTTGGTTTTTTTTCATTGTGTGCATCTGCGTGATCATGAGATATTTTACATTCATCATTGTCACTGTTACTAATATTTTCATCATCTGCTTCAATACAATCTTCCATATTTGAATCAATGTTATGCAACCATTTTTCCTTCGTTATCAGATAAGGTAGGCCTCCTTTAATCATCACAGTGCCTATATTTATTTTATTCTTCTCCAAAGTCGCTTTTCCCTTTGAGAAAACTATATTAATGTCAGAATCTCTACTTAGTTTTATGGCACTTAGTATGTTATGAGGTATTTCAGGTATTAACAATACCCCCTCTATTTTTCCTAGACCAGGCAAGGTTACATTTCCTCTGCCTAATACTTGAACCTTTTCTTGGTTAGCTACCTTTATTACAAATTTATCTTCTGTAAATGAAGACAATATATTTTTGTTATTAGTGGTGTGATTAGTTGCTCCAGAATCAATAAGCCAATTATTGTTCTCATTTTGCTGTATTTTAGTGTTGTCTTGTTTATTTAATCCATTCAGTGAACCAGATTTTCTATCCTTTGAATTATCTCTGCCCCCTCTATTCTCTTTGTAATTTGGTGGGCTTCTATATCTATGTCTATCTATGGAAGACTGTCTATAATTGTATTTGTTCCTATATTCTGACCTATGTCTTTCCTTTGAAATTTTGGGACAATCTCTTCTATTGTGTTCCCTGGATCCACAATTGTGACATTTAAATGTTTCATTATATTTTTCTTGGAAAGCTACTTTCCTATAAGGTTTGTGTTCTGTGTGATTGCTAGAACGATTTCTTCTTGAATTGTCTTCTGCTATCAATTTATTGGATAGACTTTCTATGGATAAATATCCTAGATTGATAGTGTCTAAATGTGACATAAAACTGTCCCATGATGAATCAAGTGAGTTGATAATAACACTTTTCATTGTTTGGTCTGAAATCACCTCCCCCCTCAAATGCAGCTCAGCTCTTATTTTGTTTAAAGATATTAAATGCTCACTTATGGAAACCCCTGGTTTCACTCTAGATGAAAAGAAATCCTTAGACATTCTTGTGGTGGTAGCCACACTATCGCTGTGAAACAAATTAAACATGCATTGAATAATTTCTGAAACAGTCAGATTAGATTTGATGCTATGATACATTGCAGGAGACACACTAGATATTATTAAGAAAAATGCTCTATGGTGTAAACAATCTATTTTTAAAGTCCAAGGTCTTTTTGGGGGACTAGTGATAAAAAATAGTAAATTTTCCTTCATAAAGACAACCTGGAGCTGTTGATACCATTCTTGCAAATTAATGCCATCAACCCTTAGTTTTGGGAAGTCACTGGGTAAATTTCCGACATTATTTTGTCCATTACTTACGACCTGAGGTAGTCCGTGGTCTCGCAAGTGTAGAAAATTGCAAAACGGCATGGGGATGCTCGCAACGAGTCTGCGTGGTTCTCTCGCCAGTTCATGTCTTCCCGGACCGTCTGCGTAGTTTCGCGCATGCGCGTTGTTCATTTCTTCTTTGGAGTCGTCGTGGAAGGTTCTCTCCATTGCGGCTCGCTCGCTCTGCTCTGCTTCAGACGAGTCGGTCTCTGGTTCGACCTTGGGAGTTCTGACGACGGCGGCTGTTCTTCTTTTTCTTTTGGGGGCGTTGGCACTTGCTTCGGTCTGTGGTGTAGGGCGGAATCGACAAGGCTCTCTGGGTTCGGGCGTCGTCGCTTTCGAAGTCAGGATGAGAGCGGGCAGGTCTTGAGGTATCGGCTTGCTCGCTCGCTTCTTCGGTGGCTCTTTGGTAATTTTTAGTTTTGGCCCAAATGCAGCAAAAAGTGTTTTCATTGCTGATTTTATTTGGGATTTTGTTGAGTCATCTTCACTTTCTGATTCTGATTCTTCTGAGGAGTTCGAATCTTCTTTTTCATTTTCGTTGTCTGATAACGTTTTTCGCGCCAGAAATTTTGAATTGAGCATTTTGATTGGCTCTGCTTCGCTCACCTTGGAGGCCTGTTGAAACCAAGATGGCTGCCATTCAAAATTTCGCGCGGGATCACTGTTTTTCTTCTTCGTAATGACTTTCTCTGCAGTCATATCACTCACTGTTTTTGGGTCTTTAGACTTCTCATTAGTGATGTTTTTCTCTCTCGCTGCTCCGCTGTTCTTCAGCATTTCTTGGAGGTTCGCGATGAGGCTTTCATCATTCTTCTGGCTTTTTAATAGTTTTAATATCTCTGACCTGAGTTCGTTATTCTCTAATTCGATTTCCTCCTGGTCATCATTTTCGTCTATTATTTCTTCGTCTTCAGTGGTGTATTCTTCGGATTCTCTCGAAATTGCGTTTGTGGATTCGTTGATTATTTCTTGTTCTGTTTCCATTTCTTTGCTGTAGGCCCTGGTGTTGGGCCTATCTTTCTTAGACATTTTTTAAGTTTTTTTTTTTTTTTATTGAGTCAATTAACCATCCTCTGCTACCAGCTTGTTGCAATATTTTCAGGATCAGACTCAATAAAATTAGTGAGAGTTAAAGGTTTAAATATACTTCCTTTTATTTACAATAGGCATTCTATATTCACTGAATATTCACAGATAGAAGCAAGGAAAAGGGTGTAGGTGGCTCCTTATATATACAATGGGTGGAGCTATAAGTGGGAGTGGTGAATTATGAATACATTAAGAAGTGAAGAATAAGTTAACCCCTGATACCCCATTCATATACTATTTACACATTAGAGAATAAGGCATTTACATCTGACAGATAAAATAAATAAATAAATAAATAAATTTGTAAAAGCTACTTAAGCCACATCACTTCTAATAAATATATAATAAATATTAGTATGTCTAAAACTACCATATAATTGCACTCATTTGACACAGTAACAAGGTTATATTCCAAATCCTACAAGCTAGGCTTCAGCAGTATGTAAATCGAGAACTATGAAGTACAAATGGTTTTTTGAAAAGGCAGAGGAACTGGAGATCAAATTTCCTTCATTTGCTGGATTTTGAGAAAGCAAGGTAATTCCAGAAAACCATCTACTTCTGTTTCATTGACCATGCTAAAGCCTTTGATTATGTGAATCACAACAATCTGTGGCAAATTCTTAAAGTGTTGGGAGTACCAGACCACCATAACTGTCACCTGAGAATGCTAAAGTCAGCTCTAACTGATTCAGCTTGGCCCCTCACCTGCTTCCTGCCATTAAAGACCAGAAATGGAGGGGGTGGAGGATTAAAGGGCAATAAAGCTGTGTTTTTACGTAATGGGAAATCAGGAGGGTGGAATGATAGGTGATAAAGACCAGAGCAGCCAGATCCTGTTTTTACCAGCATCCCAAGGCCAAGCACCCTGAGAAATATATTGATTATCCCAAAATATCTCAGCATTCTCAAAACATTTTGGTGAACTGTGGTTGGCTGGAAATGGACTGGTTACAGAGGGGTAAGAATAGGCTCTGGGTGAACCTTTTTTGTATCTTGCAAATGCTGGACAATTTAGAGCTGGCCTTACATTACTGCAACAAACACCTTTATAAAAAAGAACCCTTTGCTTTACCAAATGGAGTCAAAGGTCTTCCTGTCCTAAGGGATCAGTTTGGAGCAGATCTGACATCTGCATGAGAGCCAAGAAGTAACAGTTAAAGCCAGACATGGAACAATTGATTGCTTCAAAATAGGGTAATAAGTACAACAAGGATCTATATTGTCACCCTGCTTATTTAAATTATATGCAAAGTACATCTTGTGAAAAAAACGCTTTTAGGAGCCTCTGACGATCAGGCAACTCAGCGGGGATTGCCAGAGGCTTTTAAAGGCATTTTTTTTTTCTACAACCTCTTCAGCCGAAGAAGTTGCAGGAAAAAATGCTTTCAGAAGCCTCTGACAATCCCAGCTGAGCCGCACAATCATCAGAGGCTTTTTTTTAACTTTTAAAAGCATTTTTTCGGCCGAAGAGGTTGTAGAAAAAATGCTTTTAAAAGTAAAAAAAAAAAGCCTCTGATGAGGTGGGCGGGGTAAGCAAGTGGTGACCGGGCCAGGGACCGGTTTGGGGGCGTGGCCAGCCAATGTTATTACTGAACTACTACAAATTTTTACTACCAGTTCTTGCGAACCGGGGGCAACCCACCACTAGAGAAGAGGATAACAAAGGATGAGATGGTTAGGTAGTATCAGCAGCACAATGAACATTAATATGGGCAAATTCTAGAAGACAGTGGAGGACAGTGCGGGCTGGGATGCTATGGTTCCTGGGGTTGCAAGACTCAGACAAGACTTTGTGACTGAATACCAAAACAATAACTCAGATAGCACAACAACACTAAAGTACAGGTGTTCATTGTTTAGTGACTGCTTGTTCAGCAACCATCTGAAATGGTAACAGTGCAGAACAAGTGGTACTTTTGACTTCCTTACTTTGCTCATATGATCACAATCCTGGAAGTTAGGAATTGGCCTGGATTTCTGACTGTCATGGCATCCCACAGTTACTTGATTGTGATTTGCAATCTATCTTGCTGTCTTTCCACAAGAAAAGTCAATGGGGAAGCTAGAATGAAATTGGAAGTTGTGATCACATGAATTCCATGCTTTACAAACTATGCAATCCTCACTTAATAATGGGAACTGGGGTCTGCCAAAATTATTGTTGCTAAACTTCATGGTCAAATGATGTCACAACGTCTAACTGCATCACTTAGCATTAAGTAAGGGCTGCCGGTAAAATTTACAATATAATGGAAGATAGACTTACTTTTTAGAAAGTAAAATCTATAATTAATTTAAAATAACTTTAGGAAACTATTATTCTACCTAAGAAATAAAATCTCAGTAAAAGAGGTTAGGCATTGGGAATTGAGGACCGAAGGGAAATGACATTTCTTTTATTGGGTACATTAAAGTAGAGACAGAGTCAACATTTTTTTTGGTACTTAAAAGGTCCTTAAAAGGACTGTGGGATTGTGTGTGAAGCCAGGAGATCCCCTCAGATGTCTGGCTACCAGTCCATCTGTTACTCATTTAGCACCACCCAGGAGGCACGTGTGGCTTAAGGGTTACCACGGACGTGAGTAACTTTGCCTTTGTAGTCTTACAAGCCATATTGAAAGCAGCTATCAGAATAAATTGAAAACATCTGTTGTATTTGTGGATCTCACAGCAGCATACGATAGAGTATGGAGGGAGGGCCTATTAAGCAAATTCCTCCATGCTGTCCCCTGTAAGACTATGGGCCGCCTAATAAATAACATGCTTTCAGCAAGGACCTTTCAAGTCATCATGGGTGACAAAATCAGCAAGCAAAGACACCTGAATAACAGACTCCCTCAGGGCTCCGTGCTGGCCGCATCTCTATTTAACTTATATATTTCTGATATGCCACCCACACTATCAACAAAGTTCTCTTATGCTGATGACCTGACATTAGCATATAGCCACAAGGACATTGAAGCTACAGAAGGCTTACTTACAGCCGACCTTACAACTTTGAGTACATACTTCTACCAATGGAGGTTAATCCCAAGCGTAAGTAAAACAGTTACATCATGTTTTCACCTTAACAACATATTGGCAAAAAGAGAACTCAATGTATACCTAAACAACAAACTGCTTCCATATGAGGCAACATCAAAATACCTGGGGGTCACCTTAGACAGGACTCTGTCTTTTAAAAAACATATTCAGAATATGGCTGCCAAGGTTAACAGCAGAAATAACATTCTATAAAAACTATGCGGAACAACTTGGGGAGCTTCAGCCCCAACTCTTTGATGTGCAGCCCTTAGGCTTTGCTACTCTGCAGCGGAATACTGTGCACCTGTATGGATAAACAGCTCACATACAGGACTTATTGATGTTCAACTCAACCATACGATGAGGCTAATTACTGGGTGCATAAAATCTACATCTAGTTACTGGTTACCAGTTCTTAGTCACATACTTCCCCTGCACTTACGACGACAAGAAGCTCTCATTCGGGAGTATAGTAAGATCCTGTTAAATTTCTCTCTACCCATTCATGGCTACATTCCTGATCTCTTAAGATGCCAATTAAAGTCAAGAAATCTACCACTCTTGACAGCGCTTAAGCTGCTGGCTGATCATCAGAACACCACACAAAAGTGGATGGAAGCGTGGAGTAGCTATTCCCTCCAATATATTTCTGAGCATATTAATCCTAACAGTATATCTCCAGGATTTAATCTACCCCGACACATATGGGTGACATACAATAGAATTAGAATGACTCAAGGGGTGTGTGCCGACTCCTTGTAATGGGGAAAGACACCTTCAGCACAATGCGATTGTGGGCCCCCCCGACAGACTATCCAACATATAGTGAGGGAATGCTCTAACAGAAGGTATCCAGGAGATTTTAGGGACTTCCTCTGCATAACAATGACAGCTACTGACTGGATCTCCAAACTCGACATTAAACTCTGAAATGTTATTTCTGTTTTCCTCTTAGGTTTTCTTATTGCTCTTTTTCTAATTGTTTTAATTGTTTTAACCTGTAAAAATGAAGTGTTTTAATATTGTGTGTGACCAGCCATACAATAAATAAATAAATAAATAAATAAATAAATAAATGAATAAATAAATAAATAAATAAATAAATAAATAAGAGTCAACATATGCAGCAGCTGCTGGAATTTGAAATCCTGCATTGAGTGGATGTTGAACTTGATGGCTTAAATGTCCATCATTTGAAATCCATTATTGTTTCATCCCAAAGCAGTATATGTCTCACAAAAAGTAGGCTCAAAATAACATCCCCCCTTGGTCCTTCTCAGTACACTACAGTCCTCTTTTATTAAGTACCCTGAGATATTAAAAACACCTTCCCTCCCTTCCCTTCTTCTCTTAGAGCTGTGTTCCTGGAAGCATATAAGGCTAATTTCATTCTGCTCCTTCCATTTGCTCTAAAACTATGTATGTGTTATTGTGAATAACAGGGTGTAGAAATGGTCTATGATGAGGTCAGAACCCTATGCCTCATAGAAAGGGAACATGAGCCATGGTGGCGCAGTGGTTAGAATGCAGTACTGCAGGCTACTTAAGCTGACTGCCAGCTGACTGCACTTTGGCAGTTCTATTCTCGCTGGCTTAAGGTGACTCAGCCTTCCATCCTTCCAAGGTTGGTAAAATGAGGACCTGGATTGTTGGGGGCAATATGCTGATTCACTAAACTGCTTAGAGAGGGCTGTAAAACACTATGAAGTGGTATATAAATCTAAGTGCTATTGTTATTTCAGCATGCTGAATCTTGTAAGATTCAGTAAGAACGTCAAAATATATCAGTTCTTCCTGTTCCACACATGGATTGTATGGGAAGATCCTCATCAGGAAATGCCAAAAAGTATGGGCATGATTGTACTTTCAACAATCTGTGAACTATGTCTCACTCAATGCAAACATTCCAGATAAAGTATATATAACAACAAAAATAAAAAATAAAAAAAAATACAGCTTTAACATATGATGGGGAGGGAGTAAATCACCTCCTTTCATTTATTTATAGACTGGATTTATGGAAAAAGAATAGAATGTAGTAAGGATGTGGAGTCCCAGGATGGAGGGGATGCATTTCAGAGAAATAAAAGACAATTCCATTTGGATATTATGTCTGGGAGAAAGAGGAGCACCATAGACCCTCCCTAATAATTCACAAAGCAAATTGTACTGTAGGTACAGAGAGCAGAATGCTCAGATTGACAAGAGTTTATCTATAGGTATAAAACAAGAAGAAATCAGAAGAATTACCATCTGTCATTTTTGGTTTTGCGCTTGACAGGAAGTTAATTTCATGAAGGGAAGCATATTCTAAGGAATTTTGTAGAATGCCATTTACAATTTTAATATCAGTATATGAATATTTTATTATTGAAAAGTTTTACAAAAAAGAAATACAAAAAAAAAAATGTCCCCCATGTTCCCCCCACCCTTTCCCCCCCTTCATCCCACCCTCCCTCCCCGACTTCCCAGAGCAAAATACAAGGTATTTCATTTAATCAAACATAAACTAGATTAATCTACTTATCCTCAAAGTACTGCCTCCCCAATGAAACCTTAACTCCACTACAGATAACCAACGTATATGAATATTTTGATTACTTATTCCATTATTACATCTCACTTTTGGATTTTCAGATATCAATATCCCTGGAAAATATTGTTTGCTAGAGTTTATGAACACTACAGATATGGTGGTTTCTGCACTATTCTGCTAACAGACCTACCTGCCACCACACTTGATTGTGAAAATGTTTCCTTCTTTCTTTCATCATTGTTGTTTCCTTTGATTTGAATAGAGAGAGAGATTGCAAAGCATGTGCCACAGCATAGACCGCATTGTAAATATTGTAACTCTGGCCACTCATGCGTGTTTCAAACACAGATGTAGGAAGGGTTTCAAGCTTCTCCTGTCCAGTACATTTCTCCTCAGACTCCTCCATTTTTGAATTTGGGAAGAAACAACTGAATGCCTGCTCCCAGAAAACTTTCCAAAAATGATCATTCTGATTGTTGGTTGGATTTAGATTTTGAAGAAATTCCTGGAAGTTTTGGATCTCCTTTGTGTGAATAGCAAAGGATAAAGCCCCATGCAGGAAATGGATATCCCAAGTTTTATGAACGGAAATTGAAGTATAATCTGTCTGAGCTGTTATAAACCAAATCTTTTTTTTCCTTGGTATATCCTCCACTTCTGAAAACTGGAGGAAAGTTCTCAGAACTGATAAGGACTGAATTTCACCATATAAGATTATCACATTGGCTGTGCTCTTCATGAGAACCTGATATATATGTAATCCTTCATCTATGGTATCAGTAAAATCATTGTAAAAAGCTACGTTTGGTAATTCTGCTATAAATTCAATGCAGATGCCATAGTCAGAAAATGTGGGGAGCACCTCTTGGAGAAATTTCTCTCCTTTTTCATCCTTTACTACAAGAATTCCAATCCAGATCCATCTAAAGTACAGCAATAACTGCAGGAGGCCCTTACGTTGGTGGGATTCATTCGGAAACATTTGTTGGAAGAAAATTGATTGAGTCTCTTTATCCATGACTGGAGCAGAGCCATAGGTCAACTACAGAAAGATAAATGTATGGAATTGCAAAATTCTACTGTATGTGAGCCTCTGAAAACATATATATTCACTTGTGTCCTTGGGTATCTTTGATTTTATATACTGAAATTATGCAACTAGTTGTGTTTATTAGGAAATATCAACCAAGATGTCACACTTGAGGTATCGGAAAATACATTTTCCTGGAAGTAGTCTCATTGTGAATGTTTCAGATCTGAACCTTAGTTCAATGTCTGGAATTGGGGCATGTTTTGTTGTGTAAATATTCCATTGTGTGTTCAGAATTACAATTGTTCATGCTGCTATTCTGATCCGATCAAGCAAAAAACAATATCTATGTCTCTCCTTTTTACAGAGAGAAGCATACCAATGTTTGTGGAGGTATGGCAGAATAATAATGTACAGTATATTTGCATCCCATCTTACCTGAGGAATTTTGTAGATGCACAGCACAGTTGCCATGTGAAGACAGATGTCAGGTGCCCCAATGACTACAGCCAAGGTATTTGTAATCCCACACTTGTAGTTAGGGATGAATTTGCCCTGAGTGAAAGGCAGCAACATTGAGGCAAAGTAAGTCCAGCTTGGACTAAAATTGCTGTTAAAAATGTGGAAGCCCAGCGTGATGTTGGGTAGGATCTGAGGATTTTCATTAATCTGTTTTATAGTAAATGCTAAGGCCAGGATATGCTGGAAATTCTGAAAAACTATTCTGTAAAACAATTTTAATAAATACATTAAGAAAGGTCTGCATCACATTATGGTATGTTTCTTTGTTTCTATATGTGTGAATGCTTTACTATCAAACTGCAGCTTCTAAGAATGGCTTATATGCAAAAGGAAATTGCTACATTTTGGTACTACAAATAAAGAATGAGAAAACATATCATGGGAAATCTGTGCTTTCCCTTCCTTAATGGTAAGAAGAGTTTCATAAATATAGCCATACATACCTGTATATTAATAGATATTTAGATGTGATTTGTTATAACTGGAAATTTGATCTCTATTCCAACTATTTCAACTTTAGCTGGAAACTGAAGTAAAATATAACTTTACATAAAATAAACCTAGGCATCCTATTTTAGATGTTTCTATCAGGAGTTTTTGCCATTAGAGGACAATATTTCAAGCGTCATGTGATTTACCAGCAAGGTTCAGAACTTGACAATAAATTAATGACATACTTACAGAAGTCCATCATGAAATGCCTGAGAAGGATCTTGAATGAAATCAATGGGATCAGAAGATGCAAAGATGGCAGAAATAATGCCAGCAATGTTAACATCTCCAAGCTGATGATAGGTGTGCCGAATAGGAAGAGGCTCCTGAAAGTCACATTGAAGGCTAGGATTCTTGCGCGTCACTTCAGGCAATGCTATCAACAGCAACTCCATGAATAGTAACATCTTCCATGAGTGTCTTCTTTCTGTGTACAAGTGCCTCTGACTGCAACAAGATCTTTGAAGTAGATCAGACAGATCTGCCTTCTGTTTTTCAGACAAAACTAGGGAGTGCAACATATTATCAAATCAACTCACAGAGGTTTGGGCCTCCCAGCCATGGGTTGGAATTGGATGAGGACACTAAATACCATGATTCAGTGTCAGTTGCTCCTATTTTCATGGAGTCCCATAGGATTTGGAAGAGACAAACTAGCTAATTTCATAATGATAGTGAGACAATCACATATGTGAACAACTTCAAAACATGTGAGGACTTGCAGAGGCAGGAAGGCATGAGCCACAAGATGTAAATATATTTATGTGTAGAGGAATTACTGTAATTCTGTTCTATTCTATTCTATTCTATTCTGTCCTGTCCTGTCCTGTCCTGTCCTGTCCTGTCCTGTCCTGTCCTGTCCTGTCCTATCCTATCCTATCCTATCCTATCCTATCCTATCCTATCCTATCCTATCCTATCCTATCCTATCCTATCCTATCCTATCCTATCCTATCCCTTCCATTCTTACACTACACTACACCACATTCTCTACCCCACTGCACTCCACTTCCTTCCATCTTGTTTTATACAATTATTTGTGAGCTTTCATGGAAGACATTTTCACCATGGGTTGATTGCTTCACTTTTTTTAATGTATCGTTATTTATTTGATATAGTCATTGGTAGTTTCATGATTGATTCTGGTACATCATCAATATTTTTTTCTGGAGACCCATAGGAAGACTTGTGAAACATCACAATGAGACTGGTAGGAGTACCAATTTAATAAATCAATCAATTATAACTCTGGTCCAACTAAGAGTGCCTTCAATTTATTTCATTCATTAGTTCAGGATGAGATTGAAGAAAATATCCTATGGGTGCAATATAAACAAAAAAGGATGTAGGTTTCCATCATACAGACATTGAAGTGGGGAAAGATATAAATTCCAAATTCCCACAATACATTAGACTACAATATATTGAAACAGTCAGGATCAAACTACTGGCAGTTGGCAGAATTAGCCTCCAGTACTGCACTCTAATCACTGTGCCACCACAGTTCTATGATGCCTCACTTAATGATTGCACCACTTAATAATGAATGTTGGGGTCCCAACTGTGGTTGTATGTAGACGGCTGCCTGAAGTTTTAGATCATGTTGACAAATGTCTCAACTCACCACTCGAGGGCAGGGAAAGGCCCACAAAATCTGCCTTCTTCAAAGCCAGAAAGAAAGTTTGCAGGTGTGGAAAAGGGAGGAGGAGAATGAGGGGGAGAAACAAGTGAATAAAAGCAAATTTCCGAGACACTATGGCATACCAATTCCCAATTTATGTTCTGGTCCCTGCATTTTTATACATCTGATTTCTAGAGTTGGTTGACAGTTCCTATAACATTCACAGCAATCATAGTTTCTTTAACTTCTAACAAGGAAGAAATGCTCACGAAGGTCATCGATCAAACTTTATTTTATGTCTATTTATTTAGAAGCATGTATATGGTGCCTACACGCCAGACTTTAAACTTCTTAACAAGTATCGCAAAAGAAACAAAGACATTGGACATTGGTGGAAGAGGATAAGAAAACATTCTGGAGGCATTTTTTGGAAAATAAAAATGAAGGATGGCTGGAGTCTCATGGTTTTGTTTGGATGCTATAAGGGAAAAACAGTCATGGTAAGTAGAACTTGAGTGGCGTTATTTATTTATTTATCAAATTTATATACCCACCTATCTCATTTTCCTGTGATTCTGGGAAATGTACATAATTAAAACATGTCAGATCATCACCATAATTAATTGATGAGTATTAATGCATAAATAGGAGGAGGATGCACTGGCTCAGTAGCTAAGATGCTGAGCTTGTTGATCTAAAGGTCGGCAGTTCAGCAGTTCGAATCCCTAGTGCTGCATAACGGGGTGAGCTCCTGTTACTTATCCCAGCTTCTGCCAACCTAACAGTTCGAAAGCATGTAAAAAATGCAAGTAGAAAAATAGGGACCATCTTTGGTGGGAAGGTAACAGCATTCCGTATGCGTTTGGTGTTTAGTCATGCTGGCCACATGGCCATGAAGACGTCTTTGGACAGTGCTGGCTTTTCAGTTTGAAATGGAGATGACCATCGCCCCCTAGAGTCGGGAACGACTAGCACATATGTGCAAGGTGAACCTTTACTTTTACCTTTAGGAGGAGGAAGAAGTATGAGGATTGTTCTCCATCTTGAGTTTGAAAGATGGAGATCTGAATAAATTAAATAATGATAATGGGACAGTAAAGAAGATGCACTAAAGTTAACATATCAGGAAGACCTAATGAGTACTGGAGAGACCAAAATGGACTACAAAAAAACCTGAATGAAAACCTAAAAAGAGACATGGAAAGAGAAAGCATTGCATGGTCATTGCATTAAAACAAATATCAGGGTAACAGATAATAGCATTACATGGAATGACTATGAGAAGGAAAATTGGAGAAAGAGGTACAAGTGCTAATTCTGGCTGCAAAAAACATTGGAGCTGATAAATTTCTCATCAGCCAATTGCAAAAGGCAGCTTTACTTGGAGCAGCTTACATTTGGTGATGATAACTATAACACCATGTAATATTTAAATCTGTCTATGTCTGGTCTTTGGGAAGGATTTGATATGTTTGTTTGTTTTTTATTATTATTTTATTAGATTTATATACCGCCCTACTCCTGAAGGACTCAGGGCGGTGAACAGCCACAGAATAAAACACATAAATACAAAAATTTAAAATAGAATAAAAACGAATTAAATAATTTGGCTGAGACGAATTTAAAATACCCAATAATTTAAAAACAAATCAAAATTTACATTTAAAAGGGGAAAAGATACGTAAATAAAAATGCCAAATCCAATCTGAACATCTGGTTGTTCTGGGACAAAACATCATAATCCCCAGTGAGGCAGTTCTTCACTGCATAAACAGAGGGATAGAATCAAGATCATGTGAAATGTTAATACCGCTTTATAATGCCTTGGTAAGGCCACACTTGGAATACTGCATTCAGTTTTGTTTGCCACTATGTAAAAAAGATGTGGAGTGTTAAGTCCTCGCAGTTCCGACTTCCCCAAAACCTGCCCTGTTGCTACTCGGCTCTGATTGGCTAAGACATGAGCAGCCAAATAGCAGGAAAACACAGCACTCATATTGGTTCCTCCCATGTGACAGCTCCCTATTTAAGCCGTTGTCAGACGGCAACAAGTTGTCAATGTGTTCGCTCGCGCACAGTTGCCTGAGGGTAGAACAAGAAGCAATGGGTGGAAACCAATCAAGGAGAGAAGCAACTTAGAACTAAGGAGAAATTTCCTGACAGTTAGAACAATTAATCAGTGGAACAACTTGCCTCCAGAAGTTCTAAATGCTCCGACACTGGAAGTTTTTAAGAAGAGATTAGATAACCATTTGTCTGAAGTGGTGTAGGGTTTCCTGCCTGAGTAAAGGGTTGGGCTAGAAGACCTCCAAGGTCCCTTCTAACTTTGTTAAATTAAAATTAAATGAACTTACAAGAAACATTTTTGTGCCAGAGATTTCTTTGGTCTTTGCTATTGAAAAGAAGACATATGGCCAGCTTTTAATTTAACCCCATGTTTTGTAGATTATGACTACACATGGTATGCATCAGAACAGAATAGAATAGAATTCTTTATTGCCCAAGTGTGATTGGACACACAAGAAATTTGTCTTTGATGCATATGCACTCTGTGTACATAAAAGAAAAGATACATTTGTGAAGAATAATAAGGTTCAACACTTAATGATAGTCATAGGAAAACAATTAATATAAATCTTAAGGATATCAGCAACAGGTTGACAGTCATACAGTCATAAGTGGGAGGAGATGGGTGATAGGAACGATGAGAAGATTAATAGTAGTGCAGACTTAGTAACTAGTTTGACAGTGTTGAGGGAATTATTTGTTTAGCAGAGTGATGGCGTTCAGGAAAAAAACTGTTCTTGTGGCTAGTTGTTCTGTTGTGCAGTGCTCTATAGCATTGTTTTGAGGGTAAGAGTTGAAATAGTTTATGTCCAGGATGTGAGGGGTCCATAAATATTTTCACAGCCCTCTTTTTGACTCGTGCAGTATACAGGTCCTCAATGGAAGGCAGGTTGGTAGTAATTTCTGCAGTTCTAATTATCCTGTGAAGTCTGTGTCTGTCTTCTTGGGTTGCAGAACCAAATGAGACAGTTATAGAGGTGCAGATGACAGACTCAATAATTCCTCTCTAGAAGTGGATCAGCAGTTCCTTGGCTAGTTTGAGCTTTCTCAACAGGGACCTCCCTCTGTCTGATTGCTTTAGAAAAAAAATCATAGACCTTCCCTGTTTAAACAAATTTGTATTTGTATTTAACCACACTTCTTTTTATAAATTCAGTGGGGAAGTTCTCCAACATGTATATATAAAGAATATCAGGCAAACATAAAGATTTATTAAAGCTTTCTCTTCATGAGCTGGTGCTTATCATTCAGCTCAGGTCTCATCACAATGATAAAACACTTGGGAAAAAAGATGCACACCAATAAGCCAGCACTGGAGGAGATCATGGAGAAGATCTCCACAGCCAATGTATATTTTCCCCTAGTGCTTAGATAGGTTGGAATAAAGCACAGCCAAACACTGCAGAAGAGCAACATGCTGAAGGTGATGAATTTGGCTTCATTGAAACTGTCAGGTAAATTCCTAGCTAGAAAAGCAGCAGAGAAGCTAAGCAGAGCAAGAAAACCCATAAAGCCCAAAACACAATAGAACATGACGGAGTCTTCATTGCACTCCAAGATGACTTCTTCAAACATTGACTGTGTATCAAAATCTGGGTATGGTGGGGACATTATCAGCCATACAGCACAAACACATATTTGAATAAGGGAGCAGGATAGAAGAATGAAACTGACCATCCTTCCCCCAACCCATTTCCTCAATCTGGAACCAGGTTTGGTGGCCATGAATGCTAAAACCACAACAAAGGTTTTGGCCAAGACACAAGAAACTGCCACAGAAAAGATGAGGCCGAAAGCTGGTTGTCGAAAGAGACACACAATCGTATTGGGTCTCCCAACAAATAGAAAGACAGAAAGGAAAGAGAGGAGAAGAGAAAGTAGGAGTGTATAAGTGAGATTCCGGTTGTTGGCTTTGACGATGGGAGTGTGCTTGTGTTTCATGAAGACTGTTATTATCCAAGTTGTCATTAAAGAAAAGAAAAGAGAAAGAACAGTCAGACTGATCCCTAAGGGTTCTTCATAGGACAAAACGATGATCCGCTTTGGAATGCACATATTTTTCCCAGGATTTGGATATTGATCTTCTGGACATGGAGAGCAGTCATCTACATCTGAAAACAATGCAGGTGAATTGATATAGGAAATTACATAGTGTTGGCTTAATCCCAGTATATTTGGAAATTTCGTACCCTTCTCCTTTGTTATTTTCCCCTCTGGACATAGGTGACAATCATAGCAACAAAACAACTTTCCTTCTTTCTTGGCCTTGCTGTGTCCTGTCTCACAAGGATCATTACACAAAGATAAAGGTAATGCCTATCAATGAATGGAGAAGAATTTTTAAGATACAGGAGGAAAGGAAATGCTTGGAGAGATACTGTTAGTACGGAATCAATAGATGAAAAATATAGATGGATAGCAGGATGACATAACTTTAGATGTAATTTCTCTGAAATAATAATTAATTAAATATCTACAATTATTGTATTTATGGCCTTCAGTACCATCATCACTGCTCTTCAAAGACAATTTCTGTGCTAGTTAGTTAAAGTTGGTTTTCTCAACTTCTGAATTTTGAAATCAGGAAACGGATGAAATCTGGCAGGTTTTACTTCAAAAACATAAAAATCATCGTCCATAATTAACGGAGGGCCAGTAAAGAATTCAATATTCAACAGCAATTGCTAAAAAAGTAAATAATTCTTACTGGTATCTTTCCTTTTCCAGAAAATTTGTACCTAGGTTAGTCAGAGATGATATTGTGACACTTTCATCAATAAAGATACTTAAATGAAGGCAGATAAATCTGGATTCAAAAAGCTAACCTGGTTAAAGCCTACTGGCCATGTGATGGAATCTACAGAAATATTGAAGAAGTTCTGTGCTGGAGCTGTGGGATCTATCACTCCAACTTTGACCCTAAGAAAAGATTGGTTTGGGAATGTGATCCAACTGATAAGATCAAATCCACCAATGAATTCTCCATTTTTATCAAAGGAGATCTTTTCACCAACACTATTGTTGAATCTGACACTTCTCAGAAAAGAATGAACCTGAAACACAGGCAATCAGAGGGGAACAAACCAAGGGAGGGAGAATTTTTTCATATATTCAAAACATACATATGAATATCTCTTTAAACAAAGAAAATATGAACACTTTATTTTATTTTATTTTTATTTTATTTTGATATTTGTATCAAACAAATAACATAACAATAATTCTAAAACAGAGGTTGAGGTAACATATCAGACTACTGAAATAAAATTAATATAAAATTGAAAAATAAACAACCAGCAAAAAAATAAAATTAAGCTCTGTAGTTTAAATTCAAAGCTACTTAAGCCAGATCACTTCCAATAAATATACTGTATAACAAATACTAGGATGCATACAACTACTATGTAATTTTGCTAATTTCACTTGCTAGCAAGATTATACCCAAAATCCTACAAGCTAGGCTTCAGCAGTAGGTGAAGAGAGAAGGACCAGCAGTACAAATTGTGTTTTGAATAGGCAGAGGAACTGGGGATCAAATTGGCAACATTTGCTGGATTGTGGAGAAAGCAACGTAGTTCAAGAAAACCATTACTTCTGCTTGATTGATTATACTAAAGCCTTTGATTATGTTGATCACAACAATCTATGGCAAGTTCTTAAAGTGTTGGGAGTACCAGACCACCATAACTGTAACCTGAGAAGGCTAATGTCAGTTCCCCCTGATTCATCTGGGAACCTTACAGCTTCCTGCCGTCAAAGGCCGGAAGAGGTGGGGAGGAGGGAAGGGCAATAAAGCTGTGTGGGTGTATGTGATGGGAAATCAGGAAGGGGAATGACAGGTGATAAAGACCAGAGCAGCCAGATCTTGTTTGTACCAGCATCCCAAGGCCAAGCCTGAGAAATATGTGGATTATCTGCAAACATCTCAGCATTCTCAAAACATCTTGGTGAGCTCTGGTTGGCTGGAAAAGGATTGGTCACAGAGGTGGGGGGAAGAATGAGATGTGGGTGAACCTTTTTTTGTATTTTGCAAGCACAGGAGAATTCAAAGCTGGCTTCACATTACAGCAACCAGCAACTTTAGTAGAAGAACTCTTTGCTTTAGCCAAATGGAGTTGATGGTCTTTCTTTCCTAAAAGATTAGATTGGGGCAGGTCTGGCACTTGCATGCCAGCCAAGAAGCAACAGTTAAAACCAGACATGTAAAAACTGACTGGTTCAAAATATGGTAATAAGTACAAAAAGGCTATATATTGTCACCTTGCTTATTTAAATTATATGCAAAGTACATCATGTGAAATGTCTGGCTGGATGAATCGCAAGCGAGAACTAGGATTGCTGGTAGAAATATCAACAACCTCAGATATGCAGATGATATCACTCTAATATCATGTGGAAGTATAATCACCTCCTTCCATTTATTTATAGACTGAATTTATGGAATGATAAGGAAGTGGCTTCCCAGGATGGGAAGTAAAAGTTAATTCAGATTGGATATTTTGTTTGTAAGAAAGAGGAGGAAAATAATTCACAGAGTAAATTGCAGATACAGATAGTAAAGTGCTCAGATTGACAAGATTTTATCTATAGGTGTAAAACAAGAAGAAATCAGCTTAGAAGAATTACTATCTGTCATTCTTGGTTTTGGGCTTGACAGGAGGTTAATTTCATGGAGAGAAACATATTCTAAGAAATTTTGTAGAATGCCATTTAAAGTTTTAATATCAGCATATGAATGTTTTGATTAGTTAATCCATTATTCTCACTTTTGGATTTTCAGACATCAATATCCCTGGAGAATACTGTTTGCTAGAGTTCATGGACACATGTTGCAACTACAGATGGATCGTTGGTCTTACCTGATACGTTCCTTCTCGTTGAGTGGAGACAGCAGCCAGCGTGGGTAGTGCCCATCCAATCAGCTTGAAGGACTGAGCCTGCCAATTATTCTTAGTCCCGCCTCTGTTGCCGGGCAGCCCAGCTTTGGCGAAGACTGGAAGACAGACTCGGTGTGTGGGACAAGGAAGAAACCAAAGACAGAAAAATAGAAAAATGCCGAGTCTAGCTTGAAGAAGAAAAAGGGGAGGGTCTGGCTGCTGTCTCCACTCAACGAGAAGGAACGTATCAGGTAAGACCAACGATCCTTCTCCATTGAGAGTGGAGACAGCAGCCAGCGTGGGACATACCCAAGTTCACTGTCCCGATGTCGGGTGGGAGTCACGCTGGACCGCATTGTCCTCTCCGGCAACAACCCTTTGGAGGACCCGACGACCAAACGAGGCTTCAGCTGATGCAAACTGGTCGAGTTTGTAGTGTCGGATGAAAGGACTGGGAGAAGTCCACGTGGCCGCCCTACAAATTTCCAGCAAGGAAGCCTGGGTGGCCCAAGCCGCCGTCGTAGCCGCGCTGCGGGTGGAGTGAGCTGTCAAGCCTGAAGGGCGCGGAAGGGATCTAACATCATAGGCTGTGGCAATCGTCTGGCGAATCCAACGACCGATGGTTGAAGAAGAGACCTTACTGCCTTGAGAGGTAGGTAAAAAGGAGACAAAGAGAGATTCCGAACGACGGAAGGGAGCCGTCCTCTTCAGGTAGATTCGCAGTGCCCGCCGGACATCAAGGGAATGCCAACGACGTTCCCGAGGATGAGAGGGCCGGGGGCAGAAATTTGGCAGGACCAGTTCCTGGGCTCGGTGGAAAACAGAGTTGACCTTCGGCACGAATGTCGGGTCCAAACGGAGTACCACTCGGTCTGCGTGGAAAACACAAAGGTCCGAACGAGTAGACAAGGCGGCGAGCTCAGATATGCGGCGAGCCGAAGTGATGGCCACCAAGAAGGCAACCTTGCAGGTGAGAAGTCTGAGGCTGGTAGTCCGAAGTGGTTCGTACGGGGAAGACGTAAGAGACTGCAAGACCAGAGGAAGATCCCAGGTCGGGTAGCGATGCAGAACAGGAGGACACAAGTTCTTTGCTCCCCGAAGAAAACGACGGATCAAAGGGTGTTGAGCCAGAGATGACAAGGAACCGCAGGTAAGTACCGAAGATAAGGCTACAATGTGTCGGCGGAGAGTGTTAGAAGAGAGACCCTGGGAGAGACCCTTCTGCAAAAACATTAAAATGTGTATAATAGACGGTTGTAGAGGCAAGACACCGGCCTGAGTACACCAGTTGCAGAAACTCCGCCAGGTGGCAGAGTAAATGCGTTCCGTAGAAGGCCGTCGGGAGGATAGCAAGGTATGCACAACATCTGCCGGGACTTGAACCTCCCTCAAAGTGCACCGCTCAACCTCCAAGCGGTTAGATTGAGCCAGGCCGGATCTGGGTGCTTCAGGGCGCCCTGCGAGAGAATATTGTCCAAGAGAGGAATGCGCCACGATGGGGTCACCGATAGGGACACGAGGTCCGCAAACCAGGGTCTCCGAGGCCAATGAGGTGCCACAAGGATCACTTCCGCTCGCTCGGATAGAATCTTGCGGATGACTCTGGGGAGGAGGGCCGTCGGGGGAAATGCGTACAGAAGGCCCGACGGCCAAGGAGTTCGAAGAGCGTCGACGCCTGCCGCTCGAGGATGTGGGTATCGTGAGAAGAACAGTGGAAGTTGAGAGTTCTCGTGCGTCGCGAACAGGTCGATCACTGGACGGCCGAAGCGAAGAGACAGTTCCTGGAAAAGGAGTGGGAGAAGACGCCATTCCGCGTTGTCTATCCACCAACGACTCAACCAGTCCGCTTGAACATTCTGTACCCCGGAGATGTGTTCTGCCCGAAGGGAACACAGGTGGCGTTCTGACCAGACACCCAACGCGACAGCCAGGGTTAGAAGAGACTTCGACCTGGTGCCCCCCAGTTTGTTCAAATGAGCCTTTGCGGCGACGTTGTCCGTGAGGACGAGGACGTGGGTCCCGGAGACCAGATGGCGGAAGGACTTTAGAGCTAGGTACACGGCCTTCAGCTCCAGCCAATTGATGGGATGTCGAGCTTCCGAGGGTGTCCAAGTCCCTTGAGCCAGTTGACCTTGACAATGGGCTCCCCAGCCCAGGAGACTGGCATCTGAAGTCACCACCACCCTCGAGGGCTCGAGGAAGAAGCAACCCGCCGAGAGAGCGGGGGAGCGCCACCACCGGAGGGATCTTCGTACCGCAGGAGGAAGAGGGATCGGCTTCGATGAAGTGCCTCTGCCAGCCTTCTACAAAGGCAAGAGAAACCATTGGAGTTCCCTGGCGTGAAGTTGAGCCCAGGGAACAATAGCTATTGCGGATATCATCTTACCTAAGAGTTGAGACAAGACATAGGGGGAAACCACCCGACTCCCCTCAACTCGGGAAACCAACTGCCTCAGACTAGCCTGTCTATCGGGAGAAAGAAAAACTTTGCCCTGATGAGTGTCAATCAGAGCACCCAAGTGCACTAACCTAGTAGAGGGAAAGAGATGGCTCTTCTCCAAATTAACAGAGAAGCCGTGAGCCGCTAGCGTCTCCACCGTCAGACGAATATCTAAGGCAGCCTGTTGCATAGAAGGAGACAACAGCAGAATATCATCTAAATAACACAGGAGGCGGACTGAACGGAGACGGAGCTGAGCCGCCAAGGCAGCCAGCACCTTTGTAAAGGTGCGGGGGGCAGAAGAAAGGCCAAATGGGAGAGCCCTATATTGGTAGTGTGCTCCGTTATAGTAAAACCTCAAAAAACGTCTATGGGATGGTAAGATAGGGATATGAAGGTAGGCCTCAGTTAGGTCAATGGAAGAGAGGAGATCGCCCCTCCGAACGCCGTCCAGAATAGACTTTAATGATTGCATTTTAAATTTTCGATACACAACGTATCTATTCAAACGTTTAAGGTCCAGAATAGGACGCCACCCCCCCCGAAGATTTAGGGACCAGAAACACCCTTGAATAGAATCCCGAACCCTCCTGACCGGGAGGCACAGGTTGGATAGCCCTGATAGACAGGAGATGCTGAACCGATGAGTCCATAAGGGACCTCCTAGAGGGATTACGAGAAATCGGACAGCAAACAAAGGAATGAGGAGGGGGGGCAACAAATTCAATGGCCAACCCAGATTTCAAGGTGGCGTGGACCCACTTATCCGAGGTGGATTCTTCCCAGACAGCGGCAAAAAGACCCAATCTACCGCCAATGGGAGGATCCAAAGGGCAATCAGCGACGGCGACAGGCGAAACGACCTCCTCCCCCTCGAAAGGGCCGCTTGAAGTTAAAGGGACGCCCTCTGAAAGACCTATCGGAAGACCCCCGTTGCCTGCTGAAAGACCCATCTCTCCTAAATGAGGGAAAGGGAGAAGAAGAGGAGGACCCCCCATCCGCACCTCTAGAGTAAGAACGAGAAGGGTAAGGAGAGAAACGGGGCGCTCCTCTCCGGAAAACAGCTGCTAACACCTTCTTTTTGTCCCTGGTTTCTGTGAGGAAGGGTTCTAAAGCGTCCCCGAAAAGCTTCGTGCCTTTAAAGGGAACCGAAGCCAATCGCCACTTGTGCCTGGCATCAGCCTGCCAGTGACGGAGATACAACAAACGACGAGCCGTGACAGCCGAAGCCAACGATTTTGCGGAGAACCTGGCAGCATTCAGAGTAGAGTCGGCTGAAAATTGAACGGCAGCCACAATTTTATTCAGGTCTTGTCTGATACGAGTATCTCCGGGGGCCAGCTTTTCTTGCAACTGACGTAACCAAAGCAACGTTGTCCGATTGAAGAAGGATGCCGTAGTAGTTGCTTTAATCGCCCAGGAGGAACTTTGAAAGGCCTTTTGAAGAACTTGATCAGATCTGCGTTCCTCGGGGCGGAAACCTTCGTCCGGCTCGCCCGGAACATTGGAGTTAGGAAGAAGAGCTGCAACTGGGGCATCCACCGAAGGAATCTGAAGAAGAGTCTCAAGATCCGAGGATACTTGGAAGTTTCTTTTGTCATTAGACGAAGGTAGGGGAGCAGATGCCGGAGATTCCCACTGTCGTTTCACTACGTCCAGAAAGAGGGGAGGAGTAGGAACGGATGTTATAGGCCTAGCTGGTTCTGCGAACATCGGGTCCAAAGCTCCAGAGGAAGACTGAGGAGGTACCGGATCAGCGTTTGGAGAGGACAAACGGGCCGTATTAACAGCCTTGAAGAGCAATGATTTGAACAAGGTCTGAGGAAAGAGACCCGTGAAAGCAGGCTGATCCGGAGGAAGGTTCTCATCCTCCGACAGGTCAGAATCAGGATCTCCTTCGTCGATGAAGGCTGAAGGATGACTGTAATGGGAGGAAGTAGGAGAAGCGGAGCGAACTGAATGTGAACATCCTTCGTCACTACGGCCCGCTGAAAAGGGAGAAGGCTCTCTTACTGATCCCTGTCGACTGGAAAGGCCTGAACGGGCGGCTAAGGACTTTTGAACCGCCACCTCAATCATCTGTTGTAGCTGATCTGCAGGAACTAATGGGTCTAAAGAGCGGGCATGAACAGAATCAGACGAATGAACCACCTGTACTGTTGCTGGATCAGGGGGCGGTTGCTGAGGAACTGAACCAGGGCCCCACAAATTTTCCTCAGAAATAGTCACTGGACAGTCTTGCAGAGACAGCTGGTCAGGAGTAGGCGAATGGGGTACAGTGACTGGAGGAGGGCTAGAAGGAGCAGGAGGCTGAGGAGAGGGGGAAGGCAGTTGGGCACATGCCTTGTCACATAATCTGGTCAAAACTTTGTCTCTACGTTTTTCTACTTTGGAAGAAGAGGATGACAAGTCACGAGTGGAAGACTTGTGATGGGAACGTGATACTTGAGAAGTCCTGGAATGAGACCTGGAATCTTCCATAGTAGATTGCTGGGTAACAGACGTGGAGTCTGATTGGCCAACCATTCCTGCACTGGCCTTCCGGCCGTGCTTAGACTTTGAAAGGGCCTTAGGCATAGCTCACAACAAGGTTGTAAGAACCGCCTCCCCCACGCACCAGACTGTGTATTAACAATCCGATTCTGAACAGATAACAGGGAGCGAAAGGAACTCCACAGGAGAAAAGGCCTCGTGTAAACTGTTTCTTAATATTACAAACCAAAGGCTCAACAGATTAAATTGGGAGCGTAACAACTCCACGAACTGGAGAGTTGGTGGGGGGAGGGAGGCCGTTTAAAAAATTAAATAATGGGAGGCAATAGTTAAACAAGCAATCAGGCAAATTAAGGCCACAGTCCTGTGACCGTTGTAATTAAGAACACGGGTGGGGGCGTAAAGCTCCACTAATTCTCAATGGTGGCCAGCGCCTAAAACAAGAAATCTCTGCTACAGGGAGGGAGGGGGGCGTGAAGCTCCACCAGGCGCAATTTGAAAAGCCTCCAGATTCGGGCCACTGAAACACAGAAGGGGGAGGGGGGGCGCGAAGCTCCTCAGCTGCAAGGATGCAGCGAACGATCCGCTTGGTCTGTTTAAAGAGGCCACGAGGTAATTAGTGAAGGCTGCAGATACATTCAATGAGGCAGAAGTGGGGGCGCGAGGCTCCACAGAAGAATCCAGCAGCCCTCCACACTTTGCACTTAATTTAACGGCCTGTTAAGTAGCGATCCGGCAGGGATTGAGAGAGGGAGGATCGCAGGCAGCTAATTAGCGCTCTCCCCCAACGGCGGGAAATTCCTCTAGCTCAAAATGGCGGGCGCCACTGTTAGAACGCCCGCCGAAACTGCCGTTGATTGAAGGGCGGGAGAATCGCAACCGGGGGAATGTCCCTCGAAGATCAATGTCCAAAAAGCCCTCCCTGGCAGAAAATAAGGGCAAGGAACCCCCCACGCCCCTGGCAGAGCCAGGGGAGATCGAAATAAACGAAGGTCTATTTCTTTACTCACAACTCCTAAACTCGATGTCAGGACGGTCCAAGTCAGCCAGAAAAAGCAGTCAAAGTCCAAATCGAATTACCAAAACACAGTCAAACAGTCCAAGTCAAAAAGCACGAAAAAATCCAACACGAAAGAGAGAAAAAAGAGACTTTTAGCCAGAGAGAATGTCCCACACACCAGCCAGCGCTGAAGGACTGAGCCAAAAGCTGAGCTGCCCGGCAACAGAGGCGGGACTAAGAATAATTGGCAGGCTCAGTCCTTCAAGCTGATTGGATGGGCACTACCCACGCTGTCTGCTGTCTCCACTCTCAATGGAGAAATGGTGGTTTCTCACTACCCTGGTAACAGACTTACCTGCCACCACACTTGATTGTGAAAATGTTTCTTTCTTTCTTTCATCATTGTTGCTTCTCTAGATTTGGATATAGAGAGAGATTGCAAAGCATGTGCTACAGCATAGACTGCATTGTAAATATTGTAACTCTGGCCACTCATGCATGTTTCAAACACAGATGTAGGAAGGGTTTCAAGCTTCTCCTGTCCAGTACACTTTTTCTCAGACACCTCCATTTTTGAGTTTGAGAAGAAACAGCTGAATGCCTGTTCCCAGAAATCTTTCCGAAAATGATCATTTTGATTGTTCTTTGGACTTAGAATTTGAAGAAATTCCTGAAAGTTTTGGACTTCTTTTGTGTGTACTGCAAAGGATAAAGCACCTTGTAGGAAATGGATATCCCAAGATTTATGAACGGAAGTTGAATCTGAGCTGTCATAAGCCAAATCTTTTTCTTCCTTGGTATATCCTCCACTTCTGAAAACTGGAGGAAAGTTCTCAGACCTGCTAAGGACTGAATTTCACCATATAATATTATCACATTGGCTGTGCTCTTCATGAGAACATGGTATATATGTAATCCTTCGCTTATGGTATCAGTAAAATCACTGTAAAAAGCTACATTTGAGAACTCTGCTACGAATTCAACGCAGATGCCATGCTCAGAAAAAGTGGGGAGTACCTCCTGGAGAAATTTCTCTCCTTTCTCATCCTTTACTATGAGAATTCCAATCCAGATCCATCTAAAGTACAGCAATAACTGCAGGAGGCCCTTACGTTGGTGGGATTCATTCGGAAACATTTGTTGGAAGAAAACTGCTTGAGTCTCTTTATCCATGACTGGAGCAGAGCCATAGGTCAACTACAGAAAGATAAACATATGCAATTGCAAAATTCTCTGTGAGCCTCTGAAAATATATATATTTATTTGAGTCCTTGGGTGTCTTTCACCTTTTATACTGAAATTATGCAACTAGTTGTGTTTATTAGGAAATATAAACCAAGATGTCACACTTGAGGTATCAGTAAATACATTTTTCTGGAAATAGTCTGATTGTCAACATTTCAAATCTGAACTTTAGTTCAATGTCTGAAATTGGGGTGAGTGAAGCCATTCCTCCTAGAAGAATGAAATATTTTGAGAAATATTAAAAAAAGGCAGAATAAAAGATTTCCCCTAAAAGAGAAATACAAAATCTTAAGGGAGACAGAAACTCAGAGCTTCGGCTCCCTGCCCAAGCAGATATTTGGTGCCCATTGAGAAGGACTGAGCCAACCTATCTACAAAACAAAAGATCTTAAACTCCAGGGTGATGGGATTACAATCTTGCTTACTGTTGCCTTCTAGCAGAAAATACCGAATAATTATAACTCCGACCTCACGTATTCTGAATAGTTTTTATCCCAGAGCTATAATTGCACTCAACAATGAACTAAAGGGCCATTATCAGTGAGCTGTTGGACAGCATTACTTGGTCTGTTGTGTAGATGTTTGAGTGGTTGAGGGGTGGGGAATTTGTGGTGGGTGGGAGTGTGTTTGGAGATTGTTATGTGTGTTGGTCATGGTCTTTGGGTGTTATGTGAATTTTGTTGTATGGGTATACTATGTATACATGTAAAATGACAATAAAGTTATACCTATACTTATTAAGACATGACTCTCCATGACATAAGAGGATTATCTAGCAGCAGAGCACACCACATTACAAATTAACCTGGGGAGATTGCATCATCCTTCAGGCTTTAACCAAACTTCTCAGACAACCTACAGGGTTAGCTATGACCCCTACAACAGACAATAGAATACATGTTCTTGCACAGGAACAGGAAGCTCAAGGGCAAGGCCCAGGACAAGGTATAAATAACTCTCATTCTCAACTCCATGTGGCCAGCTGTCCAGAACCACCCATGTGCTTCTGTTTCACCCTCTTTCCAATTAAAATCCATGTTTCCAGTGTCTTCCACCCAGCTTGGAACTGAACTAGATAGATATTTCTTCCAACAGGGGCATGTTTTCCTGTGTCAAATATCCCCACCGTCTGTTCAGTTACAATTGTTCATGCTGCTATTCTGATCCGATCAAGCAAAAAGTAATATCTATTTATCCGAAAGGTCTCTCCTTTTTACAGAGAGAAGCATATAGATGTTTGTGGAGCTATGGCAGAATGATAATGTTTATCTACAGCAAATCTAACCTGAGGAACTTTGTAGATGCACAGCACAGTTGCCATGTGAAGAGAGATGTCAGGTGCCCCAATGACTGCAGCCAAGGTATTTGTGATCCCACACTTGTAGTTAGGGATGAATTTGCCCTGAGTGAAAGGCAGAAGCATTGAGACAAAGTAAGTCCAGCTTGGACTAAAATTGCTGTTAAAAATGTGGAAGCCCAGAGTGATGTTGGGTAGGATCTGTGGATTTTCATTGATCTCCTTTACAGTAAACACTAAAGCCAGGATATGCTGGTAATTCTGAAAAATTATTCTGTAAAACAGAATTAAAAACAGCACATTAAGAAAGGCCTGCTTCACATTATGGCACTTACAATTCTTTCATACAACACGTTTTGCGAAATGTGTGAAATAGTTCTTATTTCTATGTTTCTGTACGTGAGAATGACCCACTATCAAAACTGCAGCTTTAAAGAATGGCTTAAATGCAAATGGAAATTGCTACATTTTGATACCAGAAATAAAGAATGGGAAAACATATCATGGGAAATATGTGCTTTCCCTTCCTTAATGGTAGTAACAGCTTCATAAATTAAGCCATACATACCTGTATATTAATAGATATTTAGATGTGATTTGTTATAAATGGAAGTTTGATCTCTATTTTAACAATTTCAACTTTACCTGGAAACTGAAATAAAATATAACTTTACATAAAATAAACCTAGGCATCCTATTTTAGATGTTTCTATCAGACATTTTTGCCATTAGAGCAAAATATTTCAAGCATCATGTGATTTACCAGCAAGGTTCAGAGCTTGACAATAAATTAATGATATACTTACAGAAGTCCATCTTGAAATCCCTGAGAAGGATCTTGACTGAAATCAATGGGATCAGAATATGTTGAGTATACAGAAATAATGCCAGCAATATTAATGTCTCCAAGCTGATGATAGGTGTGCTGAATAGGAAGAGGCTTCCGAAAGTCACATTGAAGGCTAGGATTCTTGCACGTCACTTCAGGCAATACTATTAACAGTAACTCCAATACTAACATCTTCCATGGGTGTCTTCTTTCTGTGTACAAATGCCTCTATCTGTTCCAAGATCTTTGAAGTAGACCAGACAGATCTGACTCCTGGAGATGTTTTTCAGACAAAACTAGGAAGTGCAACATACTAACAAATCAGCTCACAGAGCTTTGGGACTTCCAGCCATGAGTTAGAATTGGATGGGGACACTAAGTACTAAATTGAGACTAAAATTCAGTCCCATATGATTTGGAAGAGACGAACTGGCTAATTCCATAATGATAGTGAGACAGTCACATATGTGAACAACTTCAAAACATGTGAGGACTTGTAGGGGCAGGAACACATGAACAACAAGACAAAAAATAAAATCATTAGATCCATAAAGAGAAATAGAGATGTAAATATATGTATGTGTAAAGGCATTAGTATAATTCTGTTCTATTCTATTCTGTTCTATTCTATTCTATTCTATTTTTCTCTTGTCCAGTCCTGTCCTGTCCTGTCCTTCCTACCCTACCCTATCCTATCCTATCCTATCCTATCCTATCCTATCCTATCCTATCCTATCCTATCCTATCCTATCCTATCCTATCCTATCCATACTTACACTACACCACACCACATTCTCTACCCTACTGCACTCCAACTCTGGTCCAACTAAGAGAGCCTTCAATTATTTTCATTCATGAGTTCAGGATGAGACTGAAGAAAATATCCTATAGGTTCAATATAAAGGAAAAAAAGGACACAAGTTTGCATCATACAGACATTGAGGTGGGGAAAGATATAAATTCCAATTTCTCACAATCCATTAGACTACAAAATATTGAACCAGTCAGGATCAAACTACTGGCAGTTGGCAGAATTAGACTCCAGTACTACATTCTAATCACTGTGCCACCACAGTTCAACAAGGCCTCACTTAATGATTGCACCACTTAATAATGAATGTTGGGGTCCCAACTGTGTTTGTATTTGCAGGCTACCTGAAGTTTTAGATCATGTTGACAAATGTCTCAGCTCACCACTAGAGGGCAGGGAAAGGGCCACAAAATCTGCCTTCTTCAAAGCCAGAAAGAAAGTTTGCAGGTTTGGAGAGGGGAGGATGAGGGGGAGAAACAAGTGAATAAAAGCAAATTTGCAAGACATTATAACAAACCAATCCCCAATTTATGTTCTGGTCCCTGCAATTTTGTAGATCAGATTTCTTGGGTTGGTTGACAGTTCCTATAACATTCACAGCAATCATAGTTCCTTTAACACCTAGCAAGGAAGAAATGCACACAAAGGTTATCAATCAAACTTTATTTTATGTCTATTTATTTAGAAGCATGTATATGGTGTCTACACCCCAGACTTTAAACTTCTCAACAAGTACCCCAAAAGAAACAAAGACGTTGGACATTGGTGGAAGACCATAAGAAAACATTCTGGAGGCATATTTGGAAAATTAAAATGAAGGATGGCTGGAGTTTTATGGGTTTGTTTTTTTTTTACTTTTTTTGTTATGTTTTTATATTTTTTTTTATTTTTTATTGCAAAAGTTTTACAATTACATTTTCACCCCATTTTCCCCCCAACCCACCACAAACTCCCCAACCTAACCCTCCCAAACCCCCCCTAACCCTCCCCCCTGACTTCCACAGAATATAATCCCATCAAAATCCCCTTTTTATAAAACCTGAACCCCTCAATCCCCTATATAATTTTTCATCTTCACAAAATTCAAATATTTCTGTTTTTATATAATACTTTCAATAAAAAGCTACTTGATACTTCCTAGTTTGATATTTGTTCTGCACATAATCTATCCATTTTTTCCATTCCCATTCATAAGTCTCTTGTGAGCGATCTTTTAGATATGCTGAAATCTTCGCCATGTCTGCAAAGCTGGCCATCTTCAAAGTCCATTCTTCAATAGTGGGCAAAGCTTCATTTTTCCAGTATTTACCTATCAATAATCTCGCTGCTGTTATCATATACAATATCAAATTAATTTCATCCAATGTAAAACCCTTTACTATACCCAGTAAAAACAATTGTGGAGAAAATTGAATTTTTTTCTTCAAAACATTCTGCATAACCCACCATATTTTTATCCAAAAAGCCTTAACTTTCTTACAGGTCCACCAAACATGATAATATGTGGCATCTAAACAATCACATCTCCAACATTTTGGCTGAACATTAGGGTACATACACGACAATTTCTTGGGATCTAAATGCCATCTATAAAACATTTTATAAAAATTTTCCCTCAAATTCTGCGATTGTGTAAATTTAACATTCTGAACCCATATTTTTTCCCATGTTTCCAACATCACTGGTTCTGTAAAATTTTGTGCCCACTTAATCATACAATCTTTAACCAATTCAGTTTCTGAATCCCTTTCTAACAAAACATTGTATAGCCTTTTAATATGCATTGGACCTTTCTCTTTTATATGTCTAACCAATTCTTCCTCATGCAACATAATACCAGTTTTTTGGTCCTCTTTCCATCTCAGTTGAAGTTGATTATACTGTAACCAAATTAAATTAATCCCTTCGTCCAACAGTGTCTCTAATGTCTTCAGTTGCCATCTGCCCGCATCTGTAAAAAGAACTTCTTTATATAACCCCCCCCCCCCGAGTGACATTATATTTGTATTCCACATAATATGACCAAGATCCAGCCATAACGGTATTTTATTTGAATCGATGCTTCTTCCAAACTCTCATCAAGGAATCTCTAAGTATATGGCTTTTAAATACTTTATCCACTTTATCTTCATAAAATAAGTAAGCATGCCATCCAAATTCAAGGTCAAAACTTTCTATATTCAATATTCCAGTCTTTTTCCTTCCAAACCAATCGCTTGCTTGAGTCAAAGCTGCTGCTTCATAATATAACTGTAGGTTTGGAAGTTTAAGACCTCCCCTTTCTGGAACATCTTGCATAATTTTCAGTTTCACTCTCGGTTTTTTCTCGTTCCAAACAAACTTATTCAGTCCTCTTTGCCATTCTTTCAATTGTTTATCATTTTTAAGCACCGAAATCATTTGAAACAAAAAAAGAAATCTTGGCAAAATGTTCATCTTAACTGCTGCTATTCTTCCAAGTAGAGACAGCTGCAGTTTTTTCCAGGTCTCCATATCTTTCTGCACCTCTCGCCACAACACCTCATAATTATTTTGAAACAATTTCATATTTGATTCTGCAACCTGAACTCCTAGATATTTTACCTTTGGTACAATCTCAAAACCTGCCCTCCTTTCAAGTTCGTGTTTTCGATCTTGTGTCATATTTTTAACTATCATCTTAGTTTTTTTCTGATTCAATCTAAATCCTGATACTGTACCATAGTCTTTTATAATGTCTTTCATCTGGATTATTGATTCCATCGGCTGTGTTAGGGTAACAACCAGATCATCTGCAAATGCCCTTATTCTGTAGTCCTCTTGCCTTATCACTATTCCTTTCAAGGTACTCAAATCCCGTATTGCATTCAACAAGACTTCTAGTGTTAAAATAAATAACAATGGGGACAGCGGACATCCCTGTCTTGTTCCTTTTTCAATTTTAAACTCTGTTGTCAAACTTCCATTAATAATAATCTGTGCCTTTTGCTCTTGGTAAATTGCTGAAACCGCCTGTATAAATTGATCCCCAAAGTCCATCTTTTTTAAAGTCTTTAATAGAAAATTCCAATCCACTCTATCAAAGGCCTTCTCCGCATCCAGGAAAACCAGCACTGCAGGGATCTGTTTATTCTTCTCAAGATATTCCAATAAGTCTATAACTTGCCTTACATTGTCCGTCATATATCTGCCTTCTATAAATCCCGCTTGATCATCATGAATCACCTCTTGAATTACTGGCATCAACCTGTTGGCTAGTACTTTTGCATAAATTTTATAATCATTATTCAGAAGAGATATTGGTCTATAGTTCTCAGGTTTTTTAGGACCTTCTTGCTCTTTTGGTATCAAAGAAATATAAGCTGTTTTCCATGATGGGGGTATTTTACCCCCTTGTTGTATATTACAAAACAAGTCTCTGAGTTGTTCCTCCATTTCTGCTTGCAAAGTTTTATAATACACTGCAGTCAAGCCATCAGTTCCGGGAGCTTTAGCTGTTTTCAATTGTTTAATTGCTACAATTATCTCCTCAACTGTTATAGGGTGATTCATTCTTTCCTTTTGTTGTTTGGTAATTTTTATAACTCTTTTATTTTCTAAATATTTTTCTATAAGTCCATTCTGTATGTCATCTTTAGCATATAATTTGGTGTAATAATCTACAAAAGCTTCTTTAATTAATTTTTGTTGAAAAATTTCTTTCCCTCCAATATCGATACTATCAATAGTCCGCATACTCTGCTTCTTCCTATAACATTCACAGCAATCATAGTTCCTTTAACACCTAGCAAGGAAGAAATGCACACAAAGGTTATCAATCAAACTTTATTTTATGTCTATTTATTTAGAAGCATGTATATGGTGTCTACACCCCAGACTTTAAACTTCTCAACAAGTACCCCAAAAGAAACAAAGACGTTGGACATTGGTGGAAGACCATAAGAAAACATTCTGGAGGCATATTTGGAAAATTAAAATGAAGGATGGCTGGAGTTTTATGGTTTTGTTTTGATGCTATAACGGAAAAACAATCATGCTAAGTAGAACTTGAGTGGGGTTATTTACTTATTTACTTATTTATTTATTTATTAAATTTATATAGCCACCCATCTCACTTGCATGTGAGGTGCCCCTAGGGGAAGAGCCTTCTCTGTGGGGGCACCGACGATCTGGAATGAGCTCCCCCCAGAGATACGGAGGATTCCGGATCTGTGCACCTTCCGCCGCGAGCTGAAGACGCTTTTATTTCATCAAGCTGGCCTTGCCTAAATCTTCTCCCTTTTAAGTGTAAATTTTAAATTTTTAATGTATTTTAAAATATGGGTATTTTAAATTATGGGTACTAATTCAGCCAAATTTATTTAATTCATTTTATTCGATTTTAAATTCTGTATATCTATGTGTTTTATTTCATGGCTGTGCACCGCCTTGAGTCCTTCGGGAGTAGGGCGGTATAGAAATTCAATAAAATAAATAAATAAAATAAATTCTGGGAAATGTACATAATTGAAACACGTCAGATCATTAATATAATTAATAGATTAGTATTAAGGCATAAATAGGAGGAGGAAAAATTATGAAGTATATTCGCCATCTTGAGTTTGAAAAATATAACTATGAATCAATTAAATAATAATAATGGGACAGTGAGGAAGCTGCACTGAAGTTAACATATCAGGAAGGCCTAATGAGTACTGGAGAGACAAAATTGGCCTACAAGAAAAACCAAAGGAAAAACTACAAAGAGACATGGAAAGACAAAGCATTGCATGGCCACTGCATTAAAACAAATAGCAGGGAAACAGATAATAGCAAGACATGGAATGACTCCTAGCAGGAAAGTTGCAGAAAGAGGTAGAAGTGCTAATTCTGGCTGCACAAAACCAAACCTTAAGAACAAATGCATTCAAAGCCAGAATTGAGAAGACAGCAACAAATAGCAAATGTCACCTCTGCAAGGAAGCTGAAGAAATCGGGGATCACCTGGCAAGAAGATTGCACAGATTGACCACAAACAACAGCTTGGCAAAGGAGCAACAATGGTGCCTTGGGAAGATCTGCAAGAAATACCATTTGCCTGCAAGCAAGAACTGTTGGGATCATAAAATAGAGAAAGTCATAGAAAATGAAGAAGTTAAATTGATCTGGGACTTTAGATTTCAAACATACAGGCACCTGCTGCATAACACTCCAGATTAAAGATTGTTGTAAGAAAGACAAAAAAGTCTGGATAGCGGACGTGGCAGTAGATGGAGACAACAGAATAGAAGTGAAAGAATTGAGAAATAACAAAATACAAAGAATGCAAATAGAAATAGAATGACTGCGGCAAAAGAAAGCAAAGGTAGAACCAATAGTTATAGGCACTTTGGGTGCAATCCCAAAACAACTGGAGCACCACTTGAACAACATTGGCACTGACAAATTTCTCATCAGCCAATTGCAAAAGGCAGCTTTACTTGGAGCAGCTTACATCCGGTGATGATAACTGTAACACCATGCAATATCTACATCTGTCTATGATTGGTCTTTGGGAAGGATTTGATATGTAAATAAAAATGCCAAATCCAATCTGAACATCTGGCAATTGTATGACAAAACATAATAATCCCCAGTGAGGCAGTTCCTTGAGTGCCAGTGAGGTACTACCTTGATGTAGTTATGGGGCTATTGTGCTCTGAGGAAGATGAAAGCTATGCCAGAGATTCAACCATTCTGGGCAGGTTTCATCAGATGAGTCAGACAAAAAGTGTCTCTCCCATAAAAAAATATCTCTCATAATTTACAGAAACACATACTTGCTCGGTCATTGACAAGATCAGCAAGGACCTTGCTAAGGTATTGAAGTTCCTGGACTTCTGGTGTAAAATGGGCTACAGGACTATTGGCTAAGAAACCAGGGCCAGCATCTGCAGAACTACTGGAAGGAAAGGTGATTATCCATCACAAATATATAATGATTGTAAATAAAGTCCAGGAATTAGAGGACATTTGAAATAAATGGACCAGTTCTAGAAAATAAAACAATATTTAAAATCAGAAATAATAAAACAGAGATTAGGGGATCAGTAATTATTTATAATATGAAATAAAGTATTCATAGAAGCTGAATTGGAAGAAAAGATCTACCCAGGACAAAGAAATCTAACTCTTGCCAGTGGTAACTAGACTATAGTGGCAAACCAGGAGAAATTGACAGTGCAGGAAACTAGCACACCTATAGAATTGTTTTCATTTGGAAACCAAGCATCCTCTTCTTTACCTCAAAAAGAACAAAGCCCTGTCACTAAAGAACTAGAAGACTTGAAGCAAAGAATAAATGAGCAACTAGAACAGCACAAAAATCACTGAATCAGGTTGCCTGCTTTGAAGCTTGTTCGAAAGAAACAAGTAGCACAAGCATTAAAAGACAGGAATACTGTAATATCAAAAATAAGCACAAGGTCATTGCAAGAAACAATATACAGCTTCAGTTGCAGTTATAACTGAATACCTAAGATGCAAAATCAACAAAGAAGAAAAATGGGAAACAGTGTGCCACCAAAATGAAAGATTAGGCTGGAAAATTAAATTAGCAAGGTGAGATTTATTTATTACTAAATGTCTATGCCACCCATCTTTCCAAGATGATCCTAAGTGATTTATATTCATATAATTAAAATATGATAAAGAACCTTGAAACAACAATATATATATATATATAATTCAGTTTAAATTCAATTTGGGGTGGGGTTTTTTTAGGAAAGTGTTTTAATAAGATTTTAAAGGGTTCGGGGAGGGGGTCTTTTAACAATTTTTTAAGGGGAACTGGGAGGACGACCAAAGGGGATGGGGGGGGAAATCCACTAAGGTCAGAGCCGAGCCTGGCACGGGGCAACAGTTTGGAGGGTGCAGGACGAGGGATTGGGGAGGGGATGGAGGGCTATACCAATGAGGGGTGTACCATCAGCACGGTGGATGGGAGGGGCAGATATGGCGGGAGCAGGAGACCATATCACGTGTCGGGGGTGCGCACTCGCTGTTTGAGAGCTATTGCGCGCCCCGGTCTCCAAGGCTCCCCTCGGATACTAGGTGGCTCAGATACTCAGGACCTGGGCCTTCGGCTGATGCTGTGCAATGCCAGGTCCGTGGTAAATAAGGCCCCCCTCATTCACGATCTTATACAGGAGGGGGGAGCGGACCTGGCGGGTATTACGGAGACCTGGTTGGGCCCGGAGGGAGGGGTCCCTCTGGTTGAGATGTGCCCACCAGGCTTCAGAGCATTCCATCAGCCGAGGGCTCAGGGGAGGGGAGGGGGGGTGGCGGTTATTATTAACGAAGGTCTTAGTCCGAGGGAGACCACTGTGCCACAGATTGCCGGATGTGAATCCCTCTTTGTGAGATGGGGTCATGGGGTTCAGATGGGCTTGTTGCTTGCGTACCTGGCTCCCTGCCGCGTGGCAACGGCCCTGCCCGAGCTCCTCGACGTGATAGCCATGGTGGCAGTTGATACACCCAGGCTTATGGTCATGGGTGATTTCAACTTGCCGTCCATCGGTGAAACGTCTGAGACGGCTCGGGAGTTCATGGCTTCCATGACGGCCATGGACCTGACCCAACTAGTTCATGGCCCCACCCACAGGGGGGGACACACTCTGGACTTGATTTTTGTCTCTGGCCAGTGGTTGAGTGATCTTATTATAGGGGATATAGACATGGAACCCTTGTCATGGTCAGATCACTCGCTCCTTCGCCTGGACCTTCGAACCGCTACACCCCGCCGCAGGGAGGCGGAGCCAATAAGATGGGTCCGCCCCAGGCGCCTGATGGATCCTGATAGGTTCCAGATGGAGCTTGGGCCATTTCCTGAGGATCTAGCACATGACTCGGCTGAGGACCTGGTAGCCGCCTGGGATCGGGCGGCTGGTGGGGCCTTGGACCGAGTCGTGCCTTTGCGGCCTCTGACCCAGTGCCGATCCCGCGCAGCTACTTGGTTTACTGAGGAGCTGAGGGAAATGAAGCGCCGGAAAAGACGCCTGGAGAGCGGTTGGAGGGCCAGTCTCGCTGAATCTGATCGAACACTGGTAAGGTCGCATATTAAGACCTACCTAGTGGCGATAAAGACGGCAAAGTTTAATTACTTTTCCGCCTCTATTGCGTCATCAGGGAATCGTCCGGCCGCCCTGTTTAGGGTGACCCGCTCCCTGCTCCATCCGGGAGTGCGGGAGGATCTCCTGGAAGGCAGGGCGGAGGATTTCGGACAATACCTGTATGACAAAATCGCTCAGATCCGGGGGGATTTGGACTCTGACTGGGTAGATCAGGGCAGGGTGACGAGGAATAGTCTTGAGAATGTTATCTGAGAGGAGTTTGATGCTGTGACTCCCGATGATGTGGACAGGATTTTGGGGAGACTTAGTACGGCCACATGTTTACTGGACCCGTGTCCCTCCTGGTTGGTACTGGCTTCCCGGGAGGTTACACGAGGCTGGCTCCAGGGTGTTATCAATGCTTCGTTGAGTGAGGGTTACTTCCCCGCTGCCTTGAAAGAGGCGGTGGTGAGGCCTCTCCTCAAGAAGCCGTCCCTGGATCCGGCAATATTGGCCAACTATCGTCCTGTCTCCAACCTTCACTTCATGGCGAAGGTTGTTGAGAGTGTGGTCGTGCGACAGTTTCCACAATTCCTGGAGGAAACATCTTATCTAGATCCGTTCCAGTCAGGTTTCAGGTCTGGGCACAGCACGGAAACGGCATTGGTCGCGTTGGTTGATGATCTCTGGAGGGCTCGGGACAGGGGTTGCTCCTCTGTTCTGGTCCTGTTAGACCTCTCAGCGGCTTTTGATATCATCGACCATGGTATCATGCTGCACCGGCTGGAAGAGTTGGGGGTGGGAGGCACCGTATTGTGGTGGTTCTCCTCCTTTCTCTCTGACCGGTCGCAGTTTATGTTGGCAGGGGGGCAGAGGTCGACCTCGAGGCCTCTCGTCTGTGGAGTGCCGCAGGGATCGGTCCTCTCGCCCCTTCTGTTCAACATTTATGTGAAGCCGCTGGGCGAGATCATCCGTGGCTTCGGGGTGAGATACCATCAGTACGCTGATGACACCCAGCTGTACATCTCCACCCCAGGCCACCCCAACGATGCCCTTGAAGTGATGTCTCAGTGCCTGGAGGCTGTGCGGATCTGGATGGGGAGGAACAGGCTCAAGCTCAACCCTTCCAAGACTGAGTGGCTGTGGCTCCCGGCATCCCGGTATAGTCAGTTGACTCCATCACTGACTATTGGGGGCGAGTCCTTGGCCCCCACAGAAAGGGCTCGCAATCTGGGAGTCCTCCTGGATAGGCAGCTGTCCTTGGAGGAACATCTGACGGCTGTAACCAGGGGGACCTTTTGTCAGGTTCGCCTGATTCGCCAGTTGCGGCCCTTTCTTGATCGGGATTCCCTGTGCACAGTCACTCATGCCCTCGTCACCTCTCGCCTTGACTACTGCAATGCTCTCTACATGGGGCTCCCCTTGAGGGGCACCCGGAGGCTCCAGCTGGTCCAGAACGCAGCAGCGCAGGTAGTGATGGGAGCAACATGGCGCTCCCATGTAACACTGCTCCTGCGCGAGCTGCACTGGCTCCCAGTGGTCTTCCGGGTGCACTTCAAGTGTTGGTCATCACCTTTAAAGCGCTCCATGGCATAGGGCCTAGCTATCTTCGAGACCGCCTGCTGCTACCGATGACCTCCCATCGACCCGTGCGCTCCCACAGAGAGGGCCTCCTCAGGGTGCCATCAGCCAAACAATGTAGGCTGGTGACCCCCAGGGGGAGAGCCTTCTCTGTGGGGGCACCTACCCTCTGGAATCAGCTGCCCCCAGAGATAAGGAGAATCCAAGACCTCAGTGCCTTCCGCCGTGCCCTTAAAACCCACTTTTTCCAGCAAGCCGGGCTGGCTTAGGAAGAAATTTTTTTAAAATTTTTAAATGTTTAATTGGTTTGTGGTTTTTTAAATTTTGGGCCAAATTTATATAGATTTTAATTGTTTTTAATATTTGTATTTCATGTTTTTAATTCTGGCTGTGCACCGCCCTGAGTCCTTAGGGAGAAGGGCGGTATATAAATTGAAAAATAAAATAAAATAAAAATAAATAAATTAGACAAGAAAGGAGTAAAGTATGCATGAGGAGGTGGTAGCAACTAATTAATCAACTCAGCAGAGCTGATATTCTGAAGTACATGAGCCGCAGCAGAAAAGACTCTTCTCTCTACCCTGTCAGCCAAAATTCCTTGACCAATGAGATCCCCAGTATGCCTCTTCTGCCAGCATGCATTAAATCCATTGGATGGTTCCTCAGATAACTTGGTTTCAAATTCTTCACAAATTTCAGCCAGGGCTCACCGAGACATCTCATCAACTGCCACTTAGAATAACTGTCTGCATCTCATTCAAGGATTGCAAAACTACCTACTCAAACAGACTTATGACCATGAAACATACAGTTCTGCACAGTCATCATACTCAATTGAATCTCTTAAAAGGAGACTTATGCAAATTGGATACTAGCATGAATTGGACTTCTGATGGAATTTATTTAAATTTACTAGAATTATTTTTTGTGCCAGAGATTTCTTTGATCTTTGCTATTGAGAAGAAGACATATGGCCAGCTTTTAAATTTACCCCATGTTTTGTGGGTGATGACTGCAAGTGATGTGCATCAGAGAATTCCCTCTGTCTGATTGCTTCAGAAAAAAAATCATAGTCCTTTCCTCTGAAAAAAATCCTCATTTGTATTTAACTGCACTTCTTTTTACACATTCTATTACATATGAATTAAGATGACCAGTAAAGACAAATTTACAATTCACATTTAATCAATATATTTAGTCAGAGATCACCATAGCATACTACAATATATCAATAAATCAATAAAGTCAATAACTATGTCAATACATTAATCAGTCCTGTAGTTTATAACTTTATAGACCCCACTTATAATTACCTACCAGAAGGGGAAAAAAAACCCTTCCAAGCTATCCAAATCTCAGGAGACGGGGCAACACAGAACATCACTGTCTCTATACATTGTTCTCTGGCTTAAATGTTGAAGTGGGGAAGTTCCCAAACATGTACCTATAAAGAATATCAGGCAAACATAAAGATTTATTAAAACTTTCTCTTCATGAGCTGGTGCTTATCATTAAGCTCAGGTCTCATCACAATGATAAAACATTTGGGGAAAAAGATGCACACCAATAATCCAGCACTGGAGGAGATCATGGAGAAGATCTCCACAGCCAATGTATATTTTCCCATTGTGCTTAGATAGGTTGGAATAAAACACAGCCAAACACTGCAGAAGACCAACATGCTGAAGGTGATGAATTTGGCTTCATTGAAACTGTCAGGTAAATTCCTAGCTAGAAAAGCAGCAGAGAAGCTAAGCAGAGCAAGAAAACCCATAAAGCCCAAAACACAGTAGAACATGACCGAGTCTTCATTGCACTCCAGGATAAGTTCTTCAGGTATTGAATGTGCATCAAAATCTGGATATGGTGGGGATGTTATCAGCCACACAGCACAAACACATATTTGAAAAAGGGAGCAGGATAGAAGAATGAAACTGACCATTCTTCCCCCAACCCATTTCCTCAATCTGGAACCGGGTTTGGTGGCCATGAATGCTAGAACCACAACAAAGGTTTTGGTCAAGACACAAGAAACCGCCACAGAAAATATGAGGCCAAAAGCTGGTTGTCGAAAGAGACACGCAATCGTATTAGGCCTCCCAACAAACAGAAAGACACAAAGGAAAGAGAGGAGAAGAGAAACTAGGAGTGTATAAGTGAGATTCCGGTTGTTGGCTTTGACGATGGGGGTGTCTTTGTGTTTAATGAAGATTGTTATTACCAAAGTTGTCATTAAAGAAAAGCAAAGAGAAAGAACAGTCAGACTGATCCCCAAGGGTTCTTCATAGGACAAAAAGGTGATCCGCTTTGGAATGCACATATTTTTCCCGGGATTTGGGTATTGATCTTCTGGACATGGAGAGCAATCATCTATGTCTGAAAAAGAATGCAGATGAGTTGATATAGGAAATTATAGTGTTGGCTTAATCCCAGTATAACTGAAATTTTCCTACCCTTCTCGTTTGATATTTTCCCCTCTGGACATAGATGGCAATCATAGCAACAAAACAACTTTCCTTCTTTCTTGGCCTTGCTGTGTCCTGTCTCGCAAGGATCATTACATAAAGATAAAGGTAATGCCTATCAATGAATGAAGAAGAATATATTAAGATACAAAGAGGAAAGGAAGTGCTTTGAGTGTTTCTGTGGAATCAGCAGATTAAAAATGAAGTAGCGGGATGACATAATTTTAGATGTAATTGCTCTGAAATTATAACTAATTAAATTTCTACAATAATTGTATTGATAGCCTTCGTTAACCATCAACACTCTTCATAGACAATTTTTGTGCGAGTTAGTTAAGGTTGGTTTTCTCAACTTCTGAATTTTGATGTCAGCAAACTAAAGAGATTTAGTGTGCTGGCTTGCAGCTTTTAGTTCAAAACCATGAAAACCATTGCCCATAATTAACAGGGATCCAGGAAAGTATATTTCCTAATATTCAATAGTAATTATTAGAAAAGTAAAAAAAAACCTTACTGATATCTTTCCTTTTCCAGGAAATTTCTATCTAGATTAGTCAGAGATGATACTGTGAGACTTTCATCAATAAAGATATTTAAATGAAGGCAGAGAAATCTAGATTAAAAATACTAACCTGGTCAAAGCCTACTGGCCAGGTGATGGAATCTACAGAAATATTGAAGAACTTCTCTGCTGGAACTGTGGGATCTATTACTCCAACTTTGACCCTAAGAAATGATTGGTTTGGGAATGTGATCCAGTTGATAATATCAAATCCACCAATGAATTCTCCATTTTTATCAAAGGAGATCTTTTCACCAACATTGTTGTTGAATCTGACACTTCTCAGAAAAGAATGAACCTGAAACACAAAAGCAATCAGAGAGGAACAAACCAAGGAAGGGAAAGGTAATTCATATATTCAAAACATACATATGAATGTTTCTTTAAAGTTGTAAGCCCTCAAACAAATAAATAACAATCATTCTAAAACAGAGATAGAGCTATGAGATTTCTGAAATAAAATTAACATAGAATTGCAAAATAAACAAACATCAAAAAATAAAATTAAGTCCTAGTTTATTTGCAAAAGATACTTAAGCCTGATCACTTCTAATAAATATATAATAAATACTCTGATATATAAAACTACCATATAATTGAACTCATTTCACACACTAGCAAGGTTATATTCAAAATGGTACAAGTTAGGCTTAAGCAGTATGTGAACTGAGAACTAAGAAGTACAAATAATTTTTTTGAAAAGACAGAGGAACTGGAGATCAAATTTCCTTCATTTGCTTGATTATGAGAAAGTAGGGTAGTTCCAGAAAACTATCTATTTTGCTTCATTGACCATGCTAAACCATTTGATTACATGGATCACAACAATCTGTGGCAAGTTCTTAAAGTGTTCAGAGTACTAGACGACCATAACTGTCACCTGAGAAGGCTAATGTCAGCTCTTCCTGATTCAGCTTGGCACCGCACCTGCTTCCTGCCATTAAAGGCCAGAAGTGGAGGGGGTGGAGGATTAAAGGGCAATAAAGGTGTGTTTATATGTGATGGAAATCAGGAGGGTGGAATAATAAGTGATAAAGACCAGAGCAGCCAGATCCTGTTTTTACCAGCATCCCAAGGCCAAGCACCCAGAGAAATATGTGGATTATCCCCAAACATCTCAGCATTCTCAAAACATCTTGCTGAGCTGTGGTTGGCTGGAAATGGACTGGTTACAGGGGGGTAAGAATGGACTCCGGGTGAACCTGTTTTGTATCTTGCAAATGCTGGAGAATTCAGAGCTGGCTTTACATTACTACAACCAACACCTTTAGTAAAAGAACCCTTTGCTTTTACCAAATGGAGTCAAAGGTCTTCCTTTCCTAAGGGATCAGTTTGGGGCAGATCTGACATCTGCATGACAGCCGAGAAACAACAGTTAGAGCCAGACATGGAACAATTGATTGCTTCAATCAGGGTAATAAGTACAACAAGCTATATATTGTCACCCTGCTTATTTAAATTATATGGAAAGTACATCTTGTGAAATGCCAGGCTGGATGAATCACAAGCCAGAATTAGGATTGGTGGAAGAAATATCAACAATCTCAGATATGCAATGATGCCACTCTAATGGCCGAAAGTGAAAAGGAACTAAAGAGCCACTTGATGAGGTAAAAGAGTAGAGTGCAAAACATGGCTTGAAATGCAATATTAAAAAGCTAAGTTTATGGCATCTGGTGCCATCATTTCATAGCCAATAGAAGTGGAAGAAATGAAAACAGATTTTATTTTCATGGGATCCAAGATCACTGCAGATCCCCCCTTTTTTAAAAGAAAAAATCCTTTTCAAATTTTCAAATTGCTTTTTTCAATTTTTCAACTTTTCAATTATTTGTTCCCAATTTTAATCTTTTTTCAACTCTTAAATATTATTTTTAATTTTTAATTATTTCTTTTCAGTTTTTACATCTTTTTCCATTTCTTTTTTCAACTAAACATTTGAAAACATATAGTTTACTTATTTTAATTCTGTAGAAATTTTTAAATTCTTTTTTTTTAAAGGAAAAGTTTTTATTTTATGATCAAACAAGTATACAATATAAGCAATCATTCGAACTATCATCAAAAAAAAAAGAAATTTTTTTTAATCCATAATCCATCTCTAAACTCAATTTTCAACCCCTCCTCACCACCCCCCACCCCCGACTTCCCAGAACAAAAACAGGGCATAGATTTCACCAAACATTAGCTAAAATAAACTAGCTAACTGCAAGATTTAATAGCTCCCAAGACCCCTTAACTCCCCTCTTACAATTTCATCAACCTCCCTTTTTATAGACTCAAAGTAGCAAATAATCCAATAACTCTAAGAGTTTCAAAACCATTAACAAATATTAAGTATTTAGTATTTATTAAATTTTTATACCGCCCCCTCTCCCGAAGGACTCGGGGCGGTGAACAGCCAGAATTAAAAACACACAATACAAATATTAAAATACATTAAAACAAAATTAAACTATCTTTGGCTTCTCCAATTTAAAACCCCTTACCCATAAAATTTACCCAATTAAAAATTTAACCCAGCCCGGCTTGCTGAAATAAAAAAGTCTTCAGGGCCCGGCGGAAGGTACGGAGGTCCGGGATTAGTCGTATCCCTGGGGGTAGCTCATTCCAGAGGGCGGGTGCCCCCACAGAGAAGGCTCTTCCCCGGGGGGTCGCCAGCCGACATTGCCTGACAGACGGCACCCTGAGGAGGCCCTCTCTGTGGGAGCGTGTTGGCCGGTGGGAGGTTATCGGAGGCAGAAGGTGGTCTCGTAAGTAACCGGGTCCTAAGCCATGGAGCGCTTTGAAGATGAGAACCAACACCTTGAAGCGCACTCAGAAGACCACTGGAAGCCAATGCAGCTCGCGCAGGAGAGGTGTCACGTGGGAGCGCCATGTCACTCCCATAAGTACCTGCGCGGCCGCATTCTGCACCAGTTGGAGCCTCCGAGTGCTCCTCAAGGGGAGCCCCATGTAGAGAGCGTTGCAGTAGTCGAGGCGGGAAGTAACGAGGGCATGAGTGACCGTGCATAGGGAGTCCCGATCCAGAAAGGGGCGCAACTGGCGTATCAGGTGAACCTGATAAAAAGCCCCCCTGGCCACGGCCGTCATATGCTCTTCTAAAGACAGCCGTGTGTCCAGGAGGACACCCAAGTTACGCGCCCTCTCCATGGGGGCCAATGTCTCGCCCCAATAGTCAGCGATGGCACCAGCTGACTATATCGGGACGCCGGCAGCCACAGCCACTCAGTCTTGGAGGGATTGAGTCGGAGCCTGTTCCTCCCCATCCAGACCCGCACGGCCTCCAGGCACCGGGACATCACTTCAAGGGCATCGTTGGGGTGGTCTGGGGTGGAGATGTACAGCTGGGTGTCATCAGCGTACAGATGGCACTGCACCCCAAACCATGGATGATCTCGCCCAGCGGCTTCACATAAATGTTGAACAGGAAAGGCGAGAGGACCGACCCTTGTGGCACCCCACAAACCAAGTGCCTTGAGGTCGACCTCTGCCCTCCAGCCAACACAGACTGCGACCGGTCGGAGAGATAGGAGAACCACCGTAAAACAGTGCCTCCCACTCCCAACCCCTCCAACCGGCGCAGCATGATACCATGGTCGATGGTATCAAAAGCCGCTGAGAGGTCTAATAGGACCAGAACAGAGGAGCAACCTTTGTCCCGAGCCTTCAAGCATTCAAACCTTAAAAATTCTCTTAATATATCAATAAGGTATTCAATTCATTTACAAAAACATTTTTCCCCCTCCTACTTTTCTCAAAATTCAGATATTTTGAAATCTTATAACAAAAAATAAGCCTTAAATATTCAATAGTTACATTTTCACCCTTCGTTGTTCCTCCCTCCAACTTTTAAAATTTTAAAACATAAACATCAACGTTTTAATTAACCATTAATACATAAACTAGAAAACCAAAAAAGATTAATCTTACATTCTTACTCTCAAATATTTTAAAAATCTTAAAACAAAAAATAAACCTTAATTAATCATAATCTGTACGTTTACCCCCTCAGTCTTTTTTCCTCCCTCCAACATTTAACTCCTAAAACATAATCATTTTTAGCCATTATCATTATTTAAGTTTCTACATTTTTTTTAAAAAAATAATCATTTTAATTAACCATTAATGCATCATATTTAAAAATCAATATTTAAATTTATACTTTTCCCCCCTCAGTAGTTATAACACCTAAAACATAATCATTTTTAACCATGAATAGAACAACTGCAAAACCAAAAAGAAAGGTTAATCTTCCATTCTTGCTTTCTTTTTATATTTTTTCCAGTCTTTCTGCATCCCTCCTACTTCTATTTTGAGGAGGTTTTTAATTTTAATTTGAGGTTGATGTAACTGCAAAGATTGTCCCCTTTTTGAGAAAATTTCCTCTGATTTAGAGCCCCCATATCGCCTCTTCTTGCTTATATAAATCAGTTCATTCCTTTGTCTGTAAAACCAAAGATTGTCAAGAGTTTGTGAAAAAAAGTTCAGTTGTTTCTTTTCTATTAAATGTATAAATACCACTGGCAAATCTTCTTCATCTTCTGAAACTTCGGAAGTCTGGTCATTTACTACTTTCTTCCAAACCAAGTCGTAATTTTGAAGGATTCTATCAATTTTTTCAAAAAGAGCAGAGAATAAGCTTGAAAATTCTTGAGAAGATTCTTCCACCTTCTCTGCTTCAATCAAAATGTCTCCTGGATTGTCATCATGCTCCGTACTTGCTTTTGTCTCCTCAATCATTTCTGTTGTTATCCCTTTAAGAATTGCTATTTGATTACTTATAGCTGCAGTATGATTATTCATGGCTTCTTTTATAAATTCTGTAAATTCTGCATCAAAATCCTTGTAGTTCTGTAAATCAGACAACTGTTTCATTTCTGACACCTCCAAATAGCTTCCAGCACTTTCAAAATCTCCTTTCTTGGAAGCCATTTTATTTTAAAAAGATTTTCTTTCTTCCCACAACCATAAAGTCATAAAGTCACAGCCATCCTCTTGAGCAACTTTCAGCAATTTCTTTATAAATCACCAAACGAGATAATCTTTTCCCCAAACAGCTCTTTAAAATCTAATCCAGCAACTTAAAGCCAGTCTCTGAGCACGAGTCTATTAGCAGACACTTTCCTTTCTAGCTTTCACTTTTAAAATCACAACAAAAAAACGCCATCTTTACTTCCAGCTCAGAAAATCCAATTAGAAACATTGTATCCCCGGAGTTAAGCATTATACTTGCAAAAAGCTTGTCCTCCTGCTTCCGTTCCGCCTGCTTTTTTGAAATCATTTAATCTTCTGTTTGACAGCAGAAATTGGACGCGATGCCTAGCTCTGTAAAAAACAGAGTCCCCCTGGATCCGGAGCTTCAGTGGGCTGAACGGGGAGCTCTCGCCCTCCTAACCCCTGGAATTAATCCAGGGGTTTTCGGGGAGCTCTACCCTCACCCACCTGCTCTCCTCCCCTTCTTTTCCCGAAGGGGAGATTTTCAAGCCGTTTGACAGCTGATTAGCGCTGTCAGAACGGCTCAACGGGATCACGGGGGCGGCGGTCTAAAAAGACCGTCCATGGCGCCGCAGTGCCAACCCGGAAGTCCGAAATTTTTAAATTCTTAATGATCTAAGTGGAAACATAAATAAAAAAACAGAGAAAAAAGAAACAGATGCTTAAGACAGGAAAGATAGTGATGAATTTTTCAAGAGAACAAATGGTCAAGAACTCTTATAAACTATTAGCAATGGGGAATATATTTAAATTTTTAAAAATGTTTAATTTTTTAGCAAACAAACAAAGAAAAAAAGTGATGGAAATGGACACTGGCAGTATAATTACTTGCAATGTTTGCCATATGTTTCAGCTTATGCCCACATAGCTCAGATACTTTGACACAGGTTGGACTCATTGGACACCACCCTGAGGTTGTGAAAGATTGAAGGCAAAAGGAGAAGTGGATAACAAAGGATGAGATGGTTAGGTAGTGTCATCAGCACAATGAACATTAAAACGGGCAAATTGTAGAAGATACTGGAGGATAGGAGGGCCTGGGGTGCTATGGTTCATGGGGTTGCAAGGATTCAGAAACGACTTAGTGACATACCAACAACAATAACTGAAATAGCACAGAAACCCTTAAATACAGGTGTTCATTGTTTAATGACTGCTTGTTCAGCAACCATCTGAAATTATAAGAAATTGTAAGTGCAGAACAAATGATACTTATGATATCCTTACTGTGCTTGTATGATCAAAATCCTGAAAGTCAGGAATTGGCCTTTATTTCTAACTGTCATGGCATTCCACAGTTACTTGATTGTGATTTGTAGTCTTTCTTGCTAGCTTTCCACAAGCAAAGTCAATGGGGAAGCTAGAAGGAAATTGGAAGTTGTGATTACATGAATTCGATGCTTTAAAAACTATGCAATCCTCACTTAACAATGGTAACTGGGGTCTGCCAAAATTATTGTTGCTAAACTGCATGGTCAAGACTTGTCACAACTTCTACCTGCATCACTTAGCAATGGAAACTCAGGTCCCAATGACTGTCATTAAGTAAAGGCTTCCAGTAAAATTTACAATATAATTGAAGAATTTTAATTTTAATATATATAATTGAATTTTACAAAGTAAAATTGAAAATTAATGACCTACCCCGAAAATATAACCTAGCATGATTTTTCATGCTGCTCACAATATAAGCCCTACCCCTACAAAATAAGCCCTAGTTCAGAGAATCAGCAGTGGGGGTGGGGCAGTGGGGGTAGCTAGCATAGGAGGTGGCAAGGATGCACATGGGGAAGACAATGTCCGGAAGCAGGTTCAACCTTTATGGCGCCAGGGAGGAAGGAATGTAGTACGTTCCACCACCTGTCTTTCCTTGCAGAGTGTATGGCAAAGGAGGACCCCATTTGTCAGTGGGAACTGAAAAGGCAGGGGCTGTGCCATGGCACCACCTTACCCCACCATTTGCTGGCTATGAGAGACGGTGCAGTCAGCGTGGCTCAACTGGCAGCAGCGGGGCGGTCTGGAGGTCATAGATCTGGGACGACTCGGGTAGCCAAGAGCAGCACTACCAGGGGGGCAAAGAGTCCCCATGAGGTCAGCAGCAGCACAGGCCACTGTTTGGAGGCCAGCGGTTGAGAAGTGTCCTTGTAGCAGCACGACCAGCTGCTCCAAATCTGACCGAACACTGGTGAGGTCTCATATTAAGACCTACCTAGTGGCGATAAAAGCGGCGAAAACTAGTTATTTTGCTGCTCTTATCGCGTCATCAGATAATCGCCCGGCCGCCCTGTTTAGGGTGACCTGCTCCCTCCTCCATCTGGAAGCGCGGGTTGACCCCTTGCAGGGCCGAGCTGAGGACTTTGTGCAGTATCTGTATGACAAAATCGCTCAGATTCGGGAAGGGCTGGCCTCTGACTGGGTATGTCCAGACGGGATGACTGAGGCAGGTCTTGAGAGTGTTATCTGGGGGGAGTTCGATCCTGTGGCTCCCGAGGACATGGACAGGGTCCTGGGACGGCTGAACGCGACCACATGTTTATTGGACCCGTGTCCCTCCTGGTTGGTACTGGCTTCCCGGGAGGTGACACGAGGCTGGCTCCAGAAGATTGTTAACGCTTCTTTGAGTGAGGGGGTCCTGCCGGCCGCTTTGAAAGAAGCGGTTGTGAGGCCCCTCCTCAAGAAGCCCTCTCTGGATCCGGCTGTTTTGGCTAACTACCGTCCAGTCTCCAACCTTCGCTTCGTTGCGAAGGTTGTTGAGAGTGTGGTGGCGCAACAGCTTCCCCGGTACCTGGATGAAGCTGTCTATCTAGACCCGCTCCAGTCCGGCTTCCGGCCTGGGCACAGCATGGAAACGGCATTGGTTGCGTTGGTGGATGATCTCTGGAGGGCTCGGGATAGGGGTTGCTCCTCCATCCTGGTCCTGTTAGACCTCTCAGCGGCTTTTGATACCATCGACCATGGTATTATGTTGCACCGGCTGGCGGGGTTGGGAGTGGGGGGCACCTTTCTGTGGTGGTTCTCCTCCTACCTCTCTGACCGGTCGCAATCTGTGTTGACAGGGGGGCAGCGGTCGACCCCGAGGCACCTTGCTTGTGGGGTGCCACAAGGGTCGGTCCTCTCGCCCCTTCTGTTCAACATTTATGTAAAGCCGCTGGGTGAGATCATCCGTGGCTTCGGGGTGGAGTTCCATCAGTACGCTGATGACACCCAGCTGTACATCTCCACCCCAGGCCACCCCAACGATGCCCTTGAAGTGATGTCCCAGTGCCTGGAGGCCGTGCGGGCCTGGATGGGGAGAAACAGGCTCCGACTCAACCCCTCCAAGACCGAGTGGCTGTGGCTTCCAGCATCCCGATATAGCCAGCTGACGCCATCGCTGGCTATTGGGGGTGAATCACTCGCCCCCACGGAGAGGGCTCGTAACTTGGGCGTCCTCCTGGATGCACGGCTGTCTTTAGAAGATCATTTGATGGCCGTGGCCAGGGGGGCTTTTTATCAGGTTCGCCTGATACGCCAGTTGCGCCCCTTTCTAGATCGGGACTCCCTACGCACAGTCACTCAGGCACTCGTCACTTCCCGCCTGGACTACTGCAACGCTCTCTACATGGGGCTCCCCCTGGGGTGCACCCGGAGGCTCCAACTGGTCCAGAACGCGGCCGCGCAGGGGATTATGGGGGCGACAAGGCGCTCCCATGTGACAGCTCTCCTGCGCGAGCTGCACTGGCTCCCGGTGGTCTTCCGGGTGCGCTTCAAGGTGTTGGTGACCACCTTTAAAGCGCTCCATGGCTTAGGACCGGGATATTTACGAGACCGCCTTCTGCCACCAATAGCCTCCCACCGGCCAGTACGCTCGCACAGAGTGGGCCTCCTCAGGGTGCCGTCCGCCAGACAATGTCGGCTGGCGACCCCCAGGAGGAGAGCCTTCTCTGTGGCGGCGCCCACCCTCTGGCACAACCTCCCCCCAGAGATACGTACAATAACAGACCTCCGGATTTTTCATCGGGCCCTGAAGACCTATTTATTTCAACTAGCTGGGCTGGCTTGAGTTAAATTTTAAATTGATTTTAAATTGGATTGTTTTAATTTACGGCCAAAATATTTAATTATTTTAAACTGTTTTTAAATTTTGTATGTCTTGTTTTTTACTTTGGCTGTTCACCGCCCTGAGTCCTATTTGGAGAAGGGCGGTATAGAAATTGAAACAAATAAATAAATAAATAAATAAAAATAAGACCAGGGCCTATTTTTCAAGGAAACACAGTATATTCTACCTAGGAAATAAGATCTCAGTAGAAGAGGTTAGGCAATGGGAATTGAGGACCAAAGGGAATGACATTTCTTTTATTGGATGCATTAAAGTAGAGCTAGAGTCAACATCAGCAGGAGCTGCTGGAATTTAAATCCTGCATTTAGCGGATGCTGAATTTGATGGCTGAGATGTCCATCATTTGAAATTGATGATTGTTTCATCCAATGGGAGTATACTGCGCTGAGGTGGCACAGTGGTTAGAGTGCAGTACTGCAGGCTACTTCAGCTATTTCAGCTGACTGCTAGCTGCAGTTCAGCAGTTCAAATCTTACCGGATCAAGGTTGACTCAGCCTTCCATCCTTCCGAGGTGGGTAAAATGAGAACCCAGATTGTTGGGAACAATGTTGTAAACTGCTTAGAGAGGGCTTTAAAAGCACTTTGAAGCAGTATATAAGTGCTATTGCTATTGCTAAATGTCTCACATAATATCTCACATAGGCTCAAATTAACATCCCACCTTGGTCCTCTTTTATTTAGTGCCTGAGATATTAAAAACACTTTTACTCCTTTCCCTTCTTCTCATAGAGCCATGTTCCTATAAGGCTGCTCTCATTCCATCCATTTGCTCTAAAACTATGCATGTGTTATGAATAACTGGGTGTAGAAATGCAGGTGACTCTCAAATGGTCTATGAAGAGGTCAGAACCAATGCCTCATAAAATGGGAACATTACAGCAGGCTGAATCTTCTTTGAATAATAATGTCACAATATATCAGTCTTCCTCTTCCACCTATGGATTGTATGGGAAGATCCTAATCAGGAAATGCCAAAAAATATTGGCATGATTCAGTGATGGGTTCCACTTACCTTCACTACCGGTTCACTTTTGTGAATGCAGATGCACAGAACGTTCATGATGAAATCCGGGCGGTGGGCAGAGTCTCCCACCGCCACCACTACCGGTTCATGCAAACCTGGGCGAACCGGTAGGAACCTACCACTGGCATGTTTGTACTTTCAAGAATCAATGAATTGTGTCTGCAAATGCAAACATTCCAAAAAACCATACATAACAACAATAACAACAACAACAACAACAACAACAACAACAACAACAACAACAACAACAACCAATACAGCTTCAACATTCAGTAATAACCTCCTTCCATTTATCCGTAGGCTGATTTTATAGAACAATAAGGAAGTGGCTTCCCAGGATGGAGGGGAAGTATTTCAGAGAAATAAAAGACAATTCAGATTGGATATTGTGTCTGTGAGAAAGAGAAGTAACATACCCCGCCCCCCAGTGGTGGGATTCAAGTAATTTAACAACCGGTTCTCTGCCCTAATGATTTCTTCCAAGAACCAGTTTACCAAACTGCTCAGAAAGTTAACAACCAGTTCTCCCGAAGTGGTGCGAACTGGCTGAATCCCACCACTGCCACACCCCCTAATAATTCACAGAGTAAATTGCAGATATAGATAGTAGAGTGCTCAGATTGACAAAATTTTATCTATAGATGTAAAACAAGAAGAAATCAGCTTAGAAGAATTACTATCTGTCATTCTTGATTTTGGGCTTGACAAGAGATTAATTTCATGGAGAGAAACATATTTTAAGAAATTTTGTAGAATGCCATTTACAATTTTAATATCATCCTATGAATATTTTGATTACTTAATCCATTATTACATCTCACTTTTGGGTTTTCAGACATCAATATCCCTGGAGAATATTGTTTGCTAGAGTTTTTGGACACATGTTGCAAATACAGATATGGTGGTTTCTCACTACCCTGATAACACACTTACCTGCCACCACACTTGATTGTGAAAATGTTTCCTTCTTTCTTTCATCATTGTTGTTTCTCTAGTTTTGGATAGAGAGAGAGATTGCAAAGCATGTGCCACAGCATAGACCACATTGTAAATATTATAACTCTGGCCACTCATGCTTGTTTCAAACACAGATGTAGGAAGGGTTTCAAGCTTCTCCTGTCCAGTACATTTCTTCTCAGACTCCTCCATTTTTGAGTTTGGGAAGAAACAACTGAATGCCTGTTCCCAGAAACCTTTCCGAAAATGATCATTCTGATTGTTGCTTGGATTAAGACTGTGAAGAAATTCCTGGAAGTTTTGGATTTCCTTTGTGTGAACTGCAAAGGATAAAGCACCGTGCAGAAAATTTATATCCCAAGATTTATGAAAGGAAGTTGAAGTATAATCTGTTTGAGCAGTTATAAGCCAAATCTTATTCTTCTTTGGTATATCATCCACTTCTGAAATGTGGAGGATACTTCTCAGAACTGTTAAGGACTGAATTTCATCATATAAGATTATCACATTGGCTGTGCTGTTCATGAGAACATGGTATATATGTAGCACTTCATCTATGGTTTCATCAAAATCACTGTAAAAAGCTCCATTTGGGAATTCTACTATGAATTCAGTGCAGATGCCATGCTCAGAAAAAGTGGGGAGTACCTCTTGGAGGAATTTCTCTCCTTTCTCATCCTTTACTACAAGAATGCCAATCCAGATCCATCTAAAATACAGCAATAACTGCAGGAGGCCCTTACGTTGATGGGATTCATTCGGAAACATTTTTTGGAAGAAAACTGCTTGAGTCTCTTTATCTATGACTGGAGCAGAGCCATAGGTCAACTACAGAATGATAAACATATGCAATTGACAATTCTATTGCATGTGAGCCTCTGAAATCATATATATACATTTCAGTTGGGTATCTTCCACCTTTCATACTGACATTATGCAACTAGTTGTGTTTATTATGAAATATCAACCAAGATGTCACTCTTTTTTTTATTTAAAAAGTTTTTTTTATTTATAAACAAACAAACAAACAAACAAACAATACATAATCAATCATTCAATGTATCTTCTAAATACATCTTTTGTGTCTTCTTTTAGCTCCTCCAATATTTATCATATCTTAATATTATCATTTCCTTTATTATAACATTTCCCCCACTTTTCTTACTTCTCTATTGATACATTTATCTATCTTTTAATTTTGTTAAAAATTAAACAACAATTTTATCCCCACACAACCTTCAACCCCCCCTCCCCACCCCCACCCCCGACTTCCCAGAGCAAAAACAGGGTATAGCATTAGACAAAACGTAAGCTAAAATATACTAACTTACTACAAGATTCAAAACTCTCTCACACTCTTTAACTCCTCTTTTAAAAATTGTTCATCAGCCTCCCCTTTTAGAATTCTAATTTAAACATTTTAAAACTTTCTTTAAAGCATATCTTTTTAGAGAAAAAGAAAAAATATATATTATTTTATATCCATTCAATTTTAAATTAACCATTTTAGTACTTCAGTAAGTTTTTAAAAAAAAAAAACACTTCAATAAGATATTCAGAATATAACCTTAAAGATACTATTAATCCATTGAGTTAAATTATTTCTAACTCTTGAATTCATTCTTCAAAATATCAATTTCAAAACTTTCAAAAAGCTATCCAATAACTTTAAAGTTAACCATTTTAATACCTCAGTAATTTTTTTAAAAAAAAACTATCCATTTTTAGTTAAACATTTTTACTTAAACTTAAAAAAAATACTAATTTCAATAAACTTTTCAAATTTATTATTAAGATCCTCCCCCCCAAAAAAAAATAATCTTCAATTCTTCCTTTCTTTCTATATTTTTTCCAATCCTTCTTCTTCAGTAATACTTTCTTCTTCAGCATTGCTCCTCCCCCTGCTTTTATTTTCGAAAATTTTTGAATATGAATTTGAGGTTGATGCATCCTTGGAAATCGTTCTCTTCTAAAAGTTATTTCCTTCAATTTGAAACCTCCAGTTTGACTCTTCCTGCTTACATAATCAGTCACTTCATTCCTTAAAGATTGATTCTGTCTATAAAGCCAAAAATTGTCATGATAAAGTTTATCAGTCTGCAGGAAAGAGTCTATTTGCTGCTTTTCAGTTAACTGCATAGAAACCTCTGCCAAAACCTCTGTTTTCAGTGTGCCACCTTCCATCGTAATCCTGATAGCCTCTTTTCCCTGCTCCAAAGTCAAATTAACTTGATTTATTTCTTCCTTTTTTCCAGCCAGCAAATCATTGTTGTTCTCCAGATTTTGATTTTGAACAGTCCTTTCAATTGATTCTATCCCCACCATCTGTTCAGAATGACAGTGATTCATGGTGCTATGATGATTCTATCAAGCAGATAATATCTAGGAATCTGAAAGGTCTCTCTTTTTACAAAAAGAAGCATACCAACATTTGTGGACATATGGCAAAATGATAATATATATCCTCAACACATCTTACCTGAGGAACTTTGTAGATTCCCAATACAGTTGCCATGTGAAGAGAGATGTCAGGTGTCCCAATGACTGCAGCCAAGGTATTTGGAACCCCACACTTGTAGTTAGGGATGAATTTGCCCTGAGTGAAAGGCAGAATCATTGAGGCAAAGAAAGTCTGGCTTGGACTAAAATTGCTGTTAAAAATGTGGAAGCCCAGCGTGATGTTGGGTAGGATCTGGGGATTTTCATTTATCTCTTTTACAGTAAACACTAAAGCCAGGATATGCTGGTAATTCTGAAAAATTATTCTGTAAAACAGAATTAGAAACAGCACATTAAGAAAGGTCTGTGTCACATTATGACACTTACAATCCTTTCGTACAACATATTTTGTGGAATGTGTGAAATAATTCTTGTTTCTATATGTGAGAATGGTTCACTATCAAACTGCAGTGTTTTAAGAATGGCTTATATGCAAAAGGAAATTGCTACATTTTGGTACTTGAAATAAAGAATGATGAAACATGTCATGGGAAATATATGCTTTCTCTTCCTTAATGGTAGTAACAGCTTCATATTCATATGGAAATAATTTGTATGGAATTAACCATACATACCTGTATATTAATAGATATTGAGATGTGATTTGTTATAAATGGAGATTTGATCTCCATTTCAGCTATTTCAACTTTACCTAGAAACTGAAGTAAAATATAACATCAGATAAAATAAACTGAGGCATCCTATTTTAGATGTTTCTATCAGGAGTTTTTACCACTAGTGGAAAATATTTCAAGAATGATATGATTTACCAGCAAAGTTCAGAGCTTGACAATAAATTAATGATATACTTACAGAAATCCCTCATGAAATGCCTGCGAAGGATGTTGAGTGAACTCAATGGGGTCAGAAAATATCACAAATGCAGAAATAATGCCAGCAATATTAATATCTCCAAGCTGATGATAGGTGTGCCGAATAGGAAGAGGCTCCCGAAAGTCACATTGAAGGATAGGATTCTTGCACATCACTTTAGGCAATACTATTAACAGTATTTCCACGAATAGTAACATCTTCGATGAGTGTCTTCTTTCTATGTAGAAATGCCTCTGTCTGCTACAAGATCTTTGAAATAGACCAGAGAGATCTGCCTCCTGGAGATGTTCTTCAGACAAAACTAGGGAGTGCAACATACTATCAAATCAACTCACAGAGCTTTGGGGCTCCCAGCCATGGGTTGGAATAGGATGGGGACAATAATTACCATTATTCAGTGTCAGTTGCTCCCATTTTCATGGAGTCCCATAGTATTTGGAAGAGGCAAACTGGCTAATTTCATAATGATAATGAGACAGTCACATATGTCTCATTCACAATTTCAAGACATGTGAGGACTTGCAGAGGCAGGAACGCATGAGCTACAAGACAAAAAATAAAATCATTAGATCTATAAAGCGAAATAGAGCTGTAAATATATGTATGTGTAAAGGCATTACTGTAATTCTATTCTATTCTATTCTATTCTATTCTATTCTGTTCTGTTCTGTTCTGTTTTTTTATGTATAAAAGTTTTTTATTTTAAAACAAACAACAGAAAACAAAACATAAAAAAACATTCATCATTCTATACAATCGTAGACAGTATATCGATCGGTGACATTCTTTTGTGCTCCTCCCCTCTTATAATTATCACTTGATGTCCCAAGCTCATTTCCTTTAGAAATTATATCACTTAATTTATATCAACTTCCATTTATTACATAGTTATCTCCAAGATTTATTGCCTATCCATTGATAAAATAAGTCCCGTATCAAATAATATTGTTTATCTTCCTGTTCTCTAATTTCAAAGGTCAGTTTACTCATTTCGGCACATTCAATCATTTTGTTAATAATTTCTTCATCCATAGCTATTTATTTATTTTATTTATTTTATTTATTTATTTATTTATTTTATTATATTTTTATACCGCCCTTCCCCCGAAGGATTCAGGGCGGTGAATAGCCATAATAAAACAATATACAAGACAAATTTAAAAACCATATTAAAATAATTCAATTTTGACCGAATTTAAAATTCCCATTCTAAAACCCTTATAAAACAATATTAAAAACCCATATTTAAAACTTGATTAAAATTATTGACCCATCAGACCGGCTTGTTGGAATAACAGGGTCTTCAGCGCACAATGGAAGGCATGGAGGTCGGGGATCCTTCGTATATCCGGGGGCAATTCGTTCCATAGGGCAGGAGCCCCCACAGAGAAGGCTCTCCCCCTGGGAGTCGCCAGTCGACATTGTTTAGCCAATGGCACCCTGAGGAGGCCCTCTCTGTGTGAGCGTATTGGTCGGTGGGAGGCAGTCAGTGGCAGCAGGTGGTCCTGTAAATATCCAGGCCCTAAGCCATGGAGCGCTTTAAAGGTGGTAACCAACACCTTGAAATGCACCCGGAAGACCACCAGGAGCCAGTGCAGCTCGCGCAAGAGAGGTGTTACATGGGAGCGACGGGTCGCCCCCATTATCACTCACACGGCCGCATTCTGGACCAGTTGGAGCCTCCGGGTGCTTCTCAAGGGGAGCCCCATGTAGAGAGCAATGCAATAGTCCAGATGGGAAGTGAGGAGGGCGTGGGTGACTGTGCGCAAGGCGTCCCGATCCATAAAGGGATGCAACTGGGAGATCAGGTGAACCTGATAAAAGGCCCCCCTGGCTACGGCCGTCATATGATCATCCAATGACAGCCATGAGTTCAGGAGGACGCCCAAGTTGAGAGCCCTCTCTGAGGGGGTTAAAATCTCATCCCCAATAGCCAGTGATGGGTCTAGCTGGCTATATCAGGACATCGGAAACCACAGCCACTCAGTCTTGGAGGGGTTGAGTTTGAGCCTGTTCCTCCCCATCCAGATCCGCACGGCCTCCAGGCAATGGGACATCACATCAAGGGCATTATTGGGGTGGTCTGGGGTTGAAATGTATAACTGTGTGTCATTGGTATACAGTTGACACTTCACCCCAAAGCCACGGATGATCTCACCCAGCGGCTTCACATAAATGTTGAACAGGAGGGGCTAGAGGACTGACCTTTGCAGCACCCCACAAGTGAGGAGCCTCGAGTCAACCTCTGTCCCCCCGTCAACACAGACTGCATATGGTCAGAGAGGAAGTAGGAGAACCACCGTAACATGGTGGCCCCCACTCCCATCCCCTCCAGCCAACGCAGCATGATACCATGATCGATGATATCAAAAGCCGCTGAGAGGTCCAGGAGGACCAGGACAGAGGAGCAACCCCTGTCCTGGGCCCTCCAGAGGTCATCAACCAATGCAAACAATGCCGTTTCCATGCTGTAACCTGTCCTGAAACCTGACTGGCACGGATCTAGATAGACAGCTTCATCCAGGAGTCGAGGAAGTTGTCGCACCACCACACTCTCAACAACCTTCACCGTGAAGCGGAGGTTGGAGACAGGATGGTAGTTAGCTAATAAAGCTGGGTCCAGGGAAGGCTTCTTGAGGAGGGGCCTCACCACCACCTCTTTCAAGGCAGATGGGAAGACACCCTCACTCAACGAAGCATTAATAATCTCCTGAAACCAGCCTCATGTAACCTCCCGGGACGCCAGCACCAACCAGGAGGGACACAGGTCCAATAAACATGTGGTAGCATTAAGCCTCCCCAAAATCCTGTCCACGTCCTTGGGAGCCACAGGGTCAAACTCCTCCCAGATAACACTCTCAAGACTCACCCCCATCATCCTGTCCGAAACTACCCAGTCAGAGTCCAGGCCGTCCCGAATCTGAGCGATTTTATCATGCAGATATTGCACAAAATCCTCAGCTCTACCCTGCAAGGGGTCCTCCCTCGCTCCCACTTGAAGTAGGGAGCGGGTCACCCTAAACAGGGTGTCTGGGCAGTTCTCTGCAGATGCTATAAGAGTGGAAAAATAATTAGATTTCGCCACTCTTATTGCCACTAGGTAGGTCTTGATGTAAGATTTCACCAGTGTTCGGTCAGATTCGGTGCGGCTGGCCCTCCAATCGCTCTCTAGGCGTCTTTTCTGGTGCTTCATCTCCCTCAGCTCCTTGGAGTAAGTAAGTAATCTTTTATTGCGGTCAGAGACCAAATTAAAATAGACAGAGAAAGGGAGCATATTTTACAAATATGGATAGATCATGGGACAGTACACCATCTACTGCCTCAAATACAATCTGTACTGTCAATACTAGTGATCCTCTGCCATTGGGCTTACCCATCTCTTTTCCCGTTTTTTTCCAGCCATGACTTCAGCAAAAAAATTTGCCACCTTTAGAGTTATATTGGGGTCTGCGTCCTCGAGTAGGAGATAAAGGCCGAACATATCAGGTGAACCAGGGAATCTCTGGGAAATAGGAGAAATGAGTCTTGATCTTATATCCCGGGCAGCTCCTCGGAGTACCAAGGAGCTGATTGAGATCGGCACCGAGTCAGAAGCTGCAAAGGCGCGACATGGTCCAAGGCTCCAGCGGCCGCCCTATCCCAGGCGGCCACCAGTTCCTCAGCCGAGTCGTGAGTCAGAGCCTCTGGGAATGGCCCAAGCTCCGTCAGGAACCTCTCAGAGTCCATCAGGTGCCTGGGACGGAACCACCTGGTCGGTTCCATCTCCCTGCAATGAGGGGAAGCAGTCCGAAAGTCCAGCTGAAGGAGTGAATGATCTGTCCATGACAAGGGCTTAATAACTAGGTCCCCTATTGTGAGATCATTCAACCACTGACCAGAAACAAAAATCAAGTCCAGCATGTGTCCCCCAATGTGGGTGGGGTCATGAACTAACTGGGTCAGGTCCATGGCCACCATGGAAGCCATGAACTCCCGAGCTGCTTCGGACATTTCACCAACGGATGGCAGGTTGAAATCCCCCATGACCAGAAGCCTGGGGTTATCTTTTCTCCTTTCCAATTTTTAGCAAATACAATTCTAGCTGCTGTTAAAAGATTCACAATTAAATATTGCAATTCTTTGCTGTATGTCTCTGGTAAGATCCCTAATAAAAATGTCTCTGGTTTAAAGTCAATATGTCTCTTAGTCATTTTTTCCAACCACGTGTGTATCTTAGTCCAATATCTCCTTGCTTCTGCGCATGTCCACCACATGTGGTAGTAAGATCCTGGAGTCTGATGACATTTCCAACACTTCTCTGATTTATTCTGGAACATTCTAGCTATCCTTGCCAGGGGTAGATGCCACCTGTAAAACATCTTATACAAATTCTCCTTATATGCTGTAGACATTGTCATTTTATAATGACATTTTATAATTACGTGACAACAATTTTTGTCATTTCTCTAAATCAACACCATATCCAAAATTCTTCCCCCATGCTATCATTGATTCTTTAACTTCTTCCAATTTTGCCTCTAACAAATAATCATATACTTTTTTAATTACATAGTCATCAGGACCCATTAAAATCTTATCTAAATTAGTCAAAGTGTAAAAACCTTCTTATTTGAGATCTTCGTGATATCTAGTAAATATTTGCATATATGAAAACCAGTCCATCTTACATCCCTGATCTTCTATTTCTTGCTTTAAGTTCACCCTTTTCATCCAACAATTCCCTATATCTAATAATTTGTTCCTTTCTAAATGTCACTGGATAAGAAAAAGCTTCAATTGTAGAGACCCAGACTGGAATCTTCAAGTAGTGGAATTTTTTAACCTTCTCCCAGTCCAACAATAAGGCTTCACGGATCTGGTGTCTTCTAAAATACCCCTGTATTTTAGTTCCTGTTTTGTTCTGTTCTGTTCTGTTCTGTTCTGTCCTGTCCTGTCCTGTCCTGTCCTGTCCTGTCCTGTCCTGTCCTGTCCTGTCCTGTCCTATACTATCCCATCCCATCCCATCCCAACCTATCCCCTCCCCTCCCATCCCATCCCATCCCATTCCATCCAGAGGTGGGTTTCAGCAGGTTCTGACCAGTTCTGGAGAACCGGTAGTGGAAATTTTGAGTAGTTCGGAGAACTGGTTGTAAAATTCTGATTGGCCCCACCCCCATCTATTCTCTGCCACCCAAGTCCCAGCTGATTGGGAGAAAATGGGGATTTTGCAGTATCCTTCTCCTGCCATGCCCACCAAGCCACACCCATCAAGCCATGCCATGCCACGCCAACCAAGCTACAACCACAGAACCGGTAGTAAAAAAATTTGAAACCCACCACTGATCCCATCCTATCCCATCCCATCCCATCCCATCCTATTCATTCTTACACTACACTACACCACATTCTCTACCCCATTGCACTCCACTCCATTCCAGCTGGTGTAATGCAGTTATTTGTGGGCTTTCATGGAATGCTTTTTCACCACAGGTTGATTGCTTCACTTTTTTTAAATGCATTGTTATTTATTTGATATAGTCATTGGTATTTTCATGATTGATTCTTGTACATCATCAATATTTTTTTCTGGAGACCCATAGGAAGACGTATGAAACATCACAATGAGACTGGTAGGAGTATGAATTTAATAAATCTATCAATTATAACTCTGGTCCAACTAAGAGTGCCTTTTATTTATTTCATTCATAAGTTCAGGATGAGATTGAAGAAAATATCCTATGGGTGCAATATAAACAAAAAAAGGACACAAGTTTGCATCATACAGACATAGAAGTGGGGAAAGATACAAATTCCAAGTTCTCGCAATCCATTAGATTGTCTTTTCATCCAAGCACCAATGGTGCTGTGGAAAGGGCTAATGCGATGATAGAGCGGTATCTACGGTGCTATGTGTCTTATCAGCAAACAGACTAGTCTATCTTAATACCGTTTGCTGAAGTAGCGTACAATAATGTCATGCAACATAGTACTGGGCTCAGCCCTTTCTGCATAGTGACAGGACAAGAATTCCCAGCTATCCCAGAATTGGAACAGCGAGTGGCAGGAGACGAAATGGAGGGTGATCCAGCCAGTTGGGCCAATAAGGTACGGGAAGTGTGGCCGTAGGTCAAACAGGCACTAAGTACTGCTGCAGAGGAGTACAAAAGACAGGCAGATAAAAAGAAGGCTGACCATACACCATTCCAAGTGGGGGACCGGGTTTACCTCTCCACTAAATACATGAAACTGAAAAACCCGGTAAAAAACTGGGACCAAAATATATCGGCCCCTTTACTATCACCAAAGTGATTAATCCAGCATTAAAACTACCCACACTACTTAATTTAATTTAATTTAATTTCCAATTTATATACCGCCCTTCTCCCTGAGGACTCAGGGCGGTGTACAGCCAAGATAAGAACATAGAATACAAATATTAAAAACAGTTAAATATATATATAAATTTGGCCCGAAAGTTAAGAAACCACAAACTGATTAAAAGAATTTAAAAATTTCTTCTTAAGCCAGCCCGGCTTGCTGGAAAAGATGGGTTTTAAGGGCACGACGGAAGGCATTGAGGTCATGGATTCTCCTTATCTCAGGGGGCAACTGATTCCAGAGGGTAGGAGCTCCCACAGAGAAGGCCCTCCCCCTGGGGGTCACCAGCCTACATTGTTTGGCTGATGGCACCCTGAGGAGGCCCTCTCTGTGAGAGCGCACGGGTCAATGGGAGGTCGTCGGTAGCAGCAGGCGGTCTCACAGATAGCTAGGCCCTATGCCATGGAGTGCTTTAAAGGTGATAACCAACACCTTGAAGCACACCCGGAAGACCACCGGGAGCCAGTGCAGCTCGCGTAGGAGCGGTGTTACATGGGAGCGCCATGTTGCTCCCATCACTACCCGCGCTGCTGCGTTCTGGACCAGTTGGAGCCTCCGGGTGCTCTTCAAGGGGAGCCCCATGTAGAGAGAATTGCAGTAGTCAAGGCGAGAGGTGATGAGGGCGTGAGTGACTGTGCACAAGGAATCCCGATCAAGAAAGGGCCGCAACTGGCGAATCAGGCGAACCTGACAAAAGGTCCCCCTGGTTACAGCCGTCAGATGTTCCTCCAAAGACAGCTGCCTATCCAGGAGGACTCCCAGATTGCGAGCCCTTTCAGTGGGGGCCAAAGACTCGCCCCCAATAGTCAGTGATGGAGTCAACTGACTATATCGGGATGCCGGGAGCCACAGCCACTCAGTCTTGGAAGGGTTGAGTTTGAGCCTGTTCCTCCCCATCCAGATGCGCACAGCCTCCAGGCACTGGGACATCACTTCAAGGGCATCGTTGGGGTGGCCTGGGGTGGAGATGTACAGCTGGGTGTCATCAGCGTACTGATGGTATCTCACCCCGAATCCACGAATGATCTCACCCAGCAGCTTCACATAAATGTTGAACAGAAGGGGCGAGAGGACCGATCCCTGCGGCACTCCACAGATGAGAGGCCTCGAGGTCGACCTCTGCCCCCCTGCCAACACAAACTGCGACCGGTCGGAGAGAAAGGAGGAGAACCACCTCAACACAGTGCATCCCACCCCCAACTCTTCCAGCCGGTGCAGCATGATACCATGGTTGATGGTATCAAAAGCTGCTGAGAGATCTAACAGGACCAGAACAGAGGAGCAACCCCTGTCCCGAGCCCTCCAGAGATCATCAACCAACGCGACCAATGCCGTTTCCGTGCTGTGCCCAGACCTGAAACCTGACTGGAACGGATCTAGATAAGATGTTTCCTCCAGGAATTGTGGAAACTGTCGCACGACCACACTCTCAACAACCTTCGCCATGAAGTGAAGGTTGGAGACAGGACGATAGTTGGCCAATATTGCCGGATCCAGGGACGGCTTCTTGAGGAGAGGCCTCACCACCGCCTCTTTCAAGGCAGATGGGAAGACACCCTCACTCAACGAAGCATTAATAATCTCCTGAAACCAGCCTCATGTAACCTCCCGGGACGCCAGCACCAACCAGGAGGGACACAGGTCCAATAAACATGTGGTAGCATTAAGCCTCCCCAAAATCCTGTCCACGTCCTTGGGAGCCACAGGGTCAAACTCCTCCCAGATAACACTCTCAAGACTCACCCCCATCATCCCGTCCGAAACTACCCAGTCAGAGTCCAGGCCGTCCCGAATCTGAGCGATTTTATCATGCAGATATTGCACAAAATCCTCAGCTCTACCCTGCAAGGGGTCCTCCCTCGCTCCCACTTGAAGTAGGGAGCGGGTCACCCTAAACAGGGTGTCTGGGCAGTTCTCTGCAGATGCTATAAGAGTGGAAAAATAATTAGATTTCGCCACTCTTATTGCCACTAGGTAGGTCTTGATGTAAGATTTCACCAGTGTTCGGTCAGATTCGGTGCGGCTGGCCCTCCAATCGCTCTCTAGGCGTCTTTTCTGGTGCTTCATCTCCCTCAGCTCCTTGGAGTAAGTAAGTAATCTTTTATTGCAGTCAGAGACCAAATTAAAATAGACAGAGAAAGGGAGCATATTTTACAAATATGGATAGATCATGGGACAGTACACCATCTACTGCCTCAAATACAATCTGTACTGTCAATACTAGTGATCCTCTGCCATTGGGCTTACCCATCTCTTTTCCCGTTTTTTTCCAGCCATGACTTCAGCAAAAAAATTTGCCACCTTTAGAGTTATATTGGGGTCTGCGTCCTCGAGTAGGAGATAAAGGCCGAACATATCAGGTGAACCAGGGAATCTCTGGGAAATAGGAGAAATGAGTCTTGATCTTATATCCCGGGCAGCTCCTCGGAGTACCAAGGAGCTGATTGAGATCGGCACCGAGTCAGAAGCTGCAAAGGCGCGACATGGTCCAAGGCTCCAGCGGCCGCCCTATCCCAGGCGGCCACCAGTTCCTCAGCCGAGTCGTGAGTCAGAGCCTCTGGGAATGGCCCAAGCTCCGTCAGGAACCTCTCAGAGTCCATCAGGTGCCTGGGACGGAACCACCTGGTCGGTTCCATCTCCCTGCAATGAGGGGAAGCAGTCCGAAAGTCCAGCTGAAGGAGTGAATGATCTGTCCATGACAAGGGCTTAATAACTAGGTCCCCTATTGTGAGATCATTCAACCACTGACCAGAAACAAAAATCAAGTCCAGCATGTGTCCCCCAATGTGGGTGGGGTCATGAACTAACTGGGTCAGGTCCATGGCCACCATGGAAGCCATGAACTCCCGAGCTGCTTCGGACATTTCACCAACGGATGGCAGGTTGAAATCCCCCATGACCAGAAGCCTGGGGTTATCTTTTCTCCTTTCCAATTTTTAGCAAATACAATTCTAGCTGCTGTTAAAAGATTCACAATTAAATATTGCAATTCTTTGCTGTATGTCTCTGGTAAGATCCCTAATAAAAATGTCTCTGGTTTAAAGTCAATATGTCTCTTAGTCATTTTTTCCAACCACGTGTGTATCTTAGTCCAATATCTCCTTGCTTCTGCGCATGTCCACCACATGTGGTAGTAAGATCCTGGAGTCTGATGACATTTCCAACACTTCTCTGATTTATTCTGGAACATTCTAGCTATCCTTGCCAGGGGTAGATGCCACCTGTAAAACATCTTATACAAATTCTCCTTATATGCTGTAGACATTGTCATTTTATAATGACATTTTATAATTACGTGACAACAATTTTTGTCATTTCTCTAAATCAACACCATATCCAAAATTCTTCCCCCATGCTATCATTGATTCTTTAACTTCTTCCAATTTTGCCTCTAACAAATAATCATATACTTTTTTAATTACATAGTCATCAGGACCCATTAAAATCTTATCTAAATTAGTCAAAGTGTAAAAACCTTCTTATTTGAGATCTTCGTGATATCTAGTAAATATTTGCATATATGAAAACCAGTCCATCTTACATCCCTGATCTTCTATTTCTTGCTTTAAGTTCACCCTTTTCATCCAACAATTCCCTATATCTAATAATTTGTTCCTTTCTAAATGTCACTGGATAAGAAAAAGCTTCAATTGTAGAGACCCAGACTGGAATCTTCAAGTAGTGGAATTTTTTAACCTTCTCCCAGTCCAACAATAAGGCTTCACGGATCTGGTGTCTTCTAAAATACCCCTGTATTTTAGTTCCTGTTTTGTTCTGTTCTGTTCTGTTCTGTTCTGTCCTGTCCTGTCCTGTCCTGTCCTGTCCTGTCCTGTCCTATACTATCCCATCCCATCCCATCCCAACCTATCCCCTCCCCTCCCATCCCATCCCATCCCATTCCATCCAGAGGTGGGTTTCAGCAGGTTCTGACCAGTTCTGGAGAACCGGTAGTGGAAATTTTGAGTAGTTCGGAGAACTGGTTGTAAAATTCTGATTGGCCCCACCCCCATCTATTCTCTGCCACCCAAGTCCCAGCTGATTGGGAGAAAATGGGGATTTTGCAGTATCCTTCTCCTGCCATGCCCACCAAGCCACACCCATCAAGCCATGCCATGCCACGCCAACCAAGCTACAACCACAGAACCGGTAGTAAAAAAATTTGAAACCCACCACTGATCCCATCCTATCCCATCCCATCCCATCCCATCCTATTCATTCTTACACTACACTACACCACATTCTCTACCCCATTGCACTCCACTCCATTCCAGCTGGTGTAATGCAGTTATTTGTGGGCTTTCATGGAATGCTTTTTCACCACAGGTTGATTGCTTCACTTTTTTTAAATGCATTGTTATTTATTTGATATAGTCATTGGTATTTTCATGATTGATTCTTGTACATCATCAATATTTTTTTCTGGAGACCCATAGGAAGACGTATGAAACATCACAATGAGACTGGTAGGAGTATGAATTTAATAAATCTATCAATTATAACTCTGGTCCAACTAAGAGTGCCTTTTATTTATTTCATTCATAAGTTCAGGATGAGATTGAAGAAAATATCCTATGGGTGCAATATAAACAAAAAAAGGACACAAGTTTGCATCATACAGACATAGAAGTGGGGAAAGATACAAATTCCAAGTTCTCGCAATCCATTAGATTGTCTTTTCATCCAAGCACCAATGGTGCTGTGGAAAGGGCTAATGCGATGATAGAGCGGTATCTACGGTGCTATGTGTCTTATCAGCAAACAGACTAGTCTATCTTAATACCGTTTGCTGAAGTAGCGTACAATAATGTCATGCAACATAGTACTGGGCTCAGCCCTTTCTGCATAGTGACAGGACAAGAATTCCCAGCTATCCCAGAATTGGAACAGCGAGTGGCAGGAGACGAAATGGAGGGTGATCCAGCCAGTTGGGCCAATAAGGTACGGGAAGTGTGGCCGTAGGTCAAACAGGCACTAAGTACTGCTGCAGAGGAGTACAAAAGACAGGCAGATAAAAAGAAGGCTGACCATACACCATTCCAAGTGGGGGACCGGGTTTACCTCTCCACTAAATACATGAAACTGAAAAACCCGGTAAAAAACTGGGACCAAAATATATCGGCCCCTTTACTATCACCAAAGTGATTAATCCAGCATTAAAACTACCCACACTACTTAATTTAATTTAATTTAATTTCCAATTTATATACCGCCCTTCTCCCTGAGGACTCAGGGCGGTGTACAGCCAAGATAAGAACATAGAATACAAATATTAAAAACAGTTAAATATATATATAAATTTGGCCCGAAAGTTAAGAAACCACAAACTGATTAAAAGAATTTAAAAATTTCTTCTTAAGCCAGCCCGGCTTGCTGGAAAAGATGGGTTTTAAGGGCACGACGGAAGGCATTGAGGTCATGGATTCTCCTTATCTCAGGGGGCAACTGATTCCAGAGGGTAGGAGCTCCCACAGAGAAGGCCCTCCCCCTGGGGGTCACCAGCCTACATTGTTTGGCTGATGGCACCCTGAGGAGGCCCTCTCTGTGAGAGCGCACGGGTCAATGGGAGGTCGTCGGTAGCAGCAGGCGGTCTCACAGATAGCTAGGCCCTATGCCATGGAGTGCTTTAAAGGTGATAACCAACACCTTGAAGCACACCCGGAATACCACCGGGAGCCAGTGCAGCTCGCGTAGGAGCGGTGTTACATGGGAGCGCCATGTTGCTCCCATCACTACCCGCGCTGCTGCGTTCTGGACCAGTTGGAGCCTCCGGGTGCTCTTCAAGGGGAGCCCCATGTAGAGAGAATTGCAGTAGTCAAGGCGAGAGGTGATGAGGGCGTGAGTGACTGTGCACAAGGAATCCCGATCAAGAAAGGGCCGCAACTGGCGAATCAGGCGAACCTGACAAAAGGTCCCCCTGGTTACAGCCGTCAGATGTTCCTCCAAAGACAGCTGCCTATCCAGGAGGACTCCCAGATTGCGAGCCCTTTCAGTGGGGGCCAAAGACTCGCCCCCAATAGTCAGTGATGGAGTCAACTGACTATATCGGGATGCCGGGAGCCACAGCCACTCAGTCTTGGAAGGGTTGAGTTTGAGCCTGTTCCTCCCCATCCAGATGCGCACAGCCTCCAGGCACTGGGACATCACTTCAAGGGCATCGTTGGGGTGGCCTGGGGTGGAGATGTACAGCTGGGTGTCATCAGCGTACTGATGGTATCTCACCCCGAATCCACGAATGATCTCACCCAGCAGCTTCACATAAATGTTGAACAGAAGGGGCGAGAGGACCGATCCCTGCGGCACTCCACAGATGAGAGGCCTCGAGGTCGACCTCTGCCCCCCTGCCAACACAAACTGCGACCGGTCGGAGAGAAAGGAGGAGAACCACCTCAACACAGTGCATCCCACCCCCAACTCTTCCAGCCGGTGCAGCATGATACCATGGTTGATGGTATCAAAAGCTGCTGAGAGATCTAACAGGACCAGAACAGAGGAACAACCCCTGTCCCGAGCCCTCCAGAGATCATCAACCAACGTGACCAATGCCGTTTCCGTGCTGTGCCCAGACCTGAAACCCGACTGGAATGAATCTAGATAAGATGTTTCCTCCAGGAATTGTGGAAACTGTCACACGACCACATTCTCAACAACCTTCGCAATAAAGCGAAGGTTGGAGATAGGACAATAGTTAGCCAATATTGCCGGATCCAGGGACGGCTTCTTGAGGAGAGGCCTCACCGCCGCCTCTTTCAGGGCAGCGGGGAAGTGACCCTCACTCAACGAAGCATTAATAACGCCCTGGAGCCAGCCTCGTGTAACCTCCTGGGAAGCCAGTACCAACCAGGAGGGACACGGGTCCAGTAAACATGTGGCCGCACTAAGTCTCCCCAAAATCCTGTCCACATCATCGGGAGTCACAGCATCAAACTCCTCCCAGATAACATTCTCAAGACTGTTCCTCGTCACCCTGCCCTGATCTACCCAGTCAGAGTCCAAATCCCCCCGGATCTGAGCGATTTTGTCATACAGGTATTGTCCGAAATCCTCCGCCCTGCCTTCCAGGAGATCCTCCCGCACTCCCGGATGGAGCAGGGAGCGGGTCACCCTAAACAGGGTGGCCAGACGATTCCCTGATGACGCAATAGAGGCGGAAAAGTAATTAAACTTTGCCGTCTTTATCGCCACTAGGTAGGCCTTAATATGCGACCTTACCAGTGTTCGATCAGATTCAGCGAGTCTGGCCCTCCAACCGCTCTCCAGGCGTCTTTTCCGGCGCTTCATTTCCCTCAGCTCCTCAGTAAACCAAGGAGCCGCACAAGATCGGCACTGGGTCAGAGGCCGCAAAGGCACGGCTCGGTCCAAGGCCCCACCAGCCACCCGATCCCAGGCGGCTACCAGGTCCTCGGCCAAGTCATGTGCTAGATCCTCAGGAAATGGCCCAAGCTCCGTCTGGAACCTATCAGGATCCATCAGGCGCCTGGGGCGGATCCATCTAATTGGGTCCGCCTCCCTGCGGCGAGGGGTGACAGTTCGAAGATCTAGGCAAAGGAGTGAGTGGTCAGTCCATGACAAGGGTTCCATGTCTATGTCCCCTATAACAAGACCACTCAACCACTGGCCAGAGACAAAAATCAGGTCTAGAGTGTGACCTCCGCTGTGAGTAGGGCCATGAACTAACTGGGTCAGGTCCATGGCCGTCATGGAAGCCATGAACTCCCGAGCCACCTCAGACGTTTCACCGACGGATGGCAAGTTGAAATCACCCATGACTAAAAGCCTGGGTGTATCTACTGCCACCGTGGCTATCACATCGAGTAGCTCAGGCAGGGCTGTTGCCACATGGCAGGGAGCCAGGTACATAAGCAGCAAGCCCATCTGAACCCCACGGCCCCACCTCACAAGGAAGGACTCACATCCGGCTATCTGAGGCACAGTGGTCTCCCTCGGACCCAGATCCTCATTAATAATAACCGCCACCCCCCCCACCCCTCCTCTGGGCCCTCGGCTGATGGAATGCTCTGAAGCCTGGTGGGCACATTTCAACCAGAGGGACGCCACCCTCCGGGCCCAACCAGGTCTCCGTAATACCCGCCAGGTCCGCTCTTCCCTCTTGTATAAGATCGTGAATGAGGGGGGCCTTATTGACCATGGACCTGGCATTGCACAGCATCAGCCAAAGGCCCAGATCCTGAGTATCTAAGCCACCTAGTATCCGAGCGGAGCCTTGGGGACCGGGGCAAGCAATTGCTCTCAGACAGTGAGTGCGAGCCCCCAACACCTGATATGGTCTCCTGCTCCCGCCATATCTGCCCCTCCCATCTACCGTGCCGATGGTACAACCCTCATAGATATCGTCCCCCATACTTGGGAAACTACATCCTGTATTTCATAGTAGCTTGTTAAAACCAGTGAAACGTATCACCCCTCTTGCTGAGACACCTGGCCCAGTGTGCGGTGACCAATAGACAAAATCTATGATTCCCGACTATACAGAGGGAAAGTGCGATATCTAGTGAGATGGAAGGGATATCCCGATACTGAGGCGTCGTGGGTGAAAGAGGAGGATATGAAAGCAGACCACTTAGTGTGATGATTCCACTGGAAATACCCACATAAGCCTGGGGGAATGCTGCAGACAGATGGACACCACTAACTTCTCCCCTTTCTATCCTATAGGTGGACTCCTGGTAGAGGGGGCCGCCTGTCAAGCCGCGTCTGCCCCGTCTGCTGCTCAACACACATGAACCACAAAAGAGTTGAGCGGTGACCGAACAGACTTGTTGGAATAGAAGCGGGGTGAGGATTCACGTGTGCCCCCGGGTGTTTGGTGATGGTTGCACTGGGTGGAGAGGCTTCTGCAGCTGTAGGTGGTGACCGGCGGAGAGCAACAATGACAGCTGATCCCAAGTCAAGCCGCAGTTACGGAGGGGCAGGCAATGACGGGCGATGACGAGTAGCAGATAATGAGCAGTTGGGAATGTTTCCACCAATCCTCCGCTGTGCTGAGCGAATGAGGCGTGGACTCACATTAAAAAGGGCGCTGAGATGTGGCTCCTATGGCTATTTACACCTATGGCTCTGTTTGTCTTGTAGCCGGCTTGCCACTGCATTAAACCAGCATTAAACAGCACTCTAGCGTCTTTTGTGTTACTTCAGCTCAAACGTGGTCAAGCAAGCCGAGATAGACTACAAAATATTGAAGCAGCCAGGATCAAACTACTGGCAGTTGGCAGAATTAGACTCCAGTACTGCATTCTAATCACTGTGCCACCACAGTTCTATGATGCCTCACTTAATGATTTCACTACTTAATAATGAATGTTGAGGTACCAACTGTGGTTGTAAGTTGCAGGCTACCTGAAGTTTTAGATCAAGTTGACAAATGTCTCAGCTAGAGGGCAGGGAATGGGCTACAAAATCTGTCTTCTTCAAAGCCAGAAAGAAAGTTTGCAGGTGTGGGGAAGGGAGGGTGAGGATGAGGGGGATAAACAATTGTTCAACCAGACATCTCATCAACTGGCACTTAGAAACACAATGTGTCTCTCATTCAAGTGTTGCAAAACTATCTACTCAAACAGACTTATTCATGACAATGAAACATGATGGTCTACACAGTCATCATACTTGATTGAATCTCTTAAAAGGAGGTTATTATGCAAATTGGATACTAGCATGTATTGGACCTCTGACCTATACATGTAATAATGGCAGCAAGAATTGTATTTGCACAAAATTAGAAAGCAGAGAAAATCCCTACAAAGGGAGAGGTAATCAAGAAAATATTGGAATGTGCAGAAATGAACAGGCAATTAAAGGGAAAGAAGAGTCGGAATATTACAACATATGGGGAAACTTTTATCAATGGATAGAAAGTGAGTATAGACAATAAACATGGTAAAGATAAGAACTTTGGGATGAATAAGTTGTTGTATATTAAAATTAAATGAAAAAGGAAAGACAAATCTATGTATTAAGAAATAATGATAAATTATGAATATGGTGGCACAAAAATGTTATACCCAGATGATACATGGATTGATTAATAATGTACAGGAATGTAAGAAGAGATATAACTATAAAGCAAAAAAGAAACTTGAAATGAAGATGTATGTGAATTGAAATCGGATCTGCTCGAATACCATCTCAGATTGAATTGAAAAAGAAAACAACTAGGGAGTGGGAAAGGGGAGAGGAGTAGAGAGCGGGAAGGAGGGGAGTTTGGAAGTGAGAAGAGGAGAAAAGAAGAATAGGAAAAGGAGGGGAAGAAAGAAGGGGAAAAGAAGAGTAGGAGAGAGGGTAAGAAAGGGTGGAAGAAGAGAGGAGAGGCGAAAGAGGAGAGGAAGCAGAAAAGGAAGGGGAGGAGGAATGAGGAAAGTAGAAAGGGATAGAAGAGGAGAGAGAAGGGGAGAAGAAAAGGAAAGGTTGTATTAAAATAAATGAAGGAGATGGTGGAAGAGCAGACCCGAACAACTAATTAGCAAATGAAAGTTAAAGAATAAGATGAATGAATAATGATTAATGATGGACAAAAGACTGTACATTTAAATATGTTGATAAAAAATAAAAATAAAAAACTTTGGAGAAAAAAAATTGGCACTTAGAATCACTGTGTGCCTCTCATTCAAGGGTTGCAACACTATCTACTCAAACAGACTTATGATCATTGAACCTCCGGTTCTACACAGGTATTCAAGTGTTTCAAAACTCTTATCTACTCAAACAGACTTATGACCATGAAACATGCTATTCTATACAGTCATCATACTTGATTGAATCTCTTAAAAGGAGACAATTATGCAAATTGGATACTAGCATGTATTGGACTTCTGACGGAATTTGTTTGAATTTACTAGAATTATTTTTTGTGCCAGAGATTTCTTTGATCTTTGCTATTGAGAAGAAGACATATAGCCAGGTTTTTAATTTACCCCATGTTTCGTATGTGATGACTACAAGTGATGTGCATCCCTCTGTCCGATTGCTTCAGAAAAAAAAAATCATAGACCTTCCCTGTTTAAACAAACTCTCATTTGTATTTAACTGCACTTCTTCTTACACATTGTATTGCACATGAATTAAGATGACCAGTAAAGACAAATTTACAATTCACATTTAATCAATATATTTAGTCAGAGATCACCATAACATACTACAATATGTCAATAAATCAATAAAGTCAATAAATATGTCAATACATTAATTGGTCCTGTAGTTTATAACTTTATAGACCCCACTTATAATTGCCTACCAGAAGGGAGAAAAAAACCCCTTCAAAGCTATCCAAATCTCAGGAGACGGGGCAACATAGAACATCACTGTCTCAATACATTGTTCTCTGGCTTAAATGTTGAAGTGGGGAAGTTCCCAAACATGTACATATAAAGAATATCAGGCAAACATGAAGATTTATTAAAACTTTCTCTTCATGAGCTGGTGCTTATCATTAAGCTCGGGTCTCATCACAATGATAAAACATTTGGGGAAAAAGATGCACACCAATAAGTCAGCACTGGAGGAGATCATGGAGAAGATCTCCACAGCCAATGTATATTTTCCCCTAGTGCTTAGATAGGTTGGAATAAAACACAACCAAACACTACAGAAGACCAACATGCTGAAGGTGATGAATTTGGCTTCATTGAAACTGTCAGGTAAATTCCTGGCTAGAAAAGCAGCAGAGAAGCTAACCAGAGCAAGAAAACCCATAAAGCCCAAAACACAGTAGAACATGACCGAGTCTTCATTGCACTCCAGGATAAGTTCTTCAGGTATTGAATGTGCATCAAAATCTGCATATGGTGGGGATGTTATCAGCCACACAGCACAAACACATATTTGAATAAGGGAGCAGGATAGAAGAATGAAACTGACCATCCTTCTCCCAACCCATTTCCTCAATTTGGAACTGGGTTTGGTGGCCATGAATGCTAGAACCACAACAAAGGTTTTGGCCAAGACACAAGAAACTGCCACAGAAAAGATGAGGCCAAAAGCTGGTTGTCGAAAGAGACACACAATCGTATTGGGCCTCCCAACAAATAGAAAGACACAAAGGAAAGAGAAGAGAAGAGAAAGTAGAAATGTATAAGTGAGATTCCGGTTGTTGGCTTTGACGATGGGAGTGTCTTTATGTTTCATGAAGATTGTTATTATCAAAGTTGTCATTAAAGAAAAGCAAAGAGAAAGAACAGTCAGACTGATCCCCAAGGGCTCTTCATAGGACAAAAAGATGAGCCGCTTTGGAATGCACATATTTTTCCCAGGATTTGGATATTGATCTCCTGGACATGGAGAGCAGTCATCTATGTCTGAAAAAGAACACAGTGGAATTGATACAGTTGATTACAGACAATGTGGTACCCCAATGTCTTAGTCCCATTATATTTGGAAATTTCCTACCCTTCTCCTTTGATATTTTCCCCTCTGGACATAGACGACAATCATAGCAACAAGAGAACTTTCCTTCTTTCTTGGCCTTACTGTGTCCTGTCTCACAAGGATTGTTACACAAAGATAAAGGTAATGCCTATCAATGAATGAAGAAGAATATTTTAAGATACAGAGAGGAAAGGAAGTGCTTTGAGTGTTTCTGTGGTATCAACAGATTGAAAATGAGTAGCGGGATGACATAACTTTAGATGTAATTGCTCTGAAATTATAATTAATTAAATCTCTACAATAATTGTATTGATAGCCTTCGTTAACCATAATCACTCTTCAAAGACAATTTCTCTGCTAGTTAGGTAAAGATGTTGGTTTTCTCAACTTCTGAATTTTGATGTCAGCAAACTAAAGAGATTTAGTGTGCTGGCTAGCAGCTTTTACTTCGGAACCATGAAAACCATTGTCCATAATTAACAGGGATCCAGTAAAATATATTTCCTAATATTCAATAGCAATTGCTAGAAAAGTTAAAAAAGTATCTTACTGATAACTTTCCTTTCCCAGGAAATTTGTACCTAGTTAGTTAGGGATGACACTGTGACACTTTCATCAATAAAGATATTTAAATGAAGGCAAACAAATCTGGATTCAAAAAGCTAACCTGGTTAAAGCCTACTGGCCATGTGATGGAATCTACAGAAATCTTGAAGAACTTCTCTGCTAGAGCTGTGGGATCTATCACTCCAACTTTGACCCTAAGAAAGGATTGGTTTGGGAATGTGATCCAGTTGATAATATCAAATCCACCAATGATTTCTCCATTTGTATCAAAGGAGATCTTTTCACCAACGCTGTTGTTGAATCTGACACTTCTCAGAAAAGAATGAACCTGAAACGCAGAGGCAATCAGAGAGGAACAAACTGAGGGAGGGAGAAATAATTCATATATTCAAAACATACATATGAATGTTTCTTTAAACAAAGACAATATAAACACATTTTTTATTTTTGTTGTAGGCCAGTATCAAATAAATAACATAGCAATCATTCTAAAATAGTGGTAGAGATTACATATCAGATTCCTGAAATAAAATTAATATAGAATTGCAAAATAAACAACTATGAAAAAAATAAAATTAAGCTCTGTAGTTTAATTGCAAAAGATACTTAAGCCAGATCATTACTAACAAATATGTAATAAATCCTAGGATGTATAAAACTACAATATAATTGCACTCATTTCACACACTAGCAAGGTTGTACTCAAAATCCTACAAGCCTTCAGCAGTATGTGAACCGAGAACGAAGAAGTACACATGATTTTTTGGAAAGGCAGAGGAAGTAGCGATAATTTTTCCTGCATTTGCTGGATTATGAGAAAGCAAAGTACTGTACTTCTGCTTCATTGATTTTGCTAAAGACTTTGATTATGTGGATCACAACAATCTATGGCAAGTTCTTGAAGAGTTGGGAGTACCAGACCACCATAACTGTCACCTGAGAAGGTTAATGTCAGCTCTGCCTGATTGAGCTTTGCACCTCACAGGCTTCCTGCTGTCAAAGGCTGGAAGAGATGGGGAGGATGAAAGAGCAATGAAGCTGTGTTTGTAGGTGTTGGGAAATTGGGAGGGGGAAATGACAGGTGATAAAGACCAGAGTAGCCAAATCTTGCTTGTACCAGCATCCCAAGGACAAGCACTCTGAGAAATATGTGAGTTATCTGCAAACATTTCAGCATTCTCAAAACATCTTGGTGAGCTGTGGTTGGCTGGCAATGGATTGGTCATAGAGGTGGGGGAAGAATGAGATGTGGGTTATGTGGGTTTTTATAACTTGCAAGCATGGGAAATTCAGAGCTGGCTTCACTTTACTGCAAACAACGCCTTTAGTAAAAGAACCCTTTGCTTTAACTAAATGGAGTCAAGGGTCTTTCTTTCCTAAGGAATCAGATTGGGGCACGTCTAGCACCTGCATGCCAGCCAAGAAGCAACACTTAGAACCAGACATGGAACAAATTGATTGCTTCAAAATAGGGTAATAAGTACAACAAGGCTATATATTGTCACCTTGCTTATTTAAATGATATGCAAAGTACATCTTGTGAAATGCCGAGCTGGATGAATCACAAGCCAGAACTAGGATTGGTGGTAGAAATATCAACAAGCTCAGATATGCAGATGATACCACACTAATGGCAGAAAGTGAAAAGGAATTAAAGAGCCTCTTGATGAGGTAAAAGAGTAGAGTGCAAAACATGGCTTGAAATGCAATATTAAAAAGCTGAGAATATGGCATCTGGTCCCATCACTTCATAGCAAGTAGAAGTGGAAGAAATGAAAACAGTAACAGATTTTATTTTCATGGGCTCCAAGATCACTGCAGATCCCCCTTTTTAAAAAGAAATAATCCTCTTCAAATTTTTTAATTTCTTTTTTCAATTTTTAAATTATTTGTTCAAATTTTAATCTTTTTTCAACTCTTAAACATCATTTTTAATTTAATTTTTTTAAAATTTTTACAACTTTTTCTATTTCTTTTTTCAACAAAACATTTGAAAAAAAATATAGTTTACTTATTTTAATTCTAAGAGGGAAACCACAGAAAAAAGAGACAGACACTTAAGACAGGAAAGATAGTAATGAATTTTTCAAGAAAACAAAAGGTCAAGAATTCTTGTAAACTAGTAGCAACAAGGAAAATATTTAATTTTTTAGAAATGTTTAATTTTTTAGCAAACAAACAAAGAAAAAAAGTGATGGAAATGGACACTGACAGTATAGTGACTTGCAAAGTGTGCCATATGTTTCAGATTATGTCCACATAGCTCAGATACTTTGTCACATGTTGGACTCATTGGATAACACCCTGAGGTTGTGAAAGATTGAAGGCAAAAGGAGAAGTGGATAACAAAGGATGAAATGATTAGGTAGTGAACAATGAACATTAATATGGGCAAATTGTAGAAGATACTGGAGGATAGGAGGGCCTGGGGTGCTATGGTTCATGGTGTTGCAAAGATTCAGAGAGGACTTAGCGACATACCAACAACAATAACTGACATAGCACAGCAACCCATAAGTACAGGTGTTCATTGTTTAATGACTGCTTGTTCAGCAACCATCTGAAATTATAAGAAATTGTAAGTGCAGAACAAGTGATACTTATGATTTCCTTACTGTGCTTGTATGATCACAATTCAGGAAGTCGGGAATGGGCCTTTATTTATGACTGTCATGGCATTCCACAGTTACTTGATTGTGATTTGTAGTCTATCTTGCTAGCTTTCCACAAGCAAAGTCAATGGGGAAGCTAGAAGGAAATTGGACGTTGTGATCACATGAATTCCATGCTTTAAAAACTATGCAATCCTCACTTAACAATGGTAACTGGGGTCTGCCAAAATTATTGTTGCTAAACCGCATGGTCAAGTGATGTCACAACTTATACCTGCATCACTTAGCAATGGAAACTCAGGTCCCAATGACCGTCATTAAGTAAACGCTGCCAGTAAAATTTACAATATAATCAAAGATAGACTTACTTTTATGAAGTAAAATCTAAAATTAATGACCTACCCTGAAAATACAACCTAGCATGTTTTTTCATGCTGTTCGCAATATAAGCCCTAGTTCAGAGAATCAGCAGCGGTGGTGGGGCGGTGGGGGTAGCCAGCATAGGAGGTGGCAAGGATGCACATGGGGAAGACGATGTCCGGAAGCAGGTTCAGCCTTTATGGCGCCAGGGAGAAAGGAATGTAATACGTTCCACCACCTGTCTTTTCTTGCAGAGTGTGTGGCAAAGCTGGAGGACCCCATTTGTCAGTTGGAACTGCGAAGGCAGGGGCTGTACCATGGCACCACCTTACCCCACCATTTGCTGGCTGTGAGAGGCGGTGCAGTCAGCATGGCTCCACTGGCAGCAGGGGGGTGGTCTGGAGGTCATAGATCTGGGACGACTCGGGTAGCCGAGAGCAGCACTACCAGGAGGGCAAAGAGACCCCATGAGGTCAGCAGCAGCATAGGCCACTGTTTGGAGGCCAGCGGTTGAGAAGTACCCTGGTAGCAACAGGGCCAGTAAGCATTGGGACCGAGAGAACGGGGCTGGTTGGCTTTCCATCCCCTGTATGTGAAAAAAATAAGAAACCCGAAAATAAGCCCAAATTCTTATTTCGGGGCCTAAAAGAAAATAAGACCAGGACCTATTTTTCAGGGAAACACGGTATATTCTACTTAGGAAATAAAGTCTTAGTAGAAGAGGTTAGGCAATGGGAATTGAGGACCAAAGGGCAATGACTGCTGGGTGAGATCATCCGTAGCTTTGGGGTGAAGTGTCAACTGTATGCCGATGACACGCAGTTGTACATTTCAACCCCAGGCCACCCCAATGATGCCCTTGACGTGATGTCCCGCTGCCTGGAGGCCGTGCGGATCTGGATGGGGAGGAACAGGCTCAGACTCAACCCCTCCAAGATTGAGTGGCTGTGGCTCCCGATGGCCCGATATAGCCAACTAGAACCATCGCTGGCTATTGGAGATGAGATCTTACCCCCCTCAGAGAGGGCTTGCACCTTGGGCGTCCTCCTGGACTCACGGCTGTCTTTGGAAGATCATATGACGGCCGTGGCCAGGGGGGGGTTCTATCAGGTTCGCCTGATCTCCCAGTTGCATCCCTTTCTGGATCGGGATGCCCTGCGCACAGTCACTTCCCGGCTGGACTATTATAATGCTCTGTACATGGGGCTCCCCTTGAGGAGTACCTGGATGCTCCAGCTGGTCCAGAATGCAGCCGCACGAGTAATAATGGGGGTGACTCGTCGCTCCCATGTAACACCCTTCTTGTGCGAGCTGCACTGGCTCCCGGTGGTCTCCGGGTGCGTTTCAAGGTGTTGGTTACCACCTTTAAAGCGCTCCATGGCTTAGGACCTGGTTATCTACAGGACTGCATTCTGCCAGCAATTGCCTCCCACCGACCAATATGCTCCCACAGAGAGGGCCTCCTCAGAGTGCCATCAGCCAAACAATGTAGGCTGGTGACCCCCAGGGGGAGAGCCTTCTCTGTGGGGGCCCCGGACCTATGGAACGAACTGCCCCCGAACATACAAAGGATCCCTGACCTCCGCGCCTTCCGTCGTGCTCTAAAGACCCTATTATTCCAGCAAGCTGGTCTGACGGGATAAAGGATTTTAAATTGGGTTTTGATAGGGGTTTTAAAATGATTTTAGTTGGGTTTTTAAATTCGGCCAATGATTGAATTATTTTAATTAAGTTTTTAAAATTTTGTTGTATATTGTTTTTACCATGGCTGTTCACCGCCCTGTGTCCTTCAGGAGAAGGGCGGTATATAAATATAATAAACTAACTAACTATCTAATGACATTTCTTTTATTGGATGCATTAAAGTAGAGCCAGAGTCAACATCAGCAGGGGCTGCTGGAATTTAAAATCCTGCATTAAGCGGATGCTGAATTTGATGACTGAAATGTCCATCATTTGAAATCTATGATTGTTTCATCCAATGGGAGTACACTGCGCCGAGGTGGTGCAGTGGTTAGAGTGCAGTACTGCAGGCTACTTCAGCTATTTCAGCTGACTGCTAGCTGCAGTTCAGCAGTTCAAATCTCACCAGCTCAAGGTTGACTCAGCCTTCCATCCATCCAAGGTGGGTAAAATGAGAACCCAGATTGTTGGGAGCAATGTTGTAAACTGCTTAGAGAGGGCTTTAAAAGCACTTTGAAGCAGTATGTAAGTCTAAGTGCTATTGCTATTGCTAAATGTCTCACATTAATATCTCACATAGGCTCAAATTAACATCCCACCTTGGTCCTCTTCTATTTAGTGCCTGAGATATTAAAAACACTTTTACTCCTTTCCCTTCTTCTCGCAGAGCCGTGTTCCTAGAAGCATATAAGGCTGCTCTCATTCCATCCATTTGCTCTAAAACTATGCATGTGTTGTTATGAATAACTGAGTGTTGAAATGCAGGTGACTCTCAAATGGTCTATGAACAGGTCAGAACCAATGCCTCATAAAATGGGAACATTACAGCTGGCTGAATCTTCTTTGAATAAGAATGACACAATATATCAGTCCTTCCTCTTCCACCCATGGATTGTATGGGAAGATCCTAATCAGGAAATACCAAAAAATATTGGCATGATTCAGTGGTGGGTTCCACTTGCCTTCACTACCAGTTCACTATCGTGAATGCAGATGCCCAGAACGTCCATGATGAAATCCGGGTGGTGGGTGGAGCCTCCTGCCATTGCCACTACCGGTTCACGCAAACCTGGGCGAACGGTAGGAACCCACCACTGGCATGATTGTACTTTCAAGAATCAATGAATTGGGGCTTCCGGTTTTGCTGGCTCCGGTGAAGATGGTGCCTTTTTAAGGTCCGCCAGCCCCGCCGTTTGTAGAGCCGCTTCGATTGTGAGAAGCGGCTTGAAAGCTTCAGAATCTGTAGGATTTGAAGGAGAGAGTTGGCAAGGCGCAGGTTGAGCCCCTGTGAGCCCCCAGAAGTTTGCTACTGGGGAGGAAACAGGCGCGGCTCCCTTTCAACTTGCGAAGACTCCGGACGGCGTGGGACGACTCTGCTTCTTGCAGAGCAAGCCGGCAGCAGCAAACATAAAAATCGATTGAATTTAACCTTACTAATTAACGGAGAAAAAAACCTGAACCCTGAAACCAAGGAATTGCAAGTATTTTCCTTTCTTTGTGACTTTTCGATCTGATTAAAAATTTAAGTGAGTGGAAGCGGCTTGAAAAGATGGCACCGCTCCAGCGTTAACAAGTTAACAAGCTGAAAGGGAAAGTGACTTTTTAAAGCTATTCTAACAAGTTACATTGTAGCGCTGCTTGTTGCGAGCACAGGAGAAGAGGGGTGAAAAAAATCCCTTTTTAAAACAAGCTGACTTCATACAAATTTAATTTTACTTCTAATCTGATTAAAACTGGGGGACTTTTTTAGAGGACTTTGTGGTGCTGGAAGAAGAAAAAGGATTTTTAGAAAATCTAACTCACGTGGCAAAATGGCTTCTAAAAAACAGGAAAGCAAGGCAGCAGGGGGGGGGGGATCTCCCACACATAAGCCTGAAGAGCAGTTTGATTTTGAAAGTTTAAAAAAAATTATCACGCAGGCTTTGGATGATAATTTTCAAAAGTCTCAACAGGAAATGGATGATAAATTTCAAAAATCTCAACAGGAAATTAAGCAAGAAATTACTGAAATGAAAAATTTGGTGAAAGAGAATTATGACAAGGTGACTGATAAATTATCAAATGCAGTTTCTGGCCTGTCAGAAATTATTATTAAAGTGGATTCCAAACTGGAAGAATTTAAATCAGAAGTGAATGTTAAAATAAAGGATACTGATTTTAAAATTTCTGATGTGGATAATAAAATGCAGAGAGTTGAAGACGAAATTACGATGATGAAATTCCGGTCCATGGAATTTGCTATAAGAATTAGAGGTATTAAGGAGAGTGACCGGCAAGATCTGAGACAGGTTTGTGCTGATGCCTTGGCTGTGTTGTTAAAAATTAATCCTGATGAGATTTTTTACAAAATAGATAAAATTTACAGAGTGAATTCATGGGTGGCCAGACAAAGACAATTACCAAGAGATGTGGTGATATATTTCACAGATAGAAGAATGAGAAATGATATTTTGCAAAAATCTTTTCTTTCCTCTGTGCAAGTTGAGGGAACTCAAGTTGGAATTTATAAAGAACTACCGCCAAAGATGCTGAAAGATAGAAAAGATTTTGGCTTTTTAGTAAAGGAATTAAACAAATTAGAGATTCCATTCCGGTGGGGTGCCTCAACGGGTATAATTTTGAAGTACCAGGGGGAAAGACACCGACTGAATACTGTTGAAAAAGCGGAATATTTTTATTATAATGTTTTTAAGGAGAGGTCACCATCTCCACGTTCATCTACTGTATTGGAGATAAAGGAGAGTGAGAAGGAGAAGCAACCCCAGCAAGAGTTGGAAGTGCAGCTTAAGCAGGTTGAATTAGATCCAATAGAAGTGCAGGGTGCGGTAGGAGTTTTTTTGGAGGAGCCCCTGTTAGAATCTTCTCCAATTCTGACTACAAGAGATGTGGCCTTGGACCTAGCTCGTATGGCTGAAGCTAAAGACCAGAGAATAACTCGTGCAGTTTCAAAACAACTTAAAGAAAAACAATTGCAAGAAAGAGCTACGGCACAACAATATAAAAAAGGAGCTAAGAGTACTACAGAACAAAGGGAAGCCATGGGGAGAGCAAAGTCAGTGGCCTCGGAAGACATCCGACAATTCTGCTCGTCGCTTCAAAAAGGTATACATGATGGTTAAGTTTTTGTCTTGAATGTGAATGGACTGAACTCACCACAGAAAAGGAAGAAAATATTTACATATCTACAACAATTTAATAATGATATAATTTGTTTACAAGAAACTCATATTAGAACGCAAGATCAAAAATATTTGATAAACTTAAAATTAGGAATACATTTTATAGCCTCAAACTGGGAAAAAAAGAATGGCGTGGTTATCTATATAAACAAAAGATTTTCAGCTAAAATTATAGAAGCAGATGAAGGTGGTAGGTTTGTAGCAATTGAACTGTGTACTGCATATGGCCAAATTCTTGTGATTGGGATTTATGCTCCTAACCAACAGCAGGATCACTTTTATAAAATATTGCAATGGGACTATAGATCAATTTTGATTATGGGAGATTGGAATGGAGTAATTGATTCTAAACTAGACAAAAAAAGTCTGGCGAAGTCAAGGATTAGACTACCACAAACTTTTTTTGAAATGAAAGAAGATTTGGAACTAAAGGATGTCTGGAGAATACATAACTCAAAAGACTTGGACTATACTTTCTTTTCTGATAGACATAGATCTTTTTCAAGGATTGATTTTATTTTAGTATCAAATGATTTACTTGTTAAAACAAAAAGAACTAAAATCTTTCCAAGAACTTTATCTGATCATAGTCCAGTATGGATAGAAATTGAGACTGCAAAAATTGAGAGAAGATCATGGAGACTAAATGAAAATTTGTTTAGATATGAAAAAAATATAACAGAACTTAAGAAGCAGATGAAAGAATTTTTTGAAATTAATTTGAACAAGGGTACCCCTATTGAAATTGTGTGGGATGCGAGTAAAGCATATATGAGAGGGGTACTCATTCACATGAACTCTAAACATAAACTGAATAGACAAAAGAAAAGACTTGAAATTGAAGCAGAAATAAAGAAAAAAGAACAGTTACTTATTAAAAATCCAACAGATGAAAGAACACGTGGTGCTATAAAACTCTTGAAAGACCAATTCCAAATGCTTATGGCGGATCAAGTTGTAACAAATTTACAATATGCAAAGCATAACACATTTTGTAATGCCAATAAACCGGGCAGATGGCTGGCTTATACTTTAAGGAAGAAGCAGAGTATGCGGACCATCGACTGTATTGATATTGGAGGGACAGAAATTTATCAACAAAAATTAATTAAAGAAGTTTTTGTAGATTACTATACTAAATTATATGCTAAGGATGACATACAGAATGGATTTATAGAAAAATATTTAGAAAATAAAAGAGTTACAAAAGTTACTAATCAACAAAAGGAAAGACTGAATCACCCTATAACAGCTGAGGAGATAATTGCAGCAATTAAACAACTGAAAACTGCCAAAGCTCCGGGAACAGATGGCTTGACTGCAGTGTATTATAAAACTTTGCAAGCAGAAATGGTGGAACAACTCAGAGACTTATTTTGTAATATACAACAAGGGGGTAAAATACCCCCATCATGGAAAACAGCTTATATTTCTTTGATACCAAAAGAGCAAGCAGGTCCTAAAAAACCGGAAAATTATAAATTTACACAATCGCAGAATTTGAGGGAAAATTTTTATAAGATGTTTTACAGATGGCATTTAGATCCCAAGAAATTATCCTGTATGTATCCTAATGTTCAGCCAAAATGTTGGAGATGTGATTGTTTAGATGCTACATATTATCATGTTTGGTGGAATTGTAAGAAAGTTAAGGCTTTTTGGATAAAAATATGGTGGGTTATGCAGAATGTTTTGAAGAAAAAAATTCCATTTTCTCCACAATTGTTTTTATTGGGTATAGTAAAGGGTTTTACACTGGATGAAATTAAGTTGATATTGTACATGATAACAGCAGCGAGATTATTGATAGGTAAATATTGGAAAAATGAAGCTTTACCCACTATTGAAGAATGGACTTTGAAGATGGCCAGTTTTGCGGAGATGGCGAAGATTTCAGCATATTTAAAAGATCGCTCACAAGAGACTTATGAATGGGAATGGAAAAAATGGATAGATTATGTGCAGAACAAATATCAAGTTAGGAAGTATCAAATAGCTTTTCATTGAAAGTATTATATAAAAATAGAAATGTATGAATATTGTGAAGATAAAAAATTTTTAAGGGGGTTTGAGGGGTTCAAGTTTTATAAAAAGGGGATTTTGATGGGATTATATTTTGTGGAAGTCAGGGGGGGAGGGTTGGGGGGGTTGGGGGGGTTAGGGTGGGGTGTGGGGGGGGAAAATGGGGTGAAAATGTAATTGTAAAACTTTTGCAATAAAAAAAAAAGAATCAATGAATTGTGTCTGCAAATGCAAACATTCCGAATAAAGCATATATAGATCAGAACGAAAACCGAACAGTTGATATACAACTCACAGAAAGGAAATTAGGATGGAGATCAAACCCACAAAAAGTCAAGAAAAAAAGAAATAGGTCTCACAAAAATAAATTTTTTTAATCTAGGCAACAGCGAAGCCAGTTATCTAAAAGATGATTGAATACATGAAAAGACAGTTGAGGTGAAGTATTGGTTAATATCATCCTGAGGAGAGTGACAGATCTCTGCAATGCTGTATTTTTGGGATGTGAAAAGGGCCTTAAACTGTTGGATTGGAACTATCTATTTTGGATTCTTTGATAAATGTATTATGTTTATGATGAGTTATATGGCAAGAGAGTTATGATGGGGCACGCAGAAGATCTGGTTATTACCCCATTATGATGTTTGGAATTAATAATCCTGAAGGAAGCCACTACCACAGATACTATATGGAATACAATTATAATGTTACTCGGGTGGTTGTTTTCTTTTTTTATATATACATACATACATGAAGATATCTATTACTGATGGGGGCAGATAATAACTGAGGATTCTGAATATTTTGTTGGAATTAGGATGTGATGTAACCCTAATACGGATGATGGAGTCAACAATCCAGTTTAAAGACATTACAGAAGACATTATATGGAATATAAGTTTAAAGTTATTGACTTTATCTATATAAGGGATATCTTTTTTTTTTTCTTAGTTGGGTGGGCAGAAGAATAAAGATATTAAGAATTGTTATTTTGTAGGAAAGTGGGTGGAGATAGGTCAGCTTACTGATTGTTTAGTTTACGAAAAGGGAAATCTAAGAGATATATTTATGAGAGTGGAGTAAACTAGGAGTTGAATATAAGTAAAATCAGGATTTATTATATAGTTTTATAGTGGAAGGCCGCTTTGAAACGTTATATTATTATATATAAAAGAATAAATATTAAATTAGGATTAATTATATAGTTTTAGTAGAAGGCTGTTTTGAAATGTTATATTAATACATATAAAAGGTTTGACTTAAGAGATATATGTATGGGGAGGAGAAAAAGGGCAGATTACTGCTAAGTCAGAATGTTATTTTGAAATGTATAGTAAAAGGGGGATATAATAATATTATTAGAAAGAAAGGGTCAGTATTTGGGGGATAGAGTAAGGGAATGGTAAAGTATTATACAATCTGTTATGAATTTGGATTTTACTTTGAAGAAGTCACAGGGGGAGGGGTGGTGAGGGGGGGTTAGGGAGGAGGGGGGGAGAAAAAAGGGGGGAAAATTTGTATTTGAAAAACTTTTTCAATAAAAAAAAAAAAAGAATCAATGAATTGTGTCTGCAAATGCAAACATTCCGAATAAAGCATATATATCAACAACAACCACCAATACAGCTTCAACATTCAGTAATAACCTCCCTCCATTTATTCATAGACTGAATTTATGGAACAATAATGAAGTGGCATCGCAGGATGGAGGGGGAGCATTTCAGAGAAGTAAAAGACAATTCAGACAATTATTCACAGAATAAATTGCAGATACAGATAGGAGAGTGCTCAGATTGACAAAATTTTATCTATACAAGAAAAAATAATCTTAGAAGAATTACTATCTGTCATTCTTGATTTTGGGCTTGACAGGAGGCTAATTTCATGGAGAGAAACATATTTTAAGAAATTTTGTAGAAGGCCATTTACAATTTTAATATCAGCCTATGAATATTTTGATTACTTAATCCATTATTAAATCTCACTTTTGGGTTTTCAGACATCAATATCCCTGGAGAATATTGTTTGCTAGAGTTTTTGGACACATGTTGCAACTACAGATATGGTGGTTTCTCACTACCCTGATAACACACTTACCTGCCACCACACTTGATTGTGAAAATGTTTCCTTCTTTCTTTCATCATTCTTGTTTCTCTAGATTTGGATAGAGAGAGAGATTGCAAAGCATGTGCCACAGCATAGACCGCATTGTAAATATTATAACTCTGGCCACTCATGCTTGTTTCAAACACAGATGTAGGAAGGGTTTCAAGCTTCTCCTGTCCAGTACATTTCTTCTCAGACTCCTCCATTTTTGAGTTTGGGAAGAAACAACTGAATGCCTGTTCCCAGAAATCTTTCCGAAAATGATCATTCTGATTGTTGCTTGGATTTAGACTTCCTGGAAGTTTTGGATTTCCTTTGTGTGAACTGCAAAGAATAAAGCACCGTGCAGAGAATGGATATCCCAAGTTTTATGAACGGAAATTGAAGTATAATCTGTTTGAGCAGTTATAAACCAAATCTTATTCTTCTTTGGTATATCATCCACTTCTGAAATCTGGAGGATAGTTCTGAGAACTGTTAAGGACTGAATTTCACCATATAAGATTATTACATTGGCTGTGCTGTTCATGAGAACATGATATATATGTCGGACTTCATCTACGGTTTCATCAAAATCACTGTAAAAAGCTCCATTTGGGAATTCTGCTATGAATTCAGTGCAGATGCCATGCTCAGAAAATGTGGGGAGTACCTCTTGGAGGAATATCTCTCCATTTTCATCTGTTACTATAAGAATTCCAATCCAGATCCATCTAAAATACAGCAATAACTGCAGGAGGCCCTTTTGTTGGTGGGATTCATTTGGAAACATTTGTTGGAAGAAAACTGCTTCAGTCTCTTTAGACTGGAGAAGAGCCATAGGTTAACTACAGAAAGATAAACATATGCAATTGAAAATTCTATTGTATGTGAGCCTCTGAAATCATATATTCATTTCAGTTGGGTATCTTTCACCTTTTATACTAAAATTATGCAACTAGTTGTGTTTATTATGAAATATCAACCAAGATGTCACTCTTGAGGTATCAGAAAATATTTTTTTTTTCCTGAAAGTAGTCTCATTGTGAATATTTCAAATTTGAGCCTTAGTTCAATGTCTGGAACGGGGGCACATTTTGCTGTGTCAAATATCACCACCATCTGTTCAGAGTGACAATGATTCATGATGATTCTGTCATGATGATTCTGTCATGATGATTCTGTCAAGCAGATAATAATATCTAGGAATCTGAAAGGTCTCTCTTTTTACAAAAAGAAGCATACCGAAGTTTGTGGAGATATGGCAAAATGATAATGTATATCCTCATCACATCTTACCTGAGGAACTTTGTAGATTCCCAATACAGTTACCATGTGAAGAGACATGTCCGGTGCCCCAATGACTGCAGCCAAGGTATTTGTGATCCCACACTTGTAGTTAGGGTTGAATTTGCCCTGAGTGAAAGGCAGAAGCATTGAGGCAAAGAAAGTCTGGCTTGGACTAAAATTGCTGTTAAAAATGTGGAAGCCCAGCGTGATGTTGGGTAGGATCTGGGGATTTTCATTTATCTCTTTTACAGTAAACACTAAAGCCAGGATATGCTGGTAATTCTGAAAAACTATTCTGTAAAACAGAATTAGAAACAGCACATTAAGAAAGGTCTGTGTCTCATTATGGCACTTACAATCCTTTCGTACAACATATTTTGTGGAATGTGTGAAATAATTCTTGTTTCTATATGTGAGAATGGTTCACTATCAAACTGCAGCTTTTAAGAATGGCTTACATGGAAAAGGAAATTGCTACATTTTGGTACCTGAAATAAAGAATGAGAAAACATGTCATGGGAAATATGCTTTTTCTTCCGTAATGGTAGAAACAGCTTCATATTCATATGGAATTAATTTGTATGGAATTAAGCCATACATACCTGTGATTTGTTATAAATGGAGATTTGATCTCCATTTCAACTATTTCAACTTTACCTAGAAACTGAAAATATAACATCAGATAAAATAAACTGAGGCATCCTATTTTAGATGTTTCTATCAGGAGTTTTTACCACCAGTGGAAAACATTTCAAGAATGATATGATTTACCAGTAAAGTTCAGAGCTTGACAATAAATTAATCATATACTTACATAAGTCCATCATGAAATGCCTGCGAAGGATGTTGAGTGAACTCAATGGGGTCAGAAAATATCATGAATGCAGAAATAATGCCAGCAATGTTAACATCTCCAAGCTGATGATAGGTGTGCCGAATAGGAAGAGGCTCCCGAAAGTCACATTGAAGGATAGGATTATTCTTGCAGAGCACTTTAGGCAATACTATTAACAGTATCTCCACAAATAGTAACATCTTCAATGAGTGTCTTCTTTTTATGTAGAAATGTCTCTGTCTGCTACAAGATCTTTGAAATAGACCAGAGAGATCTGCCTCCTTGTGATGTTCTTCAGACAAAACTAGGGAGTGCAACATACTATCAAATCAACTCACAGAGCTTTGGGGCTCCCAGCCATGGGTTGGAATAGGATGGGGACAATAATTATCATTATTCAGTGTTAGTTGCTCCTATTTTCATGGAGTCCCATAGCATTTGGAAGAGGCAAACTGGCTAATTTTATAATGATCGTGAGGCAGTCACATATGTCTCATTCACAATTTCAAGACATGTGAGGACTTGCAGAGGCAGGAACGCATGAGCCACAAGACAAAAAATAAAATCATTAGGTCCATAAAGCGAAATAGAGTTGAAAATATATGTATTTGTAAAGGCATTACTGTAATTCTATTCTGTCTTGTCCTGTCCTGTCCTGTCCTGTCCTGTCCTGTCCTGTCCTGTCCTGTCCTGTCCTGTCCTGTCCTGTCCTGTCCTGTCCTATCCTATCCTATCCTATCCCATCCCATCCCATCCCATCCCATCCCATCCCATCCCATCCCATCCAGAGGTGGGTTTCAGCAGGTTCTGACCAATTCTGGAGAACTGGTAGTGGAAATTTTGAGTAGTTCGGAGAACCGGTAGTAAAAATTCTGACTGGCACTGCCCCGACCTATTCTCTGCCTCTCAAGTTCCAGCGGATTGGGAGGAAATGGGGATTTTGCAGTATCCTTCCCCTGGAGTGGGGTGGGAATGGAGATTTTACAGTATCCTTCCTCTGCCATGCCCACCAAGCCACACCCACCAAGCCATGCCATGCCATGCCATGCCACCCAAGCCATGCCATGCCATGCCATGCCATGCCATGCCATGCCAACCAAGCCACAACCACAGAAATGGTAGTAAAAAAATTTGAAACCCACCACTGATCCCATCCCATCCCATCCCATCCCATCCCATCCCATCCCATCCCATCCCATCCCATCCCATTCCATCCCATCCCATCCCATTCATTCTTATACTACACTACACCACATTCTCTACCCCATTGCACTCCACTCCATTCCAGCTGGTGTAGTGCAGTTATTTGTGGGCTTTCATGAAATGCCTTTTCACCATGGGTTGATTGCTTCACTTTTTAAAAATCTATTGTTAATTATTTGATATAGTCATTGGTATTTTCATGATTGATTCTTGTATATTACATCATCAATATTTTTTTTCTGGAGACCCATAGGAAGACATGTGAAACATCACAATGAGACTGATAGGAGTATGAATTTAATAAATCTATCAATTATAACTCTGGTCCAACTAAGAGTGCCTTTTATTTGTTTCATTCATGAGTTCAGGATGAGATTGAAGAAAATATCCTATGGGTGCAATATAAACAAAAAAAGGACGCAGGTTTGCATCATACAGACATCGAAGCGGGGAAAGATACAAATTCCAACTTCCCACAATCCATTAGACTACAAAATATTGAACAAGCCAGAATCAAACTACTGGCAGTTGGTAGAATTAGACTCCAGTACTGCATTCTAATCACTGTGCCACCACAGTTCTTTGATGCCTCCCTTAATGATTTCACCACTTAATAATGAATGTTGAGGTACCAATGGTGGCTGTAAATTGCAAACTACCTGAAGTTTTAGATTAAGTTGACAAATGTCTCAGCTAGAGGGCAGGGAATGGGCCACAAAATCTGACTTCTTCAAAGCCAGAAAGAAAGTTTGCAGGTGTGGGGAAGGGAGGGTGAGGTTGAGGGGGGAGAAACAATTGTTGTGCCTCTCATTCAAGGGTTGCAAAACTATCTATTCAAAATGACTTATGACCATTGAACCTCCGGTTCTACCCAGTTATTCAAGTGTTTCAAAGCTCTTATCTACTCAAACAGACTTATGACCATGAAACATACTGTTCTACACAGTCATCATACTTGATTGAATCTCTTAAAAGGAGACAATTATGCAAATTGGATACTAGTATGTATTGGACTTCTGAGGGAATTTATTTGAATTTACTAGAATTATTTTTTGTGCCAGAGATTTCTTTGATCTTTGCTATTGAGAAGAAGACATATGGCCTGCATTTTAATTTACCCCATGTTTCGTACGTGACGACTACAAGTGATGTGCATCGGGGAATTCCCCGTGTGATTGCTTCAGAAAAAAAAAAAAAAACATAGAGTTTCCCTGTTTAAACAAATTCTCATTTCTATTTAACTGCACTTCTTTTTACACTTTCTTTTTTTATTGGTTTTACCACAACAACACAACACAACACAACATACAAAACACAAACACATGATATGTGTTTCTTTTTACACATCAGTTTCGTTCCTCTTACTTTCTACTATATACGTTCCCCATTTTTCCCATCCTTTATTATCATTATCTTTATCGTCCCTTTATTTTTAATTTTCTTCATTTACACTATTTTGCACATTTGTCACCTTCTTGTATCCATCACTTATTCACATTTACTTTCCCTAATCTCGAGCCAATCATACCATTTAGTCCATACTAGATACTATTCTATATCTTCCTTTTCTTTTATTTCTTTCGTTAATTTATCCATCTCTGCACAGTCCAGGATTTTCTTAATTATTTCTTCCTCTATTGCAATCTTTTCACTTTTCCAAGACTGTGCATAGACTATCCTTGCTGCTGAAATTATATGCAGAATCAAATATCTAATTTCTTTACTAATTTCTTTACTGTAAATTCTGTTCAATATCCCCAGTAAAAACATTTCTGGTTTCCAATCCACGTTATAGCCAATTATCTCTTCTATCCAACTTCTAATTTTAATCCAATATTTTTTCGCATTGGAACATGTCCACCAGAGATGATAATATGTTCCGGGGACTTTTTTACATTTCCAACAATTTGGAGAATTGTTCAAAGACATTTTAGCAAGTTGTACTGGTGTGAAGGGCTATCTGTAGAACATTTTTAACTGGTTTTCCTTGAATGCCGTTGAAAGAGTCAATTTAATATTTATTTCCCATAATTTTTCACATTTCTCCAATTCTATATTGTAACCAAAATTTTTGGCGCATCTAATCATGGTATCTTTAACTACCTCTTCTTCCATTTTATACCTCAGTAGCTATTGGTATATATTACTAATTAATTTTATCTCTGTTCCACAAATAATTTAATCTAAATCTTGTGGCTTCTTTCGTATTTCATACATCTTTTTATCTCTTGCAAATTTATATTGCACTTGTGCAAATGTCCACCGATCCATCACCCTACCAATTTCTTGTTCCAATTCTTGTTTCATTTTCAAATCTCCTTAATCATTTACCAATTCCTTATATCTAATTATCTTATTTTTCTCCAATAAATTTGGATATATTTATTTATTTATTTATTTATTTATTTATTTTATTTTATTTAAATTTGTATACCGTCCTTCTCCTGGTGGGCTCAGGGCGGTGCACAGCCAAGTAAAAAACATCCAATACAAAATTTAAAAATTTTAAAGAATTATACCCTTTGGCTGAAAATTAAGAACCTTACGACTAAAACCCATTAAACAATTAAAAATCTAATATCTCAAAAATGGGGGGGTGGGGTTTCACGCCAGCCCTGCTTGATGGAAGAAAAAAGTTTTTAGGGCGCGGCGAAAAGCCTGGAGATCTGATATCCTCCGTATCTCCGGGGGCAAATTGTTCCAGAGGGCAGGTGCTACCACAGAGAAGGCCCTCTCCCTGGGGGTCGCCAGCTGACACTGCCTAGCTGACGGCACCCTGAGGAGTCCCTCTCTGTGGGAGCGTACTGGCCGGTGGGAGGCTATTGGCGGCAGAAGATGGTCCCGCAAATACCCAGGTCGGATGCCATGGAGCGCTTTAAAGGTGGTAACCAGTATCTTGAAGCGCACCCGGAAGTCCACCGGGAGCCAATGCAGCTCACGCAGGAGAGGTGTCACGTGGGAGCGCCCTCTCGCTATCAATGCTCCTGTTGGCGATAACCACATTGGAATGCTAATATAGTGTTTTTGTTTTATTTTTTTCCAAATCTGTAGCAATGCTTTCCTGATCAAATGTGTTTGAAAATATTTATGTCATTTATATTTCTTATGTTTCGTAATGTTCCATTCTACTAATTTCTTGTGTACATTTGTAAAGAATTCTTGTTGATTTTTATTTGGTGCATGAATTACTGTAAGTAGCATTTGTTTCTGTTCTATCTCCAATTCCACCATCAAAATTCTACCTTTGTCTTCTGCATATCTTAGATTTGATTTGATTTTTTCCTTTACATATATGGCAATACCCCCTTTCTTTTTATCTGCTAAAGTTGTGTATAATGTTCCTAATTTTCTATTTTCTAATAATTTTCTATATTCTTTTTGTATATGAACCTCTTGGAGGCATATCACTTCAACCCTTCCAAGCTATCCAAATCTCCAGGAGATGGGGCAACATAGAACATCACTGTCTCAATACATTGTTCTCTGGCTTAAATGTTGAAGTGGGGAAGTTCCCAAACATGTACATATAAAGAATATCAGGCAAACATAAAGATTTATTAAAGCTTTCTCTTCATGAGCTGGTGCTTATCATTAAGCTCAGGTCTCATCACAATGATAAAACACTTGGGAAAAAAGATGCACACCAATAAGCCAGCACTGGAGGAGACCATGGAGAAGATCTCCACAGCCAATGTATATTTTCCCCTAGTGCTTAGATAGGTTGGAATAAAACACAACCAAACACTACAGAAGACCAACATGCTGAAGGTGATGAATTTGGCTTCATTGAAACTGTCAGGTAAATTCCTAGCTAGAAAAGCAGCAGAGAAGCTAAGCAGAGCAAGAAAACCCATAAAGTCCAAAACACAGTAGAACATGACCGAGTCTTCATGGCACTCCAGGATAAGTTCTTCAGGTATTGAATGTGCATCAAAATCTGCATATGGTGGGGATGTTATCAGCCACACAGCACAAACACATATTTGAATAAGGGAGCAGGATAGAAGAATGAAACTGACCATCCTTCCCCCAACCCATTTCCTCAATCTGGAACCGGGTTTGGTGGCCATGAATGCTAGAACCACAACAAAGGTTTTGGCCAAGACACAAGAAACCGCCACAGAAAAGATGAGCCCAAAAGCTGGTTGTCGAAAGAGACACACAATCGTATTGGGTCTCCCAACAAATAGAAAGACACAAAGGAAAGAGAGGAGAAGAGAAAGTAGGAGTGTATAAGTGAGATTCCGGTTGTTGGCTTTGACGATGGGAGTGTCTTTGTGTTTCATGAAGATTGTTATTACCAAAGCTGTCATTAAAGAAAAGCAAAGAGAAAGAACAGTCAGACTGATCCCCAAGGATTCTTCATAGGACAAAAAGGTGATCTGCTTTGGAATGCACATATTTTTCCCGGGATTTGGGTATTGATCTTCTGGACATGGAGAGCAGTCATCTATGTCTGAAAAAGAATGCAGATGAGTTGATATAGGAAATTATAGTGTTGGCTTAATCCCAGTATAACTGAAATTTTCCTACCCTTCTCGTTTGATATTTTCCCCTCTGGACATAGATGGCAATCATAGCAACAAAACAACTTTCCTTCTTTCTTGGCCTTGCTGTGTCCTGTCTCGCAAGGATCATTACATAAAGATAAAGGTAATGCCTATCAACGAATGAAGAAGAATATATTAAGATACAAAGAGGAAAGGAAGTGCTTTGAGTGTTTCTGTGGAATCAGCAGATTAAAAATGAAGTAGCAGGATGACATAATTTTAGATGTAATTGCTCTGAAATTATAACTAATTAAATTTCTACAAGAATTGTATCGATAGCCTTTGTTAACCATCATCACTCTTCATAGACAATTTCTGTGCTAGTTAGTTAAGGTTGGTTTTTTCAACTTCTGAATTTTGATGTCAGCAAACTGAAGAGATTTATTGTGCTGGCTTGCAGCTTTTACTTAAAAACTGTTAAAACCATTGCCCATAATTAACAGAGATCCAGGAAAGTATATTTCCTAATATTTAATAGTAATTGCTAGATAATTAAAAAAATAACCCAAACTTAGTGATATCATTCCTTTTCCAGGAAATTTCTACCTAGATTAGTCAGAGATGATACTGTGAGACTTTCATCAATAAAGATATTTAAATGAAGGCAGAGAAATCTAGATTCAAAAAACTAACCTGGTTAAAGCCTACTGGCCAGGTGATGGAATCTACAGAAATATTGAAGAACTTCTCTGCTGGAACTGTGGGATCTATCACTCCAACTTTGACCCTAAGAAATGATTGGTTTGGGAATGTGATCCAGTTGATAATATCAAATCCACCAATGAATTCTCCATTTTTATCAAAGGAGATCTTTTCACCAACACTGTTGTTGAATCAGACATTTCTCAGAAAAGAATGAACCTGAAACACAAAAGCAATCAGAGAGGAACAAACCAAGGAAGGGAAAAGTAATTCATATATTCAAAACATGCATATGAATGTTTCTTTAAAGTTATAATCCCTTAAACAAATAAATAACAATCATTCTAAAACAGAGATAGAGATATCAGATTTCTGAAATAAAATTAACATAGAATTGCAAAATAACAACCATAAAAAAATAAATTTAAACTCTAGTTTATTTGCAAAAGCTACTTAAGCCAGATCACTTCTAATAAATATATAATAAATACTATGATGTATAAAACAACCATATCATTGAACTTATTTTATACACTAGCAAGGTTATATTCAAAATGGTGCAAGTTAGGCTTCAGCAGTATGTGAACTGAGAACTAAGAAGTACAAATATTTTTTTTGTAAAGGCAGAGGAACTGGAGATCAAATTTCCTTCATTTGCTTGATTATGAGACAGTAGGGTAGTTCCAGAAAACCATCTATTTTGCTTCATTGACCATGCTAAACCCTTTAATTATGTAGATCACAACAATCTGTGGTAAATTCTTAAAGTGTTGAGAGTACCAAACGACCATAACTGTCACCTGAGAAGGCTAATGTCAGCTCTTCCTGATTCAGCTTGGCACCTCACCTGCTTCCTGCCATTAAAGGCCAGAAGTGAGGGGGTAAAGGATTAAAGGGCAATAAAGCTGTGTTTATATGTGATGGGAAATCAGGAGAGTGGAAGGATAGGTGATAAAGAACAGAGCTGTCAGATCCTGTTTTTACTATCATCCCAAGGCCAAGCACCCAGAGAAATATAATAATAATAATAATAATAATAATAATAATAATAATAATAATAATCCCTCCAAGGAGCTCTACCTTGTCGTGGTGGAGGGGCTTGCGTGCTCTAGTGATCCTAAGGGCTATGCTGAACAGGTGCAACCATATCAGACAGACCTTAGGTGAAGGGCCAGACAAAATCTGCTCCACAACCCATTCAAACATGGTGAATACAGAAAAAATGAAATTTATGCTGTCTGAACCGTTGCCCGGATTAACAAGGGTTCCGTTGGATGCTATGGCTCCTGGGCATTCTACGCAAAATGAGTTACAGGGCTCAGCTCCCTCTGCTAGGCAACCAGGGCATGGAGCCGACAAGCTACTGGAAGAAAAACCCCAAAAGCGAAAAATCTAGACCAGGGAAGAAAACACCTCTATTATGAAAGCTTACTATCAGTCTGAGCCAGCAAAACATGGATTTCAAAAAAGAATGTATCAGATTTGGAAGATGAACCATACGGACTGTGACATCAGTGAACAAAGGTTAATGGACCAACGACGTGTAATCCTAAACCACAAATTTTTCACTACAGAAGAATTAATAGCAATAGAAGAGAAAGCAATTAATGGTCTGAGTACATCAACAAAGAAGAGTAACATCAAGAATGATTTCCAGACTCAAAAGCAAATTGAGGAAGAAAGGGAAGAAGAGGATACTGAAATGGATGAAGATAAAGAACAAGGAAGCACTAAAGAACAAACACCAACAGATAGTGCTCAATTAGCTGGAAAAATAAAGCACCAAATGGAAGATGCTGAAAGAACACGTTTGCCAAAGCTGAACCAAGTGAACCAGAAAGAATTGAGAAATGTACTAAAAATGGTCAATGAGGCTGTGCAAACTATTCGAACCACTACATTAGTCGAAACAAACCAACTGATGTATGCAGCAGCCGTCATAACCACCAAAGAACTGGGGTTGAAAATACAAAAGAACCAAAGAGGCAAGAAGGGGAAGCCTAAGTGGAAAATTCGGTTAGAATTGAAGATCAAAAAAGTACGTGGAGATTTGAGCAACTTGAAGAACCTAAGGCAAGGTCAGCTAAAGAACAAGCAGATCAAAAGCAGCCTGGAAGCAAGATACGATCTGAGGAATAAGGAGATTGCGGTAGTAATTGAAGAGCTGAATCAGAGGGTTGTTGCCATCACTGAAAAGATTAAAAGGTATGAAAACCGAGTAACTCAGTTCAAGGAAAACTCACAGTTCAGAGCAAATCAGCACCAGTTTTATAAGAGTTTAGAAAATGGAAACGGAGTAACAACAAATGAAAAGCCTGATAAAGAGAAAGCTCTGAAATTCTGGAAGAATTTGTGGGAAAACAACAAGAAGCACAACAGAAATGCAAAATGGATCAAACAGGTTGAGGACTCGATTAAAGTGCATAAAATGGAAGACGTGAAAATAACAAAAGCAATGGTGCAAAGACAGTCAAGAAAAGTGAAGAATTGGAGTGCACCTGGACCGGATGAGCTGCATGGCTTTTGGTTAAAGGCACTTACAAGTCTGCACAAAAGTTTGGCAACCCAGATGAACCAGATCCTAAAAACACCTGAAAATGATGAATGGATGACAACTGGAAGGACATTTTTGATCCAAAAAGATAAAGAAAAAGGAAAGAACCCTGGAAACTATAGGCCAATCACCTGTTTGCCAACAACATACAAGCTTCTTATTGGTATCATTGCAAACCAAATTTATGGATACCTGGAAAGAAATAACTTGCTTCCTGTAGAACAGAAAGGATGCTGCAAAAACTCAAGAGGAACAAAGGATCAATTGCTGATCGACAAGCTAATCCTAAAGAACTCAAAGAAAAGATGAACCAACCTGTTCATGGAGTGGATAGACTATAAGAAAGCGTTTGATTCAGTTCCCCATAGCTGGATCAAGAAATGCCTGGAAATATTAGGCATCAGCAGCAACATACAAAAATTCATGGAATCTTCAATGAACCTCTGGAAAACGAAACTTATGGCTAATGAAGAAGAACTGGGTGAAGTTGAAATTAAACGAGGCATTTTCCAGGGCGATTCCCTTTCACCCCTACTTTTTATACTCTCAATGCTACCATTGACAATCATTTTGAAGAAGATGAACTGTGGATACGAACTTGCAAAGAAAGGACTGAAAATCTCGCACTTGATGTACATGGACGATTTGAAGCTGTTTGGTAAAACAAAAGCTGAACTGAATTTATTAATTGAAAACACAAAAGAATTCAGCCAAGACATAGGTATGCAGTTTGGAATTGACAAATATGCAACAATAGCAACCAAAGCAGGCAAGATCATAGAAGAGGATGGAATAGAACTAGAGAATGAAGAAATGATAAAGGCAGTAAAATCAGAAGAAGGACTCGAGCTGCTGAGCTATTAACCAGCCTCAAAGGCTGTGAATCTCACTAAAGATTAACTAATAATAATAATAATATAATTTTATTTATATACCGCCCTCCTCCCGAAGGACTCGGGGCAGTGTACAGCCAAAATTAAAACATAAATATACAATATCATAGTTAAAATTAATTAAAATCATTAAATAGTTTTGGCCGAATTTTAAAACCCAAAGTTAAAACCCAATTTAAAATCATTCAATTAGACAGCCCTGCCTGTCAGAACAGTAGGGTCTTGAGGGCACAGTGAAACCCAGAGATTAGAGATGTTACGAATATCCAGGGGCAATTCATTCCAGAGGGGAGGGGCTCCGACAGAGAAGGCTCTTCTCCTGGGTGTCGCCAGCCGGCATAACTTGGCTGACGGCACCCTGAAGAGTCCCTCTCTGTGGGAGCGAACTGGTCGGTGGGAGGCTGTTGGTGGCAGAAGGTGGTTCTGTAGATATCCTGGTCCTATGCCATGGAGCCCTTTAAAGGTGGTAACCAACACCTTGAATTGCACTCGGAAGACCACTGGGAGCCAGTGCAGCTCACGAAGGAGAGGTGTTATATGGGCGTAATGAGGTGCGCCCATCACCACCCGCGCGGCTGCATTCTGGACCAGTTGGAGCCTCCGAGTGCTCTTCAATGGGAGCCCCATGTAGAGAGCATTACAGTGGTCCAGAAGGGATGTGATGAGGGTGTGAGTGACTGTGCACAAGGCATCCCGGTCCAGAAAGGGACGCAACTGGTGGATCAGGCGAACCTGATAAAAAGCCCCCCTGTCTACGGCCGTCATGTGCTCTTCTAAAGACAGCCGTGAGTCCAGGAGGATGCCCAGATTGCGAGCCCTCTCTGTGGGGGGCAGAGATTCACCCCCAATAGTCAGTGATGGCACCAGCTGACTATACCGGGATGCCAGAAGCCACAGCCACTCAGTCTTGGAAGGGTTGAGCTTGAGCCTATTTCTCCTCATCCAGACCCGCACGGCCTCCAGGCAGCGGGACATCACATCAAGGGCATCATTGGGGTGGTTTGGAGTGGAGATGTACAGCATACTGGTGGACTCTCACCCCAAAACCACAGATGATCTCACCCAGCGGCTTCACATAAATGTTGAACAGAAGGAGTGAGAGGACCAATCCCTGCGGCACACCCCAAGCGAGGCGCCTTGAGGTTGACCTCTGCCCCCCTGCCAACACAAACTGCAAGCGGTCAGAGAGGTAGGAGGAGAACCACCGTAACACGGTGCCTCCAATTCCTAATCCCCTCCACCGCTGCAGCATGATACCATGGTCGATGGTATCAAAAGCCGCTGAGAGATCTAATAGGACCAGGACAGAGGAGCAACCCCTGTCCCAAGCCCTCCAGAGATCATCAACCAATGTGACCAATGCCATTTCTGTGCTGTACCTCTGCCTGAGCCCCGACTGGTATGGGTCCAGATAGACAGCTTCCTCCAGGCACTGGGGTAGCTGTTGTGCCACCACACTCTCGACAACCTTCACCACAAAACGAAGGTTGGAGACCGGACGATAATTTACCAATACAGCCGGGTCCAGGGATGGCTTCTTGAGGAGGGGCCTCACCACGGCCTCTTTCAAGGCAACGGGAAAGGCACCCTCACTCAAGGAAGCATTTATAATGCCCTGGAGACAGCCTCGTGTAACCTCCCGGGAGGCCAGTACCAACCAGGAGGGACACGGGTCCAATAAACATGTGGCAGCAGTAAGCCTACCCATTATCCTGTCCACGTCCTCGGGAGTCATGGGGTCAAACTCTTCCCAGATAATATTCTCAAGACTCACCCCGTCTCCCTCCCCGGACTCATCCAGTCAGAGTCCAAGCCTTCCCGAATCTGAGCGATTTTATCATGCAGGAACTGCACAAAATCCTCAGCTCGACCTGCAAGGATCTTCCCGCACTCCCACCTGAAGAAGGGAGTGGGTCACCCTAAACAGAGCAGCTGGGCAGTTCTCTGCAGATGCGATAAGAGCGGAAAAATAGTTAGATTTTGCCACTTTTATCGCCACTAGGTAGGTCTTGATATAAGATCTCATCTGTGTCCGGTCAGATTCGGATTGACTAGTCCTCCAAACATTCTCTAGGTGTCTTTTCTGACGCTTCATCTCCCTCAGCTCCTCGGAAAACCAAGGAGCTGGTTGAGGTTGGCATCGGGTCGGAGGCCGCAAAGGCACGACACGGTCCAAAGCCCCTGTGGCCGCACTATCCCAGGTGGCCACCAGGTCTTCAGTCGAGTCGTGTGCCAGAGTCTCCAGAAATGGCCCAAGCTCCATCTGGAACCTTTCGGGATCCATCAGGTGCCTGGGATAGAACCATCTAGTCGGTTCCATCTCCCTGTGGCGGGGGGAAGCGGCTTGAAAGTCTAAGTGAAGGAGCGAATGATCTGTCCATGACAAGGGTTTAATGTCTACGTCCCCTCTACCAAGATCATTCAGCCACTGACCAGAGATGAAAATCAAGTCCACAGTGTGTCCCCCTGTGTGAGAGGGGCCTTGCACTAATTGGGTCAGGTCCATGGCCGTCATGGAAGCCATGAACTCTCGAGCCACCTCTGATGTCTCACTGACGGATGGCAGGTTGAAGTCCCCCATAACAATAAGTCTGGGGGTATCAACCGCCAACCTGGCTATCACGTCGAGTAGCTCAGGCAGGGTCGCTGCCACGTGGCAGGGAGCCAGGTACGTAGTCAGCAAACCCATCTGCACCCCACAACCCCACTTCACAAGAAGGGACTCACATCCTGCTATCTGACTAACAGTGGCCTCCCTCAGACAAAGACTTTCTGTAATAATTGCCGCTCTCCCCCCCACCCCTCCCCTGAGCCCTTGGCTGATGAAATGCACATTTCAACGAGGGGAACCCCCCTCCTGGCCCAACCAGGTCTCCGTAATCACAGCCAGGTCTGCACCCCCCTCCATAATAAGATCACAAATGAGGGGGGCTTTATTAATTACCAACCTGGCATTACATAACATCAGTCGAGGACCCAGGGCCTGAGACTCTGTGCAATCCAGGACACGAGCCACGCTATGGGGGCCGGAGTGCGCAATCACTCGAAGACAGTGCATGCACACCCCCAGAACCTGATATGGCGCCCTGCGTCCGCCATACCTGCCCCTCCCACTTATCACATTAATGGAACTGCCCTTCTTTTCGCCAGCTGGCACTCCAGTCAGATTACCCTTCTCATCTCCTCCGCTGCGCCCAACCAACCCACCACCCCACACAGTGACTATATGGACCCCCCCCCGGTCCATCGCTACAGCCCCCTCCCCCTTTCTCGGGTCCCCTTAAAAAACCCCTCCCCCCTCCCAGACCCTCTTAAAATACGAGATGAAAATTTAACTAAAAAACCCCACAACCTCCTCCTCGCTGCATGCCACCTCTCTGGGTTCCAAAACCATTCATTGAGGTAGGCCCTCGATAGCATAGAGGGCCAAATTTGCGAGAGGGGGGAATCTCACAGATTAAGGAGTTCAGTCCTAGAATACATCTGGGGGACTGTAATGATGATAGATAGGCTGACATAGTCCGGGATCCTCAAAAGAGGAAACTTCATCGGCTGATGACAAAGTCCAGGGAGAAATGTAGCAAGTGATGAAACAAAAGCCCTCCCCATTGTCCTCTCACTGCAACGTGGGGGAATCCGAAGGTCAAGGACCACATGGACCACTCTCTCACATCAGCCATGTTGGGAGCACTAAAACCCCAGTCCTGCCGTTGGCCGCAAAGTTCCATCAGTCTGGTACATCATCCCTGGTATCTCCTGAAGCGGGAATCTCAGCATTCTCAAAACATCTTGCTGAGCTGTGGTTGGCTGGAAATGGACTGGTTACAGTGGGATAAGAATGGACTCTGGGTGAACCTTTTTTGTATCTTGCAAATGCTGGAGAATTCAGAGCTGGCTTTACAGTATTGCAACCAACACCTTTAGTAAAAGAACCCTTTACTTTTTACCAAATGGAGTCAAAGGTGTTCCTTTCCTAAGGGATCAGTTTGGGGCAGACCTGACATTTGCATGACAGCCAAGAAGCAACAGTTAGAGCCAGACATGGAACAATTGATTGCTTCAAAATAGGGTAATAAGTACAACAAGGCTCTATATTGTCACCTTGCTTATTTAAATTATATGCAAAGTACATCTTGTGAAATGCCAGGCTGGATGAATCACAAGCCAGAATTAGGATTGTTGGAAGAAATATCAACAACCTCAGATATGCAACGATACCACTCTAATGGCAGAAAGTGAAAAGGAACTAAAGGGCCTCTTGATCAGGTAAAAGAGTAGATTGCAATAGTTGGCTGGAAACACAATATAAAAAAAGCTAAGTTTATGGCATCTGGTGCCATCACTTCATAGCCAATAGAAGTGGAAGAAATGAAAACAGATTTTATTTTCATGGGCTCCAAGATCACTGCAGATTCCCCTTTTTTAAAAAAGAAAAAATCCTTTTCAAATTTTCAAATTACTTTTTTCAATTTTTTAATTATTTGTTCCCAATTTTAATCTTTTTTCAACTCTTAAATATTATTTTTAATTTTTAATTATGTCTTTTCAGCTTTTACATCTTTTTCCATTTCTTTTTTCAACTAAACATTTGAAAACATATAGTTTACTTATTTTAATTCTGTAGAAATTTTTAAATTCTTAATGCTCTAAGTGGAAACATGAATAAAAAAAACCACAGAAAAAAGAAACAGACACTTAAGACAGGAAAGATAGTGATCAATTTTTCAAGAGAACAAATGGTCAAGAACTCTTATAAACTATTAGCAATGGGGAATATATTTAAATTTTTAGAAATGTTTAATTTTTTAGCAAACAAACAAAGAAAAAAAGTGATGGAAATGGACACTGACAGTATAATTACTTGCAATGTTTGCCGTATGTTTCAGCTTATGCCCACATAGCTCAGATACTTTGGCACACTTTGGACTCATTGGACACCACCCTGAGGTTGTGAAAGATTGAAGGCAAAAGGAGAAGTGGATAACAAAGGATGAGATGGTTAGGTAGTGTCATCAGCACAATGAACATTAATACGGGCAAATTGTAGAAGATACTGGAGGATAGGAGGGCTTGGGGTGCTATGGTTCATGGGGTTGCAAAGATTCAGAGAGGAGTTAGTGACATACCAACAACAATAACTGAGATAGCACAGCAACCCATAAGTACAGGTGTTCATTGTTTAATGACTGCTAGTTCAGCAACCATCTGAAATTATAAGAAATTGTAAGTGCAGAACAAGTGATACTTATGATTTCCTTACTGTGCTTGTATGATCACAATCCAGGAAGTCAGGAATGGGCCTTTATTTCTGACTGTCATGGCATTCCACAGTTACTTGATTGTGATTTGTAGTCTATCTTGCTAGCTTTCCACAAGCAAAGTCAATGGGGAAGCTAGAAGGAAATTGGACGTTGTGATCACATGAATTCCATGCTTTAAAAACTATGCAATCCTCACTTAACAATGGTAACTGGGGTCTGCCAAAATTATTGTTGCTAAACTGCATGGTCAAGTGATGTCACAACTTACACCTGCATCACTTAGCAATGGAAACTCAGGTCCCAATGACCATCATTATGTAAAGGCTGCCAGTGATTTACAATATAATCGAAGATAGACTTACTTTTACAAAGTAAAATTGAAAATTAATGACCTACCCCGAAAATATGACCTAGCATGATTTTTCATGGTGCTCACAATATAAGCCCTACCCCTCCAAAATAAGCCCTAGTTCAGAGAATCAGCAGTGGGGGTGGGACGGTGGGGGGAGCCAGCATAGGAGGTGGTAAGGATGCACATGGGGAAGACGACGTCCGGAAGCAGGTTCAGCCTTTATGGCGCCAGGGAGGAAGGAATGTAATACGTTCCACCACCTGTCTTTCCTTGCAGAGTGTGTGGCAAAGGAGGACCCCATTTGTCAGTGGGAACTGAAAAAGCAGGGGCTGTGCCATGGCCCCACCCCACCCCACCATTTGCTGGCTATGAGAGATGGTGCAGTCAGCATGGCTCAACTGGCAGCAGTGGGGCGGTCTGGAGGTCATAGATCTGGGATGACTCAGGTAGCCGAGAGCAGCACTACCAGAGGGGCAAAGAGCCCCCATGAGGTCAGCAGCAGCACAGGCCACTGTTTGGAGGCCAGCGGTTGAGAAGTGTCCTTGTAGCAGCAGAGCCAGCAAGCTTTGGGACAGAGAGGATGGGGCTGGTAGACTTTCTATTCCCTGTACCTGAAAAAAATAAGAGACACCCGAAAATAAGCCCAAGTTCTTATTTTGGGGCCTAAAAGAAAATAAGATCAGGGCCTATTTTTCAGGGAAATATGGTATATTCTACCTAGGAAATAAAGTCTCAGTTAAAGAATTTAGGCAATGGGACTTGAGGACCAAACGGCAATGATATTTCTTTTATTGGATACATTAAAGTAGAGCCAGAGTCAACATCAGCAGGAGCTGCTGGAATTTAAAATCCTACAATAAGCTGAATTTGATGGCTGAAATGTCCATCATTTGAAATCTATGATTGTTTCATCCAATGGGATGAAACCCATGGGTTAGAGTGCAGTACTGCAGGCTATTTCAGCTACTTCAGCTGACTGCTAGCTGCAGTTGAGCAGTTCAAATCTCACCGGCTCAAGATTGACTCAGCCTTCCATCCTTCTGAAGTGGGTAAAATGGGGGCCCAAATTGTTATGGGCAACCTTGTAAACTGCTTAGAGAGGGCTGTAAAAGCACTTTGAAGTGGTATATACAGTAAGTCTAAGTGCTATTGCTATTGCTAAATATGTCACAAAATGTAGGCTCAAATTAACATCCCACCTTGGTCCTCTTTTATTTAGTGCCTGAGATATTAAAAACACTTTTACTCCTTTCCCTTCTTCTCCTAGAGCCGTGTTCTTGGAAGCATATAAGGCTGCTCTCATTCCATCTATTTGCTCTAAAACTATGCATGTGTTGTTATAAATAACTGGGTGTAGAAATGCAGGTGACTCTCAAATGGTCTATGAACAGGTCAGAACCAATGACTCGTAATATGGGAACATTAAAGCTGGCTGAATCTTCTTTGAATAAGAATGACACAATGTATCAGTCCTTCCTCTTCCACCCATGGATTGTATGGGAAGATCCTCATCAGGAAATGCCAAAAAATATTGGCATGATTCAGTGGTGGGTTCCACTTACTTTCACTAGCGATTCACTATCGTGAATGCAAATGCACAGAATGTCCATGATGAAATCTGGGCGGTGGGCAGAGCCTCCTGCCACCGCCACTACCAGTTCGCACAAATCTGGGCGAATTGGTAGGAACCCACCACTGACATGATTGTACTTTCAAGAATCAATGAATTGTGTCTGCAAATGAAAACATTCCAAGTAAAGCATATATAACAACAACAACAACCAATACAGCTTCAACATTCAGTAATAACCTCCCTCCATTTATTCTTAGACTGAATTTATGGAACAATAAGGAAGTGGCTTCCCAGGATGGAGGGGGAGCATTTCAGAGAAGTAAAAGACAATTCAGATTGGATATTGTGTCTGTGAGAAAGAGAAGTATCAACCTCACCCCCTAGTAACACACAGAGTAAAATCCAGATACAGATAGTAGAGTGCTCAGATTGACAAAATTTTATCTATAGATGTAAAACAAGAAGAATTCAGCTTAGAAGAATTACTATCTGTCATTCTTGATTTTGGGCTTGACAGGAGACTAATTTCATGGAGAGAAACATATTTTAAGAAATTTTGTAGAATGCCGTTTACAGTTTTAATATCAGCCTATGAATATTTTGATTACTTAATCCATTATTACATCTCACTTTTGGGTTTTCAGACATCAATATCCCTGGAGAATATTCTTTGCTAGAGTTTATGAACACCCATTGCAACTACAGATATAGTGGTTTCTCACCCTGGTAACAGACTTACCTGCCACCACACTTGATTGTGAAAATGTTTCCTTCTTTCTTTCATCATTCTTGTTTCTCTAGATTTGGATAGAGAGAGAGATTGCAAAACATGTGCCACAGCATAGACCACATTGTAAATATTATAACTCTGGCCACTCATGCTTGTTTCAAACACAGATGTAGGAAGGGTTTCAAGCTTCTCCTGTCCAGTACATTTCTTCTCAGACTCCTCCATTTTTGAGTTTGGGAAGAAACAACTGAATGCCTGTTCCCAGAAATCTTTCCGAAAATGATCATTCTGATTATTGCTTGGATTTAGATTTTGAAGAAATTCCTGGAAGTTTTGGATCTCCTTTGTGTGAACTGCAAAGAATAAAGCACCGTGCAGAGAATGGATATCCCAAGTTTTATGAATGGAAATTGAAGTATAATCTGTTTGAGCAGTTATAAGCCAAATCTTATCCTGCTTTGGTATATCATCCACTTCTGAAATCTGGAGGATAGTTCTCAGAACTGTTAAGGACAGTTCACCATATAAGATTATCACATTGGCTGTGCTCTTCATGAGAATATGGTATATATGTCGCACTTCATCTATGGTTTCATCAAAATCACTGTAAAAAGCTCCATTTGGGAATTCTGCTATGAATTCAGTGCAGATGCCATGCTCAGAAAAAGTGGGGAGTATCTCCTGGAAAAATTTCTCTCCTTTCTCATCCTTTATTACAAGAATTCCAATCCAGATCCATCTAAAATATAGCAATAACTGCAGGAGGCCCTTACGTTGGTGGGATTCATTCGGAAACATTTGTTGGAAGAAAACTGCTGTCAGGTTTCGGTTCTGTCTTAAAATAAGTTTCATTTTCAAGCGCAGTCTCTAATGAATCATTCTTTATTAAGAACAGAGATAGCCGACATTTCTGAGGCTAATTGCAGCTCAACTGGCCCCTCCTTCCAACCCCCTCCTCTTCCGCTCTCCAACCCGATTTCTCATTGGCCATTAGCCAATCCATCTCTCCGTCCTGGCACGTACTTCTCACAGGAATGTGACCCCCACCCTCATCCCCCAGAAACCCCAATCTCTTGCATGCAGAAAACTAGGTAAAAGTTCATCTCAGCAATAATTCAGCGCTTCTGGTCTTCATGACAGCACTGGAAGAGAGCATAAGTTTGAGTGCTGACATCCGGCCCCTCTCCCTTCACTTCTGCGACATCACCTATCCCATAGGGAAAACACAAGAAGATTAGTCCCATCAGCCCCTCCCTGGCTGTGCACCCCCTCCTCCCGGCTTTCCCGGGTGGTCTGCATGGAATTTTGCTATAAGGCGATCAGCTTGGATGTTTGCGCTCTTCACCCAGGAAGCCTCTGACAATGGGTAACCCTTCCATTTAATTAAGTACTGAAGGCGCCCCCTGTGCCATCTTGAATCGAGAATCCGCTGCACTTCATAATGCGTTTGGCCCCCAACAACCAGGGGCCCAGGGGGTTCACGTGGTGTTGGCCTTAAAGTAGACCCCACTACAGGTTTTAGAAGGCTACTGTGAAAAACGGGGTGAATTTTCCCCAAAAGCCGCGGCAACTGCAATTGCACCGTAACGGGGTTGATTATTTTTATTATAGGAAATGGTCCTATAAATTTTGGGCCCAATTTCCTGCTCGGGAGTCTAAGTCTCAAGTACTTGGTGGAGAGGTAAACTTTCTCTCCCAGCTGAAATGGTCTTTGGGGAGTTCGGTGCTTGTCTGCTTGGTCCTTATAAGATTGAGCCGCCTTTGCCAGCGCCCTCTTAACATTTTCCCAAGTTTGTCTCAACATTGCCATCCAGTCGGTCAAACTGACTGAGGAAGGGGGCTCCCTCGGGTATTCTGGCATGGGAACAAAATCCATGCCACTCACTATTTTGAACGGGGTTAGCCCCGTGCTGCTGTGGACAGCATTATTATATGCAACCTCCGCAAAAGATAGGAGGTCTGCCCAATTGGACTGCTGGTAGTCGACGTAGCATCTTAAATACTGTTCTATCATAGCGTTCAGTCTTTCTGCCCCCCCATTGGTACTCGGGTGAAATGCTGAGCTCTGGAGGGCCAGCCCTGGTGTTGATAGTCCTCTGCCTCGTCTCTCATCCTGGGGTGGGGAGGTGCTGCCTTGTCTGGGCTTCGCTGCCATTCCCATCCCCAGCTCGCCCTTCCCAATTCACTTAGGGGTTTTTCTTTATCTTTTAACTTTGCAAAAGGGGATTCCACCTTTAAGGCTTTTGGCACAGTCCCCAGGTACTTATCTGCTTCACGTTTCTTTGCTTGAAGTTCTGCGGGGGGGGGAAGGTGGAGAAAGTTGAACCTTTGTATTTTCCAAGTTGGCTGGAATCACGACCGCTTCTGCTCCTCCCGTTTCTTGAAGCAGGCTTTCCTCCGATAGCTTGGCTTCAGCCATAGTCCGTCCGACCAGTTGTGTGGGAGGGAATGGGATGATTTAAACTCAGCCAGCCTGGATTTGGAGGAGAGTTGAGCTGTCTGTCAGGTTTCGGTTCTGTCTTAAAATAAGTTTCATTTTCAAGCGCAGTCTCTAATGAATCATTCTTTATTAAGAACAGAGATAGCCGACATTTCTGAGGCTAATTGCAGCTCAACTGGCCCCTCCTTCCAACCCCCTCCTCTTCCGCTCTCCAACCCGATTTCTCATTGGCCATTAGCCAATCCATCTCTCCGTCCTGGCACGTACTTCTCACAGGAATGTGACCCCCACCCTCATCCCCCAGAAACCCCAATCTCTTGCATGCAGAAAACTAGGTAAAAGTTCATCTCAGCAATAATTCAGCGCTTCTGGTCTTCATGACAGCACTGGAAGAGAGCATAAGTTTGAGTGCTGACAACTGCTTTATCTATGACTGGAGCAGAGCCGTAGGTCAACTACAGAAAAATAAACATATGCAATTGAAAATTCTATTGCATGTGAGCCTCTGAAATCATATATATTCATTTCAGTTGGGTATCTTTCACCTTTTATACTGAAATTATGCAACTAGTTGTGTTTATTATGAAATATCAACCAAGATGTCATTCTTGAGGTATCACAAAATATTTTTTTTTCTGAAAGTAGTCTCATTGTGAATATTTCAAATTTGAGCCTTAGTTCAATGTCTGGAATTGGGGCACATTTTACTGTGTCAAATATCACCACCATCTGTTCAGAATGACAATGATTCATGATGCTATGATGATTCTATCAAGCAGATTATAATATCTAGGAACCTGGAAGGTCTCTCTCTTTATAAAAAGAAGCATACCAACGTTTCTAGAGATATGGTAAAATGATAATATATATCTTCAGCACATCTTACCTGAGGAACTTTGTAGATTCCCAATACAGTTGCCATGTGAAAAGAGATGTCAGGTGTCCCAATGACTGCAGCCAAGGTATTTGTGATCCCACACTTGTAGTTAGGGATGAATTTGCCCTGAGTGAAAGGTAGAATCATTGAGGCAAAGAAAGTCCGGCTTGGTTTAAAATTGCTGTTAAAAATGTGGAAGCCCAGCGTGATGTTGGGTAGGATCTGGGGATTTTCATTTATCTCTTTTACAGTAAACACTAAAGCCAGGATATGCTGGTAATTCTGAAAAACTATTCTGTAAAACAGAATTAGAAACAGCACACTAAGAAAGGTCTTTATCACATTAATGCACTTACAATCCTTTCATACAATATATTTTGTGGAATGTGTGAAATAATTCTTGTTTCTATATGTGAGAATAGTTCACTATCAAACTGCTGCTTTTTAAGAATGGCTTATATGCAAAAGGAAATTGCTATATTTTGGTACCTGAAATAAAGAATGAGAAAACATATCATGGGAAATATATGCTTTTTCTTCCTTAACGGGAGTAACAGCTTCATATTTGTATGGAATTAATTTGTATGGAATTAGGCCATACATACTTGTATATTAATAGATATTGAGATGTGATTTGTTATAAATGGAGATTTGATCTCCATTTCAGCTATTTCAACTTTACTTAGAAACTGAAGTAAAATATAACATCAGATAAAATAAACTGAAGCATCCTATTTTAAATGTTTCTATCAGGAGTTTTTACCACCAGTGGAAAATATTTCAAGAATGATATGATTTACCAGCAAAGTTCAGAGCTTGACAGTAAATTAACAATATACTTACATAAGTCCATCATGAAATACCTGCGAAGGATGTTGAGTGAACTCAATGGGGTCAGAAAATATCACAAATGCAGAAATAATGCCAGCAATGTTAACATCTCCAAGCTGATGATAGGTGTGCCGAATAGGAAGAGGCTCCCAAAAGTCACATTGAAGGATAGGACTCTTGCACATCATTTTAGGCAATACTATTAACAGTATTTCCACGAATAGTAACATCTTCGATGAGTGTCTTCTTTCTATGTAGAAATGCCTCTGTCTGCTACAAGATCTTTGAAATAGACCAGAGAGATCTGCCTCCTGGAGGTGTTCTTCAGAGAAAACTAGGGAGCTGTAAATATATGTATGTGTAAAGGCATTACTGTAATTCTATTCTATTCTATTCTATTCTATTCTATTCTAGTCTAGTCTAGTCTAGTCTAGTCTAGTCTAGTCTAGTCTAGTCTAGTCTAGTCTAGTCTAGTCTAGTCTAGTCTAGTCTAGTCTAGTCTAGTCTATCCCATCCCATCCCATCCCATCCCATCCCATCCCATCCCATCCCATCCCATCCCATCCCATCCCATCCCATCCCATCTTATTCATTCTTACACTACACTACACCACATTCTCTATCCCATTGCATTCCACTCCATTCCAGCTGATGTAATGCAGTTATTTGTGGGCTTTCATGGAATGCTTTTTCACCACAGGTTGATTGCTTCACTTTTTAAAAATCTATTGTTATTTATTTTATATACTGTATTTTTCAGAGTATAAAATGCACCTTTTCCCCCCTAAAAGGGGATGAAAATTTAGGTGCGTCTTATACACCAAATGTAGCCCTGCCCACCCACTGGACCCCACCCTTTGGCCTGTGCCTCGCAGTTACCTCCTTGCAAGCAAACAGCAAGAAAAAACAGCTCCTTTCAGCTTCAGCACAGACTAATTAGCACAAGTTGATTAGATCGGCCTCCCGACTCTCAGATGATTTGCTCTCAGCTGTTTTGTGCAGGGCTCTGCTGCTTGCTCCAAAGAGGTAAATTGCTGGAGCAGATTTTTTTTCCTTGTGCTAATCAAGCTATGCTGAAAACGAAACTGAAAGTAAAGCAGGCTATTTCCTGTTTGCTGCAAGGAGGCAAAATTAGGCAGAGGCAGAGGGAGATTTCTTTTTCTTCTTTTTCCTCACCAAAAATGGTAGGTGCAAACAATGGGAAATTTAGGGCAAAAGAGGAGAGTTCAAGATTTTAAACACAAAAGAAAGAAAGGAGAAAGAAAAAGGCAAAAATAAAAATGGGAAGGGAGAAAAAGAAATGAAAGAGAAAAATGTTATACATATTTAGAATTGAAATATGAATAGTAGTAAGAAATAAATGGGAAATCATGATTGTAAAAATGAAATGAATAATAATTGGAATATTTCTCTTCGTATTTTTGAAATCTAGACAATGATAAGTTTTTATTTTTTTTATTTTTTTAGAAATATGAATAAGTATAAACTGTAACAATTGAAATACCTTTAATGGTATATGGTGGTGAAAGTAAAAAGAATTAAGTTGTAGCTTGGATAACAACTAGAACATTTTTAAATTTAATTAGGGAAATTGTAATGATTGACATATTTTTAATTATATATTGTGATGAAAGTAGAAATGATTAAGTTGTGATTTGGAGGATTATATGAGAAAAACTATGTGGGTTATTGGGAGAGTTTAAGATGTGAAAATGAGTAACATAAGAAAAGAAAATTATTTGGTTTATTATTATTGGTAAATATAATTAATTGATCTGAAAGAAATTGGATTGCATGGAAATAATTGGAATATTCATGTTCATATTGATTAATATACAAAAAAGATAGTTATATAACTAATTGATTTATATTAAAATGTTGAATTTGTATGAAACAATTGTAATATTACATAATTAACCAATGTGTGGATGGATATAAAAATAGATGACAATGGGAAGGGGTATAATATAGAATAGAAGAGAAAAATTGAGTTTGATTAAGATTAGAGAAGAGGATGAAGGGTAATATTGATTTTTTAAAAAAATAGATGAGGAATAAATATGGCAAAAAGGAAATATAGAAATTGTACATTTAATTGAAATGACTAAACACTGGTTAAATTTGTGAACCAGCCAAATACTCTGTTCAAAGAAAATACATTGTATGTTTGTATGTGTGTTTGTCTAAAAAATAAAAAAAAAATCTTTAAAAAAAAACCAAAAAAGGTAGGTGCATCTTATACTCTGAAAAATACGGTAGTCATTGTATTTTCATGATTGATTCTTGTACACCATCAATATCTTTTTCTGGAGACCCATAGGAAGATATGTGAAACATCACAATGAGATTGGTAGGAGTACGAATTTAATAAATCTATCAATTATAACTCTGGTCCAACTAAGCGTGCCTTTTATTTGTTTCATTCATGAGTTCAGGATGAAATTGAAGAAAATATCCTATGGGTGCAATATAAACAAAAAAATAACGCAAGTTTGCATCATGCAGACATCGAAGTGGGGAAAGATACAAATTGCAAGTTCCCACAATCCATTAGACTACAAAATATTGAACCAGTCAGGATTAAAGTACTGGCAGTTGTCAGAATTAGACACTTCTCATCCCTGTGTCACCACAGTTCTATGATGCCTCACTTAATGATTTCACCACTTAATAATGAATTTTGGGGTCCCAACTGTGGTTGTAAGTTGCAAGCTGCCTGAAGTTTCAAATCATGTTGACAAATGTCTCAGCTAGAGGACAGGGTTTGGGCCTCAAAATCTGTCTTCTTCAAAGGCAGAAAGTAAGTTTGCAGGTGTGGAGAAGCGAGGGTTAGGATGAGGGGGAGAAACAATTGTTCACCGAGACATCCCATCAACTGGCACTTAAAATCATTGTGTGTCTCTCATTCAAGGGTTGCAAAACTATCTACTCAAACAGACTTATGACCATTGAACCTCCGGTTCTACACAGTTATTCAAGTGTTGCAAAAGCTCTTATCTACTCAAACAAACTTAGGACCATAAAACATGCTGTTCTACACAGTCATCATACTCGACTGAATCTCTTAAAAGGAGACTATTATGCAAATTGGATACTAGCATGTATTGGACTTCTGATGGAATTTAGTTGAATTTACTATAATTATTTTTTGTGCCAGAGATTTCTTTGATCTTTGCTATTGAGAAGAAAATATACGGCAAGCTTTTTAATTTACCCCATGTTTTGAAGGTGACAACTACAAGTGGTGTGCATCAGGGAATTCCCTCTGTCCGATTGCTTCAGAAAAAAAATCATAGACCTTCCCTGTTTAAACAAATTCTAATTTCTATTTAAATGCACTTCTTTTTATACATTCTATTCCATATGAATTAAGATGATCAGTAAAGACAATTTTGCAATTCACATTTAACCAATACATTTAGTCAGAGCTCTACAATATGTCAATAAATCTATAATGTCAATAAATACATCAAAACATTAATTTGTTCTTGTTAAGGATATTGGTGTTGTGTTACCAACCAGCAGAGTAAATGCACAAGGAAACGTTGCTGAGAGCAATGAAAAAGAGATATGTAATATTCCAACTTAATCATGTTGCTTTGGATACACTGATGAACATTCAGATACCTAAGGTCAGTATACTTAGATCTAGTTTTAATTGCTAAATTTGTTGCCATTTTAATAGCAGCTTGGTTGTCCTCATGTATTACAATTGGATAATCCATCTTTAAACCAATATCCAACATTGTTTGTAATAAATCAAATTGGTACAAACTAGTGACAAACATGAGAATTCTGCCTCCATAGTAGAAAGACTAATATGTTTTTGACGAATTGATTTCCAGCCAATCAAACAATTGTCTAACATGATAGCTATACCCTGTTAGGATATGGTTTGAGCCTAACAGTTGTCCAGGCAATATAAGTGTACTGTAACTTTAATCTGAAACTGTATAATGTGGCTTTAATGCTGAGTCATGCTGTAATCACATAATTACTGGTTGTAAGAATATTTAAGCAAAGCTTCTGTAACGTGTTCAGTTGCTGCTATGATATGCTGTTGTGAGGTTGCTGCTATGATATGCTGTTGTGAGGAAGCTGCAATGCCATGCTGCCATTGTGTATGAAGCTGTGATGATAAGCTACCATTGAGAGGAGGTGCTATCTGTAATTATCATTGGATGGATCTGCAACCATCGTGGTTTGTGAACCAGAGTGAGTTTGTTATTCTAACCAACTACTGTTTGTTGAGTAAGAAGATTCTGTAACTACTGGACTGATTTACTGGCAAAGACTTGGAATATGTTTAAAGACTATGAAACTGTTTTTTCCACTATAAAGTAAGCTTTTGATAAACCAGTTTGCATATCTCTTATTCATTGCTCTCAGCAACATTTCTCTGTGCAATCTACTCTGCTGGTTGGTAACACAACAACAATAACCTTAACATACCCAATGTGGACTTTCTGGTGGTCACATCAGTAGCAAAACTGGCATCAGCATATGCACTTAATACTAAATCATTGTTAAGTTCTAGATACAATGCATAATGCATCGTCATTTTCAGATATCTTAATATACGCTTTGCAGCCTGCCAATGCCTATCAGTTGGCTCTGCATTATATCTCGCTAATTTGTTTACTCCAAATGAAATATCAGGTCTTGACCAATTGCTTATATAAGATAGACTACCTATAAGAGACTGGTAGATCTCCTTACTAAATTTAGGACTTTGGATTTCTCCTTGTTGAAAATCCTGTGCCATAGGCGTTTTAGCTGGCTTACATAGCTCCATACCATAACATTTTAACATTTGGCTTATTTTGCTAGACTGAGATATTTTATAACCTGTAGCTGTTTGATTGATATCTAGACCCAAATAATGACTAATATTTCCTAAATTTCTGATCTTAAATTTGGTTTCTAACTGCTTAACAATATCTATGGCTTCATTGTCAGTTTTGGTTATTATGGCTATATCATCTGTAAACAATAATAAAAATGATACTACACCATTATTTTCTCTTTTAAAGAGACACTTATCCGCTACACCTTCATGAAAACCTATCTTATTTAGCTCTTTCACTATACATTGGTTCCACTCAAACCCTGATTGTCTCAAACCATAAAGGCTTTTATTTAACTTCCAACAATCAGTGTGGTTTTGTGTTTCAACTCTTAAAGGCTTCCTCATATAGATGGTGTGTCTCAATGGAGCATGCAAGTATGCTGTCTCTACATCTATATGGTTAATACTATATTTATACTTAGCCGCCCACACTAGCATAGTTCTTAAAGTACTCGCATGTAAACTAGGAGCAAAAACCTCATCAAAATCCTGTTCGGTCTGAGAAAAACCTTGAGCTACAAGGCGAGCTTTATGGGTTACTGTCCCATCTATGCTTTTCTTAATTTTGTAAACCCATCTACAACCTATTAAATTTTCACCAGGTGGCAATTTCACAGTTTCGTAAACACCTAACTTAGTTAAAGAATTAATTTCCTTACTCATTGCCTCCTTCCAAGCATTCTGCTCCTTTTCAGGATACAGCCTGATATAATAATAATAATAATAATAATAATAATAATAATAATAATAATAATAATAATAATAATAATAATAATAATTTTATTTCTATACCGCCCTTCTCCCGAAGGACTCAGGGCGGTGTACAGCCTATTTAAAAACACAGACAAAACAACCATATAAAATTTAAAGTAATTAAATAAATTGGCTCAGATTTAAAACCCCAAAAAATTTATATACCCCAATTTAAAACTATTGTGTTGATAGTCCGGCCTGGCGGAACAACAGGGTCTTCAATGCGCAGCGAAACACCCGGAGGTCGGAGATCTTACGAATTTCCGGGGGCAGTTCGTTCCACAGGGCTGGGGCTCCCACAGAGAAGGCCCTCCCCCTGGGTGTTGCCAGCCGACATAACTTGGCTGATGGCACCCGGAGGAGACCCTCTCTGTGGGAACGGACTGGTCGGTGGGAGGCTATTGGTGGCAGAAGATGGTCTTGGAGGTACCCGGGTCCTATGCCATGGAGCGCTTTAAAGGTGGTAACCAACACCTTGAATCGCACCCGGAAGACCACTGGGAGCCAGTGCAGCTCGCGCAGGAGGGGTGTCACATGGGCACAACGGGTTGCGCCCATAACCACCCACGCGGCCGCATTCTGGACCAGTTGGAGCCTCCGAGTGCTCTTCAAGGGGAGCCCCATGTAGAGAGCATTACAATAGTCCAACCGGGAAGTAACAAGGGCATGAGTGACCGTGCGCAGGGCGTCCCGATCCAGAAAGGGCTGCAACTGGCGAATCAGGCGAACCTGATAAAAGGCCCCCCTGGCCACGGCCGTCATATGCTCTTCTAAAGACAGCCGCGCATCCAGGAGGACACCCAGATTGCGAGCCCTCTCCGTGGGGGGCAAAGATTCACCCCCAATAGTCAGCGATGGCACCTGCTGACTATATCGGGGCGCCGGAAGCCACAGCCACTCGGTCTTGGAGGGGTTGAGTCTGAGCCTGTTCCTCCCCATCCAGACCCGCACGTCCTCCAGGCAGCGAGACATCACATCAAGGGCATCGTTGGGGTGGTCTGGGGTGGAGATGTACAGCTGAGTATCATCAGCGTACAGATGGCACTTCACCCCAAAACCACGGATGATCTCACCCAGCGGCTTCACATAAATGTTGAACAGGAGGGGTGAGAGGACCGACCCTTGCTGCACTCCCCATGCGAGACGCCTCGAGGTCGACCTCTGTCCCCCTGCCAACACGAACTGCGAGCGGTCGGAGAGGAAGGAGGAGAACCACCGCAAAACGGTGCCCCCTATTCCTAACCCCCTCAACCACTGCAGCATGATACCATGGTCAATGGTATCAAAAGCCGCTGAGAGATCTAATAGGACTAGGACAGAGGAGCAACCCCTGTCCCGAGCCCTCCAGAGATCATCCACCAACGCGACCAAAGCCGTTTCTGTGCTGTACCCCTGCCTGAAGCCCGACTGGTACGGGTCTAGATAGATAGCTTCATCCAGGTGCCGGGGAAGTTGTCGTGCCACCACGCTCTCAACAACCTTGGCCACAAAACGAAGGTTGGAGACTGGACGATAGTTGGCTAATTCAGCCGGGTCCAGGGAAGGCTTCTTGAGGAGGGGCCTCACTACCGCCTCTTTCAAGGCGGCAGGAAAGGCACCCTCACTCAGAGAAGCACCTATAATCCCCTGGAGCCAGCCTCGTGTAACCTCCCGGGAGGCCAGTACCAACCAGGAGGGACACGGGTCCAATAAACACGTGGCGGCACTAATCTTACCCAGAACCCTGTCCACATCCTCGGGAGTCACAGGATCAAACTCCTCCCAGATAACATTCTCAAGACCTGCCCCGGTCTCCTCCTGTGGACTCATCCAATCGGAGTCCAAGCCATCCCGAATCTGAGCGACTTTATCATGCAGGAATTGCACAAAATCCTCAGCACGACCCTGCAAGGGATCTTCCCGCACTCCCCCCCCCCGAAGAAGGGAGTGGGTCACCCTAAACAGGGCGGCTGGGCGGTTCTCTGCAGATGCGATAAGAGTGGAAAAATGGTTAGATTTTGCCGCTTTTATCGCCACTAGGTAGGTCTTGATATAAGACCTCACCTGTGTCTGGTCGGAATCGAATTGACTAGTCCTCCAAATGCTCTCTAGGCGTCTTTTCCGACGCTTCATCTCTCTCAGCTCCTCAGAGAACCAAGGAGCTAATTGAGATCGGCATCAGGTCAGAGGCCGCAAAGGCACGACGCGATCCAAAGCTCCAGTGGCCGCCCTCTCCCAGGCGGCCACCAGCTCTTCGGTCGAGTCGTGTGTTAGAGTCTCAGGAAATGGCCCAATCTCCGTCAGGAACCTTTCGGGATCCATCAGGCGCCTGGGACGGAACCATCTGGTCGGTTCCGTCTCCCTGCGGCGGGGGCAGGCGGTAGGAAAGTCTAGTTGAAGGTGTGAATGATCTGTCCATGACAAGGGTTTAATATCTAGGTCCTCTCTACCAAGATCATTCAACCACTGACCAGAGATAAAAATCAGGTCAAGAGTGTGTCCCCCTATGTGAGTGGGGCCTTGAACTAACTGGGTCAGGTCCAAGGCCGTCATGGAAGCCATGAACTCCCGAGCCACCTCTGACGCCTCACCTGCGGATGGGAGGTTGAAATCCCCCATGACAATAAGTCTGGGGGTATCGACCGCCACCCCGGCAATGACGTCGAGTAGCTCGAGCAGGGTCGCTGCCACGTGGCAGGGAGCCAGGTACGTAGTCAGCAAACCCATCTGCACCTCACGGCCCCACTTCACACAAAGGGACTCACATCCGGCTATCTGAGGAACAGTGGTCTCCCTCGGACAAAGACTCTCCCTAATGATCACCGCCACTCCCCCACCCCTCCCCTGGGCCCTTGGCTGATGAAATGCATGGAAACCTGGTGGGCACATCTCAACGAGGGGGACCCCCCCCTCTTGGCCCAACCAGGTCTCCGTAATACCTGCCAGGTCTGCACCCCCCTCCAAAATAAGATCACAGATGAGGGGGGCCTTATTAACCACCGACCTGGCAAATCTTCATAACTTGAAGGTTCAATGTTAACCTGGCAAACTACGGTTGCTTTATATCGATCAGGTGGATGCCTTTCCCTAGTAGATCTCCTAGGTAATACAGGACTTACAGCAGATGGTTCATCTGACTCCTCCCCTAAAACTACCTCCTGTTCTTCCTCCTTGATAGAGGATTCTACATCATCTAAATCCTCAGGAATATCATCAGGAATATGATGCTCTATACTAACAGTATTATTATCATGTCTATAATCTGCACGCTCTAGTTTATCCCATCCTTCGTGCTCTAGAAATTTAGCACTTGCACTACAGTAAACACTAGTAGTTCCCTGCGCCCAAAATCTAAAAGATCTATGATTTGATTCATAGCCAATGAAAAACATTTTTCTGGCTCTCTGTTGATCCTTTCTCCTTAAACTAGATGGAATATGTACCCAAGCTGGGGCTCTAAATGTGTGTAAGTAACTAAGATTTGGTTTCCTCCCATGCCATAAGGTGAATGGTATTTCACCTGTAGAGGAATGAACCACGTTGTTTAACACATGGTTAGCACACATAACAGCCTCACCCCATAAATTTTCAGGCAAATCAGAATCTGCCAACATAGTTCTAGTCATGGCTTGTAATGTTTGACCTCTTCTCTTGATATACGAATTGTGTTGTGGTCTGTATGGAGCAGACCGTTTACGCTGGATCCCTGCATCCTGCAAAAACTTTTCCAATCTTTGGTTGGTAAATTCTGTACCATTATCAGTCACTAAGCATTTAACCTTAAATTTCTGTTTCCTTTCCACAAAACGTAGCCAGTTGTTAATATGCTGGAATGTTTCACATTTTGTTTTCATTAGATAACAGAATCCGTATCTTGAAGAATGGTCTACTATGCTTAGAATATAGCAGGCACCTCCTATGCTAGGTTTCTTGGGTCCAATTAGGTCTACAAACACTACCTCTAATGGATTTTTAGTTTTAAAACCATTAACACGGTTTGCTGGTGTAACCCTACTTTTCTGCTGACTACAGGCATTGCAATTTAGATATTTACTACATGCTTGTATTTTTATCCCTTCAGATAACTGAACTGTTTTCTTTAACATCCTGAAATTTAAATGCCCAAGTCTCCGGTGTTACAGATGAATACGTTCATCTTGTGGTTTAACATTCTTATAAACAGACTTAGACTTAGCCACCAATACTGGGTTATCCCTTAAAACAAATAAATCATTTTCTAAACTTGCAGTAACAACTTTGCCATCTTTCTCAATAAAACACTTATCATTTTTAAATGTTACTGTAAACCCAAATTTCAATAATGATTTAACAGATAATAAATTGAATCTTAACCCAGGAATATATAACATAGGCAATGGTTCATTGCTAAATGACCAACGAGCAACACCCTCTCCAGCTACCTTAACCTTCCAGCCATTTGCTAGTTTAACATGTTGGTTACTCTTCTCCATTTTAACAAAAAATTTTCTATTTCTAGAAATAGATTGAGAAGCACCACTGTCAACAACCCAACAATCCTGGTTAACATCAGTAGTTGAACTGGATATAGCTAAATTACAACCCTTCTTGGGTCTAGTATTGTCCCTAACAGACATTTTCTTATTCTTACAATACTTAGCTATATGCCCTTTAGCCCCACAAGCAAAACAACGTTTTACAAAATAGGCAGTTGAATACATTTTTTCTTCTTTTGGTTGTTGCACTCTCAACTGATCCCTTTCTTGTCTTCTTTTGGATTCTTCCAATAACCTACCGGTTATGCCAGCCAATGTCAGTTCATCTCTGGACAAAACCTCTAATGAAGAAACATAGTCGTCATAACTGTCGTTCAAAGAAGAAAGAATTATATAAACTTGCTGTAGTTCTGAGAAAACAAGTTTCTTTTCATGCAGCTCCTGAAAAATTCTGGTCATGGATTCCAAATGAGCCATCATATCTCCACCTTTAAGAAGATGTTTAAATAATCTCCTTGTGAGATAAATATGAGCACCCACAGAGTCACGAACATATAGTCTCTTCAACTTGGTCCAACACCTAGCAGCAGACCCTTCACCACAAATATGGACAAGCTGCTGGTCACCCAGTGTTAGTCCAATAATGCAAAGAGCTTGTTCATTGTCTCTGTTAAACTTGGTTATTTTCTTCTCATCTTCCTCATCAGCAGGATTCCATGCTGTTACATCCGGTGGATTATTAACTATGTCCCACAGTCTTTCTCTACGCAGAAGTAGATTACATTTTGTAGACCAGGATACATAGTTTGTTCCATCCAGCCGGGTTATCATGGAAAAATTTGCTGCTTGTTCTAGTGCCATCTTCACTTGGATTGTTTATCACAAACACAGTTTGTACTATTCACATTAACTCTCAGTTTAGCTTTTAACAATCCTAGTTAGTTCTGGTTGGCTCTGGGCCCATAACCAATGTTAAGGATATTGGTGTTGTGTTACCAACCAGCAGAGTAAATGCACAAGGAAACGTTGCTGAGAGCAATGAATAAGAGATATGCAAACTGGTTTATCAAAAGCTTACTTTATAGTAGAAAAACAGTCTCATAGTCTTTAAACAAATTACAAGTCTTTGCCAGTTAAATCAGTCCAGTAATTACAGATATCTTCTAACCAAACAAACATTAGTTGGTTAGAATAACAAACTCACTCTGGTTCACAAACCACGATGGTACCAGATCCATCAAACGATGATGAGCAGATAACAACTCCTCTCAATAGTAGCATATCATACTCTGGTAGCATATCATATCAGCTTCATCATCAAACTGAATACGTTACAATACCTTGCGTAAATACTCTCACAACTAGTCATTACCTAATTACAGCATGACTCAGCATTATAATGAATCAGCAAGAAAACCTTAAAGTAACGTAATACATTTACAGATTAAAGTTACAGTACACATATATTGCCTGGACAACTTAGTTAGGCTCAAACCATATCCTAACAGTTCTGTAATTTATCCTTTTATAGACCTCAGGTTATAATTGCCTTCCAAAAACAAAACCTTCCAAGCTATCCAAATCTGAGAGGATGGGAAAACATAGAACATCACTGTCTCTGTACATCGTTCTCTAGCTTAAATGTCAAAGTGGTGAAGTTGGCCAACATGTACATAGAAAGAATATCAGGCAAACATAATTGATGTTTGCCTGATATTATGAATTATGTCAACATAACCTTGTTGATTTTTATTTGGTGCATAAATTACTGTAAGTAGCATTTGTTTCTGTTCTATCTCCAATTCCACCATCAAAATTCTACCTTTGTCGTCTGCATATCTTAGATTTGATTTCATTTTTTCCTTTACATATATGGCAATACCCCCTTTCTTTTTATCTGCTAAAGTTGTGTATAATGTTCCTAATTTTCTATTTTCTAATAATTTTCTAATATTCTTTTTGTATATGAACCTTTTGGAGGCATATCACTTCAACCCTTCCAAGCTATCCAAATCTCCAGGGGACAGGGCAACATAGAACATCACTGTCTCTGTTCATTGTTCTCTAGTTTAAATGTTGAAGTGAGGAAGTAACCCAACATGTACATATAAAGAATATCAGGCAAACATAAAGATTTATTAAAGCTTTCTCTTCATGAGCTGATGCTTATCATTAAACTCAGGTCTCATCACAATGATAAAACATTTGGGGGAAAAGATGCACACCAATAAGCCAGCACTGGAGGAGATCATAGAGAAGATCTCCACAGCCAATGCATATTTTCCCCTAGTGCTTAGATAGGTTGGAATAAAACACAAGCAAACACTGCAGAAGACCAACATGCTGAAGGTGATGAATTTGGCTTCATTGAAACTGTCAGGTAAATTCCTAGCTAGAAAAGCAGCAGAGAAGCTAAGCAGAGCAAGAAAATCCATAAAGCCCAAAACACAGTAGAACATGACTGAGTCTTCATTGCACTCCAGGATAAGTTCTTCAGGTATTGAATGTGCATCAAAATCTGGATATGGTGGGGATGTTATCAGCCACACAGCACAAACACATATTTGAATAAGGGAACAGGATAGAAGAATGAAACTGACCATCCTTCCCCCAACCCATTTCCTCAATCTGGAACCGGGTTTGGTGACCATGAATGCTAGAACCACAACAAAGGTTTTGGCCAGTACACAAGAAACTGCCACAGAGAAAATGAGGCCAAAAGCTGGTTGTCGAAAGAGACACACAATCAAATTGGGCCTCCCAACAAATAGAAAGACAGAAAGGAAAGAGAGGAGAAGAGAAACTAGGAGTGTATAAGTGAGATTCCGGTTGTTGGCTTTGATGATGGGAGTGTTTTTGTGTTTCATGAAGATTGTTATTACCAAAGCTGTCATTAAAGAAAAGCAAAGAGAAAGAACAGTCAGACTGATCCCCAAGGGCTCTTCATAGAACAAAAAGGTGATCCGCTTTGGAATGCACATATTTTTCCCAGGATTTGGATATTGATCTTCTGGACATGGAGAGCAGTCATCTATGTCTGAAAAAGAACACAGTGGAATTGATACAGTTAATTACAGATAGTGTTGTACCCCAATGACTTAATCCCATTATATTTGGAAATTTCCTACCCTTCTCCTCTGATATTTTCCCCTCTGGACATAGATGGCAATCATAGCAACAAAACAACTTCTCTTCTTTCTTGGCCTTACTGTGTCCTGTCTCACAAGGATCATTACACAAAGATAGAGGTAATGTCTATTAATGAATGAAGAAGAATATTTTAAGATACAAGGAGGAAAGAAAGTGCTTGGAGAGTTACTGTGGAATCAAGAGATTAAAAATGGGTAGCAGGATGACATAATTTTAGATGTAATTGCTCTGAAATTATAATTAATTAAATCTCTACAATAATTGTATTGATAGCCTTTGTTAACCATCATTACTCTTCATAGACAATTTCTGTGCTAGTTAGGTAAAGACGTTGGTTTTTTCAACTTCTGAATGTTGATGTCAGGAAAGTGATGAGATTTAGTGTGCTGGCTTGCAGCTTTTACTTCAAAACCATGAAAACCATTGTCCATAATTAACAGGGAGCCAGGAAAGTATATTTCCTAATCTCCAATAGCAATTGTTAGAAAATGGTTGATATTTTTCCTTCCCCAGGAGATTTGTACCAGGGTTATTCAGAGCTCTGAGACTTTCATCAAAAATTATATTTAAATGAAGGCAGACAAATTTAGATTCAAAGAGCTAACTTGATTAAAGTCTTCTGGCCATGTGATGGAATCTACAGAAATATTGAAGAACTTCTCTGGAGCTGTGGGATCTACCATTCCAACTTTGACCCTCGCAAAAGACTGATTTGGGAATGTGATCCAGTTGATAATATCAAATCCACCAATGAATTCTCCATTTGTATCAAAGGAGATCTTTTCACCAACACTGTTGTTGAAACTGACACTTCTCAGAAAAGAATGAACCTGAAACGCAGAGGAAATCAGAGAGGAACAAACTGAGGAAGGGAGAAATAATTCATATATTCAAAACATACATATAAATGTTTATTTAAACAAAGACATTATAAACACTTTTCTATTTTTGTTGTAGGCCAATATCAAATAAATAACATAACAATCATACTAAATAGCGTTAGAGATTACGTAACAGATTTCTGGAATAAAATTAAGATAGAATTGCAAAATAAACAACCATAAAAAAAAATTAAGCCCTGTAATTTAATCGCAAAAGCTACTTAAACCGGATCACTTCTAATAAATATGTAATAAATACTAGGATGAAAAAAAACTACCATATAATTGCACTCATTTCACAAACTAGCAAGGTTATATTCAAAATGCTACAAGTTAGACTTCAGCAGTATGTGAACTGAGAGCTAAGAAGTACACATGATTTTTTGAAAAGGCAGAGGAACTGGGGATCAAATTTCCTGCATTTCCTGGATTATGAGAAACAATGTAGTTCCAGAAAACCATCTACTTCTGCTTTATTGATCATGCTAAAGCCTTTGATTATGTAGATCACAACAATCTGTGGTAAGTTCTTAAAGTGTTGGGAGTACCAGACGACCATAACTGTCACCTGAGAAAACTAATGTCAGCTGTGCCTGATTCAGCTTGTCATCTCACAGGCTTCCTGCCGTCAAAGGCCGGAAGAGGTGGGGAGGATGAAAGGGCAATAAAGCTGTGTTTGTAGGTGATGGGAAATTGGGAAGGGGAATGACAGGTGACAATCTTGTTTGCACCAGCATCCCAAGAACAAGCACCCTGAGAAATATGTGAATTATCCGCAAACACCTCAGCATTTTCAAAACATCTTGGCAAGTTGTGGTTGACTGGAAATGGAACTGGTCTCGGGGGGAGGGTAAGAATGGGTTGTGGGTGAATCTTTTTTGTATCTTGCAAGTATGGGAGAATTCAGAGCTGCCTTGACATTACTGCAAACAACACCTTTAGTAAAAGAACCCTTTGCTTTAACTAAATGGAGTCAAGGGTCTTTCTTTCCAAAGGGTTCAGATTGGGGCAGATCTGACACCTGCATGCCAGCCAAGAAACAACAGTTAGAAGCAGAAATGGAACAATTGATTGGTTCAAAATAGGAAATAAGTACAACACGGCTATATATTGTGACCTTGCTTATTTAAATTATATGGAAAGTACATTTGTGAAATGCCAGGCTGGATGAATCACAAGTCAGAACTAGGATTGGTGGGAGAAATATCAACAACCTTAGAAATGCAGTTGATACCACACTAATGGCAGAAAGTGAAAAGGAACTAAGAGCCTTTTAATGAGGTAAAAGAGTAGAGTGCAAAAGTTGGCTTGAAACACAATATTAAAAAAACTAAGTGTATGGCATCTAGTCCCATCACTTCATAGCAAAAAAAGTGGAAGAAATGAAAACAGTAACAGATTTTATTTTCATGGGCTCCAAGATCACTGCAGATACTGATTGCAGCCATGAAATTAAAAGATGCTTGCTCCATGGGAGCAAAGCTAAGGCAAACCTAGACAGCATATTAAAAAGCAGAGACATCACTTTGTCAACAAAGGTCTGTATATCTATTGTTTTTCCAGTAGTAAAGTACAACTGTGAGAGGTGGAGCATAAGGCTGTGCAGTGAAGAATTGATGCTTTCAATTTGCGGTGTTGGAGAAGACATTTGAGAGTCCCTTGGAGTACACACAGATCAAATTGCTCAATCCAGCTAAGCAGAGAGTGTCCACATCAGCACATCATACCTAAAAACCCTGGAAGTGGCTAGGCACCTGAAGGGCAAGTAAGCAGGGGGAAAAGGATAAGGATAACACTTGTGAACAGGGAGAAAAGGGATAAACTTTCAAGGCAGGGAGTAGAGGGTTAAGAAGAAAGTATTTTGTTATGTCCTTATAAGGACATCCGCCCGGATTGGCTGCCAGCCATCGGGCGGGAAAGTTTGAATCACTGTCAGGGGCGGTGCGACTGCCGGAGCGAATATAAGCAGAGCTTCGGCAGCGTGCAGCCAGTCTTGTTTCTGTTTCCAAATAAAGTTACTATGTAACGAGCTGGTCGCGTCTTCCATTTCCTGCGCCGATCTAACACTGGCGACGAAGGTGGGATCCAAGTGACGAACCTCGGGCGCCAAGCCAACAAGACCAAGACACCGGCACCTGAACCACCAGTAGGCATTTCCGAAGGCATGGCATCCGCTGAAGTCACTTTGCCAGCCCTTGCTCCATTCCGCCCAGGGAAGGACAAGTGGAAATCCTACGTGGTCAAATTTCGGCAATACCTGAGATGCAACAATATCAGGGATGCCGATGATGACCGCAAGAAGGGCATCTTCTTGGCCAACTGCGGCTCAGAAGTCCTCGACATGGCCATCGATCTCGTAGCACCATGGGACATCGAAGAAGTACCATGGACGGACCTGCTGCAGATCCTAGAGGACTATTATGCCCCAACAGGAACACCAGTGGCGAACCGGTTCACCTTCCATCAGAGGGATCAGAAGGAAGGTGAGACCATCAAAGAATTCGTGGCCACCCTGCGCCAAATCGCAGCCAGCTGCGAATTTGACCATGTGGACAACGCCATCGCTGACCGCGTGGTCTTCGGCATGAGGGACAGAGGCCTGCAAAAGAAATTCCTGAGCAGGAAGAAACTCATGCTCAAGGATGTGGTGGAGGAAGCTACTGCATCCGAAATTTCAGAAAAAGCGGCAGCCGCAGTATACAGGGCGAAGGGAATCCACAAGATTCGCAGTGCCACACGATCATCAACTGAGGAGTCCACAGCTGGATCGGAGTTGGAGGAAGAGTCCACCGTCCACAAGGTATCCAGACCCCCAAGGCGGGAAACCGCACAAAGAAGCTACAAGGGGGAGCGCTGTGCCAGCTGCAGAGGGGACCATGCCAGGGCAACCTGCAAGTGGAGAGATGCGACCTGCAGACGCTGCAACAGAAGGGGTCACATCGCCGAAGCTTGCAGAGCCGAGGAACCAGCCCCAGAGCCCTCCAGCCACCATCCCCGCGAAAATCAAAAAGATTACCAGAGATCATCCAAATGGTCCTCTGGCCAATCTAGACGCAGAGACGACGAATTTCCCTGGAGTGGAGCGGTCCACCAGACGACCATCACACACACAAACGCAGACAATGCCACCAAGTTCCACGTGACCATCCACGTGGAAGGATCACCCTGCTCAATGGAAGTAGACTCGGGCTCGGTCTACTCCATCATGGATTGGCACCAGCTGAAGCGCCTGCAACCTGGCATCACCAAACGAGACCTGAAGCCACTACACTCCAAGCTCATCGATTTTGGGGGAAACCCCATCGGAGTCCTAGGAAGAGCCAACAGCCGAGTCTCCTACAACGAGTTCCAGGGCAAGCTTCCCATCACGGTCATGGAGAACAGCCGACCGAACCTGCTAGGAGTGGAGTGGTTTAAGCCGCTGGGGCTATCAATTGAAGGCATCCATCAAATTCGCAGGGATGAACTCGACAACCTCACCGAAGAGTTCAAGGAAGTCTTCGATGGTAAGCTGGGGAAATTTGTGGGAAGACCAATTTCCTTTAATCTGGACAAGGGAATCACCCCAATTAGGCTGAAGCCCCGCCGGGTTCCATTTGCCCTGCGGCCAAAAGTAGACGAGCAGCTGGATAAGCTGATCGCCCAGGGCGTCCTGGAACCGATCGATCATGCCTCATGGGAGACCCCCATTGTGACCCCACTGAAGCATGATGGGTCTGTACGCATCTGCGCCGACTATCATTGTACCATCAACAAGGCGTTGGCACAGAGCGCATACCCAGTCCCAGTGGTGCAACATCTGCTGCATTCCCTGGGGACTGGCACAATTTTTGCCAAACTGGACCTGGCCCAGGCTTACCAGCAACTGCCAGTGGACGAAAAAACGGCAGAGGCACAAACAATAGTCACACACAGGGGGGCATTCAAATGCAACCGTCTCCAATTTGGAGTCAGCGCTGCCCCTGGCATTTTCCAATCAATGATGGAACGCCTTCTCCAAGGCGTTCCAGGGGTGGTGCCATACTTTGACAATGTACTAATCTCCGGAGATTCACAGGCACAACTCCTTGAAAGACTCAGGCTTGTCCTGCAGCGTTTCAAGGCCAAGGGCTTGAGAGTCAGGAGAGATAAGTGCATCTTAGGAGTACAGGAAGTCGAGTTCCTGGGCTATCTCATAGATAGCACTGGCATCCACCCCACCAAATCAAAAGTGAAAGCCATCCATGAAGCTTCGAGCCCCAAAAACAAAACGGAACTTCAGGCATTCCTTGGATTGCTTAACTTCTATGCCATGTTCCTCAAACAGAAAGCCACAGTTGCTGAGCCACTCCACCGCCTGCTGGGGAAAGCGGCTTCCTGGAAGTGGGGCCAAGAAGAGGAAGCAGCATTCCGGGCCGTGAAAGGACTTTTAACCTCCAAAAGCGTCCTCATCCAGTACAACGAGATGCTCCCAATTAGGCTAACCTGCGACGCGTCGCCTTACGGGGTGGGGGCAGTCCTCAGCCACGAACTGCCCAATGGCACCGAAGCCCCAATAGCCTACTTCTCCAAGACCATGTCCGGCGCAGAACGCAACTACAGCCAGCTGGACAAAGAAGCCTTGGCCATCGTTGCAGGAGTGAAACGCTTCCACGAATACCTCTACGGGAGGAGTTTCACCATAGTGACCGACCACAAGCCACTCCTGGGGCTCCTCGCAGGCGACCAACCCACCCCGACCTTCATGTCCCCGCGGATGATGAGATGGGCCATCTTCCTAGCCGGCTACTCCTACAGGCTCGTGCACCAGCCAGGCACAGCCATAGGAAACGCCGACGCGCTGTGTAGTTGCCCATTGAAGGATCCAGTAGAAGACCCAGCCCCCATGCTCCACCTCTTCCACATAGACAACGACGCCAGCTGTCCAGTCTCTTCCGCAGATGTGGCCGTCCACACCCAAAAGGACTCCACATTCCGCCAAGTGAAATCCTGGATCCTCAGAGGGTGGCCAACAGAGAAGACGGAGGAGAAGTTCGGCCCGTTCGTCAGGAAGCAAAAGGAGCTGTCCACCATGAAGGGCTGTTTGCTATGGGGAGACAGGGTGCTGATTCCAAGCACTCTGCAACGAAAAGCGCTAGAGACACTGCATAACGGGCACCCAGGCATCGTCTGCATGAAAGCCCTGGCACGGAGTTACGTCTGGTGGCCATCACTGGACAAGGACATTGAGGAATGGGTCTCCAGATGTGACCCGTGCCAAGAAGTACGCCCGGCGCCACCACAAGCCAAAACAGCGAAGTGGGAGACCCCCAGCAACCCATGGTCGAGGATCCATATTGACTTCGCGGGTCCGATGCAAGGGCGCCACCTACTCATCGTCATCGATGCCTTCTCCAAGTGGCTCGAGGTGGTACCCATGGCATCTACCACAACGGAAGCGACGATCCGGGCCCTACGCCGCCTTTTCACCACCCATGGACTGCCGGATGTGCTGGTTTCCGACAACGGACCCCAACTCACGTCCCTGGCCATGGAGGCATTCCTGGCGGGACTGGGCATCCGCCATGCCCTGTCCGCCCCATACAGGCCAGCTGGGAACGGACAGGTTGAACGAATGGTGAGACTCACCAAGGAGGCACTCACCAAGATGGGCACGGGCGACTGGCAGGAAAGGATAGACAACTTCCTCCTCACCCAGCACATCACGCCGCATGCCACCACCCACAAGAGCCCGGCCGAATTGTTGATGGGCAGAAGGCTGAGGTCACCACTGGACCGGCTGCACCCCCAATACAGCCCAGAAGTGACTGCAACGGCCAGCCGCCCGCTTCGCGCTTTCAGCAAAGGAGATTCAGTTTTCGTGCTAAACTTCCATGGCTCTCCTAAGTGGCTGAAGGGGAAGATAGACAACCAGACCGGCCCGAAGTCTTACACCGTGGAGCTGGAAGATGGACAGGTCTGTAGACGTCACATCGACCAGCTCCGGAAAAGGTGGGGGGGAGCGCAAGAAAACCAGCCTGACGAGGTAGGCCTGCAACACCCCGACGAGGTAGGCCTGCAACACCCCGACGAGGTAGGCCTGCAACACCCCGACGAGGCAGGCCTACAACACCCCGACGAGGTAGGCCTGCGACACCCCGACGAGGTAGGCCTACCACACCCCGGCGAGGCAGACCACCGCCATCCCGACGAGGCTGGCCAAGCACACTACAAGGCGCTAACACACGGACAGTCCAGAGCGGTAGACCGGGGCCTGCCGCATGAGGGATGGCGACACCAGCCCAGCGAGGTGGGCAACCGTCATGACAGGGTGAGGGACCACCAAGACAGCCCACGAGTAGACTGGGACATACCCAGGGAGGAAGCATCGCACCCCTCCAGCAAAGGCAACCAACGACAGCCCTGCCAGGGAGACCTCCACTCCAGGCAAGTAGACCGGGGACCATCCGAGGTGGGCACACCACAGCCCATGGGTGAGGGTGGCACACAACACCCCGGCGAGGGGGACCCCCACCCAGCACAAAGGACAACCCGACAACAACAACCCAGCCCAGAAGACCCCAGCCACCAATCTGCGGTAGACCAGGGACTAGGGCGAAGGGAAAGCCAACAACAACCCGGCCAGGGAGTCCTGCGCCACCCCGGCAGGGGAGACCTCCACCAACCTGGGGAGGTAGCCCCACAACGACAACCTGACCAGGGTGGCCACTGCCGACCCGACGGGGTAGGCCAATGCCAGCCCGGCCAAGGAGACCGGCGCCACCCCTGCGAGGTCGGACACCACGACTGGAGCCAACACCACCCATCGCTGGTGGACCAGACCCGAGGGCACCGATCCAAGTCACCCCCCCAGACGACAATGAGCCGAACCGCAACCAAACCGCAGAGCCCGGGAGACCGGGGAGGAGCAAGTGACAGCCTGGGACTTACCGAGACTCAGACGCTCTTCCCGGGTTGGCACCGAGCAACCTCGACGAGACGATAGATCCACAGGCCAGGAGGAAGACCACCAGAACCAGCCATCCAAGGTCCGCAGTTCGGCCGGAGGTGCTGAGGGTGACCCCGCACACTCGGCGGCCGAACCGAGCCCGGTTCCGGGGAGGGAACCAGGAGACACAGGAGCCCCGTCCATCTGGGTCGGGGACGAGGAAGAAGTGAGACTGCGCAGGTCAACTAGGGTGCCGAGGCGTCCTACGTACCTGCGTGATTACGTGACTTTTATTAATGAGCATTGACTGTTTTCTGACTAGGAGGGGAGGAGTGTTATGTCCTTATAAGGACATCCGCCCAGATTGGCTGCCAGCCATCGGGCGGGAAAGTTTGAATCACTGTCAGGGGCGGTGCGACTGCCGGAGCGAATATAAGCAGAGCTCTGGCAGCGCGCAGCCAGTCTTGTTTCTGTTTCCAAATAAAGTTACTATGTAACGAGCTGGTCGCGTCTTCCATTTCCTGCGCTGATCTAACATATTTCCTAGAAAATTGCTTGAGTTTTCCAACAAAAAAGAAGTGCATATTACTTCAAAAAGGGCCAAAAACACTTGTAAATTCTAATTTTTTAAAAAATCTCACTATTTCCTTTTTTTAAAAGAAAAAAAAACATCCTTTTCATTTTTTTTCAGTTTTTCAATTCTTTTTTCAATTTTTAAATCAATTTCAGTGTCTTTTTTTCAACTAAATATTGGATGAGATGGTTAGATAATGTCATCAGCACAAGGAACTTTAATTCTGGAAGACAGTGGAGGATAGGGGGGTCCGGCATGCTATGGTTCATGCGGTTGCAAGACTCCAACAGGACTTAGCGACTGAATATAGGAGTTCATTATTTAATAACTGCTTGTTCAGCAATCATCTGAAATTGCAACAGTGCGGAACAAGCGGTACTTATGACTTCCTTATTGAGCTTGTATGATCATAATCCTGGAAGTCAGTAATTAGTCAAGTGCAGAGGTGGTATTCAGCCGTTTCTGACACTTCTGGAGAACTGGTAGTGGAAATTTTGAGTAGTTCAGAGAACCAGTGAATACCGCCTCTGACTGGCCCTGCCCCCATCTATTCTCTGCCTCCTGGGTCACTGCTGATTGGGAGGGAATGGAGATTTTATAGTATCCTTCCCCTGCCATGCCCACCAAGCCATGCCACGCGCACCAAGCCACGCCCACAGAACCAGTAGTAAAAAATTTTGAATCCCATCACTGGTCAAGTGATGTCACAACTTCTAACTGCATCACTTAGCAATGGAAATTCAGGTCCCAATGACCATCATTAAGTAAGGGCTGCCAGTAATAATGGCATATAATGGAAGATAGATACTTTTAGAAAGTAAAATCTAAAATTTATTTAGAAAATAATTTTAGGAAATTATTTTCCTAAAGGTAAATTAGGTATATTCTACCTAAGAAAGTCTCAGTAGAAGAAGTTAGGCAATGGGAATTGAGGACCGAAGGGCAATGACATTTCTTTTATTGGATGCATTAAAGTAGAGCCAGAATCAACACCTACAGGAGCTGCTGGAATTTGAAATCCTGCATTAAGTAGATGCTGAATTTGATGGCTTACATGTCCATCATTTGAAGTCTATTATTGTTTCATCCCATTGGAGTTCATTTCATATGTTTCAGAAAAATTAGGCTCAAAATAACATCCCATTTTGGTCCTCTTTTATTAAGTGCCCTGAGATATTAAAAACTCCTTCCTTCCCTTCTTCTCTCAGAGCCTTGTTCTTGGAAGCATATAAGGTGGCTCTCATTCTTCTCCATCCATTTGCTCTAAAACTATGCATCTGTTGTTGAGAATATCTGGATGTAGAAATGATCTACGAAGAGGTCAGAACCCTATGTCTCATAGAAAGGGAACATGAACTGTGGTGGCACAGTGGTTAGAATGTAGTATTGCAGGCTACTTCTGCTGCCTGCCGGCTGCCTGCAGTTCAGCAGTTCTATTCTCACTGGCTCAAGGGTGACTCAGCCTTCCATTCTACCATTCTAAGGTTGGATAAATGAGGACCTGGATTGTTGGGGGCAATATGCAACATGCTGACTCTGTAAACTTTTTAGAGAGGGCTGTAAAACATTGTGAAGTGGTATATAAGTTTAAGTGTTAAGTTAATTTTATTGAGAGAAGCATATTCTAAGGAATTTTTTAAAAAGACACTTACAATTTTAATATCAGCATATGAATGTTTTGATTAGTTAAATCTCACTTTTGAATTCTCAGACTTCAATATCCCTGGAGAATATTGTTTGCTAGAGTTTATGGACACATGTTGCAACTACAGATATGGTGGTTTCTGCACTACTCTGCTAACAGACTTACCTGCCACCATATTTGATTGTGAAAATGTTTCTTTCTTTCTTTCATCATTGTTGATTCTCTAGATTTTGATATAGAGAGAGATTGCAAAGCATGTGCCACAGCATAGACTGCATTGTAAATATTGTAACTCTGGCTACTCATGCGTGTTTCAAACACAGATGTAGGAAGGGTTTCAAGTTTCTCCTGTCCAGTGCACTTTTTCTCAGACTCCTCCATTTTTGAGTTTGGGAAGAAACAACCGAATGCCTGCTCCCAGAACACTTTCCGAAAATGATCATTCTGATTGTTGGTTGGATTTAGATTTTGAAGAAATTCCTGGAAGTTTTGGATCTCCTTTGTGTGAATGCCGTAATTTGAGGATCAGACTCAATAATAAATTCAGACTTCTTATATTCAAATAGAAGATAGTTTATTTACAGAAGGCATTCTTTATTCACAGAATGATTGCAGAAAAGAAGCAGGGGAAAATGAGTGTGCATCATCTTTTATACTAGGGAGGCGGGATTAGAAGTGGGGAGTGGTTAGTGAGGAATACATTAGAAAGAGGAGAATGAGTTAACTCTTGACACTCCTGGATATATGTTTCTTTCATTCAAGAATGAGGCATTTATACATGACAAATCCCCCTCTAAATGCCGATTTGACACACAACAATAATTACATTCAGAATTAGAATAATATTGAACACACAATTTTGAGGTTAAATATTTATGTTGTTTGGATTGTAAAGGTTTAGTCAATATATCAGCTATTTGTTCTGTAGTGTCACAATGAATAGCTTTGATGAACCCATTTTCAGATAATTGTCTTACATGTTTGTATTTGATATCTATATGCCTAGACCTTTGGCCAATAGCGTCCGCTCTTGATATTTCTATTGCGGCTTTATTATCTTCATATATAGTGATGGGTTGTGATGGACTCTTCCAAACATAAGTCAATAAATCATTGAACCAGATGAGATTGTTAGATGCTTTTGACAGACAAATATACTCTGCTTCAGTGGTTGAAGTGGCTACCAAATTCTGTTTCCCAGTATACCAGTAGACTGGACAGTTGTTAAGGAAGAACACATAACCGGAAGTGCTCTTCCTACTCTTAGTGTCACCTGCCCAGTCAGCGTCAGCGTAACAAGTGAGGATAGGCTCTTTAACATTGTTTGGTTCTAATAGTAGACAGAAATCTAAACTGTGTTTCAAATATCTCAATACTCTCTTAACTGCTTCCCAATGGTAAATTAGAGGTTTACTGACATATCTAGACAACAAATTAAGGGGTAGAGCAATATCAGGTCTGGTCCAATTAGCAATATACAAAAGAGAACCAATAACTGATCTATAAAGCGTATTGTCATTAAATTCAGGAGATGATTCATTCATGTTCTTTATGAAATCAGTCTGCATTGGAGTGTCACAAGGTTTTGCATTATTCATATTACATTTGTTCAAGAGCTCAATTATTTTATCCTTTTGTGATAAGCTAAATCCTTTCTCGGTCTTACTGATGTGTACTCCAAGATATTTGTTTACTTTCCCCAATGACTTTAATGAGAAATGTTCACCTAGTTTTGTTACAAAAATATCTCTCTTGTCTTTATGTTTGCCAATATACAAAATGTCATCCACATAAATTAATACAAATTCTAATGATTCACCTTCTTTTCTAACGAAAAAACAATTATCTGCCGTTGTGGCATTGAAGTTCATGGTCTTGAGTATGTTGACCAAGCATTCATACCAACGTTTGCCGGATTGCTTTAATCCATACAAACTTTTGTTCAGTAACCATGTGTCATTTCTATTTGTGTTTTTGCTGTGTGGAGCTCTTACATAAATTTCTTTATCAAGTTTGGCATGTAGATATGCAGTTTGTATATCATATTGAAAAACTTCAAGATTAAGAGCTGAGGCTATCACTAAAGCTGTTTTAACACTTTCAGTTCTCACTGTGGGAGAATATGTGTCGGTATAATCCTCAGGATATCTTTGAGCAAAACCTTGTGCTACTAATCTTGCTTTATATAGTATGTTACCCTCTTCTAAATTTTTAATCTTAAATATCCACCTAGTGCCTATAACTGTTTTATCCTTTGGGACTGGTGCTGGAGTGAATACGTTAAGTTCTCGTAAGATGTCCATTTCTTTGGCCATGGCTAGTTCCCATTTGTTTCTTTCCTCTAAAGGGAGTTTTAATACATCTTCATAAGTGTTTGGTGTTGGTGTTTCATTATGTATGTGCATTATATAATCTTTAAATCGTTCAGGTACTTGATTTCTGTTCCATCTAATTGTTCTTTCTGGTCTATCATTATTATCATGTAAATATCTTGCCTCCTTTTGTGTTAATGAATCTATTTTGATTTTGGGACAATTTCCTATCCACGTTTTGGTATTGTCCTTTTGTGTGTTACAAGTTTGTTCTTCTTGTTTTGTTTTACCTTGTGTTTTAATATTGGGCCTTGTTATTGGGAGTATTTCATTGAGATGTATTTTGGACCAATTGGTTTGTTCGTGAAAGACAGCGGTCCTAGAGATTATGAATTTGTTGTTACTGTCAATAAATCTATATCCTTTTGTACCTGTTTCATAACCCATGAATCTAAGCCTTCTGGATACATTATCCCCTTTACGCCTTAATTGTTTCGGTATATGTACATCTGCTGTAACTCCAAACACATGCATGTGGGCTATCTTAGGTTTTTTACTATACATCAGTTCATATGGTGTTTTGTTTATGACGCTAGACCAAAGTCGGTTGAGTGTATAATTGGAATATAACAGGGCTTCTGACCAGAAATGCTTACCTAACCCTGCATCCTCCAATGTACACCTAATCATGGTTTGTAGTGTCGAGTTTCGTCGTTCTACTACTCCATTTTGAAAAGCAGAGAAAGGACTAGAGGTGAAATGCAACATTCCCTTTGATTTTAGCCAATGAGAGAATTCTCTTGACATGAATTCAGATCCTCTGTCTGTCATGATTTGTTTGATTTGTATGTGATGTTGTGTCTCTACACGTTTATGAAATTCTTTAAATTTTTGAAAAGTTTCATCTTTATGTCTTAAGGTGTAGACAAAGCCATAACGACTGAAGTCGTCTACAATAGTGAGAAAATATCGTTTTTTGTAAGTAATTGATGGGGTTAATGGACCAACTAGATCCATATGCACTAGATTAAAAATATGATTTGATGACCTTGTTGCCTTTTTGGGTCTGGGCTTAATTTTCAGTTTTGAAGACTTACATACTGAACATTCCAGGTAATTTTTACAGTCCTTTATTTTAACACCTTCAGCATGTTCACTCATTTTTTGTATTACAGGAAAACTGGCGTGTCCTAATTTTCTATGTAATATGTGTGCACATTCATCATGAATTGGCTTTCCTTTTATTGCAAAAGTTTTACAATTACATTTTCACCCCTTTTTTCACCCCCCCACCTCCCTCCCCAAACTTCCCATCCACCCTAACCCTCCCTAACCCTCCCCCCCCAGACTTCCCTATTACATACTCATAACTAATAACACTAATATATAAACCTGAACCCATCCCTCCCCCTATATAATTTTTCCTCTTTGTCTCTTTACATAAAAATATTTCTAATACATTATTTTCAAATAAAAGCTATTTGATACTTTCTGGTTTGGTATTTGTTCTGAACATATTCTATCCACCTTTTCCATTCCCATTCGTAAGTCTCTTGTGAACAATCTTTTAGATACGCTGAAATCTTCGCCATCTCTGCAAAGCTGGCCATCTTCAAAGTCCATTCCTCGATAGTAGGCAAAGCTTCATTCTTCCAATATTTACCTATCAACAATCTAGCTGCTGTTATCATATACAATATTAGTTTTATTTCACCCCGTGTAAAACCCTTAACTATACCCAATAAAAACAGTTGTGGAGAAAATTGAATTTTTTTCTTCAAAACATTCTGCATGACCCACCAAATTTTTATCCAAAAAGCCTTAACTTTCCTACAAGTCCACCAAACATGATAATATGTAGCATCTAAACAATCACATCTCCAACATTTTGGCTGAACATTAGGGTACATACACGACAATTTTTGGGGTCTAAATGCCATCTATAAAACATTTTATAGAAATTTTCCCTCAGGTTCTGCGACTGTGTAAATTTAACATTCTGAACCCAATTTTTTTCCCATGTTTCCAACATCACTGGTTCTTCAAAATTTTGTGCCCACTTAATCATACAATCTTTAACTAATTCAGTTTCTGAATCCCTTTCTAGCAAAACATTATAAAGCCTTTTGATATGCATTGGACCTTTCTCTTTTATATGTCTAACCAATTCTTCCTCGTGCAACATAATACCAGTTTTTTGGTCCTCTTTCCATCTCAATTGTAATTGATTATATTGTAACCAAGTTAAATTAATCCCTTCGTCCAACAGTGTCTGCAATGTCTTCAGCTGCCATCTGCCCGCATCTGTAAAAAGAACCTCTTTGTATAAAACCCCCCTGAGTGACATTATATTTGTATTCCACAAAGTATGACCAAGATCCAGCCATAGCGGTATTTTATAATCCCATTTGAGTCGGTGCTTCTTCCAAACTCTCATCAAAGAATCTCTGAGTATATGACTTTTAAATACTTTATCAACTTTATCATCATAAAATAAATAAGCATGCCATCCAAATTCAAGATCAAAACTTTCTGCATTCAATATTCCAGCCTTTTTATTTCCAAACCAGTCACTTGTTAAAGTTAAAGCTGCTGCATCATAATATAACTGTAGGTTTGGGAGTTTAAGGCCTCCTCTTTCTGGAACATCTTGCATAATTTTCAATTTCACTCTCGGCTTTTTCTCGTTCCAGACAAACTTATTCACACCAGACTGCCAGACTTTCAGTTGTTTATCACTTTTAAGCACCGGAATCATTTGAAACAAAAACAGAAATCTTGGCAAAATATTCATCTTAACTGCTGCTATTCTTCCAAGTAAAGACAGTTGCAGCTTTTTCCAGGTCTCCATGTCTTTCTGAACCTCTCGCCACAACACCTCGTAATTATTTTGAAACAATTTCATATTTGATTCTGCAACCTGAATTCCAAGATATTTTACCTTAGGTACAATTTCAAAACCTGCCCTCCTTTCAAGCTCATGTTTACGATCTTGTGTCATATTCTTAACTATCATTTTAGTCTTTTTTGAGTTCAGTTTAAAACCTGAAACTCTACCATAGTCTTGTATAATGTCGTTCATCAGGATTATTGATTCCATTGGTTGTGATAGGGTAACAACCAGATCATCTGCAAATGCCTTTATTCTATAATCCTCTTGCCTTATCACTATACCTTTCAAGATTTTTGAGTCCCGTATTATATTCAGCAAGACTTCCAATGTTAATATAAATAAAAGTGGGGACAACGGACATCCCTGTCTTGTTCCTTTTTCAATTTTAAACTCTGTCGTCAAACTTCCATTAATAATAATCTGTGCTTTTTGCTCTTGATAAATTGCTGAAATCGCCTGTATAAATTGGTCCCCAAAGCCCATCTTTTTTAAAGTCTTTAGTAGAAAGTTCCAATCCACTCTATCAAAGGCTTTCTCCGCATCCAAGAAAACCAGCACTGCAGAAATCTGTTTATTCTTATCAAGATATTCCAATAAGTCTATTACTTGCCTTACATTATCCTTCATATATCTGCCCTCAATAAATCCCGCTTGGTCCTCATGAATCACTTTTTGAATTACTGGCATCAACCTGTTGGCTAATACCTTCGCATAAATTTTATAGTCTGTATTCAAAAGAGATATTGGTCTGTAGTTCTCTGGTTTTTTAGGACCAACTTGTTCCTTTGGTATCAAAGATATATAAGCAGTTGTCCAAGATGGGGGTATTTTACCCCCTTGTTGAATATTACAAAATAAATCTCTAAGTTGTTCCACCATTTCAGCTTGTAAAGTTTTGTAATACACTGCTGTCAAACCATCCGTGCCAGGCGCTTTAGCTGTTTTTAGCTGCTTAATTGCTGCTATTATCTCCTCCACTGTTATAGGGTAATTCATTCTTTCCTTTTGTTGATCAGTAATTTTTGTAATTCTCTTATCCTTTAAATATTTTTCTATAAGTCCATTCTGCACCTCTTCTTTGGCATATAATTTAGTATAATAATCCACAAAAGCTTCTTTAATTAATTTTTGTTGAAAAATTTCTTTCCCTCCAATGTCAATACTATCAATAGTCCGTATACTTTGTTTTTTCCTCAGTGTGTAAGCCAACCATCTGCCCGGTTTATTAGCATTGCAAAATGTATTATGCTTTGCGTATTGTAAACTTGTTGCAACTTGTTCCGCCATAAGCATTTGAAATTGGTCTTTCAAAAGTTTTATAGCACTTCTTATTCTTTCATCTGTTGGGTTTTTAATAAGTAACTGTTCCTTATTCTTTATTTCCATTTCCAACTCAGATCTTTTCTTTTGTCGGAACAGTCTGTGTTTAGAATTCATGTAGATAAGTACCCCTCTCATATAAGCTTTACTAGCGTCCCAAACAATTTCAATTGGGGTACCTTTATTCAAATTTATTTCAAAAAATTCTTTCAAATGCTTTTTAAGTTCTATTGTATTTTTTTCATATCTAAACAAGTTCTCATTTAATCTCCAAGAACGTCTCTCAACCTTATCCATCTCAATTTCTATCCATACAGGGCTATGGTCAGTCAAAGTTCTTGGAAAAATCTTTGTTCTTTTTGTCTTAATAAGTAAATCATTTGACAACAGAATAAAATCAATCCTAGAAAAGGATCTATGTCTATCGGAAAAAAAAGTGTAATCCAATTCATTCGGATTATGTATTCTCCAAACATCTTTTAGTTCCATATCTTCTTTCATATCAAAAAAAGTCTGCGGTAGTCTAATTCTAGACTTTGCCAAGCTCTTTTTATCTAATTTAGAATCAATTACTCCATTCCAGTCTCCCATAAATAAAATAGATCTATAGTCCCATTGCAATATTTTAGTATGTAACATCTTGTAAAAACAATCCTGTTGTTGGTTAGGAGCATAAATTCCAATCAAAAGAATTTGACCATTTGCTGTAAGCAATTCAATTGCTACAAACCTACCATCTTGATCTACTTCTATAATTTTTGCTGTTAATTTTTTATTTACATAAATAACCACACCATTCTTTTTCTGCGAAGTTGAAGATATATAATGCACTCCTAATTTTGAATTTATCAAATATTTCTGATCTTGAGTTGTAATATGTGTTTCTTGTAAGCAAATTATATCATTATTAAATTGTTTCAAATATGTAAATATTTTCTTCCTTTTCTGTGCTGAATTCAACCCATTAACATTCCAAGATAGACACTTAAGGGTCATCGGCCTGTTTCTGGAGCGCAGAGCAAAATATTTGAAGTTCATCCAAAAGCTTCGATCTTGCTCTTCCCATAGCTCCACTCTCTTGTGGGGTACTCTTAGCTGCCATCTTGTCTTGTCTTTCCTGTTGTTGTTGTTGCTTTTGTTTAAGTAGCTTGGATTGAGCTCTAGTTATACGTTGATCTTTAACTTCAGTCAGCTGAATCAAATCCAAAATTGGAGAAGAATCCAGCAAGGGCTCACTCAGAAAACCTCCTTCTGCACCTTGCACATTTTCTAATTCTTGCTTGGGCTGTTCTTCCGACTGCCTCTCTTCACTCTCCTTAATCTCCAAAACTGTAGATGTACGTGGAGATGGTGTTCTTTCCTTAAGAATAGTACTATAAAAATGTTGTGCCTTCTCCACGGTATTCAATCGATATCCTTCTCCCTTATATCTAAAAATTATCCCAGCTGGTGCATCCCACCGGAAGGGTATCTGTAAGTCTTTCAGTTCCTTAACAAGAAAACCAAACTCTTTTCTAGCTTTCAGCATTTTAGGAGGTAATTCTTTAAAAATTACAAGTCGTGAGCCCCCCACTTCTACAGAGGTGTGAAAAGATTTTTGGAGGATTTCATTTCTAATTTCTCTCTCAGTAAAGTATATGACCACATCTCTAGGCAATTGTCTTTGTCTGGCCACCCAAGAGTTGACTCTGTAAATTTTATCTATTTTGTGAAATACCAAATCAGGGTTAACTTGTAAGATCTTAGCCAGGGCTTCAGAGCAAACTTGTCTCAAATCCTGTCTCTCCTCCTCTCGAATTCCCCGAAGCCGTATGGCAAATTCCATCGCCCGGAATTGTATCATGACAATCTCATCTTCAATTCTCTGCATTTTATTATCAGCTTCTTCAATTTTATAGTCATTATCTTTCATCCTAACATTAACTTCTAATTTGAGTTCTTCAACTTTAAAATCAACTTTCCCAATAAAATTTGCCAGGCCAGACGCCACTTCTGATATTTTTTTGGTCACCATATTTTGATTCTGCTTCACCATATCTTTAACTTCATTAATTTCCTGCAGAAATTCCTCATGTGATTTTTGAAGTTTATGATCTATTTCCTGTTGAGATTCTTGAAATTTTTCATCCAAAGTTTTAGCAATAAAGTCTTTTAAATCTCCCACATCAAGTTCTTTTTTCTGAGTTTGTAGTTGTTGAGCAGGGGGAAGTTGAGTTTGATGTTTGTGTGTGGGGGATCCCCCCCCTGATGCCTTCCCTTCCTGCTTCTTTGAAGCCATTGTGCCACGTAGGCTAATTTTTCTAGAGAGGAAAGTTCTTTTTCCTTTCCCTCTTCCACAAAAGCTTCTAAGAAAGTCCCCCAAATTTAGTCAAATAAAACTGAAGTAAAGCAAAGTCAAATTTTAGCAAAAAGAAATGTTTTCCTTTAGGTAAGACAACTTTGTAGCAACTTTTCAACTTTGTAGCAAAGCAGAGAGGCTTCACAAATTCACTTTCACTAGCTCGTTAACTCAAGCGCTGGACGCCATATTTTTTCCAAATCACTTTCACTCGCTCACTTTCTCTTGATTTAAAAAGTCAATAAAGCACTAATACTTGCAATTTTCAGGTTTCTGGATTCAAGTTGGTATTTCCGCTATTTGTTAGAATTAGTTCCTCTCACTTTAAGAGTTTGCTGCTGTCGGCTTGTTCTGCTGAAGGCAGAATCGTCCCACGCCGCCCGGAGTCTCCGCAGGTTGGAAGGGAGCCGCTCCTGTTTTCACCCCCAGAAACAATTCCCTGGGGGGGTTACAGGGGCTCAACCTGTGCCCTGCTGTCTCTGCTCCTGCAATCTTCAAGATTTCGGAGTTTTCGAGCCGCTCCTCGTTCGCGGGGCGGCTCTACAGGCGGCGGGGCTGGCGGTCTTAGAAAATCACCGCCGTCGCCGAAGCTCGCAAACCGGAAGTCATGAATTGGCTTTCCTATTATGGGTTTTCTGTTTATGTGTGTATTGTTGTCAGATGCAGTTTCATCATCATGTTCTGATTCATGTTCTTCATTGTCACTATCTATATCATTTTCTGTTTCTGTGCTAGTGTTAGTTTCTATGTTTGAATTAATGTTGTGTAACCATTTTTCTTCTGTAATTAAGTATGGTAGGTCTCCTTTGGTAATTATATTACCTATGTTTATTTTGTTTTTCTCTAGAGTTACTTTTCCCTTTGAGAATATTATATTTATGTTAGAGTCTCTGCTTAGTTTTATTGCACTGAGAATGTTGTGAGATATTTTGGGTATTAATAGTACCCCCTCTATTTTCCCTAGACCGGGTAATTCTACATTTCCTCTTCCAACAACTTGGACTTCCTCTTGGTTTGCTACCTTAATCACAAATTTATCTTCGACGAAGGAAGATAATATTTTCTTATCGTGTGTTGTGTGATTTGTTGCTCCGGAATCAATGAGCCAGGCATTGTCTTTTGAGTCTTGATTTTTGATCATAGCGTGTTTATCTATTCTGTACAATGATCCGGACTTCCTGTCCCTTGAGTTGTCTCTGCCCCCTCTATGTTCTCTAAAGTTTGGTGAATTTCTGTGTCTATATCTGTCAATGGATGATTGTCTATCATGATATCTGTTTCTTGTGTCATGTCTTTGTCTCTCTCTAGGAGGTTTTGGACAGTCTCTCCTATAATGTTCTTTAGACCCACAGTTATAACACTCTATTGTGTCCTGATGCCTGTCTTGGAATACTACCCTTTTGATCTGTCTATGCTCTTTATGTATACTGTAGCGGCTTCTTCTCAAATTATCTTCAGCAATTAATCTGTTTGATAAACTCTCTATAGATAGATAGCCTAAGTTAATTGTATCTAGATGTGATATGAAGTTATCCCATGATGAGTCTAATGAATTAATAATAACACTTTTCATTGTCTGGTCAGATATTATTTCTCCCCTTAAATAAAGTTCTGCTCTAGTTGTGTTCAGTAATAGTAAATGTTCACTTATAGTAGTCCCAGGTTTTATCCTGGCTGAGAAAAAGTTTTTAGACATTCTAGTTGTGGTTGCCACACTTTCACTATGAAACAGTTTAAACATACAATGAATTATTTCTGAGACAGTTAAGTTATGCTTAATACTATGATAAATAGCAGGTGAGATACTAGAGATTAGTAAATAAAATGCTCTGTGATGTAGGCAGTCCAATTTTAGTGTCCATGGTTTTTTAGGAGGGTTAGTTATGAAAAACAATAAATTTTCTTTTAAGAAAACAACCTGGAGTTGCTGACTCCATTCCTGTAAGTTAACACCGTCTATTCTCAATTTGGGAAAATCATTGGGCAAATTTCCAATGTTATTTGTTGCATTACTTACAGCTGGTGGCTGTCCATGGTCCTGTATATGCTGATAATTGCAGAATGGTGTAGGGATACTCGCGACTAGTTTGAATGGTTCCCTCTGTCTTTTATTATCTCTAAGTTCGTCTGGGCGTATTTGCGCATGCGCGTAGATCATTTCGTTCCTGAAGCTGTCGGAGGAGGTTCTCGCCGCTGCAGCTCCCTCGCAGTGCTCTTCCTCTGAAGATTCGCTTTCTGGCTCGACTTTAGGTGTCCATGTGTGGATCGGGGTATGTTTCTTCTCACTGTAGTCATCTCGGCTGAGGTTTCTGGCTCCCGGAAGCGTCTGCGGTGTGGGCGACTACTTGCAAGGCTCTCTGGGTTCGGGCGTTAGTGCTCTCGTCGGTCGGATTGGAGTAGACTTTAATTGATGTTGGGACGCTCGTGTGTTCGTTTCTGTGTCTTCGTTATTGGATCGTGTAGTTTGTTTTTTCTTTATTATTTGATTGACTGTCTTTGGTACTCTCGTTGATTCTTTTGTGATTTTTAAATTCGGGCCGAAGGCTGCGAAGAGTGTTTTCATAGCTGTTTCGATTTGTAGTTCGGTTGATGTTTCTTCGGTGTCTGTATCGGATTCTTCTGATGAGTAGAATTTTTCTTTTTTATTTCTTATGTTGTGTAGAGCTTTTCGCGCCAGCCATTTTGAACTCTGTTTTCTGATTGGTTCTGGGTCAGTCATTTTGGCGGGCTGACAAATCCAAGATGGCTGCCATTCAAAATTTTGTGCGGGATCATTAGTCTTTTCTTTAGTTATATTTTCATCTATGGGTAATTTGCTCACCATTTCGTGGTCTTTTGGTTCTGATGTGTTGATGTAGTTTTCTCTCGCTGCTCCGCTATCTTTTATGATGTCTTGGAGGTTCGCGATGAGATTTTTGTCGTCCTTTTGGCTTTTCAGTAGTCTTAGTATTTCTAATCTGAGTGTGTTGTTTTCTGTCTCGCTCGCTTCTTGGTCGCTGGATTCATCGATTACCTCTTTGTCGTCTGTAGTGAGGTTTTCAGATTCTTTTGTCATTTTTATTGTAGTTTCGTTGATCATTTCTTGATCTGTTTCCATATCTTTGGTGTGTGCCCTGGTGTTGGGTCTTTTTCTTTTGTTTCTGGAGTTTTCTTTCTTTGGCATTTCTGTTTCTTATTAAGTCAGTCCAACCATCCTCTGCTACCAGATTGTTGCCGTAATTCGAGGATCAGACTCAATAATAAATTTAGACTTCTTATATTCAAATAGAAGATAGTTTATTTACAGAAGGCATTCTTTATTCACAGAGTGATTGCAGAAAAGAAGCAGGGGAAACTGAGTGTGCATCATCTTTTATACTAGGGAGGCGGGATTAGAAGTGGGGAGTGGTTAGTGAGGAATACATTAGAAAGAGGAGAATGAGTTAACTCTTGACACTCCTGGATATATGTTTCTTTCATTCAAGAATGAGGCATTTATACATGACAGTGAACTGCAAAGGATAAAGCACCATGTAGAAAATGGATATCCAAAGATTTATGAACGGCAACTGAAGTGTAATCTGTTTGAGCATTTATAAGCCAGATCTTATTCTTCTTTGGTATATCCTCCACTTCTGAAAACTGGAGGAAAGTTCTCAGAAGTGATAAGGACTGAATTTCACCATATAAGATTATCACATTGGCTGTGCTGTTCATGAGAACATGGTAAATGTGTAATCCTTCATCTATGGTATCAGTAAAATCACTGTAAAAAGCTACATTTGATAACTCTGCTATGAATTCAATGCAGATGCCATACTCAGAAAATGTGGGGAGTACCTCCTGGACAAATTTCTCTCCTTTCTCATCCTTTATTACAAGAATTCCAATCCAGATCCATCTAAAATACAGCAATAACTGCAGGAGGCACTTACATTGGTGGGATTCATTCGGAAACATTTGTTGGAAGAAAACAGCTTGAGTCTCTTTATCCATGATTGGAGCAGAGCCATAGGTCAACTACAGAAAGATAAACATATGCAATTGCAAAGTTCTTTGTGAGCCTCTGAAAACGTATATATTCATTTCAGTTGGGTGTCTTTGACCTTATACACTGAAATTATGCAACTAGTTGTGTTTATTAGCAAATATCAATCAAGATCTCAATCTTGAGGTATCAGAAATATTCCAGGTATATTCCTGGAAGTAGTCTCATTGTGAATATTTTAAACTTGAACCTTAGTTCAATGTCTGGAATTGGGGCATGTTTTGCTGTGCCAAATATCCCCATTGTCAGTTCAGAATTACAAATGTTCATACGGCTATTCTGATCCAATCAAGCAAAAAAAAAAAAGATATCTACTTATCTAAATGGTCTCTCCTTTTTATAAAGAGAAGCATATAGATGTCTGAGGAGGTATGGCAAAATGATAATGTCTATCTTCAGTACATCTTACCTGAGGTACTTTGTAGATGCACAATAAGGTTGCCATGTGAAGAGAAATGCCAGATGCCCCAATGACTGCAGACAAGGTTTTTGGGACTCCACACTTGTAGTTAGGGATGAATTTGCCCTGAGTGAAAGGCAGAAGCATTGAGGCAAAGTAAGTCCAGCTTGGACTAAAATTGCTGTTAAAAATGTGGAAGCCCAGAGTGATGTTGGGTAGGATCTGGGGATTTTCATTAATCTGTTTTATAGTAAATGCTAAGGCCAGGATATGCTGGTAATTCTGAAAAACTATTCTGTAAAACAAAATTAAAAACAACACAGTAAGAAAGGCCTGTTTTACATTATGTGCCTTGCAATAGTTCAGTATAGCATATTTTGTGGAATGTGTTTAATAATTCTTATTTCTATGTTCTTATATGTGAGAATGGCCCACTATCAAACCACAGCTTTTAAGCATGATTTATGTGCAAAAAAAAAATTGCTACATTTTGGTACCTGAAATGTCAAATGAAAAAACTTATTATGGGAAATATGTGCTTTCCCTTCCTTAATAGTAATAACAATTGCATAAATTAAGCCATACATACCTCTATATTAATAGATATTTAGATGTGATTTCTTATACAGGTGAAACTCGAAAAATTAGAATATTGTGCAAAAGTTCATTTATTTCAGTAATGCAACTTAAAAGATGAAACTAATATATGAGATAGACTCATTACATGCAAAGCAAAATAGTTCAAGCCTTGATTTGTCATAATTTTGACGATTATGGCTTACAGCTCATGAAAACCCCAAATTCACAATCTCAGAAAATTAGAATATTACATGAAATCAATAAAACAAGGATTGTACATAGAACAATATCGGACCTCTGAAAAGTATAAGCATGCATATGTACTCAGTGCTTGGTTTGGGCCCCTTTTGCATCAGTTACTGCTCAATGTGGCGTGGCATGGATGCTATCAGCCTGTGGCACTGCTGAGGTGTTATGGAAGACCAGGATGCTTCAATAGCGGCCTTCAGCTCTTCTGCATTGTTCGGTCTCATGTCTCTCATCTTTCTCTTGGCAATGCCCCATAGATTCTCTATGGGGTTCAGGTCAGGCGTGTTTGCTGGCCAATCAAGCACAGTAATCCCATGGTCATTGAACCAGGTTTTGGTACTTTTGGCAGTGTGGGCAGGTGCCAGGTCCTGCTGGAAAATGAAGTCAGCATCCCCATAAAGCTCGTCTGCGGAAGGAAGCATGAAGTGCTCCAAAATCTCCTGGTAGACGGCTGCATTGACCCTGGACTTAATGAAGCACAGTGGACCAACACCAGCAGATGACATGGGTCCCCAAATCAACACAGACTGTGGAAACTTCACACTGGACTTCAAGCAACTTGCAGTGTGTGCCTCTCAATTCTTCCTCCAGACTCTGGGTCCTTGGTTTCCAAATGAGATGCAAAAGTTACTCTCATCAGAAAAGAGGACTTTGGACCACTGAGCAACAGACCAGTTCTTTTTTTCTTTAGCCCAGGTAAGACGCTTCTGACGTTGTTTGTTGTTCAGGAGCGGCTTGACAAGAGAAATACGGCATTTGAAGCCCATGTCCAGGATCCGTCTGCGTGTGGTGGTTCTTGATGCACTGACTCCAGCCTCTGTCCACTCCTTGTGAAAGTCCCCAACACTTTTGAATGGCCGTTTCCTGACAATCCTCTCCAGACTGCGGTTATTCCTGCTACTTGTGCACCTTTTTCTTCCACACTTTTCCCTTCCACATAACTTTCTATTAATGTGCTTTGATACAGCACTTTGGGAACATCCAACTTCTTTTGCAATTACCTTTTGAGGCTTTCCCTCCTTGTGGAGGGTGTCAATGATGGTTTTCTGCACAACTGTCAGGTCAGCAGTCTTTCCCATGATTGTGATTCCTACTGAACCAGACTGAGAGACCATTTAAAGGCTCAGGAACCCTTTGCAGGTGTTATGGCTTAATTAGCTGATTAGAGTGGGACACTTTGATCCTAGAATATTGAACCTTTTGACAATATTCTAATTTTCTGAGATTGTGAATTTGGGGTTTTCATGAGCTGTAAGCCATAATCATCAAAAGTATGACAAATCAAGGCTTGAACTATCTTGCTTTGCATGTAATGAGTCTATCTCATATATTAGTTTCACCTTTTAAGTTGTATTACTGAAATAAATGAATTTTTGCACGATATTCTAATTTTTCGAGTTTCACCTGTATATGGAGATTTGATCTCCATTTCAACTTTACCTGGAAACTGAAGTAAAATATAACATCAGATAAAATAAACCTAGGCATCCTATTTTAGAAGTTTCTATCAGGAGTTTTTGCCATTAGAGGAAAATATTTGAAGAACCATGTGATTTACCAGCAAGGTTCAGAGCTTGACAATAAATTGATGATATACTTACATAACTCCATCTTGAAATCCCTGAGAGGGCTCTTGAATGAAATTAATGGGATTAGAAGATGCAAAGAAGACAGAAATAACGCCAGCAATATTAATGTCTCCAAGCTGATGATAGGCGTGACGAATAGGAAGAGGCTCCTGAAAGTCACATTGTAGTAGGCAATGTGTAGTAAGCAATACTACTAACAGTATTTCCATGAATGCTAACATCTTCCATGAGTGTCTTCTTTCTGTGTAGAAATACCTTTGTCTGCTACAAGATTTTTGAAGTAGATCAGACTGATCTGCTTTCTGGAGATGTTTTTCAGACAAAACTAGAGAGTGCAACATACTATCAAATCAATTTACAGAGCTTTGGGGCTCCCAGCCATGGGTTGGAATAGGATGGGGACAATAAATACTATAATTCGGTGTCAGTTCCTCCTATTTTCATGCAGTGCCATAGGATTCAGAAAAGACAAACTGACTAATTTCTTAATGATAGTGAGACAATCACATATGTGAACAACTTCAAAACATGAGAGCCTCCAGAGGCAGGAACCTATGTGTTGCAAGACAAAAATATAATTATTAGATCCATAAATCAAAATAGAGATGTAAATACAGTGTGTAGATAGATAGATAGATAGATAGATAGATGATAGATGGATGGATGGATGGATGGATGGATGGATGGATGGATGGATGGGTGGGTGGTTAGGTAGGTTGGTAGATAGATAGATAGATAGATAGATAGATAGATAGATAGATAGATAGATAGATAGATAGATTTCTAAACAATGGAAGATTAATGATATAAGACCATGGAACCGCAAGTCAGTAATGGACTTGTCTTTCTCTAAATAGCCAATATGATCCCCTTCATTTAGCAAAATCTTGACTACACGGAAAGCTTCTGGTTCATCAAATGGCTCTGGAACTCCAGACTCATCACAAGCTTCCCTAGCATCACACTTACAAAAGGAAGCACTGGGAAAAAGTTACAGATTAGCAGCAAACGTTGTAGCCTCTATATATTTGCATCTCATTTCGGTCAATAAAACACTTGATATTTTCCATAGAGCTCTATATCCTATCTCTGCTGCTGTAGCCCCAAGAAAGAATTATTCATTTAACTTTTATGCTGCTCATCTTGCAACATAGAAATCTAAATAGCCTACACACCTATGGAGATTCTCAGTCATCCAGGTCATGGTGCTTTTTCAACAGGCAACAAAAACACATTTGGGACTAAGTAGTTTAAAAAGGTAAAGTTAAAGATTCCCCTTGCACATATGTGCTAGTCTTTCCTGACTCTAGGGAGCGGTGCTCATCTCCGTTTCAAAGCCGAAGAGCCAGCGCTGTCCGAAGACATCTCCGTGTCATGTGGCTGGCATGACTCAATGCCAAAGATGCATGAAACACTGTTACCTTCTCACCAAAGGTGGTCCCTATTTTTTCTACTTGCACTTTTTACATGCTTTCAAACTGCTAGTTTGGCAGAAGCTGGGACAAGTAACGGGAGCTCACCCTGTTACGCGGCACTAGCGATTCGAACCGCTGAACTGCCGACTTTTCGATTGACAAGTTCAGCATCTTAGCCACTGAGCCACCACATCCCTCAAGGTAGTTTACAATCATTCAATTAAATATATAAAATATTAAAGTTTAAATGTGGACTATTAATTTAACATTTAATTAAAATTCCATTTTAACTGAATTAAAATTCAATAATCAAAATGGAGAAGATGGGAGTGAAGCGCACATGGAGAGGAGATTGGTTCTGTTTAATCCATTGACCATCTCCAAGATGCCACCTTCCCATTGGGGCAGGCTGTTATTCAACAGCCTTAATTTCAGAAGACCAAAATGGTGGGTGTTGATCTTATTTTGGGAGACACACGTTTCAAGGGGATGGGCACCTTGGCAGAAAATGCTCTTCTCCTGAACCCCACCAAACTGGAATTCCTTGTCTGACAGGATACCCAGCATGCCTCTTCTGCCACCATGGCTTGGCTGGCCTAATCCCTTTGGGATGAGATGGTTCCTCAGTTAACCAGGTTCCAAGTTCTCTGCAAATTCCAACCAAGGCTCATTCAGATGGCTCATCAGTTGGCATTTAGAATTACCATATGCGTCTCATACAAGTACTGCAACACTCTATCTACTAAAACAGACTTATAACAATGGAGCATACTGTTTACACAATTATTATACTCAAATGAATTTCCTAGAAAGAAATCATTATGTAAATTGGATAAAAGCTTGTATTGGATTTCTGATGGAATTTACTAGAATTATTTTTGTGCTAGAGATTTCACTGAAGACAAAATATATGGCCAGTTGGAAGAGGAATGGGACAACTCGCTATAACCGACTTGCCACAGCCAACTCACTGCTTCCAACTCACCATTGTCAACTCGCTGTGGCCAGCTCTCCATGGCCAACTCTCTGAAGGACAATTCAATAATTTTATTTAATTTTTGAAAATAATTTCAAAAATATTTTAATTTATGTCATTCATATTTTATTTCGTCCCTCCTTTTGCATCCTTTCTTTAATGATTATATTCCATTGTTTCTTTGATATTAGGTAACTTTTGTCCCTTGGCGAGTTGGCTGTGGCAAGTTGTCTTAGACCCAGCTGGAACACCTTTTGATTTTACCCCATGTTTTGTAGGTGACCACTATCCATGATGTGTATCAGAGATTTCCCACTATCTGACTGCTTTAGAAACAATTAACAGGCCTTCATTGTTTAAATGAAAGGTTCATTTGTATTTAATCCCCACTTCTTTTTACACATTTAAATGTGCCTATAAATTTAGATGACCACTAAAGACAAATGTATAATTCACATTTAATGTATATATTGAGTCACATACTGAAATATCACAAAAATCATATATTTTTTTTTGTGTGTGTGTATGCAAAAAAATAAAATCTTGGGTGTTTTCCCGCGTCATTGTAAATAAGTTGGTTAAAATATTTAAAATCCTGGTTAAAATCCCAGCTTAAAATCTTCTAAAAATCCTTACATCATTTTTAATTTTTTGCATGTATGTATGTATGTATATATATATATATATATATATATATATATATATATATATGTGTGTGTGTGTGTGTGTGTGTGTGTGTGTGTGTATGTATATATGTTTTTCCTCTAGCCAGGTTTTTCCTACGTAACCAAGGTTTTTCTGCAGCCCTAGCTCAGTGGAATCACATCCACTCGATTCTGGGCTTTTTGATGATGGCTTATTGATGATGGCTAATGAGCCAAAAATAGATCTATATAAGTCTCTCACCTGGCAGCAAGAACTTGCTGGCTGCCAGAAAGAAAAAAACCCAGAATCGAGTGGATGTGATTCCACTGAGCTAGGGCTGCAGAAAAACCTTGGTTACGTAGGAAAAACCTGGCTAGAGGAAAAACGCACATAAATCCTACGAAGAAGTAAGAAAATATATATATATATATATATATATATATATATATATATATATATATATATATATATATATATATATATATATATTTGCTCCTAGAAGCACGAAGCCGAAAACACCAGCCTGAAGATGATGAATGAGACTTTGTCGAATATATATAGTTTTTCTATCGAGGCACCTGGTCTACCCCAGCATGTGGGAGGGAGCATACTGCATCCCTTTTGCCTTTCAGCTCCAATCTAGGAGCCCTCAAGCAGTCGCATTCATGACAAACCATTTTATACCAAATTTATATTTTGCTGATAAGGAACTTGTGGTTCAGAGGTTAATACAACTGCCTAACATGCAGGCAGCCCAAGTTCGAATCCAAGTAAGGGTATGGCTAATATATATATATATGGTGTTATGGCCCCTATGTTTAATTGTCTTCCACAAGGAAAAAATATTTGAGCTACCCAAATCTCAGGGACAGATTAGGTATTGGAATATAGAAGGCCGATCAAACTGCAGATTGTTCTCTGGCTTAAAGGTGCAAATGGGGAAAATCAGGACATGGACAAATAAAGAATATCTTTTTTAAAACTTTCTTTTCATGAGCTGATGTTTATTGTTCAGTTCAGGTCTCATCACAATGATAAAACACTTGGGAAGAAAGATGCACACCAATAAGCCAGCACTGGAGGAGACCATGGAAAAGATCTCCACAGCCAACATATATTTTCCCCTTGTGCTTAGGTAGGTTGGAATAAAACACAGGCAAACACTGCAGAAGACCAACATGCTAAAGGTTTTGAATTTGGCTTCATTGAAACTATCAGGTAAATTCCTAGAGAGAAAAGCAGCAGAGAAGCTAACCAGAGCAAGAAAACCCATAAAGCCCAAAACACAGTAGAACATGACCGAGTCTTCATTGCACTCCATGATGACTTCTTCAGACATTGACTGTGTATAAAAATCTGGGTATGGTGGGGACATTATCAGCCATGCAGCAGAAAAAGATATTTGAACAAGGGAGCAGGATAGAAGAATGAAACTGACCATTCTTCCCCCAACCCATTTCCTCAATTTGGAACCAGGTTTGGTGGCCATGAATGCTAAAACCACAACAAAGGTTTTGGCCAAAACACAAGAAACTGCCACAGAAAAGATGAGGCCAAAAGCTGGTTGTCGTAGGAGACATACAATCTTATCAGGTCTCCCAACAAATAGAAACACACAAAGGAAAGAGAAGAGGAGGAAAACTAAGAGAGTGTAGGTGAGATTCCTGTTGTTGGCTTTGACCATGGAAGTATCTTTGTGTTTCATGAAGATTATTATTACCAAAATTGTCATTAAAACAAAGCAATGAGAAAGAACAGTCAGACTGATTCCTAAGGGTTCTTCATAGGACAAAAAAGTGATCCGCTTTGGAATGCACATATTTTTGTCGGGATTTGGATATTGATCTTCTGGACATGGAGAGCAGTCATCCTTGTCTGAAAAAGAACACAGTGGAATTGATACAATTGATTGTAGATAGTTTATATACTTAGGGTATAATGGGACTTAATCCCATTAAATTTGGAAATTTCGTACCCTTCTCCTTTGATATTTTCCCTTCTGGACATAAACAGCAATCATAGCAGCAAAACAACTCTCCTTCTTTCTTGGCCTTGCTGTATCCTGTCTCACAAGGATCATTACACAAAGATAGAGGTAAGATAGAAGTAATTCCTATCAATGAATGAAGAAGAATATTTTAAGATACAGAGGGGAAAGGAAGTGCTTGGAGAGATACTGTTACCGTGGAATCAACAGAACATAAATGGATTAATAAGCAGTAGTGGTGTATTGACATCATTTTGATATGGAATTGGTCTGCAATTATAATTCATTAAGTATCTATCTTTATTGTCCATAATTAACAGAGGGCCAACATAAGGATTCTATACCAAATACAGATTTATTTATTTATTTATTTTGCCTTCCTGAGGATATTTGTACTAGTTAGAGATGATGCTCTGGGACTTTCATTATTATGACATGGACTCTATCTGAAATAATAATTCATTAAATATCTACCTTTATTGGCATCTATGGCCTTTCATAACTGTCATCCTCACTCTCCAAAGACCATTTCTGTGCTGGTTAGGTGATTTTCTCAGGCTCTGAATTTTGATATGTCCAGACTGATGAAATCTAGTACACTTGCTTGCAGCTTTTACTTCAAAATCATGAAAAACATTGTCCATAGTTATCAGAGGGACAAAGTAAATATTCTATACCAATTTCAGATAATTTTTTTCCCTGTCCTGAGGACATTTGTACTTAGTCTATTCAGAGATGATGCTTTGGGACTTTCATCATTTTAAGATGGAATTGGTCTGAAATAATAATTCATTAAATATCTATCTTTATCGGTATCTATGACTTTTCATAACTATAAGCCTCACTGTCCAAAGATAATTTCTGTAGTGGTTAGTTATAGATTTTTTTTCCTCAGCTTTTGAATTTGAAATCAACAGACTGAGGAAATGTAGTATGTATATTGGACTTCAGCTTTTACTAAAACATGAAAATATTGTCCATAATTAACAGACAGCCAAAATCATACTAACTATTAGAAAAGTAAACATTTTTAGAGATAATGTTTCCCTTCTCGAGGACATTTCTAGTTAGGAAAAACATTATTCAGAGATGATGCTATGAGACTTTCATTATTAATCGTATTTTATAGTACTGAGATATACTTATATCTAACATATTTATAATATTGAAATAGACCAATCTAGATTCAAACAGCTAACCTGGTTAAAGCCTACTGGCCATGTGATGGAATCTACAGAAATATTGAAGAACTTGTCTGCTGGAGCTGTGGGATCTACCATTCCAACTTTGACCCTAAGAAAAGACTGGTTTGGAAATGTGATCCAGTTAATAATATCATATCCACCAATGAATTCTCCATTTTTATCAAAGGAGATCTTTTCACCAACACTGTTGTTGAATCTGACATTTCTCAGAAAGGAATGAACCTGAAATATAGTAATACAAGAGAGAAAAGGACAAAGGGTGGGAGAAATAATTCATATGTTCAAAATATATTTATGGATGCCTCTTTAAAGAGAGAAAATATATAGTTTTTGTTTTAGCTGTAGGCCAATACCAAACAAATAATATAACAGGTATTCCAAAATAGCATTAGATGTAAAATATCAGATTACTGAAATAAAATGAGCATAGAATTGCAAAATAAAAGAGCAAAAGAAAATTTACACTTTGTAGTTTAATTATAAAAGCTACTAAAACTAGATAACTTCTGATAAATATATAAGAAATACAAGGAGACATAAGGCTACAAAAGTTTAATACTCTTGCTACTCCTAAATAACCTTATACCGGTGGTGGGTTCCTCCCGGTTCGGCCCAGTTCCGCAGAGCCGGTAGTGGTGACGATATGACCAGTTCTGCCCCCTGCCCCCCGCCCTCCACCCCCCGCACCCCCTGCCCCCCCACCCCCCACGTTATTCTTACCTTTTATTTGGCCCCACCCCCAATCTATTGCTGCCTCCTGAGTCCCAGCTGATCGGCTAGAGGGAAAAAAAACTGTTTAAACTCTTGCCGCGGGGCTTCAAAGGGCTGCCCTACAGCTGATCAGTGTTAAAAGAAAACAAATGATGCCTGCAAAAATAAATGGGTAGACCGGTGCCTGCAAAAATACATGAGTAGATCAGTGCCTGCAAAAATACATGAGTAGATCAGTGCCTGCAAAAATAAATGGGTAGATCGGTACAGCTCTGCAAGCAGTTAAAAGCCTGGTAGACCAGTACCTCTGCTAAATCCTAAATAATTGTCACATGACCATCAAGCCATGCCCACAAAATAAGCCACACCCACAGAACCGGTAGTAAAAAAAATTAGAACCCACCCCTGCTTTATGCTTACTGTAGCATGCTAAAGTTTGATTTGAATTATTGCAGTTACAATCCAACAAACTAGAAACAAGATAATAACAAGATAAAAGAAGATGTTAGGCAGTGGGAACTGATGATCAATTGGATGTGTTCAAGAAGAGGCTGAATCAACATCTGCTGGAGCCACACTTGAAATAGTGTAGTAAGTGGGGGCTGGATTTGATGGCTTAAATGTCCATTTGAAATCTATGATTCTTTCATCCCTTAATAAAAGAGGATCAAGGTAGCCCACATTTTATGAGATATTGTGAGATATTGTTTCATCCCATGGCTGCCTTGGTTATCTTTTGTTAAGTGCCTGAGATGTTAAAAACACCTTCAATCCCTTCCCTTCTGCTCCTAAAGCCACATTCCTGGAAGCATATAAGGCTCTTCTCATTCTTCTCTATTCATTTGCTCTAAAACTATGTAGGTGTTGTTGTGAATATCTGTGTGTAGAAATGCAAGTGCCTCCAAAAGTTTCTATTAAAACATGGGAACTATATGCCAGATGAAAAGGGAACATTACAATATTCTGAATCTTTTTTGAGTGATCATGTCACAATATAATTATCAGTCTTTCTTCTTCTACACATGGAGTGTATGGGAAGATCCTCATCAGGAAAGGCTAATAAATGTAAACGTCATTGTACTGTTATCAATCAAAGAACTATGTCTGACTAAATGCAACTATTCCAAAGAAAGCATCTAGGAGAAGACTTACCTGCCACCATACTTGATTGTGAAACTGTTTCCTTCCTTCCTTCTTTATTGTTTTTTCCCTCGATTTGGATAAATACAAAGATTGCAAAGCATGTGCTACAACATGGACTGCATTATAAATATTGTAACTCTGGCCATTCATGTGTGTCTCAAACACAGATGTGGGAAGGGTCTCAAGCCTCTCCTGTCCAGTACATTTCTTCTCAGAGGTCTCAGTTTTTGAGTTTGAGAAGAAACAATCAAATGCCTGTTGCCAAAAATCTTTCCGAAAACGATCATGTTGTTTGTTGTTTGGACTTAAGTTCTCAAGACATTCCTGGAAGTCTTGGATCTCCTTTGTGTGAACTGCAAAGGATAAAGCACCATGTAGGAAATGGATATCCCAAGATTTTTGAAAGGAAATTGAAGTGTAATCTGTCTGAGCTGTTATAAGCCAGATCTTATTCTTCTTTGGTATATCCTCCACTTCTGAGAACTGGAGGAAACTTCTCATAACTGACACGGACTGAATTTCACCATATAAAATTACCACATTGGTTGTGCTATTCATGAGAACATGGTATATGTGTAATCCTTCATCTATGGTATCAGTAAAATCACTGTAAAATGCTACATTTGGTAATTCTGCTATGAATTCAACGCAGATGCCATGCTCAGAAAAAGTGGGGAGTACCTCCTGGACAAATTTTTCTCCTTTCTCATCCTTTACTACAAGAATACCAATCCAGATCCATCTAAAATATAGCAATAGCTGCAAGAGGCCTTTATGTTGGTGGGATTCATCTGGAAACATTTGTAGGAAGGAAACAGCTTGATTCTCTTTATCCATGACTGGAGCAGGACCATATGTCAACTACAGAAAGATAAATACATGCAGTTCCAAAGGTCTATCAGAACCTCTGAGAATGTGAATATTCATTTGAGTCTTTGAGTGTGTTTGAGCTAACAAAATACATATAGTTGTATTTATTTGGAAATATCAACCAAAATGTCACTCTTAAGGTATCAGTAAATACCTTTTACTATAAGCAATGTCATTGTGAATATTTCAAATCTGAACCATAGTTCAATCTCTAGAATTGGAGAATGTTTTTCTGTCAAATATCCCCACCATCTGTTCAGAATGACAATTATTCATGGTGCTATGATGATTCTATCAAGCAGAAAATAATATCTATGAATCTAAAAGAGTTCTCCTTTTTACAGAAAGGAACATACAAATGTCGGGGGAGATATGGCAAAATGATAATGTATATCTTCAGCACATCTTACCTGAGGAAATTTGTAGATGCCCAATACAGTTGCCATGTGAAGAGAGATGTCAGGTGTACCAATGACTGCAGCCAAGGTATTTGGAATCCCACACTTGTAGTTAGGGATGAATACACCCTGAGTGAAAGGCAGCAACATTGAGGCAAAGTAAGTCCAGCTTGGACTAAAATGGCTGTTAAAAATGTGGAAGCCCAGTGTGACATTGGGTAGGATCTGGGAGTTTTCATTAATTTGTTTTACAGTAAACCCTAAGGCCAGGAAATGCTGGTAATTCTGAAAAAATACTCTGTAGAAAAAAACAACGAAAAAGTGGAATAAAAGAGGTCTGCCTCTTAATATGACACTTACAATCTTTAACTGCAACATATTTTGTGGAATGTGTTTGAACACAATATTTTTATTATTCATCTCAGATCCTGGAAAATGCAAAGCAAAATACCTAAACCTATATATCCCTTGAATAACTAGAGTTATTTGTAATAAAAAACCAAACACTAGATTGAAATTGGAAGCATTGTTTCTTAATATGTGGGAAAGGTACAGTATCCAATTCCAGTTTTAAGTATGGCTTATATCCAGAGGGAAATTGCTAAATTCATGTACCAGAAATATCAAATATTAATAAATGTTATTGTGGGAAATGTGTGCCCCCCCTCGCAAATATCTTAATGGTAGTTACATCTTCATAAATTAAGACATATATTCCTTTATATTTATAGATACTTAGATGGGATTTGTTATAAATGTAGATTTGGTCCCTCTTTCAGCTTTACATGGAAACTGAAATAAAATAATAACTTCACATAAAACAAATCTAGCATCTTGTTTAAGTTGTTTGTTTTTGGAGCTTTTGTCATTATAGGACAATATTTTAAACATCATGTGATTTAATAGAACAGAACGGAATGGAACAGAACAGAACAAAGTAGAATACAACAGAACAAAACAGAATAATAACTATTGTCACTTTGAATGTACACTAATCAGCATACATTAAAATGAAATTCCATTGCACAACTGCAAATAATCACCACCTCCAATATGAACTACATAAATATAACAAAATAAATAAATAAATACAAAATTATACATATATCCACATATATTATATGACACAGAGAAACAACACAGTCTAATTCGGATGTATACATGTACATGGTGAGAAAAACGAATCTTGCAAGTTTACCTTATTATCCTATCCTATCCTACCAGATGGATGGATAGGGAATGAAGCTGTTACAGAATCTGGTAGCCCTGCTAGAAATACTCTGAAACCTCCTCCTAGTGCGGAGCAACAGAAACAGACCGTAAAGTGGGTCTGTAAGGTCTCTAACAATGCCTTAAACTCTAAGCACACAGTGTTTATAAGCAGTATCCTGAATAACAGGAAGCAAGCTTCCTATAATCTTCTCGGCTGTCCTTATCACTCTCTGTATGGACTTTCTATCTGAGGCACTGCTGCCCCCAGACCAAATAGTGATAGAGTTTGTTAAAACACTCAGTTGTGCCTCTGTAAACAGTGGGCAGGACAGAAGGAGAAAGATGTGCCCTCCCCGTTCGACAGATGCAGAAACTGGTTTGCACATCCAGAACTTGACAATGAATTGCTAATGTACTTACATAAGTCCATCATGAAATCCCTGAGAAGGATGTTGACTGAAATCGATGGGTTTTAGAAAATGTAAAGAATACAGAAATTATGGCAGCAATATTCATCTCTCCAAGTTGATGATATGTGTAAAAGCGTAACCACTTTTCCGCTCTTATTGCATCGGCAGATAACCGCCCAGCCGCCTTGTTTAGGGTGACCCGCTCCCTCCTATATCAGGGAGCGCGGGAAGACCCCTTGCAAGGGCAGGCTGAGGATTTTGCACAGTATCTGCACGATAAAATCGCTCAGATTCGGGAAGGCTTGGACTCTGACTGGGTAGATCCCGGCGGGGTGACTGAGGCTGGTCTTGAGAATGTTACCTGGGATGAGTTCGACCCTGTGACTCCTGAGGACGTGGACAGGATCCTGGGGAGGTTAAACGCAACCACATGTTTATTGGACCCGTGCCCCTCCTGGCTGGTACTGGCCACCCAGGAGGTAACACGAGGCTGGCTCCAGAGGATCATAAATGCTTCTCTGAGAGAGGGTTTCTTGCCTCCCGCCTTGAAAGAGGCGGTGGTGAGGCCCCTCCTCAAGAAGCCTTCTAAGGACCTGGCCGTTTTGGCAAACTATCGTCCGGTCTCCAACCTTCGCTTTGTTGCGAAGGTTGTGGAGAGTGTGGTTGCGCGACAGCTCCCACAGTTCCTGGATGAAACTGTCTATCTAGATCCGTGCCAGTCCGGCTTCAGGCCTGGGTACAGCACGGAGACGGCATTGGTCGCATTGGTGGATGATCTCTGGAGGGCTCGGGACAGGGGTTGTTCCTCTGTTCTGGTCCTGTTAGACCTCTCAGCGGCTTTTGATACCATCGACCATGGTATCATGCTGCGCCGGCTGGAGGGACTGGGGGTGGGAGGCACCGTGCTGCGGTGGTTCTCCTCCTATCTCTCTGACTGGTCGCAGTCTGTGTTGGCAGGGGGGCAGAGGTCGACCTCGAGGCGCCTTGCTTGCGGGGTGCCGCAAGGGTCGGTCCTCTCGCTGCTCCTGTTCAACATTTATGTGAAGCCGCTGGGTGAGATCATCCGTGGTTTTGGGGTGCGATGCCATCTGTACGCTGATGACACTCAGCTGTACATTTCCACCCCAGACCACCCCAATGATGCCCTCGAAGTGATGTCCCAGTGTCTGGAGGCCGTGCGGGTCTGGATGGGGAGGAACAGGCTTCGGCTCAACCCTTCCAAGACCGAGTGGCTGTGGATGCCGGCATCCCGGTATAGCCAGCTGGTGCCATCGCTGGCTATTGGGGGCGAGTCACTGACCCCCACAGAGGGGGCTCGCAACTTGGGCGTCCTCCTGGACACACGGCTGTCTTTAGAAGAGCATATGACGGCCGTGGCCAGGGGGGCTTTTTATCAGGTTCGCCTGATACGCCAGTTGCGCCCCTTTCTGGATCGGGACTCCTTGTGCACAGTCACTCATGCCTTGGTTACGTCACGCCTGGACTACTGTAACGCTCTCTACATGGGGCTCCCCCTGAGGAGCACCCGGAGGCTCCAGCTGGTGCAGAATGCGGCCGCGCGGGTGATTATGGGAGCGACGTGGCGCTCCCACGTAACACCTCTCCTGCGCGAGCTGCATTGGCTCCCGGTGGTCTTCCGGGTGCGCTTTAAGGTGTTGGTTCTCATCTTTAAAGCGCTCCATGGCTTAGGGCCAGGGTATTTGCGAGACCGCCTGCTGCTACCGATAACCTCCCACCGGCCAATACGCTCTCACAGAGAGGGCCTCCTCGGGGTGCCGTCGGTCAGGCAATGTCGGCTGGCGGCCCCCAGGGGGCGAGCCTTCTCTGTGGGGGCACCCGCCCTGTGGAATGAGCTGCCTCCTGGAATACGATTGATCCCGGACCTCCGGACCTTCCGTAAAGCCCTGAAGACGTTTTTATTTCATCAAGCCGGCCTAGCCTAAATGGTTTTTAATTGGGATTTTAAATTTTATGGATTTTGGGTTTTAAATTGGGTAGCCAATGATTTAATTCTTTTAATTATCTTAACTTTTGCATTTGTATGTTTTTTAATTTTGGCTGTTCACCGCCCTGAGTCCCTTCTGGGAGAAGGGCGGTATACAAATTAAATAAATAAATAAATAAATAAATAAATGTGTGATGAATAGGAAGAGGCTCATCAAAGTCACATTGAAATCTATGATGCTTACACACCACTTGAGGCAATACCATCAACAGTACCTCCATGAATGCTAACATCTTCCATGAGTGTTTTCTTTCTATATAAAAATGCCTCTGTCTACAACAAGATCTTTGAAGTAGATCAGATTGACCTGTCTTCTTGAGATATTTTTCAGACAATACTAAAGAGAGCAACATACTATCAAATCAACCCATAAAGCTTTGGGGCTTCCATCCATGAAGTGGAATATCATGGAGACAATAAATAACATCCTTCAGGGTCAGTTCCTCCTTTTTCCATGGAGACCCATAGGATTTGGAAGAGACAAACAGGCTAATTCCATAATAATAGTGAGACAGTCACATATGTGAATATCTTCAAAACATCTGAGGGCCTCCTGAGGCAAGAAGGAATTAGTCACAAGAAAAAAAAATCTTGAGCTCTATAAACCAAAATAGAGATGAAAATATAGGCATAGGTACAGGCATTGACGTTGACACGGGGATGCCCTTTCCGTGATGTCCTGATGCCTGGAGGCGGTACAGGCCTGGATGGGTAGGAACAGGCTCAGACTCAACCCCTCCAAGACTGAGTGGCTGTGGATGCCGGCACCTTGTGTTCTAGAGGTCCCATCACTTTTGATGTGGGGGGGAGGTACTTGCTTCCGTTGAAAGGGCTCGCAACCTGGGTGTCCTCCTGGATTTCTGGCTGTCTCTGGAAGACCATCTGATGGCCGTGACCAGGGGGGCTTTCACGCAGGTTCGTCTGGTGCTCCAGTTGCGCCCTTTCCTAGACCGAGATGCCCTTTGCACGGTCACTCATGCCCTGATTACTTCTCGCTTGGATTACTGCAACTCCCTCTACAAGGGGCTGCCCTTGAGGTGCACCCGGAGGCTCCAGCTGGTCCAGAATGTGGCTGTGCGGGTTGTTACGGGAGCTCCCCATTACTCCCACATAATACCTCTCCTATGCGAACTGCACTGGTTACCAGTGGTCCTCTGGATCCGCTTCAAGGTGTTGGTACTTACCTAAAAAGCCCTACATGGCTTAGGTCCGGGGTATTTGCAGGACCATCTCCTGCCCGTCTCCCACCGTCCTGTCCGCTCACACAGGGCTGCCCTCCTCAGGATACCATCGATCAGACAATGTCAGGTGGCGACGTCCAGGGGTAGAGCGTTCTCTGTGGGCACTCCTGCCCTCTGGAATGAGTTACCCACTGAGCTCCAGACGGCCTCTGATCTCCGCTCCTTCCGTCGAGACCTAAAGACTTGGCTGTTTCAAGAAATGGGCTGATTATGATTCTTGGGTTTTATTATTTATTTGTCCCTGTTTTAATTGGTTTTAATTAGGATTTTCTTTTATTATTGTATCTTTTTTAACTTGTGTTCGCCGCCCTGAGTCCTTCGGGAGAAGGGCGGCATATAAATATTTGTAAATAAATAAATAAATAAATACATACATACATACATACATACATACATATTCTACTCTACTCTACTCTACTCTACTCTACTCTACTCTACTCTACTCTACTCTACTCTACTCTACTCTACTCTATTATCACTATCCCATACCTATTCTCCAGTCCCTACTCCATTCCATTCCAATTAGATTCATGCATTCTTCCAGAAATTGATAGTTTTATTGAACTTCTTGGTTGTCATATGGTTGACAACCACTTTCTACTGTTTCAGATTCAGGGGTGGGTTCTAAATTTTTTTACTACTGGTTCTGTGGGTGTGGCTTATTTTGTGGGCATGGCTCGGTGGGGGTAATGTGACTGGGTGGGCATGGCCAACTTTTTTTTTTTTTTTTTTACTTTTCAAAGCATTTTTTTTACCATCTCTGCGGCTGAAGAGGTTGCAGAAAACAATGCTTTGAAAAGCCTCTGCTGATCAGGCAACTCAGCTGGGATCGTCAGAGGCTTTTCAAAGCATTTTTTTAACCATCTCTTTGGCCGAAGAGGTTACAGAAAGCAATGCTTTGAAAAGCCTCTGCCGATCAGGCAACTCAGCTGAGATTGTCAGAGGCTTTTCAAAGCATTTTTTTTACCACCTCTTCGGCTGAAGAGGTTGTAGAAAAAATGCTTTGAAAAGCCTCTGATGTTCCCAGCTGAGCTGCAGGATCATCAGAGTCTTTTTTAAAAAACTTTTAAAAGCATTTTTTCGACCGAAAAGGTTGTAGAAAAAATGCTTTTAAAAGTTAAAAAAAAAAGCCTCTGATGAGGTGGGTGGGGTAAGTGAGCAGTGACTGGGTCGGGGACCAGTTCGGGGGCATGGCCAGCCAATGTTATTACCGGTTCTTGGAACTACTACAAATTTTTACTACCAGTTTTTGCGAACCGGTGCGAACTGGGAGCAACCCACCACTGTTCAGATTGGCATACAGTATAATGCAATGTGATGCTAATTTATGAAAACTGCATTTGGAACCAGACAAATGACAGCATGGTAAGCATATGGCTAAGTGAGGATTACTTTACTAGCCACAGAAGAGAGAGAAAAAATCAGCTTTGGTATAGACTCAAAGTTTATTTTTCATTTAAAAATTGAATGATATAGGAGTCAAAATACAGTTGATTTAACTCTCTTAAAAGCTGGAATACAGTAAATCAGTTTTCCACTAATCAACCACTTGACCTATATTGTAGTCTCTTCCTATAACATTCTTTTTTTTTTATTGAAAAAGTTTTCAATTACAAATTTTCCCCCTTTCCCCCCCTCCTCCCTAACCCCCCCTCACCACCCCATCCCCCCTGTGACTTCTTCAAAATAAAAACCTAGTACATAACAGATTATATAATATTTTACCATCCCCTTACTCCCCCCTCCAAATACTGACCCTTACTTCTAGTGATATTATTAATATTATTACTTCCCCCTCTTACCAAACACTTCAAAATAACATTCCATTATAACACTGTATGATAACTTCTAATTTAACACAGTAATATTATTATAACTCCCAATTTATCGATAGTCTGCCCTTTTTTTCCCCCTTCCCCATACTTATGTCTGTATATTAATATAACATTTCAAAACAACCTTCCACTTTAAAACTATATAATAAATCCTACTTTAACATTTAATCTTTTGCGTATATTAATATAACATTTCAAAGCAGCCTTCCCCATGAATTCTAGTTTTACATTTATTCTACTCTATCCATTTCCTCCACTCCCATATATATGTCTCTTAAGCATCCCTTTTTTTAATCTATACAATCAATACACTAGCCTGTCTCCACCCACTTTCCTACAAGATTACCATGCACAACAATTCTTAATATCTTTATTCTTCTGCCCATCCTACTAAAAAAATATTCCCTTATATAAACAAAATCAATGACTTTAAACTTATAATCCATATAATATCTTCTTTGATGTCTTTCCACTGGATTGCTGACTCCATCATCCGGACTAGGGTAACATAACATCCCAGTTGCAACAGAGTATTCAAAATCCTCAGTTATCATCTGCCCCCATCAGTAATGAATATCTTCACATATATATATAAAAAAAGAAAACAACCACCCGAGTGACTTTATAATTGTAATCCATATCTGTAATAGTGGCTTTCTTCAGGATTATTAATTCCCATTCTCATAATGGGGTAACATCCAGATCTTCTGCATGCCCCAGCATAACTCTCTTGCCTTATAGCTCAACATAAATATAATACGTTAATCAATAAAAAAAAAACCCCAAAAATAGATAATTCCAATCCAACAATTCATAGGCCCTTTTCACATCCCAAAATTACAGCATTGCAGAGGTCTGTCACTCTCCTCAGGATGATATCAACCACTACTTCGCCTCATCCATCTTTTCATATATTCAGTCATGTATTTTTTCAAAGTAACTGGCTTTACTGTTGCTTAGTTTAGAAATTTTTATTTTTGTGAGACCTGTTTCTTTTTTTCCTTTCTTTTTGTGGGTTGGCTCTCCATCCTGATGTTCTTCCTGCCAGTTGTGTATCAACTGGTCGATTTTCATTCTGTTTTATAACTTGATCCTGTTGGTTTTGTTTTTGTGAATCATATTTCTTTTCTGTAAGTTGTATATCAATTGGTTGGTTTCCATGGTTATCTGTAACTTGGCGAGTCATCACGTTAGAATCCGATGCCACTTCTCTCTTATTTATAAATAATCCATCTGAAGTATCTGAAGAATCCAAAGGCAATTCATCTGCAAAGGCCTCTGTAACTCGATATTTTTCCTTTATTTCTAGCTCCTTCTGCTTGTCTTGTGTTGTGCATAAAGATGTTAAGTTCATTTTTAAAATTTTTTGATAAAATTCTTCCGCTTTTTCAACAGTATTTAATTGATATCTTTCTCCTTGATATCTCAATATTATACCAATTGGAATATTCCATCTGAATAAGATATTTCTTTTTTTAAGCTCAGCCACCAGGAAGCCAAATTTCTTTCTTTCCAATAATATCTTAGGCGGGAGCTCTTTGTAAATCCAAATCTTTCTTCCAAAAAATTGCAAAGTAGACTTAAAGGATTTCTGCACAATATTATTTCTTATATCTTTATCTGTAAAATAAATCACCACATCTCTAGGCAATTGCCTTTGCTTTGCAATCCAGGAGTTTATTCTATAAACTCTATTGATCCTACAAAGTACCTCCTCAGGTTGAACCTTTAAAATCCCAGCCAGAACTTCAGAAGATATTTTTCTTAAATCCTCTCTGTTATTTTCGTGTAATCCTCTCAGTCTGATCGCATATTCAGTAAAATTATATTGCATCAATAAAACTTCCTTTTCAATACGTTGCTGTATATTTTCTACATTACAATCAGCTTCCATTTCAGGTTTTTCTTCTAAACTATTGTCTTGAGTATTTATCAAATCATTCTCAATTTTTTCTATTTTATTTTCCAAATTGTCTTGAATTTCCTCCACTTTGGACTCTAATAGATTAGTATTTGTATCCAGCCTGATCATAAATTCTGAGAAACCATTAGCCATTTTTAAAATCTTTTGATGCAAAATATCAAACTTTAATTGCACCAATTCTTTAGTTTCCTGCTTAAATTTCTCAAAGTTCTGATTCATAATCTCATCCCTTCTTACAATCTCCTCCAAAAGAAATTCAATTATATTAAAATCAGTTTTCTGAGACTGTAAGTTAAGAACTTGTTCATATAATTTGTGGATGGGGGAATCCCCCCCCCCGCTTGTTTGTCCAGCTTTATAAGCCTAAACACCATATTTCCACACAGGCAAACTTTTTAGAAAAGAAAAAAAAACCCAAGCCTCTTTCCAAACAGGATCAGTATCAAATCAAATCTCCAGGAAGGAGAAAACACAAAAGTGTAGCTTTTTCTTCAAATGTAGCCAGGAGCATTTATTCCGCTACTTTGTGGCTTAATAAGAAACGGAAGGACTTTCCCTTTTCAGCTTCTGCTCCAGTTTCGGCAGTCGACATTTTAAAAGACCTTTTTTACTTTATTGAATATCCTTTGCAAAATAAGTATTAATACTTGCAATTTAGGGTCCAGGTCCAGATCCAGATCTCATCCTCTTTGATTAATCTGTTAGTTATCTTGGAAAGCTTGTCTTCGTAGCCTTGCTCTGCAAAAGGCAGAGGTCTCCCAACGCCCGGAGCAAACGGCGAGTGCTATAGGGAGCGTCATCCGCTCGCCCCCAGGAGTAAAAAAAAAAACTCTGGGGGCTACGGAGAGCTCTACCTACACTCACCTGCTCTGTCTCACATTTCCTCCTGGAAATGGAGTTTTTCGAGCTGCCTTTCCGCTGTACAGGCGGCTCTTTACAGGCGAAGGGGCTGGCGGTCCCGAGGGACCGTCTGGTGGCTACGAAGAGCAAACCGGAAGCCTCTTCCCATAACATTCTTAACTAAAGTCCTTAACATACAGTATGGCTCTAATTGAACTCAGAATTACAGTCATAAGTCATGCTAATCATTAATATACTTTATTTACCACCCTAGGCAGCGTAGTTCTAGGTTGTCCAGGTCCAAAACTTCAAGCCTCGTGGCATAAGGTATTCTATTGCGAGCAAAGGAGTGGAGTACTCTTCTTGTGAAATACCTCTGGACTCACTCAATTGTATTAATGCCTGTTATACAGTGTGGATTCCAGGCAGATGAGCTGTATTCAAGAATTAGTCTGGCAAAGGTTTTGTATGCCCTGGTTTGCAGTACAATGTTACTGGAGAAGAAACTTTGCAAAATTAGGTTAACAACTCTTAATGCCTTTTTGGCAATGCTGTTACAGCAAGTTCTGGGGCTTAGATCTTTTGAAATGAGTACTCCCAGGTCAGTGGTAGCGAACCTTTTACTTACCGAGTGCCAAACAGGAACGTGCTGCATGCATTGCATGCGCTCACATGCCATCTGCAGTAATGTGTGGCTCCTCCTCATGTGCTGCACACGCAACTGCACCATCTGCATATGCGTGCAGCTTTCACACATGCACACTAGCGTGCACTGCATGCACAATCTCTCCATGTGTGCATGTGCAAACCTTTCTGTGCATGTGCACACTGTGCACCAGTCATCTCGTGTGCATGCACAAACACGCGTGCATGCGCAAGAGAGCTCCGAAGACTAGCTGGGTCCCCTGAATTGCGTGCGCATGTGCAGTTTCAAGTGAACTTGGCGACGGCTCATGTGCCCGGAAAAATGGCTCTGCGTGCCACTTCCGGCACACGTGCCATAAGTTCGCCAACACGGTCCTAGGTCCTTGACAGAGGGAGGAACATTAGTTCATTTATACATTTTTTGGTCTCCATTTTCTCAAAGGAAAAATGTTCTGATATATCTAAAACCTCAGGAGCCAGAGGAACATAATATACCAATCTAGCTGTACATTGCTCTCTGAGTTAAATGTCCAAGTGGGGAACAGTTACATATAAAGGATATCAGGCAAATGGAAAGAGCTGTTAAATCTTTCTTACTCCATGTTTTGTAAGGGACCACTACACATGATGAAAATGAGCCGAGGTGGCGCAGTGGTTAGAGTGCAGTACTGCAGCTACTTCAACTGACTGCTAGTTCAGAAGATCAGAAGATCAAATCTCACCGGCTCAAGGTTGACTCAGCCTTCCATCCTTCCGAGGTGGGTAAAATGAGGACCCAGATTGTTGGGGACAATATGCTATTTAGTATCCTGTCTTTGGTGTAAACTGCCCAGAGTCCTTGGAGAGTGGGCAGCATAGAAATATGACAAATAAATAAATAAATAAATAAATAAATAAATAAATAAATAAATAAATAAATAAATAAATAAATGATGTGTACTAGAGAATTCCCAGTGTCTCAATAACATTTCTCTATTTAAAAGAAAGGCTCATTTGTATTTTAACCCCAACTTCTTGTTACACATTCTTGTCTGCATATAAATTAGGATGACCAGTAAAGATAAATATATAATTCATATTTAATCTACATATTTAGTCAGAATTGCCAATCACATACTGAAATATGTCAATTTGTCCTATTATTTATTTATCTGCACATTTTTATGGTCTCCATTTATAACCCGGTGGTCTTCCGGGTGCGATTCAAGGTGTTAGTTATCACCTTTAAAGCGCTCCATGGCTTAGGACCTGGGTACCTACGAGACCGTCTTTTGCCACCAATAGCCTCCCACCGACCAGTTTGTTCTCACAGGGAGGGACTACTCAGGGTACCGTCAGTCAAATTATGTCGACTGGCGACTCCCAGGGGGAGGGCCTTCTCTGTGGGGGCTCCAACCCTTTGGAATGAACTGCCCCCAGAGATACGGAATATCCCTGATCTCCGTGCTTTCCGCCGTGCCCTCAAGACCCTGATGTTCCAACAGGCGGGGCTAAACATACGAACATGTGAATGATTTTTTAAATGTTATCTAATTCTGGGTTTTATTTAATTGACCAAACTAAGTAATAATTTTAATTAGCAATTTTATGATGTTTGTGTGTCTATATTTTTCTTGACTGTACACCGCCTTGAGTCCTACGGGAGAAAGGCGGTATAGAAATATAATAAATAAATAAATAAATAAATAACTCACTTCCAAAAGGAAAAAGAGTTTCATACTATCCAAATATCAGGGGCAGCAATCATAGAACGCCAGTCTAACTGCTTTCTGGCTTCAATGTATAAGTGGATAATATCTCCAATATGTATATATAAATGATGTCAGGCAAACAGAGAGATTTGTTAAAATTTCCTTTTCATGAGCTGATGTTCATTGTTCAGTTCAGGTCTCATCACAATGATAAAACACTTGGGGAAAAAGATGCACACCAATAAGCCAGCACTGGAGGAGACCATGGAAAAGATCTCCACAGCCAATGTATATTTTCCCCTAGTGCTTAGATAGGTTGGAATAAAACACAACCAAACACTGCAGAAGACCAACATGCTGAAGGTGATGAATTTGGCTTCATTGAAACTGTCAGGTAACTTCCTAGCTAGAAAAGCAGCAGAGAAGCTAAGCAGAGCAAGAAAACCCATAAAGCCCAAAACACAGTAGAACATGGCCGAGTCTTCTTTGCACTCCATGATGACTTCTTCAGACATCGACTGTGTATCAAAATCTGGATATGGTGGGGACATTATTAGCCATGCAGCACAAAAAGATATTTGAACAAGGGAGCAGGATAGAAGAATGAAACTGATCATTCTGCCCCCGACCCATTTCCTCAATTTGGAACCAGGTTTGGTGACCATGAATGCTAGAACCACAACAAAAGTTTTGGCCAATACACAAGAAACTGCTACAGAAAAGATCAGCCCAAAAGCTGGTTGTCGAAGGACACATACAATCGTATCGGGCCTCCCAACAAATAGAAACACACAAAGGAAAGAGAAGAGGAGGAAGACTAAGAGAGTGTAGGTGAGATTCCGGTTGTTGGCTTTAACGATAGCAGTGTCTTTATGTTTCATGATGGTTATTATTGCCAAAATTGTCATCAAAGAAAAGCAAAGAGAAAGAACGGTTAGACTGATCCCTAAGGGTTCTTCATAGGACAAAAAAGTGATCAGCTTTGGAATGCAGATATTTTTCCCAAGATTTGGATATTGATCTTCGGGACATGGAGAGCAGTCATCCTTGTCTGAAAAAGAACAGAGTGGAATTGATATCAATGATTATAGACAGTGTTGTACTTTCATGGTTTAGTCCCATTATATTTCGAAATTTCTTACCCTTCTCCTTTGATATGTTGCCCTCTGGACACAGACGGCAATCATAGCAGCAAAATGATTCCACTTCTTTCTTGGACTTACTGTGTCCTGTCTCACAAGGATCATTACACAAAGATAGAGGTAATGCCTATCAATGAATGAAGAAGAATATTTGAAGATATAAAGGAGAAAGGAAGTGTTTGGAGAGATACTGTTAATGTGTAATCATGGATTGATAAGGAGAAGTAGTGTGATGATGACATTATTTTGAGATGTAATTTGTCTGAAACAATTCACTTAATATCTACCTTTATTGGTATCTATGGCCTTTCATAACCATCATTACCACTCCCCAAATGTTATTTCTTAGCTGGTTAGTTAAAGATGGTTTTCTCAGATTCTTAAATTTGAAGTCAACAGACTTATGAAATGTAGTACACTGAATTTCAGGTTTTATTTCTAAACCATGAAAACCATAGTGCATAGTTGACCTAGGGCCAAAATGAAGGGTATATTATTCTATACCAACTATTAGAAAAATAAACATTCTTACAGATAATGTTTTGCTTCAACTGGATATTTCTACGTAGTACTAACTTTATGCAGTGTTGATGCTCTGGGATTTTTATCAATGAAGGAACTTTTTTCTTTTGCAAAAATGAAAGCAGATCAGTTTAGATTGAAACAGCTAACCTGATTAAAGCCTACAGGCCAAATAATGGAATCTACCAAAATATTGAAGAATTTGTGTGCTGGAGCTGTGGGATCTACCACTCCAACTTTCACCCTAAGAAAAGACTGGTTTGGGAATGTGATCCAGTTGATAATATCATAACCATCAATGAATTCTCTATTTCTATCAAAGGAAATCATTTCACCAACATTATTGTTGAATCTGACATTTCTCAGAAAGGAATGAACCTGAAATACAGAAATACACAGAGAGCGACAAAGAGAGAACAGGATAGAGGGAGACAAAAATAATTCAAAACATACGTTCAAAACATATATATGGATGGGCTCTTCAATTTTTTTTTAGTTTTAAGCCAATAGCAAACAAATAACAATCATTACAAGATATCAATAGATGTAAAATATCCGATTACTGAAATAAAATTAGCACAGAATTGCAAAATAAGAGCAAAAAATATGCTTTGTAATTTAATAGTGAAAGCTACTTAAACTAGATGAGTTCCGATAAAAATATAAGGAATAATAGGATGCATAAGGCTACAAATGTTTAATACCAGTCTTACTTCTTATATTTACTTCTTATATTTGCTACAGCTATGCTAAAGTTTGATCTGAATTATTACAGTTACATTGCAACAAGATAACGAAAATTTGAATGAAAAGGAATAAGTGCGCCTATTTATGTATAGATGCCACACATTCATATAGGAAGACATACTGTTCCAGTTACATTATTTTTTTCTTATTCTTGTCTTATATATTCAGATATATAATCTTACATTAAAAAAAGAGAGAAACATGATCATAAGGCATACCAAGAAGTGTTCCAATATCTAAGGGGTTGCCATAAAGAAGAGGGAGTCAACCAATTCTCCAAAGCACCTGAAGAGAGGACAAGAAGTAATGGATGGAAAATTATCAAGGAGAGAAGCAACCTAGAACTAAGGGGAAATTTCCTGACAGTTACAACAATTAATCAGAAGTTGTGAATGCTCCAACACTGGAAGTTTTTAAGAAGAGATTGGACAACCCTTTGTCTGAAGTGATAAAGAGAGTTGGACTAGAAGACTTCCAAGTTCCCTTATTTTGTTAAGTTATATTGACCTAGACGGGCTCAGAATCATTTCACTTACTGGAGTCATATGATAGTAGAGTGCTCAAATTGGCAAGATTTTATCTATAGTTGTAAAACAATATGAAATCAGCTTAGAAGAACCATTATGTGTTGTTCTTGATTTTGGGTTTGGCAGGCAGTTAATTTCATGGAGAGAAGCATATTCTAAGGCATGTTAGTTAAAATTTTGTACAATGCCATTTATAATTAAAATATCAGCATATCACTATTTTGATTAGTTAATCCATTGTTACTTCTCATTTTAGACCGAATATCAATATCCCTAAAAATATTCTATGGTAGAGTTTATGGGTAGATGTTCCAGCTACACATCTAATGGTTTTTGCACTACTCTACTTACAACTAACCTGCCACAACACTTGATTGTGAAATTGTTTTCTTCCTTCTTTCTCTATTGTCGTTTCTCTAGATTTGAATAGAGTGAGTGATTGCAAAGCATGTGCAACAGCATAGACTGCATTGTAAATATTGTAACTCTGTCCACTCATGCGTGTTTCAAACACAGATGTAGGAAGGGTCTCAAGCCTCTCCCATCCAGTACATTTCTTCTCAGATGTCTCAATTTTTGAATTCAAAAAGAAGCAATTGAATGCCTGTTCCCAGAAATCTTTCTGAAAGTGATCTTAATTATTGTTGTTTGGATTTAGGTTTTGAAGAAATTCCTGGAAGTCTTGGACCTCCTTTGTGTGAACTGCAAAGGATAAAACACCATGTAGGAAATGGATATCCAAAGATTTATGAACAGCAACTGAAGTGTAATCTGACTGAGCAGTTATAAGCCAAATCTTTTTCTTCCTTGGGATATCCTCCACTTCTGAAAACTGGAGGAAAGTTCTCAGAAGTGATAAGGACTGAATTTTACCATATAAGATTATCACATTGGCTGTGCTGTTCATGAGAACATGGTATATATGTAATCCTTCCTCCATAGTATCAATAAAGTCACTGTAAAAAGCTACATTTGGTAATTCTGCTATGAATTCAACGCAGATGCCATGCTCAGAAAATGTGGGGAACACCTCCTGGACAAATTTCTCTCCTTTCTCATCCTTTACTACAAGAATTCCAATCCAGATCCATCTAAAATACAATAATAACTGCAGGAGGCCCTTACGTTGGTGGGATTCATCTGGAAACATATGTTGGAAGAAAACTGCTTGAGTCTCTTTATCCATGACTGGAGCAGGACCATAAGTCAACTACAGAAAGAAAAACATATGTAAATGCAAAGGTCTATGTGAGCCTCTGAAATCCTATACACTCATTTGAATATTTTAATACTTGTTTTTATAGAGTAAAACACTGTGCAACTAGTTGTATATCAACCCAAAAAAACCCAAAAAACTAAAAACGTGATAAGAGAAGTATGGATTTAGTATTACATGTTTTAACAGCAGTGAGGATTATTTTCGCACAATATTGGAAAGATGAAGAAACACCTCAAGATGAAAAGATAATTAAGACGATATTAGACTGTGCAGTAGTGGACAGAGTTACATTGAAAATCAAATAGAAAGAAGACACAGAATATTATCAACCTTGGAATTTATTTTAACAATGGTTGGGAAAAAGGGATGGAGAGTAAGAATGGCATTTGTATTGTTAAGCAAATTAAATATCCAGACAACACAATGTTTATTAAGCACTAAGTAATGTAACTAATAGAAAATTAATAAAATTGATTTAAAAAACCCTAAAATGTCATTCTTAGGGTATCCATAAATACCTTTTTGTGGAAATAGTCTCATTATGAATTATTCAAATTTGAAATTTAATTGTGTTTGAAATTGGGGTATCTTCTTCTGTGCCAAATATCTCCATCATGATATCTCTACCATGCTCTCAAAAGACATGACCCACTATCCCTCATGTCAGTCCACAAAGATTCAGAAAGTCACAAATTTGATCTAACCGGGACCTCTAAGAGTTGTAACCCAGGTGAAATCAAGGAGAGAAAGATAATACTTTGAAGCCTGATTTTCTACCAATAAGTCAATAAACAGACACATTGACATTGACCCCGTCTACCAATTGCTGAGAACAAAAGATCAACCACAATCCTGAAGCATTTAAAACAAACAGGCACCCCTCTACACAGCACAAAATTGCCTCACAAGAAATCGGACCATGTCTAAATAACAACAGCCAGCCATTCAAACAAGCCAAAACGAGACCATGACTCAGAAGCACCCAGATAACAACTTTAATCCTAATCTGCATCACACAGACAGTATTTAACTACAGCCCAGCAACAACAGCCAGCCAATCAAACAGTCCGAAATCAGAGCATGACTCAGAAATATCTGAACAAACAACATTTGGACTAATTTGCATCTCATAGAAAGGTATTTAAAGACCTGTGTTCTGAGAGACGTGTACAATTCAAAATGCACGGATGATCAGGGGTGGGTTTCACTCACCTTTGCTACCGGTTCGCTTGCATGCGTGCTCCTTTCTGCGCATGTGTGTGCCACTTCTGCACATTTGCAGAAGCTTCTACGCATGTGCAGATTGTATTTGATGACGTCCGGGTGGGTCGATGGAGCCTCCCAGTGCCGCTGCTACTGATTTGCCCAAACTGGGGCAAACCGATAGCAACCCACCACTGACTGAGGATGTCTCCTCGAATGGCGAAGAAATGTTTGCAACCAAATTGCCAAACATGGAACTCAAACCAACAACTTAACTACCAACCAGAGCTACTCATATTCAAACACATTTCCACCATCTGTTCAGAGTACAATTATTCATGCTGCTACGCTGATCCTAGCAAGCAAATAAATAAATAAAAATAGCTAGGAATCTGAAAGGTCTCTCCTTTTTAGAAAGAGAAAGTACAGACATCTGGGAAGGTACGACAAAGTAATTAGGTATATCTTCAGCTCATCTTTACCTGAGGAAATTTGTAGATGCACAATATAGCTGCCATGTGAAGAGAGATGTCAGGTGCCCCAATGACTGCAGCCAAAGTATTTGTGATCCCACACTTGTAGTTAGGGATGAATTTTCCCTGAGTGAAAGGCAGAAGCATTGAGGCAAAGTAAGTCAAGCTTGGACTAAAATTGCTATTAAAGATTTGGAAGCCCAGTGTGACATTGGGTAGGATCTGAGGATTTTCATTGATCTCTTTTAGAGTAAAAACTAAGGCCAGGATATGCTGGTAATTCTGAAAAACTACTCTGTAAATAAATAAAGACAAAAATGGATGAGGAAATGTCTGCTTCAAATTATGGTACTTCCAACCCTTCAGTACGACACATTTTGTGGAATGTGTTTTAGTGTTATATCCTCACTATTCAACTTGCAAAATGCAAAGCATAATACTAATACATACATACATACATACATGTATGTATATATGTAGGATTATTTTTAAAATAAACATACTGTAGGCTGAAACTGGAAGCAAATGTGATAAATGTCCAGTATCCAATCACAATGTTTAATGGTTTGTATTGAAAAGGAAATAGCTGAATTGCCCCTTTCTTGTTGTAGTTGCATCTTCATAAATTAAAATATACAATAGATAGATAGATAGATAGATAGATAGATAGATAGATAGATAGATAGATAGATAGGTAGGTAGGTAGGTAGGTAGGTAGGCAGGCAGGCAGGCAGGCAGGCAGGCAGGCAGGCAGGCAGGCAGGCAGGCAGGCAGGCAGGCAGATAGATATAGATAGATAGATAGATAGATAGATACAGATAGATATAGATAGATATATAGATATAGATATTTAGATGTGATTTCTTATAAGGGGAGAATTGGTCTCTTTTTCACTTTACATGGAAAGTAAAGTAAAATATAACCATATAAAATACACCTAGGTATCCTATTTTTAAAAAAAATTCAGTAGAGGAAGCATCCTGTCTATGGTTTGACTGCAATATCCAGAGCATGACAATAAATTGATGATGTACATACACAACTCCATCTTGAAATCCGTGAAAAGGATGTTGACTGAAATCAATGGGATTTGAAAATGTAAAGAATGCAGAAATAATGCCAGCAATATTAATGTCCCCAAGCTGATGATAAGTGTGCCGAATAGGAAGAGGTTCATCAAAGTCACAGTGAGGACTAGGAACCTTGCACACCACTTCAGACAATACTATTAATAGTAACTCCATGAATGCTAAGATCTTCCATGAGTGTCTTCTTTCTGTTGCGATATTTTCAGGATCAGACTCAATAAATAATTTGAGAATTAAGAGTTCAAATATATCTCTCTTTATTTACATAAGGCATTCTATATTCACTGAATATTCACAGATAGAAGCGAAGAAGGGATGTATGCAGCTCCTTATATATACAATGGGTGGAGCTAGATATGGGAGTGGTGAAGTATGAATACATTAAGAAGTGAAGAATAAGTTAACCCCTGATACCCTGTTCATGTACTATTTACATAATGGAGAATAAGGCATTTACTTGTGACAAATCCCCCTCTAAATGCCGATTCGATATACTACACCAATTACATTCAGATTCAGAACAATATAAAACATATAATTTAGAAGTCAAGTATTTATGTTGCTTAGACGGCAAAGGCTTTGTTAATATGTCAGCTATTTGCTCTGATGTTTCGCAATGAACTGCTTTGATAAATCCATCCTGAGATAACTGTCTCACATGTTTAAATTTTATATCTATATGTCTGGACCTTTGTCCAATAGCATCAGATCTAGATATTTCGATAGCAGCTTTGTTATCTTCATGCATGATAAATGGCAAAGTGGGTTTTTTCCAAATGTCAGAAAGTAAATCATTAAACCATACAAGGTTATTTGCTGCTTTAGATAGACAAACATATTCTGCCTCTGTTGTTGAAGTGGCTACTAAATCTTGTTTGCCAGTGTACCAGTAAACTGGACAACCGTTAAGGAGGAATATATAACCAGATGTACTTTTTCTACATGAAGTATCGCCAGCCCAATCCGCATCGGCGTAACATGTGAGGATGGGCTCCTTGACATTATTAGGTTCCAATAACAAACAAAAGTCTAAACTATTCTTTAAATATCTTAATATTCTTTTGACAGCTTCCCAATGGTATAGTGTTGGTTTGCTGACATGTCTGGACAATAAGTTGAGAGGCAAGGCAATATCAGGTCTAGTCCAATTGGAAATGTAAAGAAGGGAACCTATAATTGACCTATAAAATGTATTATCTTTGAATTCAGGGGATGATTCGTCTGCATTCTTTAGAAAATCAGTTTGCATGGGAGTGTCACAGGGCTTAGCATCACTTAAATTACATTTATTCAAGAGCTCTATGATCTTATCTCTTTGGGAAAGTTTGAATCCCCTTCTGGTTTTACTGATTTGAACACCAAGATACTTATTTACTTTGCCCAAAGATTTCAGTGAGAAATGTTCATTTAGTTTTGTTACAAATGTTTCTCTCCTCTCTTTATGTTTACCTATGTACAAAATATCATCCACATAGATTAATACAAATTCTATGGAATCATCATCCTTTTTTACAAAGAAACAGTTATCAGCAGTAGTGGCACTGAAATCCATAGTTTTAAGTACTTTTACTAAACAATCATACCATCGTTTACCAGATTGTTTCAACCCGTATAAACTTTTGTTTAATAACCAAGTCTCATTTTTGTTTGTGTATTGACTGTGAGGTGCTCTTACATATATTTCCTTATCTAATTTTGCGTGTAAATACGCAGTCTGTATGTCATATTGGAACACATCGAGATTGAGTGCTGATGCTATAACTAGAGCTGTTTTGACACTCTCAGTTCTTACTGTGGGAGAGTATGTGTCTGTATAATCCTCGGGATATTTCTGTGCATAACCTTGTGCAACTAATCTAGCTTTGTATAGGGTATTGCCTCCCTCTAAATTTTTAATTTTATATATCCACCTAGTGCCAATGATGGTTTTGTCCTTTGGTGCAATTGCAGGTGTAAATACATTTAGCCCTCGTAAACTATCCATCTCTTTAGTCATTGCTGATTCCCATTTTTCCTTTTCTTTAGGAGGAAGTTTTAACACTTCCTCATATGTACTAGGTGTTGTTGATTCTCCATCCATATGCATTACATAATCCTTGTATTTGTTTGGCATTTGATTTCTGGTACTTCTGATTGCTTTTTCAGGCTTACTATCATTGTCATGTAAATACCTTGCTTCCTTTTTCGTTAATGAATCTGTCTTTATTTTGTGTTGACTGTTTGTCCATGTTTTGGTTTTGTTTCTATGCATGTTGTTACTGTGTTCTTCTATAGTCCTTCTTCCTTGGATTTTGGTATCTGTGTTGGTGTTTGGGAATATTTCATTAAGATGTATTTTAGACCAGTTGGCCTGTTCATGGAACACAGCCGTTCTGGAAACTATAAATTTGTTATTATTATCGATGAATCTGTATCCTTTTGTACCTGTCTCGTATCCCATAAATCTAAGTCTTCTGGATACGTTTTCTCCTTTTCGCCTCAATTGTTTGGGTATGTGTACGTCTGCAGTGACTCCAAATATGTGCATGTGTGCTAATTTTGGTTTCCTATTATACATTACTTCATATGGTGTCTTATTTACAATGCTGGACCAAGTTCTATTTTGTGTGTAATTGGAATATTGTAGGGCTTCTGACCAGAATTGTTTGCCTAAGCCAGCATCTTCTAATGTGCATCTAATCATGGTTTGTAATGTTGAGTTCTTTCTCTCTACCACTCCGTTCTGGAATGCGGAAAATGGGCTAGATGTGTAATGTAACATTCCTTTGTCCTTTAGCCATTGGGAGAATTCCTTAGACATGAATTCACATCCCCTATCTGTCATGATTTGCTTTATTTTAATATTGTGCTGTGTTTCTATACGTTTGTAAAACTCTTTAAATTTCTGAAAGGTTTCATCTTTATGTTTTAATGTGTAAACAAATCCATAACGACTATAATCATCCACAATGGTTAGAAAGTAACGTTTTTTATAAGTAATTGATGGTGTTAGTGGGCCAACTAGGTCCATGTGTACCAAATCAAAAATTTTGTTGGTTGACCTTGTTGATTTTCTAGGTCTGGGACTAGTTTTAAGCTTTGTAGACTTACATACTGAGCATTCCAAATAGTTTTCACAATTTTTTATTTTAACACCTTCTGCGTGTTCAGTCATCTTTTGTACTACAGGAAAACTGGCATGTCCTAACTTCCTATGTAAAACATGAGCACATTCATCGTGAATTGGCTTACCTATTTTAGGTTTTTTTTCATTATGTGTATCTTTGTGATTATGAGTTACTTTACATTCATCATTGTCACTGTTACTATTGTTTCCATTATCTATTTCAATGCTATCTTCCATATTTGAATCAATGTTGTGTAACCATTTCTCCTTTGTTATTAAATAAGGTAGGCCTCCTTTGATTATTACTGTACCTATATCTATTCTATTTTTCTCTAATGTTGCTTTTCCCTTTGAGAACACAATGTTAATATCAGAATCTCTGCTTAGTTTTATGGCACTAAGTATGTTATGAGGTATTTCAGGTATTAGTAATACCCCCTCTATTTTTCCTAGGCCAGGTAAGGTTACATTCCCTCTACCTATTACTTGGACTTTTTCTTGGTTAGCTACTTTTATTACAAATTTATCCTCTACAAATGAAGACAATATATTTCTATTATTTGTAGTGTGATTAGTTGCTCCAGAATCAATAAGCCAATTATTGTTCTCTGGTTGTTGTATGTTAGTGTTGTCTTGTTTGTTTAGTCCATTCAGTGAACCAGATTTTCTATCCTTTGAATTATCTCTGCCCCCTCTATGTTCTTTATAATTGGGTGGACTTCTATACCTATGTCTATCAATGGAAGACTGTCTGTTGTTGTACTTATTTCTATATTCTGATCTATGTCTTTCTTTTGGAATTTTAGGGCAATCCCTCCTATTATGTTCTTTGGACCCACAATTGTGGCATCTAAATGTTTCATGATATCTTTCTTGAAATGCTACCTTTCTATATAGTTTGTGTTCTATGTGGTTGTTAGAGCGACTCCTCCTTGAATTGTCTTCAGCTATTAACTTATTGGATAGACTTTCTATGGATAAGTATCCTAGATTGATTGTGTCTAAATGTGACATATAATTATCCCATGATGGGTCAAGTGAGTTGATGATAACACTTTTCATCGTTTGATCTGAAATCACCTCCCCCCTTAAATGCAGTTCTGCTCTAATTTTGTTTAAGGATATTAAATGTTCACTTATGGTAACCCCTGGTTTTATCCTAGAAGAGAAGAAATCTTTAGACATTCTTGTGGTAGTAGCTACACTATCACTGTGAAACAAATTGAACATGCATTGAATAATTTCTGAGACAGTCAGATTTTGCTTAATGCTGTGATACATTGCAGGAGATACACTGGAAATTAATAAGAAAAATGCTCTATGGTGTAAGCAATCTAACTTTAGAGTCCAAGGTCTTTTTGGGGGATTAGTGATAAAAAACAGTAAGTTTTCTTTCATAAAGACAACCTGGAGCTGCTGATACCATTCTTGCAAATTAATGCCATCTATTCTCAGCTTTGGGAAGTCACTGGGTAAATTTCCAACATTGTTGGGTCCATTACTTACAACCGGGGATAGTCCGTGGTCTCGTAAATGCTGGAAGTTACAAAACGGCGTGGGAATGCTCGCAACGAGTCTGCATGATTCTCTCCGCGTCTCATGTCTTCCTGGGCCGTCCGCGTAGTCTTGCGCATGCGCGTTGCTCATTTCGTTCATGGAGTCGTCGTGAGAGGTTCTCGTCGCTGCGGCTCGTTCGCTTTGTTCTTCTTCCGATGAATCGGTCTCCGGCTCGATCTTGGGAGTCCTGGTGGTAGCGGGTGCTCGTTTTCTTCTGTTGAAAGCGCTGGTCCTTGGATCGGTCTGCGGCGTGGGGTGGTATCTGCAAGGCTCTCTGGGTTCAGGTGTCGGTGCTCTCGTCGTCTGGATAGGAGCGGGTAGATTTTGAGGCGTTGGCTTGCTTGCTTGTTTTTTGGCTGATTTTTTAGTAATCTTCAGTTTCGGTCCAAATGCAGCAAAAAGCGTTTTCATTGCTGACTTTATTTGCATGTCTGTTGAATCTTCTTCGTTCTCTGATTCTGATTCTTCTGAGGTATATACAGTCAGGTCCATAAATATTGGGACATCAACACAATTCTAACATCTTTGGCTCTATACACCACCACAATGGAGTTGGAATGAAACAAACACAATGTGCGTTAACTGCAGACTGTCAGCTTTAATTTGAGGGTTTGTACATCCAACTCAGGTGAACGGTGTAGGACTTACAGCAGTTTGTATATGTGCCTCCCACTTGTTAAGGGACCAAAAGTAATGGGACAATTGGCTTCTCAGCTGTTCCATGGCCAGGTGTGTGATCTTCCCTCATTACCCCAATTACAATGTGCAGATAAAAGGCCCAGAGTTAATTTCAAGTGTGCTATTTGCATTTGGAATCTGTTGCTGTCAACTCTCAAGATGAGATCCAAAGAGCTGTCACTATCAGTGAAGCAAGCCATCATTAGGCTGAAGAAACAAAACAAACCCATCAGAGAGATAGCAAGAACATTAGGCGTGGCCAAAACAACTGTTTGAAACATTCTCAAAAAGAAGTAATGCACCGGTGAGCTCAGCAACACCAAAAGACCTGGGAGACCATGGAAAACAAGTGTGGTGGATGACCGAAGAATTCTTTCCCTGGTGAAGAAAACACCCTTCACAACAGTTGGCCAGATCAAGAACACTCTCCAGGAGGTAGTTGTACGTGTGTCAAAGTCAACAGTCAAGAGAAGACTTCACCAGAGTGAATACAGAGGGTTCACCACAAGATGTAAACCATTGGTGAGCCTCAAAAACAGGAAGGCCAGATTAGAGTTTGCCAAACAACATCTAACAAAGCCTTCACAGTTCTGGAACAAGATCCTATGGACAGATGAGACCAAGATCAACTTGTACCAGAGTGATGGGAAGAGAAGAGTATGGAGAAGGAAAGGAACTGCTCATGATTCTAAGCATACCACCTCATCAGTGAAGCATGGTGGTGGTAGTGTCATGGCGTGGGCATGTATGGCTGCCAATGGAACTGGTTCTCTTGTATTTATTGATGATGTGACTGCTGACAAAAGCAGCAGGATGAATTCTGAAGTGTTTTGGGCAATATTATCTGCTCACATTCAGCCAAATGCTGCAGAACTCATTGGATGGCGCTTCACAGTGCAGATGGACAATGACCCAAAGCATACTGCAAAAGCAACCAAAGGAGTTTTTGAAGGGACAGAAGTGGAATGTTATGCAATGGCCAAGTCAATCACCTGACCTGAATCCCATTGAGCATGCATTTCACTTGCTGAAGACAAAACTGAAGGGAAAATGCCACAAGAACAAGCAGGAACTGAAGACAGTTGCAGTAGAGGCCTGGCAGAGCATCACCAGGGATGAAACCCAGCGTCTGGTGATGTCTATGTGTTCCAGACTTCAGGCTGTGATTGACTGCAAAGGATTTGCAACCAAGTATTAAGAAGGGAAAGTTTGATTTATGATTATTATTCTGTCTCATTACTTTTGGTCCCTTAACAAGTGGGAGGCACATATGCAAACTGCTGTAAGTCGTACACCGTTCACCTGAGTTGGATGTACATACCCTCAAATTAAAGCTGACAGTCTGCAGTTAACGCACATTGTGTTTGTTTCATTCCAACTCCATTGTGGTGGTGTATAGAGCCAAAGATGTTAGAATTGTGTCGATGTCCCAATATTTATGGACCTGACTGTACTTTTTCTTTTTCACTTTCTTTATCGAGTAATGCCTTTCGCGCCAGAAATTTTGAATCAAGCTTTCTGATTGGCTCTGCTTCGCTCACCTTGGAGGTCTGTTGAAACCAAGATGGCTGCCATTCGAAATTTTGCACGGGATCGTTGTTTTTCTTCTTCACTGCGTTTTTGTCTGTAAGTATATCACTCACTATTTTTGAATCTTTTGGCTTTTCAGTAGCGATGTGCTTCTCTCTCGCTGCTCCGTTGTTTTTTAGTATATCTTGGAGGTTCGCGATGAGGCTTTCATCGCTCTTTTGGCTTTTTAAAAGTTTTAGTATCTCTGACCTGAGTTCGTTGTTTTCTATTTCGTTTTCCTCTTGGTCATCATTTTCATTTATTATTTCTTTGTCTTCTGTGGTGTATTCTTCAGATTCTCTCGAAATTGCGTTCGTGGACTCATCGATTATTTCTTTATCCGTTTCCATTTCTTTGCTGTATGCCCTGGTGTTGGGCCTATCTCTTTTAGACATATTTAAGTTTTTATTGAGTCAATTCAACCATCCTCTGCTACCAGATTGTTGCGATATTTTCAGGATCAGACTCAATAAATAATTTGAGAATTAAGAGTTCAAATATATCTCTCTTTATTTACATAAGGCATTCTATATTCACTGAATATTCACAGATAGAAGCGAAGAAGGGATGTATGCAGCTCCTTATATATACAATGGGTGGAGCTAGATATGGGAGTGGTGAAGTATGAATACATTAAGAAGTGAAGAATAAGTTAACCCCTGATACCCTGTTCATGTACTATTTACATAATGGAGAATAAGGCATTTACTTGTGACACTTTCTGTGTACAAAGGCATCTGTCTGCCACAAGATCTTTGAAGTAGATCAGACTGACTTCTCTCCTTTAGATGATTTTCAGTCAAAACTAGAGAGCGGAACATACTATCAAATCCACAGAGTTTTAGGGCTTCCAGCTCGGGGTTGGAATTGGGACAATAAATATCATCCTTCAAAATCAGTTCCTCCTTTTTCCAGAGTCCCAAAGGATTTGCAAAAGACAAACTGGTTAATTCCATGATGATAGTGAGACAGTCACATATGTGAACATTTTCAAAACATGCATAGCCTCTAGAGGAGGAAACCATGAGCCACAAGACAAAAATAAAATCATTAAAAACTTGCAGCAAAGTATAGGCATTGATATTTCTTTTCCTGTTCTGTTCTGTTCTCCCATTGCACTACACTAAACTACCCTGTTTTCCCCAAAATAAGACAACCCCTGATAATAAGCCCAATTGGGCTTTTGAGCACATGGCAATAAGGCCAAGCACTTATTTTAGGGTTCAAAAAAATATAATACAGGGTCTTATTTTCGGGGAAACATAGTATTCTACTCTCCATTCTCTACTCTCCATTACAGTCCATTCCATTTCAACTACAGGTAGTCCTCAAGATACAACTATAATGGAGCTTGTCTATTATGGTCACAAGTCATGGCAGTTATTAGGTGAAAATGTCACCTAACACCCTCCCCCATCTCTGCTCACTCCCAACATACATAAAATGAATGTGTGGGTCATTAAGTGGAGTGTAGGTTGCCTCCTGGATGGTGGAGGCTGTTGGAAGCTAGTACAGGTTTAAGCCCACATGCCCTGGCTTTCCCAACCCTGAGAGAACCCTTTTCCCACTCTCATTAGATTCTCTGAGGCCTTAGGCCTAATTATAAATTAGTCTATATTATAAATTTGCTCTCCCAATTATAAATTGGTCTGTTTTAATGTGTTATATTGTATTTGATTGAATGAGAGAAAACCTAGAGTTTCTAGGTTTGTAGTCATTTAATCAAATGCCATATAAAACATTAAATACAGACAATTTATAATTCAGTTAAAATTCTATTAACCAAAATGAAGTGGGCAATGGGAGTAGGTGAATTCTCTCTAATCAATTAATCACTTTGAAGATGTCACTTCCTTCACTGGAACCCCAGACCAGCTGAAAGAGCCAAGTGTTCAATCTTTCAAAAGGCCAGAAGAATGGGTGTGAATTTCACCTTTGCGGGCATGATGTTCTATTAGGGCAAGTGATATGGCAGAAAGTGGTCTTTTCCTGGATCCTGCCAGCCAGAATTCCTTCAACAACAGCAGCCACATCTCTTCTGCTGGCACGGTTGTGGTGGAATAACTCCATAGGGTTGAGACAGTTCCTCAGATAACTTGGTTCCAAATTGTCTGCAACTTCCAGCTAGTGTTCTTCAAGAGATCTCATCAGCTGGTACTTAGAATCACAATATGCTTCTCAATCAAGAATTGCAAAACTCTATGGACTCAGACTTATGGCAATGGAACCTACTGTTCTACACAGTTATCATACTCAATTGAATTTCCTAGAAGGAGACCATCATGTAATTGGTTACTAACATGTGTTGGACTTATGATGGAATTTATTTGGATTTACTAGAATTATTTTTGTACCAGATATTTTTTTGGTCTTTGCTACTGAGGAGAAGACATATGGCCCAATAAAAGTGTCGAGAGCCCTCGACACATCATCGAATGGCAGCGATCCTGACCTCAATTCCTGGATCCGCAGCCGGGCTCGTGCACTATTCAGCGGCATAACTGGGGGGGGGGGTCGCGGGCGGCGTTGTACAGTCACGGTGGTGAAGGGGGGTGTTAGTTTTAGGCACACAGGTGGCCGGTCACCCCTGCGGCCGGGATAGGGATGTTACTTTAATGCTCTCCACTCCTGCGGGGCTGTGGCGCATGCGCTATGGCCGTCCAACCCGGAAGGGCGTTTACTTTGACGGCGCGAATGTTTAAAAGGCGTCGGGAGGCAGCCGCTCCCAACGCCGACTTTGTGCACAGCGCACTATTGTCACCCACCATTGTCGTTGTGACCTGATTGAAGTAAAGACTACATGCACACAAAAACTGGTATTCGAGTCATTGTTTCCTTTTGGGTGAAACAACGAACGGGGGGTTTGACAGAAAAGTCGGCGTTCGCCTTTATCCGGTACGAGCGGCTGGAGCGTGTTGAGCATGGCGGAAGGCACGACAGTCGGTTTGCCGGGAATAGACGACGTTGCAGCAGAAGACATGACGACGGGCCCTGCAATGGACGGTCAGGAGGAAGTGGCGGAGTTGCCGGCGGTTAGACCCAAGGAGAAGCCACAGCAGTTGGGGCTGGTGGACGCGGAGGTGGCTGATCCTAGTTCTGGACGGCTCGAAAAGGGGGAGTGGTGGCAAAGCCCTGCTATTACCGGGGCCAAACAGCTAACCCCCCAAACCAGCGAGCCTTCTTTCCAGGGGTGGAGAGAGAGGCGTTGGCTGGAGGACGATGAAACGGAAAGAAGCCATTCTACAGGACTGGGGGCTTCCACTTTGGATGTACTACGTGAGAGGTTTGGTGAGGGAAGCTTCAGGGACGCCCACTCGTGGCAGCCATGGGTGCCTGCACAGGACACCTGGCAGGGGCGGGGGGAGTCCCGGAGTAGCGCTGACTCCCGCTTCCGTCTAGCCAGCCCAAAGCTGAGGCTCGACGGTAGGGGCCCTTCATTTCCTGGTTCAGTGTCTTCGCAAGTGGGGGACCAGTCAGCTCCTCGGCGGTGGGGACATGCCCAGACGGGTCAAGCCCAGACGGAACTCCGTGGGCCGCCAGGACAACCCCAGGGGGGAATCGCCTTTAGAGCAGACCAAGACGCTCGATCCGGGGCCCCGGCTCCTATTTGGGCACCCGCAGTAGGCCAACCCCACCATCGATTTTGGGGCCCTCCCCCTCTACAAGCAGCCTTTGATGGAAGCGCAGACAGAGTGTCCCTGTTTCTGAGTCAGGTCTTAAGTTACATAGATTTGTATGGCCATTTATACCCGTCACAATGGGCCATCGTAGTCGCTATTACCTCCGTCTTGACGGGTGAAGCGGCGGATTCCTAGAAGCGTTGCGCTCGCGTTTTGAGGACCAGTCGAGAACACAGTTGTTAGAAGGGGAGCTAGTGGCTTTACGTCAGGGTGGACGGCCTGCGAGACAGTACGTCAAGGAATTCCGTACTGTAGCTGGCCGTCTAAGGGCTTGGCCTGAACGGTTGTTAGTGCACCAATTCCATCTAGGTCTGGATAGAGACCTCAGGCAGGCCTGTGTGTATCGAGGATTGGGCCCCAAACTATCGGACTGGTTCCATGCAGCAGTGGATTTAGACATCGGCTTGAGAGAATTCCGGACCCGTGGGGTGGCTAATTATCCTCCACCAGCACGGCGTAGTGCGGACAAGCCACTAGGTCCTCCGGCAGTCGGTGTAATGGCCCCTCGCTCTCTAGTGCCCGTGGGACGGGGTTCGATCCGGTGTTTTCGCTGTAACCGATTAGGCCATCGGGCAGCCGACTGCCCTTTACCAGCAATACCGTCTACCAAAAGTACACCAACGGTGGCCAGAGGACGGGAACGGGCCCGTTCCTCGTCAGACTGGTCCAGAGCAACAACACCAAGCACACCCCGAGGGCCTTGAGTGGAAGCGGAGAAGTCCCGTGAGCAGGACGTCATCCCGGGGGTCTCTGAAAGCAGCGATGACGACGCTCCTGTTGACTCTATGGTGAGTGATCCAATACAGCCTTTCGTTATCCCTGTTACACTCAGACATCCCCACACCCGAAAGACAATCCAACAGGGCGCTCTAATAGACTCTGGGTGTACTCGGTGTCTTATTCGGGAGACTGTAGCCAAGGAACTGGGTCTCCGCATACTAAAATTGCCCAATCCCATTCGCTTTGAACAAATGGACGGGTCTTTATTAGGGGGGAAACCGGCAACTCGAATCACTGAATTAGTCACATTAGGCATTGGGGAGCATTGGGAGACCCTTCGGTTTGTAGTCGTTGATACTATAGTAGAACCCGTAATATTAGGTCTCGCATGGTTGGATAAATGGAGGCCCACTATATGGTGGGAAGGGGGTTTTCGGCGAATTCGGTTGAGTGTGGGTCCAGAACCGGAGCCAGAGGCACCGGCAGGCCAGAAAGGACCACAGGTGGGGGGTTTAGTCAGTACAACGCCAACGGCATACCCAGATGTGTATAAAGATCTGGAGGCAGTTTTTAAGGAAGAAGAATGCAAAGTGTTACCACCCCATAGACCTACTGACTGTGCTATAGAATTAAAACCAGGTGTTACCCTGCCTAAACCACGTATGTATGCCATGACGAGACCTGAATTGGAGGAATTAAGACGTTACATTGACAAGAATCTAGCCAGAGGCTTTATTCAACCCAGTCGTTCCCACTTGGCCGCACCTGTGTTATTCCGGGAAAAGAAGGACGGGGGACTACGTCTATGTGTTGATTTCCGGGGCCTGAATGCTGTTTGTGTCGAGCATCTATACCCCCTTCCATTGATGAAGGATCTCCTAGCCACTCTGGCAACGGGAAAGATATTTACAAAACTGGATCTTCGTGAGGCCTATTATAGAGTACGAATAAGGCCTGGTGACGAGTGGAAAACAACGTTTAACTGCCCGTTGAGGAGTTATAAATTTCGCGTTATGCCTTTTGGCTTACAAGGGGCCCCAGCTGTGTTTATGCAGGTCATAAATGAGGTATTACATGAGCATTTGTATCGGGGGGTCCTTGTCTACCTCAACGATATCCTTATATACACCAAAACAATGGAGGAACACATTGCGTTGGTGCGACAAGTGTTATCAAAACTGCTTCGTGCCAAATTGTTTGTTAAACTATCGAAGTGCGAGTTCCACCGCAGAAAACTTGATTATCTGGGATATCGCATTTCCGAGGCTGGAGTGGAGATGGACCCAAAGAAGGTGAGCACGGTTCTAGAGTGGCAAGCACCCATGACACGAAAACAGTTACAGAGTTTCCTTGGGTTCGCTAATTTTTACCGGCAGTTCATCCCCGCCTTTGCACACATCGCTCTCCCATTAACCGACTTATTGCGGACAAAAGGGTCGGGGTTGAAGGCAAGGCCAGGGCAAGTTCTCTGTTGGACTCCAGACTGTCAAAGGGCCTTTGAGGCATTGAAAACGTTGTTCGCACAGTCGCCTGTATTGCGACACCCAGACCCCACTCTACCGTTCGTTGTGCAAGCAGATGCAAGTGACGTAACAGTTGGCGCGGTCCTGTTACAAAAAACCCCTGAAGGGGAGTTGCATCCATGCGCCTATACGTCACGCAAGTTTTCTGTTGCTGAAAGACGCTGGGCGATCTGGGAAAAAGAGGCTTTTGCGGTACGGTGGGCGTTAATGACGTGGCGACACTTGCTAGAAGGTAGTGGTATTACATTTGAAGTATGGACGGACCACAAAAATCTAGAGGCCTTGCAGAATCCCAGACGGTTGTCCCCGAAACAAGTTCGGTGGGCACAATACTTCCAACGCTTTGACTTCCGGTTACGATATGTTCCGGGAGGACGGAACTTTCTAGCAGACGCACTGTCCCGTCTACCACAATATGACAGTAAAAGGGAGGACGTGGTACAAGCGATATTACCAGACAAACAACGAGCATGCCAAACGTTCTATACTGGGTTAGATTCCACCTGGAAGGAGGAGCTGCAGAAGCAGCTAACCACGGACGCTTGGTTTAGGGACAACCAACAACGGTTAACCCAACGGGATGGATTTGCTTGGGTGGGGGATAAACTGTATGTTCCCGAGGCTCTACGACAATCCGTTTTATACAGGTGTCATGATACTAAAGTGGCTGGCCACTTTGGCTTCCAAAAAATGTTACATCTGGTACGCCGCCAATTTTGGTGGCCACGATTTAGACGGGACATTGAACAGTATGTAAAAAGTTGTAAGACATGTGCTGTAGCCAAACCCTGCACAGGGAAACCTCTTGGCCTCCTGCAACCTGTAGCTGAGCCCACACGACCCTGGGATGAGATCGCAATGGATTTCATTGTTGATCTCCCAGAAAGTAATGGTAACACAGTAATATGTAAGCCGCCCTGAGTCTCCGGAGAAGGGCGGCATATAAATCAAATTAAAAAAAAAAAAAAATATGGACCGTTGTGGACCTCTTTTCGAAACAGGCCCACTTTGTTCCGTGCTCTGGACTGCCGTCAGCTCGTAAATTAGCCAGAATGTTTATATGGCACATCTATCGATTACATGGGGCTCCTCAACGTATTATATTGGATAGGGGTGTTCAATTCACCTCGAAGTTTTGGCGTATGTTTGTAAAATTGATAGGGTCGTCACAGGGATTGAGTTCAGGGTTTCATCTGTGTACCAACGAAGCAGCTGAAAGGGCCAATGCGCTAGTAGAACGATACCTACGCTGTTACGTGTCGTATCAGCAATCTGATTGGTCCGAGTTGCTCCCCTTTGCCGAAATAGCTTACAATAATGCTGTTCATGGCAGTACTGGGTATACCCCTTTCCAGGTAGTGTCAGGGAAAGAGTTTCCTGCAATACCCGAGCTAGAGGTCCAAAAACAGAACCAACTAGCACCAGATAAGTGGGCTACTCACATCTGGAAACAGTGGCCACATATACGAACAGGTCTAAACAAAGCAACAGAGGCGTACAAACGTCAGGCAGATAAAAAAAGGGCCGATCACAAACCATTTGTAGTGGGGGATCAAGTCTTTTTATCTACAAAGTACCTCAAACCGCGTATACCTAGCAAAAAATTAGGCCCGAAATACCTAGGCCCGTTTCCCATAGTACGAGTCATCAACCCTGTAACCGTAGAACTAAAACTACCACCATTGCTGGGTAAGATCCACCCTGTCTTTCATAGTAGCCTTTTAAAACCACTTGGAGCTATCCGAGACAACCTACCCAGACCTGGGCCAGTGAATGGAAAAAACTATGAAATAGAGGAACTCTTAGATTCTCGGCATAGGGGAGGCACGATACAGTACTTAGTTAAATGGAAAGGGTACCCATTCGAAGATGCCTCGTGGGTCAAGGCAGATAATGTACAAGCCAACCGATTGATTAGACACTTCCACACGCGCTATCCACATAAACCCGGGCCATAAGGAGGAAGGTATCTGTCTCCCAGTACTACTGTTAATACTTCCGTTTCTATTTTCCAGGAGCAGCCCTGGTAGGGGGAGCCGCCTGTCGAGAGCCCTCGACACATCATCGAATAGCAGCGATCCTGACCTCAATTCCTGGATCCGCAGCCAGGCTCGTGCACTATTCAGCGGCATAACTGGGGGGGGTCGCGGGCGGCGTTGTACAGTCACGGTGGTGAAGGGGGGTGTTAGTTTTAGGCACACAGGCGGCCGGTCACCCCTGCGGCCGGGATAGGGATGTTACTTTAACGCTCTCCGCTCCTGCGGGGCTGTGGCGCATGCGCTATGGCCGTCCAACCCGGAAGGGCGTTTACTTTGATGGCGCGAATGTTTAAAAGGCGTCGGGAGGCAGCCGCTCCCAACGCCGACTTTGTGCACAGCGCACTATTGTCACCCGCCGTTGCCGTTGTGACCTGATTGAAGTAAAGACTACATGCACACAAAATCTGGTATTCGAGTCATCGTTTCCTTTTGGGTGAAACAACGAACGGGGGGTTTGACAAAAAGATCTTTTGATTTTACACCATGTTTCGTAGGTGATCACTAAATATGAGCAGTGAAATCCAGCCGGATCTATCGGGCTCGCATTATCCGGTAGGGCTGGCGGCAGAAGGCTATGCCCACCTGCCTGGATGTCATGTTGTCCCATTTATGACCCTCTGTGCATGCGCAGAAGAAGTGCGCGCACTCACATTTGTGATCTGGTAGTGAAATTAAGTGCATTTTACCCCTGCTACACATGATCTGCAACAGAGAATTCCCACTGTCCAATTGCTACAGAATCAATTCATAGGCCTTCCCTATTTAAATGAAAGTCGCATTTGTATTTAATCCCCACTTCTTTTTACATATTCTAGTGTGCATATATTGAGGGGGCATGATGGCTTAACAGTTAAAGGAACTGCAAAATGGGGTGACCTCTGGTTCTTGTCCCAGCTCCTGTTCACCCAGCAGTTTAAAGGTATGCAAATGCAAATTAATAATAGGTACCACATTGGTGGGAAGGTTATAGCATTTTGTACGCCTTTGGCATATAGCCATGCTGGTCACATGACCATGGAAAATGTCTTCGGACAATGCTGGCTCCCTCAGACAAGAAACATAGATGAACACAACTGGATAGGGAAACCTTTACCTTTAGCATGCAAAGGAATTAAGATGACTAGTAAAAACAAACTTAACATTCACATTTAATCTATATATTTAGTCAGAGATGTCTATCACATACTGAAATATTTCAATAAATAAATTTGTACTATTATTTATTTGGTTTATGGTCCCCATTTTTAATTGTCTTTCAGAAGGAAAAAACGTTATGACCTACCCAAATCTCCAGGGAAGGATAGGAATTGCAACATAGGAGGCCAATCTAACTACAGATTGTTTTCTGGCTTAAATATGCAAGTGGGGAAGATCCGCAACATGGAGAAATAAAGAATATTATTATTAAAACTTTCTTTTCATGAGCTGATGTTTATTGTTCAGTTCAGGTCTCATCACAATGATAAAACACTTGGGGAAAAAGATGCACACCAATAAGCCAGCACTGGAGGAGATCATGGAGAAGATCTCCACTGCCAGCATATATTTTCCCCTTGTGCTTAGATACGTTGGAATAAAACACAGCCAAACACCGCAGAAGACCAACATGCTGAAGGTGATGAATTTGGCTTCATTGAAACTGTCAGGTAACTTCCTAGCTAGAAAAGCAGCAGAGAAGCTAAGCAGAGCAAGAAAACCCATAAAGCCCAAAACACAGTAGAACATGGCCGAGTCTTCTTTGCACTCCATGATGACTTCTTCAGACATCGACTGTGTATCAAAATCTGGATATGGTGGGGACATTATTAGCCATGCAGCACAAAAAGATATTTGAACAAGGGAGCAGGATAGAAGAATGAAACTGATCATTCTGCCCCCGACCCATTTCCTCAATTTGGAACCAGGTTTGGTGGCCATGAATGCTAGAACCACAACAAAAGTTTTGGCCAGGACACAAGAAACTGCTACAGAAAAGATCAGCCCAAAAGCTGGTTGTCGAAGGACACATACAATCGTATCGGGCCTCCCAACAAATAGAAACACACAAAGGAAAGAGAAGAGGAGGAAAACTAAGAGAGTGTAGGTGAGATTCCGGTTGTTGGCTTTAACGATAGCAGTGTCTTTATGTTTCATGATGGTTATTATTGCCAAAATTGTCATCAAAGAAAAGCAAAGAGAAAGAACGGTTAGACTGATCCCTAAGGGTTCTTTGTAGGATAAAAAAGTGATCTGCTTTGGAATGCACATATTTTTGTCAGGATTTGGATATTGATCTTCGGGACATGGAGAGCAGTCATCCTTGTCTGAAAAAGAACAGAGTGGAATTGATATCAATGATTATAGACAGTGTTGTACCTTCATGGCTTAGTCCCATTAAATTTGGAAATTTCCTACCCTTCTCCTTTGATATTTTGCCCTCTGGACACAGGTGGCAATCATAGCAGCAAAATGACTCTCCTTCTTTTTTGGCTTTGCTGTATCCTGTCTCACAAGGATCATTACATAAAGATAGAGGTAATGTCTATCAATGAATGAAGAATATTTTAAGATACAGAGGGGAAAGGAGGTGCTTGGAGAAATACTGTTACTGTGGAATCAACAGAATAAATATGGATTAATAAGCAGAATGTGATGATATCATTTTAAGATGGAATTGGTCTGAAATAATAATTCATTAAATATCTCTCGACTGATGAAATCTAATACACTAGTTTCAGCTTTTACTAATTCACTAGTTTCAGTTACTTCAAAACATGAAAAACGTTGTCCATAATTAACAGAGGGCCAACGTAAAGATTCTATACCAACTACAGATAATTTGTTCCTAAGTACATTTGTACTTAACCTATTCAGACATGATGCTCTGGGGCTATCATCATTTTGACAGGGACTCAGTCTGAAATAATAATTCATTAAATATCTATCTTTATTGACATCTATGACTTTTCATGACTATCATCCTCACTCTCCAAAGACAATTTCTGGTTAGTTAAAGATGGTTCTGGATTTGAAGTCAACAGAAATGCAGTACACTAGACTTGAGCTCTTGCTTTTAAAACCAAGGTCCATAATTAACAGGGCCAAAATAAAGGGTACAGTGTTTTATACCAACTATTAGAAAAGTAAACATTCTTACAGATAATGTTTTCTTTCTTCAGGACATTTCTACTTAGTACAAACTTTATTCACAGATGATGCTCTGAGACAACCATTAATAATCATATTTTTATAGTATATAAATGAAGACAGACAAATCTAGATTCACACGACTCACCTGGTTAAAGCCTACTGGCCACGTGATGGAATCTACAGAAATATTGAAGAACTTGTCTGCTGGAGCTGTGGGATCTACCATTCCAACTTTGACCCTAAGAAAAGACTGATTTGGGAATGTGATCCAGTTGATAATATCAAATCCACCAATGAATTCTCCATTTTTATCAAAGGAGATCATTTCACCAACACTGTTGTTGAATCTGACACTTCTCAGAAAAGAATGAACCTGAAATACAGCAACACAGAGAAAGGGACAAAGAGAGAACAGGATAAAGGGAGTGAAAAATAATTCATATGTTCAAAACATATATATGGATGCCTCTTTAAAGAAAGAAAATATAAAAAACTTTTTTTAGTTGTAGGCCAATACCAAACAAACAACATAACAGTCATTCCAAAATAGGAGTAGAGGTAAAATATCCGATTACTGAAATAAAATTAACATAGAATTGTAATATAAAAAGGCAAAAAAATTACAAATTGTAGTTTAATTGTGAAAGCTTCTTAAATTAGATTACTTCTGATAAATATATACCCTGTTTTCCCCAAAATAAGACATCCCCTGATAATAAACCCAATCAGGCTTTTGAGCACATGGCAATAAGACCAAGCACTTATTTCAGGGTTCAAAAAAATATAAGACAGGATCTTACTTTCGGGAAAACATGGTAATAAGTACAAGGATGCATAAGGCTACAAAAGTTTAATACTATTCTTATTTCTAAAGAGCCTTATACTTGCTCAAGCCATGCTAAAGTTTGATTTGAATTATTGCAGACTAGAACCAAGATATCAATAACAATAGCACTTAGACTTATATACCACTTTACAGTGCTTTACAGCCCTCTCTAAGCAGCTTACACAGTCAGCATATTGCCCCCAACAATCTGGGTCCTCATTTTACCTCGGAAGGATAGAATACTGAATCAACCTAGGTATCAATTCGCAAAGCATCAGAACCCTGACACTAGGTCAGGATTGAACTCCTGCCAGTGGGCAGAGTCAGCCTGCAATACTGCATTCTAACCATTGTGCAACCATGATAAATAATAAGATAAAAGAAAATGTAACTGAAAGTAACTTAAAAGGTATATGTGTATGTATGTATACATACCACACATACACATAGTAAGACATACTTTTTCAGTGTTATTTTTATCTTGTTCTTGTCTTACATTTTTAAATATGTAATCTTATTTTGAAAATTGAGAGAAAAATGGTCATAAGACATATCGAGTTGACCTGTTGACCTAGATGGGCTCAGGAGCATTTCATTTAGAGGAGTCATATGCATTCAATCATGGCTCCCACAAGAACTGGAGCTACAATGTCTGATAGCCCAATGCCTGACCCACTAACAAGAGACTAAGGAAATCAACCTCCCTCCATCTCTAGAGCTAATAGGAATGGTCTTGAAGGACAGGATGGAGAGCCACTATCAAGGCAACAGTCAAATAAGATCTGGAGCCTGGACCAACAAATATAACTAGAGAAAACATTTCAGTCACACTCACATCAAACAAAGAGAATATGAAGGAGGGCTAAGGACACTTAGACTTGTAGGATTCTGTTACTATAGTTCATAAAATTAGCCCTGACCTAAATGGTATTGGTTTCTCAGTCAACATTTGGGGGTCTCTGTAAATAAGGCAGCAGAGCAACATATAAATACAAGTGATACTTGTGTAATGACAGCTTGTTCAACACCATTTAAAATTGCAATGATGCAGAATGAATGGCACATATGACTTCCTTGTGGTCATATGATCACAATCCTGGATATTGGCAACTGGCCCTGATTGGTGTCTGTTGCTACCTCTTAGATTTACATGGTTGTGATTTGCAACCTTTCTTGTTGGCTTTCCACAAGCAAAGTTAATGGGGAAGCTAGAAGGAATTTGAAAGTTGTGATCATATGAGGTCCTTATTTAAAATCCTGCACAGTCTTCACTTAACAATGGTAACTGGAGTCTTTGCCAACAACTATTGTTAAGCCACATGGTCAAGAAACATCACACTTATATCTGCATCACTTGACAATGGAAATTCAGACCTCAATTACAATCGTTAAGTAAGGACTACCTATAAAATGTACAGTATAATGGAAGACAGACAAATTTTTAGAAAGTAAAATCAATCTAAATTAATTTAGACAATAATTTTAGAAAACAAAATTGTACTTACAATTTAAATATATTATAACTATACACATATAGTTAATATATTATATTAACTATACACACACACACACACACACACACACACACACACACACACACACACACACACATATATATATATATATATATATATATATATATATATATATATATATATATATATGTAGGTCTTTGGTTATTCGGGTCTTCTCCCACGTAAAATTGGAAGTGTCTTGGCGACGTTTCGACGAAGTCTCATTCGTCATCTTCAGGCTGGTGTTCTCGGCTTCGTGCTTCCAGGAGCAATGTGAGATCGCAGCTGTCTCTTCCTTTTAACTGCTAGTGGAGGTGTGAGCTGATTGGGTGGGAACTTGGCTGTGTTCTGATTGGGTGGAGGTGTGTTCTGATTGGTTAGGGGCTTGGCTGTGCTCTGATTGGCTGGGGTTGTGTTCTGTTTGGGTGGGGGCTTGGTTGTGCTCAGCTTAGTCTGAGTTGCAGGGGGATTTGAGCTGGTGAGCTGCGTTGTTGTTGTTTGGCTTCGTGTTTGTGGCCGTGCGAATAACCAAAGACCTACATACAAACACCCGCGAAAACCTGAGAAAACATATATATATATATACATATACATACAGGTGAAACTCAAAAAATTAGAATATTGTGCAAAAGTTCATTTATTTCAGTAATGCAACTTAAAAGGTGAAACTAATATATGAGATAGACTTATTACATGCAAAGTGAGATAATTCAAGCCTTGATTTGTCATAATTTTGATGATTATGGCTTACAGCTCATGAAAACCCCAAATTCACAATCTCAGAAAATTAGAATATTACATGAAATCAATAAAACAAGGATTGTACATAGAACAATATCGGACCTCTGAAAAGTATAAGCATGCATATGTAGTCAGTACTTGGTTTGGGCCCCTTTTGCATCAATTACTGCCTCAATGTGGTATGGCATGGATGCTATCAGCCTGTGGCACTGCTGAGGTGTTATGGAAGACCAGGATGCTTCAATAGCGGCCTTCAGCTCTTCTGCATTGTTCGGTCTCATGTCTCTCATCTTTCTTTGGCAATGCCCCATAGATTCTCTATGGGGTTCTGGTCAGGCGAGTTTGCTGGCCAATCAAGCACAGTAATCCTATGGTCATTGAACCAGGTTTTGGTACTTTTGGCAGTGTGGGCAGGTGCCAAGTCCTGCTGGAAAATGAAGTCAGCATCCCCATAAAGCTCGTCTGTGGAAGGAAGCCTAAAGTGCTGCAAAATCTCCTGGTAGACGGCTACATTGACCCTGGACTTAATGAAGCACAGTGGACCAACACCAGCAGATGACATGGCTCCCCAAATCAACATAAACTGTGGAAACTTCACACTGGACTTCAAGCAACTTGCAGTGTGCGCCTCTCCATTCTTCCTCCAGACTCTGGGTCCTTGGTTTCCAAATGAGATGCAAAAGTTGCTCTCATTAGAAAAGAGGACTTTGGACCACTGAGCACCAGACCAGTTCTTTTTTTCTTTAGCCCAGGTAAGATGCTTCTGACATTGTTTGTTGTTCAGGAGCGGCTTGACAAGAGGAATATGACATTTGAAGCCCATGTCCAGGATCCGTCTGTGTGAGGTGGCTCTTGATGCACTGACTCCAGCCTCTGTCCACTCCTTGTGAAAGTCCCCAATACTTTTGAATGGCCTTTTCCTGACAATCCTCTCCAGACTGCGGTCATCCCTGCTGCTTGTGCACCTTTTTCTTCCACACTTTCCCCTTCCACATAACTTTCTATTAATGGGCTTTGATACAGCAATTTGGGAACATCCAACTTCTTTTGCAATTACCTTTTGAGGCTTTCCCTCCTTATGGAGGGTGTCAATGATGGTTTTCTGCACAACTGTCAGGTCAGCAGTTTTTCCCATGATTGTGATTCCTACTGAACCAGACTGAGAGGCCATTTAAAGGCTCAGGAACCCTTTGCAGGTGTTATGGCTTAATTAGCTGATTAGAGTGGGACACTTTGAGCCTAGAATATTGAACCTTTTCACAATATTCTAATTTTATGAGATTGTGAATTTGGGGTTTTCATGAGGTGTAAGCCATAATCATAAAAATTATGACAAATCAAGGCTTGAACTATCTCACTTTGCATGTAATGAGTCTATCTCATATATTAGTTTCACCTTTTAAGTTGCAGGGGTATATATACATACCCCTGTTTGCATTCTTTTTTTGTGTTGGAAGCACCAAGGAGCTTCCTAGTTGAAAGGATTAAGTGATGCCTGGATGAAGGTTCCTTTCATGACCCTATTAACATGCCCACCAAAGTGGTACCTATCTATCTACTTGTAATTCCATGCATTCAAACTGCTAGGCCAGCAGGAGCTGGAGCAATTGATGGGATCTCACCCTACCATGCATGAGTACTCGTGTCCCCTCATGAGCCATCACGCTGCTATACACCCCTGTTAAAATGCCAGGTTCTAAAGATATATATAAAAAATCAGACTAAGATAAATCACTTCTGAATTTTTTCCACCTTTCATATAATATATAAACTGTACAATTTAGTTTATTTTTTTTTTCACTTGAACTGAAACTGAAACCTTTTGGGGAGGAGAAATAAAAATAATCACGTATAACAATGTACAAATGTGCACACTGTTAAACTAATATTTTGTTGAAGCACCTTTTGATTTTATGGCAGGATTCAGTTTTTTGCGGTAGGAACCTATCAGCATGGCACATCTTATCTTGGCAATTTATGCCCACTCTTCCTTGCCAAAGCAGTCCAAATATTTCATATGGCAAAGGCATCCTATTGAAAGAACATCTCCTGGGCATTGCCCTCTTCAGGTCAGCCCACAGATTTTTAATTTGATTCTGATCTAGAGTCTATCTTGGCCATTTCAAAACATTCTTCTTCTTCTGGTGAATCTATTCTTTTGCTGATTTGGAGGTATGCCTTGGGGTGTAGTATATATTGAAAGGTGAAAAACCTCTTCATCTTCAGCATTTTAGCACAAGTCTGAAGTATTTGTGCCAAAATTGACTGATATTTGGAACTGTTCATAATTCTCTCCACCTCACTTATAAGACACAATCAGTACTTGCCAGAAATTCCTGGAGCTCCTATAATGTTTTGTAAGCCTCTTTGCAGACTCTTGGACCAGTTTTCTTCTGTTTTTTTCATTAATTTTGGAGGGACATCTAACTCTTGGTAATGGCACTGTTATGCCATATTTTCTCCACCTGTTGGTGACTGCCTTCACTGTGTTCTACGATACATCCAATACATTAGAAATTATTTTGTACCCTTCTTCTGACTGATACCTTCCTACAATGAGATCTCTTTGATGTTTTTTATGCTCTTTGTAGATCATAGCTTTTCCTGTAAGAGGCAACTGAGTTAGTGTCAGAAAAATCCTACTAGAACAGCTGGACTTTATACAAACTAGATTAGAGACATTTGAATTGATGCAGGTATGTACTGACTACTAGTTTCCATCAGTTTGAATGTGATTGGTTAATTTGAACACAGCCATAACCCCACTTACAGTAAGGTGTGCACACTTATTAAACCAATTTATAGTATATCTTTATTGTATATGTTTATTGGTATTTTTCATCGTTAAAGATTTCAGTTATTTTTTCAATTCAATTGTACTGCTTTCAGACTTAATGTCAATATCCCTAGAGAATATTGTTTGCTAGAGTTTACTGACAGATGTTGCAGCTACAGATATGGTGGTTTCTGCACTCTAATTACAGACTTACCTCCCACCATGCTTGACTGTGAAACTGTTTCCTTCCTTCTTTCTTTATTGTTTTTTCCCTGGATTTGGATAAATACAAAGATTGCAAAGCATGTGCCACAACATGGACTGCATTGTAAATATTGTAACTCTGTCCACTTATGTCCATTTCAAACACAGATGTGGGAAGAGTCTCAAGCCTCTCCTGTCCAGTACATTTCTTCTCAAAGTCCTCCATGTTTGAGTTTGCAAAGAAACAATCAAATGCCTGTTCCCAAAAATCTTTCCGAAAATGATCATGTTGGTTGTTGTTTGGGCTTAAGTTCTGAAGAAATTCCTGGAATTCTGGTACTTTCTTTGTGTGAACTGCAAAGGATAAAGCACCATGTAGGAAATTGATATTGCATGATTTATGAACAGACATTGAAGTGTAATCTGTCTGAGCAGTTATAAGCCAAATCTTATTCTTCCTTGGTATATCCTCCACTTCTGAAAACTGGAGGAAAGTTCTCAGAACTGATAAGGACTGAATTTCAGCATATAAGATTATCACATTGGCTGTGCTGTTCATGAGAACATGGTATATACAGGTGAAACTCGAAAAATTAGAATATCGTGCAAAAGTTTATTTATTTCAGTAATGCAACTTAAAAGGTGAAACTAATATATGAGATAGACTCATTACATGCAAAGTGAGATAGTTCAAGCCTTGATTTGTCATAATTTTGATGATTATGGCTAACAGCTCATGAAAACCCCAAATTCACAATCTCAGAAAATTAGAATATTACATGAAATCAATAAAACAAGGATTGTACATAGAACAATATCGGACCTCTGAAAAGTATAAGCATGCATATGTACTCAGTACTTGGTTTGGGCCCCTTTTGCATCAATTACTGCCTCAATGCGGCGTGGCATGGATGCTATCAGACTGTGGCACTGCTGAGGTGTTATGGAAGACCAGGATGCTTCAATAGCGGCCTTCAGCTCTTCTGCATTGTTCGGTCTCATGTCTCTCATCTTTCTCCTGGCAATGCCCCATAGATTCTCTATGGGGTTCAGGTCAGGCGAGTTTGCTGGCCAATCAAGCACAGTAATCCCATGGTCATTGAACCAGGTTTTGGTACTTTTGGCAGTGTGGGCAGGTGCCAAGTCCTGCTGGAAAATGAAGTCAGCATCCCCATAAAGCTCGTCTGCGGAAGGAAGCATGAAGTGCTCCAAAATCTCCTGGTAGACAGCTGCGTTGACCCTGGACTTAATGAAGCACAGTGGACCAACACCAGCAGATGACATGGCTCCCCAAATCAACACAGACTGTGGAAACTTCACACTGGACTTCAAGCAACTTGCAGTGTGCGCCTCTCCATTCTTCCTCCAGACTCTGGGTCCTTGGTTTCCAAATGAGATGCAAAAGTTGCTCTCATCAGAAAAGATGACTTTTTTTCTTTAGCCCAGGTAAGACGCTTCTGACGTTGTTTGTTGTTCAGGAGCGGCTTGACAAGAGGAATACGACATTTGAAGCCCATGTCCAGGATCTGTCTCTGTGTGGTGGCTCTTGATGCACTGACTCCAGCCTCTGTCCACTCCTTGTGAAAGTCCCCAACACTTTTGAATGGCCTTTTCCTGGCAATCCTCTCCATCCCTGCTGCTTGTGCACCTTTTTCTCCCACACTTTTCCCTTCCACATAACTTTCTATTAATGTGCTTTGATACAGCACTTTGGGAACATCCAACTTCTTTTGCAATTACCTTTTGAGGCTTTCCCTCCTTATGGAGGGTGTCAATGATGGTTTTCTGCACAACTGTCAGATCAGCAGTCTTTCCCATGATTGTGATTCCAACTGAACCAGACTGAGAGACCATTTAAAGGCTCAGGAACCCTTTGCAGGTGTTATGGCTTAATTAGCTGATTAGAGTGGGACACTTTGAGCCTAGAATATGGAACCTTTTGACAATATTCTAATTTTCTGAGATTGTGAATTTGGGGTTTTCATGAGCTGTAAGCCATAATCATCAAAAGTATGACAAATCAAGGCTTGAACTATCTTGCTTTGCATGTAATGAGCCTATCTCATATATTAGTTTTACCTTTTAAGTTGCATTACTGAAATAAATGAACTTTTGCACGATATTCTAATTTTTCGAGTTTCACCTGTATGTAATCCTTCCTCCATAGTATCAGTAAAGTCACTGTAAAAAGCTACATTTGGTAACTCTACTATAAATTCAACACAGATGCCATTCTCAGAAAATGTGGGAATCATCTCCTGGACAAATTTCTCTCCTTTCTCATCTTTTACAACAAGAATTCCAATCCAGATCCATCTAAAACACAGCAGTAGCTGCAAGAGGCCTTTACGTTGGTGGGATTCATCTGGAAACATTTGTTGGAAGAAAATTGATTGAGTCTCTTTATCCATGACTGGAGTAGAGCCATAGGTCAACTATAGAAAGATAAACATATGCAATTCAAGGTCTATGTGAGCCTCTGAAAATGTTAATATTCATTTCAATCTTTGACTGCCCTTCAGTTTATATAGTGAAATACTAGTTATGTTTATTCTGAAATATCAACCAAGATGCCACTCCTAAGGTATCAGTAAATAGTCTCATTGTGAATATTTCAGATTTGAACCTTAGTTCAATGTTTAGAATTGGAGAATAGTTTGCTATACCAAATATATCCACTATCTGTTCAGTTACAATTATTCATGTTGCTATGGTGATCCTACCAAGCAAAAAAAAAATAAAAAAAATAACTGGGAATCTGAAAGTTCTCTCCTTTTTGCAAACAAAAGCATACAGATGTCTGGGGAGGTAAGGCAGAATGATAATGTATGTCTTCAGTACATCTTACCTGAGGAACTTTGTAGATGCACAATACAGTTGCCATGTGAAGAGCGATGTCAGGTGTACCAATGACTGCAGCCAAAGTTTTTGGGACCCCACACTTGTAGTTAGGGATGAATTTTCCCTGAGTGAAAGGCAGCAACATTGAGGCAAAGTAAGTCCAGCCTGGACTAAAATGGCTGTTAAAAACGTGGAAGCCCAGCGTGACATTAGGTAGAATCTGGGGATTTTCATTGATTTGTTTTACAGTAAACACTAAGGCCAGGATATGCTGGTAATTCTGAAAAAATATTCTGTAAAACCAAAAGAATCAAAATGAAATATGCAGCAAAAGTTGTTTGCTTCTTATTATGACACTTGTAATCTTTCAGTGAAACACATTTTATGGAATGTGTTTCAATACAGTATTATTATTATTCATTTAAGATCCTGGAAAATGCAAAGCAAAATACTAGCACATATATATCCTCCCAGGAACTGGAGTTATTTTTAATACAAAACAAATACTGCCTTAAAATTGGAAGCGTTATTTCTTAATGTATGGAAAAGTCCCTGTATCCAAGCTCCATTTTTCAATATAGATGAAATTGCTAAATTTATGTACCAAAAAATCAAATTAGAAGATTTACAATAGAAAATATGTGTCCTGCCCCTCCCCCCAAAAAACCATAGTGGTAGTTATATCTGACCATGGTGGCACAGTGATTGGAAGGCAGTTTTGCAGGCTAACTCTGCCCACTGTCAGGAATTTGATTCTGACCAGCACAAGGTTGACTCATTCTTCCATCCTTCCACCGTCAATTAAATGAGGACCTAAATTGATTTATATTTGATATATAGATGGTTCTTTTTATATAAAAGTAGATTTGGATCTTTTTCAACTTTACATAGAAACTAAAGTAAAATATAACTTCATAAATCTAGCATTTTGTTTAAGATGCTTCTTTTTGATTTTTGTCATTAAAGGAAAAAATTTGAAGCATCATGTGATTTAACAGCAATGTCCAGAACTTGACAATGAAACGATGTTGTACGTACATAAGTCCATCATGAAACCCCTGAGAAGGATGTTGACTGAAATCAATGGGTTTAGAAAATGTAAAGAATACAGAAATAATGCCAGCGATATTAATCTCTCCAAGCTGATGATGTGTGTGATGAATAAGAGGAAGCTCATCAAAATCACACTGAAGGCTAGGATCCTTGCACACTATTTGAGGCAGTACTATTAGGAGTAACTGCACGAATGCTAACATCTTCCATGAGTGTCTTTTTTTTATGTACAAATGCCTATGTCTGCAACAAGATCTTTGAAGTAGATCAGACTGACCTGTCTTCTTGAGATGTTTTTCAAAGAGAAATAGACAGTGTAACATACTATCAAATCAACTCACAAAGCTTTGGGGCTTCCATCCATGAGATGGAATATCATAAGAACAATAAATAACATCCTTCAAGGTCAGCCCCTCCTTTTCCCATGAAGACCCATAGGATTTGGAAGAGACAAACAAGCTAAATCCATTACGATAGAGACACTGTCACCTATGTAAACATCTTCAAAACATCTGAAGCCCTCTTGAGGCAAGAAGGAATGAGCCACAAGAAAAATATAATATCTTGAGATCTATAAACCAAAACAGAGATATAGTTATAGTTATGTCCATATGTATAGACATTGATTGTAGCTACTGTAGATCTATTCTGTCCTGTCATGTCCTGTTCCATTCTGGTCCACTCCAGTCCACTCAACTCTCGACTTCTCTTTTTTTGTTAAATTTATATTTACTGGGTAGTTCAGGTTGCCCTGATAAAAAACATTTCTCGACTCCATTCCATTCTTCCACTACACTAAACCACACTACTCTCCATTCTCTACCCTCCATTGCATTCCGTTGCAATTATTTTCATGTATTTCTCCAGAAATTGCGATGTGTATTGCAATACTTGATTGTCATGTGATTGAATTCTACTATTGGCATATAATCCAGTAGAATACTAATTTACAAAGATTGCATTGGGAAAAAGTCAAATAATAGTGTGCTAAGCATACCAGAATGAAGATTGGTTTACTGGCTGCATAACAGAGGGGAAAAAATCAACTTTGATTCAAAACCATTAGTCAAGGGCTCAAACCATTAGTCTTATACAGGAAGTGCTCAACATATGACTGCAATTGAGTGCAGACTCTTGGTCATAAGTCATGATGCTCATGGTAAAGGTCACTGGAGGTTTCCAGCAAAAATAACAACCCATAAATGATGATTGCATTACTGTAAGATGCTGCAAGCACCTATAAATGTGGGTCAATTGTTGAGCATTCAAAATGTGATCATGTGACTGTGGGATGGGTGAGTTGACCATCAGGAGTTAAGTAGCTCTGAAGATGTCTATAATATCTTTGAACTGACACTAAGGAACTGTAATTTGAGAACTAGTTGCAAATGGCAGTGGTTAATGAAGGAAGTAGGTAGTTTTTGCCACAATCTCTCAGTCCAGTACCACTTTCAGATTTATGAAAATCTGAAAATCTTACTGATTTGATACATTTATAAAAAATAAAAAACTTGAAAAACAGATTTACGAAAACAGCACAGAGAGCACCTAGAGGAGGTTTAATGTACTTTGCAGAGAGTTGGTACATTTGGATGTCTGATGGAATTTGAATTTACTAGAATTATTTTTGTCCCAGAGATTTCATTGGTCTTTGCTACTAAAGAGAAAACCTCATTGCCAGCTGGAAAATCCTTTAAATTTACCCCATGCTTTAACAGAATAATAAAACAATACAGTTGTTGGGGGGGGGCTTCAAGGTTTTCTACCTATCAAAAAGGAAAGCCAATAGCATTCCTTCGGCATTTTCTAGTCCAACTTCCTGCTCAAGAAGGAAACCCAATAGCATTTTGTAGGTGACCACTACACAGGATGTGCACCAGAGAATTCCTTCTGTCCAATTGCTTCAGAAACAATCCATAGACCTTCTGTCAGGGTTCCGACGGATGCCCTAATTAAATCATGAGTCTTGAGCCAAGCTTCAAAAGAAATCCAGTTATTTATTAGGAGCTTCATGTCAGCACATTCCCAAGTAAAGCCAGCTCTGACCCTATGTAATTTACGCTCCAATTATGACCCTGTTTCCCCCCTCCCCCACCCCCCCAGGGTGTGATATCAATCACATTCGCCAATGGAGCAATTTTGCGGGTTGTAGAGGTCACTCCCGCTTGGCATCTGCAGGTAACCCTGGGATACAGCCTTGGGAGAGATAAGCGTGGAATGTGCATCTGTCTTTGGCTGCTGTGCCATTTTGCAGGTTTCCCATCCCCCCTGGCCTATAGCAACAGCAGGCCAGTGATGATTTGCGAGTTGACACCTTCCCTATTTAAACAAAAGCCTTATTTGTATTTAATCCCATTTCTTTTTCTATATGAACATTCTTGTGTTCATATGAATTAAGACACAGACAAATTTATAATTCACATTTAACCTATATATGTAGTCAGAGCTTACCATCACATACTGAATTTATTTCAATAAATCAATTTGTACTATTATTTATTTATTTATTTAAATATATGTATGTTAAGGTACCCATGTATAATTGACTTCAGAAGGAAAAACAGTTCTGCCCTATCCAAATATAAGGGACAGGGTAAATATTGCAACATAGCAAGTCAAATATAGCTGCACATTGTTCTCTATCTTAATTGTGCAAGTCTCCAAAATCTACATATAAAGGATATGAAGCAAATGGAAAGAGTTGTCAAAATTTCCTTTTCATGAGCTGATGTTTATTGTTCAGTTCAGGTCTCATCACAATGATAAAACACTTGGGGGAAAAGATACACACCAATAAGCCAGCACTGGAGGAGATCATGGAGAAGATCTCCACAGCCAGCATATACTTTCCCTTTGTGCTTAGATAGGTTGGAATAAAGCACAGCCAAACACTGCAGAAGACCAACATGCTAAAAGTGATGAATTTGGCTTCATTGAAACATTTGGTGTTGTTTCCTAGTCTAATCTTTATTACCAAAACTGCCTCTCTGGCAGTATGCCTAGACTTACTGTCACTTCCTGTTCTGGAGGCTATTTTTTTGCTTGACTTTCTTAAAGGGGAAGGGTTGTTTTAAGCTTTTTACACCGCTGTTGGGAGGAAATACTCCCCTGTTGGAGTTCTTTCAGCCAGGGTGCAATCATCAGCACTTTGAAGAAATAATTGAATCCTTTTCTGCATATGGACTACTCAGAGGGCTGAAAAAGTTATTTTTGACTGGTCCTTGCACTTTTGACCAGTCCTCAAACTTACGACTCTCTATTTAACTACTTAACAACTGGTTCTACCAAAGTAGAATCCCACCACTGGGTCTACCCATTTATTTTTGCAGGCACCGGTCTACTCATTTGTTTTCTTTTAACTCTGATCAACTGTAGGGCAGCCCTTTAACTATTTAACAACCGGTTCTACTGAAGTAGAATCCCACCACTGGGTCTACCCATTTATTTTTGCAGGCACTGGTTTACTCATTTGTTTTCTTTTAACACTGATCAGCTGTAGGGCGGCTCTTTGAAGCCCCGCGGCAAGAGTTTAAACAGTTTTTTTCCCTCTAGCCATCAGCTGGGACTCAGGAGACAGCAATAGATTGGGGGTGGGGCCAAATAAAAGGTAAGAATAACCGGGAGGTGGGGGAGGGCAGGGGGCAGAACCGGTTCGGTGACATCATATCGTCACTGCTACCGGCTCGGCCGAACCGGGCTAAACCGGGAGGAACCCACCACTGGGGTAGATATAAAATATGACATTACTGAAATAAAATTAATATAGAATTTCAATAAATAAACCCAGTGGAAAAAAAATAAAACTAGGTAGTTTAATTTCTAAAGCTACTTAATCCATATGACTTCGGATAAATATATAAGAAATGCTAAGATGTATGAAGGCTATAAAATTTAATACTATTCTTACTTAAAAAGAGTATTATACTTGCAGTAGCCATGCTAAAGTATGATTTGAATTATTGCAGCTACAATCCGACAAACTAGAAGATAATAAAAATACTTTAAAAACAATCCAACAAACCTCAATATAATAAAAAATATTTAAAATATGTAATTGAAAATATATATACACATTCACACATTCAAGTATACTTTTTAGTTACATTATATTTTTATCTTGTTATTGATTCATATATTAGAATAAAGGTAAAGGTTAAAGGTAAAGGTTCCCTCTCGCACATATGTGCTAGTCGTTCCTGACACTAAGGGGCGGTGCTCATCTCTGTTTCAAAGCCAAAGAGCCAGCCCTGTCAGAAGACGTCTCCATGGTCATGTGGCCAGCATGACTAAATGCTGTTACCTTCCCACCAAAGGTGGTCCCTATTTTTCTACTTGCATTTTTTACATGCTTTCGAGCTGCTAGGTTGGCAGAAGCTGGGACAAATAACAGGAGCTCATCCCCTTACGTGGAACTAGGGTTTCGAACTGCTGAACTGCCAACCTTTCGATCGACAAGCTCAGTGTCTTAGCCACTGAGCCACCGTGTCCCTTATATTAGAATATATTATCTTATACTCAAAAGGAAAAAATAAAAGTGTCTCTGAGGATTTTACTCTGCTAGTTATTGCCAGGGGTGGTGCTCATCTCCATTTCAAGGGCCATTGAGCCATCATTGTTCTACGACAATTTACGCCAACCTATGGCTAGCATGATATCATGGAGCAATGTTACCTTCTCGCCGAAGGGATACCTATTTATCTATTTACAATTGATCCCTTCAAATTGCTAGGGCAGTTTGGTGGGAGCTAGGACGAGAACAGGACCTCACCCCATTGTTCAATGGGCTGTCGGCTTTCCAGTCGATAAGCCCAGCTTCTTAACTGCTGAGCCATCGTGTCCCCCTTTATATTCAAAAGTGAGAGAAAAATGATCACAAGACATATCAATTTATGGTAGCCTGGATGGGGTTCAGGATCATTTCACTTAAAGGAATCATATGTGTTCAGTCATCACTTACCTAAGGAACGGGCCTACAATATGTGAGATGCCCATTCCTGGCCATTGAGCAAAAAACTAAGGAAATCGGCCTTTCCCCACCCCCCACTAATGAGTTGTGAATAGGAAAATATCTATATCTTTATATTTTTTAGGAAACTGTATTCTACCTAAGAAATCATGTCTGAGGAGAAGAGGTTAGGAATGTGAATTGAGGACCAAAGGCAATGCCCTTTCTTTTACTGGATGTGTTCAAAGAGAAGTAGAGTCAACATTGTCTGAGATGCTGAACTTTGTAATCCTGCACTAAGCACAGGCTGGATTCGTTGGTTTAAATGTACATTTTTCAAGCTATGATTCTTCCATCCCACGGAAGTACATACTGTATGTCTCACAAAAACTAGGGTCAAAATAACATCCTTTCTTGGTCCTCTTTATTCAGCCCCTGAAAAGCAACTTGGTTTGAGTACAGGCAGTCTTCTATTTACAACAATTCATTTAGTGACCATTTGAAGTTACAACGGCACTGAAAAAAGTGACTATTAACCATTTTTCACACTTACCACCGTTGCAGCATCCCCATGGTCACGTGATCGAAATTCAGATGCTTGGCAACTGACTCATATTTATGATGGTTGCAGTGTCCCAGGGGCATGTGGTCACTTTTTGTGACTTTTTGACAAGAAAAGTTAATGAGGAAGTCAGAATCGCTTAACAACCATGTTACATGTTAACAATTACTACCAACCTGCCTTCCATTGAGGACCTGTATACTTCACGAATCAAAAAGAGGGCTGTGAAAATATTTACAGAGCCCTTGCATTCTGGACATAAATTGTTTCAATTTCTACCCTCAAAACGAAGCTATAGGGCACTGCATACCAAGACAGCTAGATACAGGAACAATTTTTTTCCCAAATGCCATAATTCTGCTAAACAAATAATTCCTTCAACACTGTCAAACTATTCACATTAGACTGCATTACTATTGCTATTGGTCTTCTCATTGTTCCTGTTGCCCATCTCCTCCCACTTGTGACTACATGACTGTAACTTTGTTGCTTGTATCCTTGCGATTTATATTAATATTGATGGTTCCCTAGTATGATTTGATTGCTTATTGTACTGTATGACACTGGGTTTTGTGCCTTATGATTCTTGAAGAGTGTATCTTGTCTTTTTATGTACACTGAGAGCATATGCACCAAAGACAAATTTCTTGTATGTCCAATCACACTTGGCCAATAAAGAATTCTATTCTATTCTATTCTATTCTATTCTATTCTATTCTATTCTATTCTATTCTATTCTATTCTATTCTATTCTATATCTTAACAACTGCACTGAATCACTTAACAACTGCGGCAAGAATGATTGTAAAATGAAGCATAACTCACAACTGTCTTGCTTAGCAACAGAAATTTTGGGCTCAATAGTGGTCATAATGGGGGACTACCTGTACTATGGGTGAGATATAAGGATAAAAAATGAAAGAACATGAAGATAGCCACTCCACAGAGAATACTGTAGATATAGATAGGAGAGTGCTCATTCTGGCATGAAATTGTGTATAACTGTAAGATAATAGAGAAAGCAACTTGGAAGAATCACCATGTATAATTCTTGGTTTGGGGCTTGCCAGGCAGACAATTTCATGGACAGAAGTATAGTCTAGGAGATGCAGTTGAAATTTTGTTAAATTCCATTTAAAATTTTAGTACAAGCAAATAAATATTTCAATTGGTTAATCTTTTTGTAAACCCTTACTTTTTCACCTAATGGCCACAGCCCAGAAGAATATTATTCATTAGAGCTTATAGAGAAATATTGGAACTACAGATATAGTGGTTTCTACATTACTCTACTTACAGACTTACCTGCCACAACACTTGATTGTGAAGATGTTTCCTTCCTTCTTTCACTATTGTTGTTTCCCTGGATTTGGACATATATAGAGATTGTAAAGCATGTGCCACAGCATAGACCGCATTGTAAATATTGTAACTCTGTCCACTCATGTATGTTTCAAACACAGATGTGGGAAGGGTCTCAAGCCTCTCCAGTCCAGTACATTTCTTCTCAAAGTTCTCCATTTTTGAGTTTGCAAAGAAACAATCAAATGCCTGTTCCCAAAAATCTTTCCGAAAATGATCATGTTGGTTGTTGTTTGGACTTAAGTTCTGAAGAAATTCCTGGAATTTTGGGACTGTCTTTGTGTGAACTGCAAAGGATAAAGCACCATGTAGGAAATGGATATTCCAAGATTTATGAATGGCAACTGAGGTGTAATCTGTCTGAGCGGTTATAAGCCAAATTTTTTTCTTCCTTGGTATATCCTCCACTTCTGAAAACTGGAGGAAAGTTCTCAGACCTGCTAAGGACTGAGTTTCACTATATAAGATTATCACATTGGCTGTGCTGTTCATGAGAACATGATACATATGTAGTCCTTCATCTATGGTATCAGTAAAATCACTGTAAAATGCTACATTTGGGAACTCTGCTATGAATTCAATGCAAATGCCATGCTTGGAAAATGTGGGGAGCACCTCCTGGACAAATTTCTCTCCTTTCTCATCCTTCATTACAAGAATTCCAATCCAGATCCATCTAAAGTATAGCAATAGCTGGAGGAGGCCCTTATGTTGGTGGGATTCATCGGGAAACATTTGTTGGAAGAAAATTGCTTGAATCTCTTTATCCATGACTGGAGAAGAGCCATAGGTCAACTACAGAAAGATAAACATGCAATTGCAAAGGTCTATGTGAGCCTCTGAAGCTATGTACATTCGAGTCTTTCGGTGCCCTTGTTCTTACCAAGCAAAACATTGTGCAACTAAATTGTATTTATTTAGGAATATCAACCAAGATGTCACAAAGATATTTTTCTGGGAATAAATCTCATTATGAATAATTCAAATTTGAAACTTAATTCTGTGTTTGAAATTGGGGTTTGTTGTTCTGTGCCAAACATCGCCATTATCTGTTCAGAGTACAATTATTCATGCTGCTATGCTGATCCTAGCAAGTGTGGGAAGCCACACACACACACACACACACACACACAAACACACACACACACACACACTCCAGAAGAATGAAATATTTTGGGAAATATTAAAAAAAAAAGGCAGGAGAAATGGGGAAAAATCTTTTTTTTCCCTCCAATTTTTATTTATAAGTACAAACTAAACAGAACAATGAAACGTACAAAACATAAAAACATATAAACATCCATTTCAATACATGTCCAGTTTGTCGCAACTATAATATACATTTTTCTTTGTATTTTGACTCTTCCTTATTTGGTCATTCCCTTTTGTCTATCTAATATTGATCTTTGTTGACCTATGTCTGTCCTTTGTTTCCATCATATTATATTTGGTCATTTTATTTACTTCCTATTGCTTCATCTCTTTCCTATCTTTCAACCAACTATACCACTTTTCCCATACTAAGTAAAAGTCATGTTCTTCCCTATTTTGTAATTCCTTTGTGAGTCTATCTAATTCCGCACATTCCATAATTTTTTTTTTATTGCAAAAGTTTTACAATTACATTTTCACCCCATTTCCCCCCCCCTCAACCCACCCAAATCTCCCAACCTCATCCTCCCTAACCCTCCCTAACCCTCCCCTCCCCCCGGACTTCCATACAATATACTCAGATCAAGAGAAAAACCCCCCTTTGTATAAAACTTGAACCCCTCCCTCCCCCTTATAATTTTTCATCTTCATTACATTAAAATATTTCTATCTTAATATAACATTTTCATATAAAAACTATTTGATACTTCCTGGTTTGATATTTGTTCTGAACATAATCTATCCACTTTTTCCATTCCCATTCATAAGTCTCTTGTGAACAATCTTTTAAATATGCCGAAATCTTCGCCATCTCTGCAAAACTGGCCATCTTCAAAGTCCATTCCTCGATCGTGGGCAAAGCTTCATTTTTCCAGTATTTACCTATCAATAATCTCGCAGCTGTTATCATATACAATATCAACTTTGTTTCACCCGAAGTAAAACCCTTAACTATACCCAATAAAAACAGTTGTGGAGAAAATTGAACTTTTTTCTTCAAAACATTCTGCATAACCCACCAAATTTTAATCCAAAAAGCCTTAACTTTCTTACAAGTCCACCAAACATGATAATATGTAGCATCTAAACAATCACATCTCCAACATTTTGGCTGAACATTAGGGTACATACACGACAATTTTTTGGGGTCTAAATGCCATCTATAAAACATTTTATAGAAATTTTCCCTTAAATTCTGCGACTGGGTAAATTTAACATTCTGAACCCAAATGTTTTCCCATGTTTCCAACATCACTGGTTCTTCAAAATTTTGTGCCCACTTAATCATACAATCTTTAACCAATTCAGTTTCTGAATCCCTTTCTAACAAAACATTATAAAGCCTTTTAATATGCATTGGACCTTTCTCTTTTATATGTCTAACCAGTTCTTCCTCATGCAACATAATACCAGTTTTTTGGTCCTCTTTCCATCTCAGTTGAAGTTGATTATATTGTAACCAAATTAAGTTAATCCCTTCGTCCAACAGTGTCTCTAATGTCTTCAACTGCCATCTGCCTGCATCTGTAAAAAGAACCTCTTTATATAAAAACCCCCCGAGTGACATTATATTTGTATTCCACATAATATGACCAAGATCCAGCCATAGTAATCCCATTTAAATCGGTGCTTCTTCCAAACCCTCATCAAAGAGTCTCTAAGTATATGGCTTTTAAATACTTTATCCACTTTGTTCTCATAGAATAAGTAGGGATGCCATCCGAATTCAAGATCAAAACTTTCTATGTTCAATATTCCAGTCTTTTTCCTTCCAAACCAGTCGCTTGCTTGAGTCAAAGCTGCTGCTTCATAATATAATTGTAGGTTTGGAAGTTTAAGACCTCCCCTTTCTGGAACATCTTGCATAATTTTCAGTTTCACTCTCGGTTTTTTCTCGTTCCAGACAAATCTATTCACTCCACTTTGCCACACTTTCAATTGTTTATCACTTTTAAGCACCGGAATCATTTGAAACAAGAAAAGAAATCTTGGCAAAATGTTCATCTTAACTGCTGCTATTCTTCCAAGTAAAGACAGCTGCAGTTTTTTCCAAATCTCCATATCTTTCTGAACCTCTCGCCACAACACCTCATAATTATTTTGAAACAGTTTCATATTTGATTCTGCAACCTGAACATCTAGATATTTTACCTTTGGTACAATCTCAAAACCTGCCCTCCTTTCAAGCTCGTATTTACGATCTTGTGTCATATTTTTAACTATCATCTTAGTTTTTTTCTGGTTCAATCTAAAACCTGAAACTTTACCATAGTCTTCTATAATGTCTTTCATCTGGATTATTGATTCCATCGGCTGTGTTAGGGTAACAACCAGATCATCTGCAAATGCCTTTATTCTGTAGTCCTCTTGCCTTATCATTATACCTTTCAAGATATTAGAGTCCTGAATTGTGTTTAGCAAGACTTCTAATGTTAAAATAAATAACAATAGGGATAACGGACATCCCTGTCTTGTTCCTTTTTCAATTTTAAACTCTGTTGTCAAGCTTCCATTGATGATAATCTGTGCCTTTTGCTCTTGGTAAATTGCTGAAACCGCCTGTATAAGTTCATCCCCAAAGTCCATCTTTTTTAAAGTCTTTAATAGAAAATTCCAATCCACTCTATCAAAGGCCTTTTCCGCATCCAAAAAGACCAGCACTGCAGGTACCTGTTTATTCCTCTCAAGATATTCCAATAAGTCTATTACTTGCCTTACATTATCTTTCATGTATCTACCCTCGATAAATCCCGCTTGATCATCATGAATCACCTTTTGAATTACTGGCATCAACCTGTTGGCTAGTACTTTTGCATAAATTTTATAATCAGTATTCAGAAGAGATATTGGTCGATAATTCTCCGGTTTTTTAGGACCTACTTGCTCTTTTGGTATCAAGGAAATATAAGCTGTTGTCCATGATGGGGGTATTTTACCCCCTTGTTGAATATTACAAAATAGATCTCTGAGTTGTTGCACCATTTCTGCTTGCAAAGTTTTATAATACACTGCAGTCAAACATCCGTTCCAGGAGCTTTAGCTGTTTTTAATTGTTTAATTGCTACTATTATCTCCTCCTCTGTTATAGGATAATTCATTCTTTCCTTTTGTTGATTAGTAATTTTTGTAACTCTTTTATTATCTAAATATTTTTCTATAAATCCATTCTGCATATCATCTTTAGCATATAGTTTAGTATAATAGTCCACAAAAGCTTCTTTAATTAATTTTTGTTGAAAGATTTCTTTCCCTCCAATATCAATACTATCAATAGTCCGTATACTCTGCTTCTTCCTTAATGTATAGGCCAACCATCTACCCGGTTTATTGGCGTTACAAAATGTATTATGCCTCGCATATTGTAGATTTGTTGCAACTTGTTCCGCCATAAGCATTTGAAATTGATCTTTCAGAAGTTTAATAACACCACGTGTTCTTTCATCTGTTGGGTTTTTAATAAGTAGCTGTTCTTTATTCTTTATTTCTGCTTCCAATTCAGATCTTTTCTTTTGTCAATTCAGTCTATGTTTAGAATTCATATAAATGAGTACCCCTCTCATATAAGCTTTGCTCGCATCCCACACAATTTCAACTGGGGTACCCTTATTCAAGTTCATTTCAAAAAATTCTTTCAACTGCTTCTTAAGTTCTGTTATATTTTTTTCATATCTAAACAAGTTTTCATTTAATCTCCATGATTGTCTCTCAATTTTACCCATCTCAATTTCTATCCATACTGGGCTATGGTCGGTCAAAGTTCTTGGAAAAATCTTTGTTCTTTTTGTCTTAACAAGTAGATCATCTGACAACAAAATAAAATCAATCCTAGAGAAGGATCTATGTCTATCGGAAAAAAAAGTATAATCCAATTCTTTTGGGTTGTGTATTCTCCAAATATCTTTTAATTCCAAATCTTCTTTCATATCAAAAAAAGTCTGTGGTAGTCTAATCCTAGATTTCGCCAAACTCTTTTTATCTAATTTAGAATCAATTACACCATTCCAATCTCCCATAATTAAAATAGATCTATAGTCCCATTGCAGTATTTTAGTGTGTAGCATTTTATAGAAATGATCCTGTTGTTGGTTGGGAGCATAAATTCCAATCAAAAGAATTTGGCCATTTACTGTAAGCAATTCAATTGCTGTAAACCTACCATCTTTATCTGCTTCTATAATTTTAGCTGTCAATCTTTTGTTTACATAAATAACCACACCATTCTTTTTTTGCAAAGTTGAAGCTATAAAATGTGTTCCTAATTTAGAATTTATCAAGTATTTTTGATCTTGAGTTCTAATATGAGTTTCTTGTAGACAAATTATATCATTATTAAATTGTCTCAAATATGCAAATAACTTCTTCCTTTTCTGTAATGAGTTCAACCCATTCACATTCCAAGATAAGCACTTAATTGTCATCTTTATCTTTTTGAAGCGACGAGCAGAATAGCCGAAGACCCTCCAAAATCTTCGGTTTTGCTCCCCCCATGGCTTCAGACTCTTGTGTAGTACTCTTAGCTCCCTTTTTGTATTGTCTTTCCTGTTGTTGCTTTTCTTTAAGTTGCTTAGATTTTGCACGAGTTATACGCTGGTCTTTGACTTCAACCATGCGAGCCGGGTCCAAAATTGGAGAAGATTCTATCAGGTACTCCTCCAAAAAACCTCCTACAGCACCCTGCATTTCCTCTGGCTCCACCTGCTTAGACTGTTCTTGCAACTCTTGCTGGAGTTGCTTCTTATCACTCTCCTTAATCTCCAACACTGTAGACGTACGTGGAGATGGTGTTCTTTCTTTAAGAATAGTAGAATAAAAATGCTCCGCTTTCTCCACAGTATTCAAGCGATGTCTTTCTCCATTATATTTCAAAATTATACCAGTTGGGGCATCCCACCGGAATGGTATCTCTTGTTTTTTCAGTTCATTTACTAGAAAGCCAAAATCTTTTCTAGCTTTCAACATTTTGGGTGGCAATTCTTTGTAAACTCCAATTTGAGCCCCCCCTACTTGCACAGAGGAGAGAAAAGATTTTTGCAGGATATCATTTCTTATTGCTCTGTCTGTAAAATATATCACCACATCTCTAGGCAATTGTCTTTGTCTGGCCACCCAAGAGTTCACTCTGTAAATTTTGTCTATTTTATAAAAAACCACATCAGGATTAATTTTTAATAACACTGCCAAAGCCTCAGCACAAATCTGTCTCAAATCCTGTCTGTCATCCTCTCTGATTCCTTGAAGCCTTATAGCGAATTCCATGGCCCTGAATTGCATCATTATAATTTCATTTTCAACTCTCTGCATTTTATCATCAACATCAGAAATTTTATAATCATTGTCCTTAATCTTAACATTGACTTCTGATTTAAATTCTTCCACTTTGGAGTCCACTTTAATAATAAATTCTGCAAGGCCAGACGCCACATCCATTATTTTTTTAGTCACCTTGCCATAATCCTGTTTCACCATATCTTTGATTTCATTAATTTCCTGCATAATTTCCTGTTGAGATTTTTGAAGTTTATCATCTATTTCCTGTTGAGATTTTTGAAATTTATCATCCAAAGCCTGAGAGATAAATTCTTTTAAATTTTCAAAATCAAAATCTTTTTTCTGAGTCTGTTGGGTAGAAGGAGGCTGTAATTTATGTTTGTGTGTGGGGGATCCCCCCCCCGCTGCCTTTCCTTCCTGCTTCTTTGAAGCCATCCTGCCACGTAGGTTAGCTTTTCTAAAAAGGGAAGTCCTTTTTCCTTTTCCACCTCCACAAAGACTTCTAAAAAAGTCCCCCAGGTTTAATCAAATAGAAGCTAGACTGAAACAGACTCAGATTTTAAAGAAAGAGTTTTTTCCTCTTCTCCTGTTCCTCTGTATTACAGGCAGAGTAACTTTGTAACAGATCAAAGTAGCTTCACAGAGTCACTTTCACTAGCTCGTTAACTCTGCTGCCGGGCGCCATTTTTTTTTTTTTTCAAATCAGTTTCACTCGAGTTAAAAAGTCACCAAAGCATTAATACTTGCGATTTCCAAGTTAGGGGGTTCAAATTGATATTTCCGCTGTTTGTTAAGGTTGGTTTCATTCAGTTAAAACGTTTGCAGCAGCCGGCTTGTTCTGCAGGAAGCAGAATCGTCCCACGCCGTCCGGAGTCTGGCAAGTTGAAAGGGAGCCGCGCCTGTTTCCTCCCCAGCAGCGATTCTCTGGGGGCTCACAGGGGCTCAACCAGTGCCTTGCCTTCTCTCCTCCTGCAATCCTTCGGATTTTGGAGTTTTCAAGCCGCTTCTCGATGTCGAAGCGGCTCTACAGACGGCGGGGCTGGCGGTCCTTAAGAAGAGACCGTCTTCGCCGGCGGTCAGCAAACCGGAAGTTCCATAATTTTATTGATTACTTTATCTGGTGTTGGTATATCACTACTCTTCCAATGTTGCGCATATATATTCAAGAAGGGTTGAGAGGTTTAGCTCAGAGAAGCACCTAGGATTTGCATTTCCCCTTTGCCTATAGAACCAGCCATGACCCCATAGGAATCTGATAACAGCCAATAGAATATTAAAGGACATGTTCTTGCACAGGAACAGGAAGCTCAAATACAAAGCCCAAATAAGGTATAAAACCCATTCATTCTCAACTCCATTTTGTCAGCTGTCCCTGAATCACATGTGGTTGGTGATTCTGCTTCATCAATAAAGGGAACCTTTCTTTCCAATCAGCCTCCAGCCTCCATTTTATTTGAAGTACCTTTCTTCCGGATTGGAACTTAACCAGATGGATTTTTCTGCCAACACAAGCAAAAAATAATAGCTAGGAATCTGAAAGGTCTATCCTTTTTAGAAAGAGAAAATACAAACATCTGGGAAGGTACAGCAAAATAATAAGGTATATCTTCAGCTCATCTTTACCTGAGGAAATTTGTAGATGCACAATATAGCTGCCATGTGAAGAGAGATGTCAGGTGCCCCAATGACAGCAGCCAAAGTTTTTGTGATCCCACACTTGTAGTTAGGGATGAATTTTCCCTGAGTGAAAGGCAGAAGCATTGAGGCAAAGTAAGTCAAGCTTGGACTAAAATTGCTATTAAAGATTTGGAAGCCCAGTGTGACATTGGGTAGAATCTGAGGATTTTCATTGATTTCTTTTAGAGTAAAAACTAAGGCCAGGATATGTTGGTAATTCTGAAAAACTACTCTGTAAAAAATAAATAAAGACAAAATGCATAAGAAAATGTTTGCTTCATTTTATGATACTTCCAACCGTTCAGTACGACACATTTGTGGAATGAGTTTTAGTGTTTTATCTTTGCTATTCAACTCAGAACCTGGAAAATGCAAAGCATTATACCTCTATAGGAACTGAAGTAATTTTAAAGATAAACATAGGCTGAAATTGGAAGCACTGTTTCTGAAAAGGTGAGAAATGTATCCAACCTAATGTTTAATGTTTTATATCAAGAAGGAAATTGCAGATATATCAAATAAAAAAAGTTATTATGGGAAATATTTCCCCCCATCTTATTGGTAGTTGCACCTTCATAAATTTAGGTATACATTCTCTCTACTTATAGATATTAAGATGTGATTTGTTATAAAAGGAGAATTGGCCCCTTTTTACTTTACGTAGAAACTAAGGTAAAATATATCCATTTAAAATACACCTAGATATTCTATTTACAATGTTTCTTACTGGAGGTATTGTCAGTAGAGAAAACATTTCAAGCATCCTGTGGTTTAACTGCAATGTCCAGAGCATGACAATAAATTGATTATGTACTTACATAACTCCATCTTGAAATCCCTGAAAAGGATGCTGACTGAAATCAATGGGATTAGAAGATGCAAAGAAGGCAGAAATAATGCCAGCAATATTAATATCTCCAAGCTGATGATATGTGTGGTGAATAGGAAGAGGCTCATCAAAATCACAGTGAGGACTTGGATCCTTGCACACCACTTCAGACAATACTATTAATAGTAACTCCATGAATGCTAAGATCTTCCATGAGTGTCTTCTTTCTGTGTACAAAGGCTTCTGTCTGCAAAAAGATCTTTGAAGTAGATCAAACTGACTTCTCTCCTTGAGATGTTTTTCAGACAAAACTAGCGAATGTAACATACTATCAAATCAACTCACAGACTTTGGGGCTCCCAGCAGTGGGTTGGAATGGGGACAATAAATAGCATCCTTCAAGGCTGGTTCCTACTTTTTCCATGGGGTCCCATAGGAAGGGACAAAATGTCAAATTCCATAATGATAATGAGACAGTCACACATGTGAATATCTTCAAAACATGCAAAGCCTCCAGAGGAGGGACTGATGAGTCACCAGAGAAAAATAAAAGCATTAGCTCCATAAAGCAAAATACCAATGTAAATATATGTGTATAGGCATTGATAGAGATACATTCTGCTCTGTTATATTGACGGCCGTGACCGGGAGGATTTTTCATCAGGTTCGCCTGATTCGCCAGTTGCATCCCTTTCTGGATCAGGACTCGTTACGCACGGTCACTCATGCCCTCGTCACCACCCGCCTGGACTATTGCAATGCTCTCTACATGGGGCTCCCCTTGAGGAGCACCCGGAGGCTCCAACTGGCGCAGAGTGCGGCTGCGCGGGTGGTAACGGGAGCGACATGGCGCTCCCATGTAACACCTCTCCTGCGCGAGCTGCACTGGCTCCCGGTGGTCTTCCGGGTGTGCTTCAAGGTTTTGGTTACCACCTTTAAAGCACTCCATGGCTTAGGACCTGGTTATCTACGGGACCGCCTACTACCACCAATAGCCTCCCACCGGCCAGTACGCTCTCATAGAGAGGGACTCCTCCGGGTGCCGTCAGCCAAACAGTGTCGACTGGCGGCCCCTAGGGGAAGAGCCTTCTCTGTGGGGGCACCTACCATCTGGAATGAGCTCCCCCCGGAGATACGGAGGATCCCGGATCTGCGCACCTTCCGGCGCGCTGTGAAGACCTTTTTATTCCATCAGGTGGGCTTGGCCTAATCTCTTCCCTTTTTTAAATATGTAATTTTTAATCTGTTTTTAAATTATTGGGGTGTTTTAATCTGTCTGGGCCAAAATGATTTAATTTGATTTTATCTGGTTTTTAAATTTTTTGTATCTATGTATTTTATTGTTTGGCTGTTCACCGCCCTGAGTCCTTCGGGAGTAGGGCGGTATACAAATCAAATAAACTAAACTAAACTAAACTAACTATATTCTGCTCTCTATTCTATTTTTACATTACACTACACTACACTAAAATATCTTTCTATCTATTCGCTACTCTCCATTCCATTCAATTCAATTCCAATTGAGGTAGTCCTCAAGATACGACCCTAATGAAACCTGCCCATTGCAGTCACATGTTGCAGCAGTCATTAGATGAAACATGTCACCTAATAACCCCATTCCTGCTCTCCCCAATAAAATGTAAACAAATGTGCGGGTTAAGTGGAGCGGGGGGGGGGGGGGGTTTGCCTATGTGTGTGGGGAGGCTGTTGGATGTCTATTACAGACCCAGACCTGCCTGCCCCGGCCCTCCTATGGCCTCCCTTACACCCAAGATGCCCCATACTTCCCACGTCTTGGGTATCAATAGGCCTTTTCCCAATCCCATTGTGTCCTCTCAGGCCTTATTAGGCCTGATTCTTATACCCCACCAGACTAAACATATCCTCCTATTTTGAAGAGATCTGAGGCCTTCCAGAGTTCTGGAATGACTTTTTTTTTCAGGGCTGTATGGTTCTGAAAGTAGCCACCCAAGATCAATGCCACACAGCCCATGGACTGTTGAGATGAAATACCAGAGTGTTTTAATCTGGTATAAACATCATCAATATAACATGTTCTATTTAAACTAGATGTCCCATAATGCAATGTTCCACTCCCCCCTCCCACCTGATATAAAAGTTACTCACCTTCTCTTTTCCTTCACTCTCGTCTGTGTTTCAGTGAAGTAATGTACTGAGATAGAATATTTAAGGATTGACTTATTAGTTTAGATATAAAATAAAACATATATATACTGATTCTAATCATATGGAGTTGTTTGGCTTGATCATTTTTAATATAACAATTTGGTAGCAAGAGGATGGTTAGCCAAACTTAACTCACAAAAAAAAAAAAAAAAAGATGTCAGAATCAGAAAAAAGAAGAATTAACATGAGAGCCTTCACCCACAAAATAGCGGCTCAAATGACTCCCGTAAAGACAATAACAGGAGCTGTTCCAGATGAAGAAAATATAAATACATCCACTGAAGAAATTGAGAAACAAGATGAAACACCTTTTAAAGGTAACAATATAGATTCTACTATAACTAAAATAATTAATATATCTAAAAGAAGTAAAAATTCAAAAGGGGAAATAAAATTGCTTTTAGAAGATTATATCAAAGCTAATGATGCTGACCCAACGAGCCCCTCAGGAGACAATTTGATGTTGTCGGAACATGATAACGAAGGTAAGGCGCCATTTTCAGAGCAACAGATTTTTCAAACTCAATCAATCAAAATGGCCGCCCAATGACCAATAACAATGAATGCATCTCAAACAACCCAAATGCACTACAGAAGTTTAATACAGACAACCGAACTCCAAAAAATCAAAGACAAATCTTACCTTCAGATACAGAAATTGCGAAGGCAATAGAGACTTTAGAAGCCGCATTTGGCAGCATTTTAAACCTCCCGATCTTTAAAAACACTGAAGCAGATTGCTATTCAGGTACCTCACTAACAACAGCTCAGAAGACAGAAGAAGCAGCCAGGTTTTTAAAGAAAACTCAGACAGAAACGTCTTCGAAAAGCAACATTGTAAACAACAACCCAGCTTCAACTGAGGTTCTCGGGATGAATACAATGTTTACTGAAGATAACTCTCAGTTTTATCGCATTTTTTCAACAAAACCTCAAGCAATGACTGCAACTACTTCAGGAGATCAAACCATTCATGGAAGCATACCTAACAATACTGTACCCATGATGTCATCCAATCTACAACATCAACAGGGCGATTATTATATGCAAGGATTCTACCCTGCTAAACAAAGTCAATCTTCAGGCAACAATCCTTTTCTACTGAATTTGAAAGGTGAGAATCCAAATGTTCAACAATCTTCTGAAATGCTACATCTGACAGCAACCACACAGAGAGCATCTTCAATCAGCGATCAACACAAGATAAATCATTGTTTACTTCAACAAAATTCGATCACCTGTCAAGAAAGACCAACAGAATTTTCAGATCTTACTACATGCATACCCATACCCTTCTGTCAATATTCTCATGTTCAGGGTCACCTTCAACAACAATTTGTGAATAACAGTGGTACACAACCTAACATTCTGCCAAACAGTTTCCCTAAATTATGCGCCACAGGTAATAATTTAATAGAATGGGCCCAACAATTTCAAATCGCTTTAATGAGAGAAAACGCACTTTTCCTCATATTGAGTCCACCCGAAAAACCGTGGTCATTAGAAGTGGATTGCGTCCAACATAAAGCATTCTGTTTATTGCTAAGCTCACTTGAACCAGCTATTTACTACATTATACCCAATGGTTCTACAATATTCGAAATATGGAAAAAAAACCTGTATTTTTTTCCACAGCAAAAACAGAAGTACTACCTCTAGAATTTCTAGAGAATTTCACTCTGCCAGATTAAAGCTAGCTATGAGCATGAGTGAACATTTGCTTAAATTAAATGCTATGAGATCTCAATTATTACGAAGGGGAGAAATTATATCTGAAGAGAGTTTTATTAGTATTATTATCAATTCCCTCAATTCATCCTGGGACAACTTTCTTAATCAGTTAGATAATCCAGAATACGGAAATTTATCTCTTGAAAGTCTATCTGGAAGATTAATAGCTGAGGATAACCTCAGAAGGGATAGAGCATTAATGCGTAGGGAAAACAGAAATACAAGGAAGGTGGATTTTGATGAGCAAGTAAATGTCCTACAAGGGTGCTATACATGTGGTTCAAAGGATCATTTTAAGAAAGATTGCCCAAGAAATTTTAGAGAAAGACCAATTAATGAATATGTCCGAACACCCAATATCAATGCCCATAGAAAGAGATCTAATTCCGGGCAGAGATATTATGACAGGACTCATAGTAATCAAAGAATAAGTATTAACTCAAGGGGCAAGAAATCACCTAGTCCAAGAAGGGGTAGAGTATCTGAAAGAGAAAAAGATAGGAACAATAGTGAATATGTAAACTGATTCAGGGATATTGATCCCATCCTTAACAGGGGTAAGAAAGGAAATTATTGGTTATTAGACTCTGGGGCTACATCACATACTTCATGTGTCAAAGAATTGTTTACCTCCTTCACCAAAATGTCATTCAACATTAAAGTAGCCAATCAAAAACTCGTAAAAGTTGATGGGAAGGGAAATGTTCATATTTCAGGTATTGGCAATATAAGTGATGTTCTTTTTGTACCAGAAATACCTTACAATGTTCTTGCTACAGTAAAGTTGAGTAAAGAAACAAAAATAAAAGTATTATTCAGATATTGTAATGTATTGTTAACTAACATTGGAAAAGAAGTAGGAATCGTAGTTATATCAGGAGGACTACCTTACTATATACCATCTCACGAATCTATTGAACAGATAAGTTCTAACTTTAGTAACGAAGATGATGATAATGATGGTGTAGAGAAAAAAGAAGGGGAAGAGAACATAGATGACGATTGTAATACTGATGACTATGGAAAAGAAGGGGAAGAGAATATAGATGATGATTGTAATACTAATGAATATAATACAGAAGGGGAAAATAGTAACAATGTTAATAACATTGATATTGAATATGTTGTATCTGAACCAATCAATAACAAATGTATTTCTATCGGTAAACCTATACATGATAATTGCACCCACCTATTACACCGAAGATTGGGACACATTGGTTTCCTGATTATAAAAAAGATGTTAAACTGTTCTAAAGGTCTTAAAGTAAACAACTGTGATAATTATTTAGAGTGTTCTATTTGTAAAAGCTCAAAATTAAAAAACAGACCCCAACCAAAGAAATCTATAAGGAGCACCACACACATTTTTCAACTGGTGCACATGGATTTAGTTGGCCCATTGAAGCCTTCAATTGGCAACAAACTTTTCTTCTTTTCGATTGTTGACGACCATAGTAGATACGGTTTTGTGTACACTCTCAAACACAAAAGCGAAACATTTGCAAAATTCAAAGAATTTTATAAGAGAGTCGAAACTCAACATAATATCAAAATCAAACAGATAATGACAGACCGAGGTTCTGAATTAATGTGCAAAGAATTTAGTAATTGGAGTAACAAAAATGGTGTGATACGTTACAAAACTTCGTTGTTTTCGCCATATCAAAATGGTGTAGTTGAACGCAGAAATGGACTTTTACTGACTACGGTTAGGTGTGTTTTGGAAGACGCAGGATTAAGTTTTTCATACTGGGGAGAGGCTGTTCTATATTCAAATTATACATTGAATAGATTATGGTCTAGTGTAATTCAAAAAACCCCATATGAAATCATGTATAACTGCAAACCCAAATTATCTCACCTTCATGTCTTTGGGGTAATGGCCAACGTACATATTCCCAAACAACTTAGATGAAAGGGGGACAAAATTTCAAAAAGGCTAAGATTCATAGGTTATGAGTCCAAAACCAAAGCATATAGATTTATGGACAACAATCATAAAATTATAATTTCAGGATCGGCGAATTTTGATGAAAATGCCAATTGGAACAAAATACATTCAAACAAAATCATATTCGATAAACATACATATAATCAAACACAATCAAAACCTCACATACACATCAACAAATCAATCAAACATAAAGTAGCTATTAAGAATTGGAAAGAAGCCACCACATCATTAATACACGAGACATTGATGAAGAGAACACCAACGAATCATCTGAAAATACTAATAACGCAGAAAAAAACATCAGAAGATCACCTAGATCAAACAAAGGGAACATGCCTAAAATCTTAAAGGACTGTGTGATGTCCATTAATTGCGATGTCACTGTGCCAAAAAACTATGAGGACATTTTGGCTCTTCCCAAGGAGGAACAAATAAAGTGGAAAAACGCTATGCAAAAAGAGATGGATAGTTTAAGGGCACTAAAATTATAAACACCAGCTAGAGTCCCCAAACACAAAAAAACAATTGGAACGAGATGGGTATTCAAGATAAAACATTTAGAAGATAACAAAAATTTATATAAGGAAAGAATTGTAGCACAAGGATTTTCTCAAAGATTTCCAGATCATTACACAGATACCTATTCTCCTGCTGTCAGGTCAGAAAGTGTAAAAACCGCACTAGTCATTGCATCAATTCTAAACGAACATGTGTTTCAATTTGATGTACAGACAGTGTACTTACACGCACAACTAGATAAAGAAATTTATGTCAGAGCACCACCAGGAATTGACCAAGATGAGGGCAAAACATGGATATTAAAGAAAAGTCTCTATGGTCTGTGACAATCGGGTAAGCGTTGGTATGATTGTCTTTCTGAAACACTTGGGCTGATAGGTTTCACCTCCACATCAGCTGACAAATGTGTGTTTGTCAGGAGAGATCAGGATTCCTATGAAAAGGTATTAGTATATGTTGACGATATTTTATACATCGGTAAAAGTAAATCCAAGTGTGATCAATTTGCTCAAAAACTCAATGACCATTTTTCACTAAAATCGTTGGGAAAGATTGATAAATACCTGAGAGTTACCAAAACTGAGAATGGTTTTGTACTATCACAAAAAGAAAAAAAATTAGAATTGTTATTAAAATGCAACATGACCAATGCTAAACCATCTGATATGCCTATGCAGGCTGATTTTATAAGAAATATGTATAATGATGATGAAACTTTTAATGAAAATACACTATATCGATCAACAATCGGTTCATTGCTCTATATAGCTAATTGGACCAGACCCAATATATCTCTCCCTGTCAATTTACTATCTAGACATGTAAATAACCCGAAGATATATCACTGGAAAGCTGTTAAAAGATTGCTAAAGTATCTGAAACATACAATGAACGCCACATTAACACTCACTCCAAACATATCCAAGTCACCAATACTCTCATGTTATGCAGATGTGGACTGGGCTACTGACATTAAAACAAGAAAAAGCACCTCAGGTTATGTCATATATTTAAATGAAAGCCCAATACATTGGTACACGGATAAACAAAAGCTTGTATCAACCTCAACTACAGAGGCAGAGTTCGTATGTTTGTCAAAAGCGGCAAACAATTTAATATGGTTTGATGATTTAATGATAGACATTTGGAAAAAGCCTGCATATCCAATAATCATACGGGAAGACAACAAAGCCGCCATTGACATATCTAAAGCTGACGCAATTGGTCAAACATCCAGACATATAGACATTAAATATAAACATGTGAGACAGTTATCAGAAATGGGATTTATAAAGGCGGTATATTGTAAAACAAAAGAACAAACCACAGATATATTAACTAAACCACTCCCATCAAATCAGCATATTTATTTAACAAAGAAACTATGTGTAAATATATAAATAGTATATTATAGTTACAATACTTGTAATTATTTCGATTAAACCAATCTGGTATTAGAAGGGGTATTGTTGAGATGAAATACATAGACAAACTCCTTCATTTTGCTGCCTGATCAAACTCTGCAAAGTTTGTTACAGAAGTTTCTGTAACACAGTGGAAAACTCTCTAAGGCAGCTGAATGAAGCAACTTGTCTGGCAGCCACCATTTTGTCTCCTGCCTGCTTGTGGGTGGGTACAAAATGGCGGCCGTATTCAGGTCACTGCTGCACAGCCCAGGGATAAACTACTTTGTTCTCCTGCCTATGAGCTACCAGAGAAAAATAAAACCATTAGAGCCATTAAGCAAAATACAAATGTAAATATACGTGTGGCATTGATATCATTCAGCTAATGATTAGAGAGGTCTCCACTGTGTAGGATATGAGAAAATTCAAAAATAAAATAGTATGTAGGTATATAGATTAGAAATGCATATAAGTGAAGATTCAATTTTGCTCAGGCAGGGGGTTGGACTGGATGACCTGTAGGGTCCCTTCCAGCTCTGCTACTCTGTTAAATTTGTTAGACATTATTCTGCTTTAAGATAGTTGGAGAACATGCTGAAAGCATACCAATATATAACACTGTTGTGTTAGAATAGATCTTCTTTTGTTTGAGGCCCATTAGAAAGAGGCCCACTCTTTATTGCCAAGGCAATAGAGATAAGAAAGAGCCATGCTTGCAAAATATTTTATGAGTAGTTAAAGGAAGGTATTGATGAACATGTAATTAGAGAAAGAGATGATGTTCTCTCTAAAAGGCGCTCCGGATTAGCCGTGATCAGTCACTGGATGCGATGGAGGAGGGGCATGCGGGGGGGAGGGGGGCATCGGGATAGGGAACTATAAAATGTAATGCTTTTGAAACTTTAGGTGTGGCTTCCTGGCTCAAACTCCTTGTTGAGATCTGCTGGGATACCACCCTATTTTGCAAAATTGTTTTTATTATTTTCTTTTAATAAAGTCTCTTTGTTTTCATCAACCCATGCTTGTTGGTTGAATTCATTTCCAACAACTGTGTTACACAAACTTCTGGATGCTGCAGAAGCTCTCTGCAGCACTTTGTGGAGTTTGTTCAGGCAGCAAACTGAAGGAGTTTGTCCACGGGCCATGTAGCATTGACCTGGATGTTACTAAATGTGTGGCTGCTTTCAGAACCATTTGGCCCTGCAAAAAAAAAAAAAAAGTCATTCCAGCACTCACTTCAAAATGTGAGGAGAAGAAAGTTTGGCCCGGTGGGGTAGAAATCAGGCCTAATAAGGCCTGGGAGGACACAATGAGAATGGGAAAACGCCTATTGAGATCCAAGGTGTGGGGAGTATGGGACATCTTGGGGGTGAGGGGAGCAATGGGAGGGCCAGGGGAGGCAGGTCTAGGCCTCTGCTAGACTTCCTCCACCTAGAAACCATCCCCTCCACTTAACAACCCACACTTTATTTTAGTGGCCAGGTTCCATTAGGGTCATATTTTGAGGACTACCTGTAATTGGAATGAAATCAAGTGTAGCCTGACTAGGTGGCTCAGTGGCTAAGACACTGAGCTTATCGATCAGAAAGGTCGGCAGTTTAGCGGTTCGAATCCCTAGTACAGGTCTCCTGCGTGAGCAGGGGGTTGGACTAGATGACCTCCAAGGTCCCTTCCAACTCTGCTACTGTTAATGAAGAATAGAGAACAGAGAGCAGTATACTTTAGTGCAGTGGAATATAGTGGAAAAAATGGAATAGAGAACAGAACAGAATAGCAGCTTGTCTGGCAGCCACCATTTTATCCCCTGCCTGTTTGTGGGTGGGGACAAAATGGCAGCCGTATTCAGGTCTACGTATACTTTTGGGCTGTGCAGCAGTGTATATACAGTCCAAAAGATATATACAGCCAAAAAGCACTAAAGTATACTGCTTTCTCTTCTCTACTCTACTCTCCATTACACTCGATTTCATTCCAATTACTCTTTCTGCAGACCCCTCTAAAGCAGCAAAATGAAACAACATCTTTGGTGGCTGCCAAATGGATGGGACAAAATGTTGGCTGTGTTTGGATTTATTTTATTTATTTATTTATTAAATTTTTATACCGCCCCCTCTCCCGAAGGACTCGGGGCGGTGAACAGCCAGAATTAAAAACACACAATACAAATATTAAAATACATTAAAACAAAATTAAATTATCTTAGGCTTCTCCAATTTAAAACCCCGTTACCCATAAAATTCACCCAATTAAAAATTTTTTAACCCAGCCCGGCTTGCTGAAATAAAAAAGTCTTCAGGGCCCGGCGGAAGGTACGGAGGTCCGGGATTAGTCGTATCCCTGGGGGTAGCTCATTCCAGAGGGCGGGTGCCCCCACAGAGAAGGCTCTTCCCCGGGGGGTCGCCAGCCGACATTGCCTGACAGACGGCACCCTGAGGAGACCCTCTCTGTGGGAGCGTGTTGGCCGGTGGGAGGTTATCGGAGGCAGAAGGTGGTCTCGTAAATAACTGGGTCCTAAGCCATGGAGCGCTTTGAAGATGAGAACCAACACCTTGAAGCGCACTCGGAAGACCACCGGAAGCCAATGCAGCTCGCGCAGGAGAGGTGTCACGTGGGAGCGCCATGTCGCCCCCATAAGTACCCGCGCGGCCGCATTCTGCACCAGTTGGAGCCTCCGAGTGCTCCTCAAGGGGAGCCCCATGTAGAGAGCGTTGCAGTAGTCGAGGCGGGAAGTAACGAGGGCATGAGTGACCGTGCATAGGGAGTCCCGATCCAGAAAGGGGCGCAACTGGCGTATCAGGCGAACCTGATAAAAAGCCCCCCTGGCCACGGCCGTCAAATGCTCTTCTAAAGACAGCCGTGCGTCCAGGAGGACACCCAAGTTACGCGCCCTCTCCGTGGGGGCCAATGTCTCGCCCCCAATAGTCAGCGATGGCACCAGCTGACTATATCGGGACGCCGGCAGCCACAGCCACTCAGTCTTGGAGGGATTGAGTCGGAGCCTGTTCCTCCCCATCCAGACCCGCACCGCCTCCAGGCACCGGGACATCACTTCAAGGGCATCGTTGGGGTGGTCTGGGGTGGAGATGTACAGCTGGGTGTCATCAGCATACAGATGGCACTGCACCCCAAAACCACGGATGATCTCGCCCAGCGGCTTCACATAAATGTTGAACAGGAGAGGCGAGAGGACCGACCCTTGTGGCACCCCACAAACCAAGTGCCTTGAGGTCGACCTCTGCCCTCCAGCCAACACAGACTGCGACCGGTCGGAGAGATAGGAGGAGAACCACCGTAAAACAGTGCCTCCCACTCCCAACCCCTCCAACCGGCGCAGCATGATACCATGGTCGATGGTATCAAAAGCCGCTGAGAGGTCTAATAGGACCAGAACAGAGGAGCAACCTCTGTCCCGAGCCCTCCAGAGATCATCAACCAACGCGACCAATGCCGTTTCCGTGCTGTACCCGGGCCTGAAGCCGGACTGGAACGGATCTAGATAGACGGTTTCATCCAGGTACTGCGGGAGCTGTCGCGCAACCACACTCTCAACAACCTTCGCCAAGAAGCGAAGGTTGGAAACTGGACGATAGTTTGCTAAAACAGCTGGGTCCAGAGAGGGCTTCTTGAGGAGGGGCCTCACCACCGCCTCTTTCAAGGCGGGAGGCAAGAACCCCTCACTCAAGGAAGCATTTATAATCCTCTGGAGGCAGCCTCGTGTAACCTCCCGGGTAGCCAGCACCAACCAGGAGGGACACGGGTCCAATAAACATGTGGTTGCGTTCAACCTCCCCAGCATCCTGTCCACGTCCTCGGGAGTCACAGGGTCAAACTCATCCCAGATAACCGTCTCAAGACAGACCTCGGACAACCCGCCTGTACCTACCCAGTCAGAGTCCAAGCCTTCCCGAATTTGAGCGACTTTATCGTGCAGATAATGCGCAAAATCCTCAGCACGACCTTGCAAGGGGTCTTCCCGCGCTCCCAGATGGAGAAGGGAGCGAGTCACCCTAAACAAGGCAGCTGGGCGATTTTCTGCCGACGCGATAAGAGCGGAAAAGTAATTACACTTCGCCGCCTTTATCGCCACTAAGTAGGTCTTGATATAAGACCTCACTAGTGTACGGTCAGATTCGGAGTGACTGGCCCTCCAACTACTCTCTAGGCGTCTTTTCTGGCGTTTTATCCCCCTCAGCTCCTCGGAGAACCAAGGAGCTGGGCAGATTTGGCGCCGGGTCAGAGGCCGCAAAGGCACGACCCGATCTAAAGCACCAGCGGCCGCCCTATCCCAGGCGGCCACCAGGTCTTCCGTCGAGTCGCGCGCCAGAGTCTCAGGAAATGGCCCAAGCTCCATTCGGAACCTATCAGGATCCATCAGGCGCCTGGGGCGGAACCACCTGATCGGTTCCGCCTCCCTGCGGTGGGGCATAGTGGTCAGGAAGTCAAGTCTAAGGAGAGAATGGTCTGACCATGACAAGGGTTCAATAACTATATCCCCTGTATCTAAGCCATTCAACCACTGACCAGAGACAAAAACCAAGTCCAGCGTGTTTCCTCCTATGTGAGTGGGGCCCTGAATTAACTGGGTCAGCTCCATGGCCGTCATGGAAGCCATGAACTCCCGAGCCACCTCAGATGCTTCACCGATGGACGGCAGGTTGAAATCCCCCATGACTAAAAGCCTGGGGGTATCAACCACCACCCCGGCTATAACATTGAGGAGCTCGGGCAGGGTCGCTGCCACGCAGAAAGGAGCCAGGTACGTAACCAGCAGGCCCATCTGCCTCCCATGGCCCCACTTCACAAGGAGAGACTCACAACCGGCTTGCCGCCACATGGTCTGGGAACAAATGGCCGGGTCTCCTTCCACAAAAGAGAGCTTCTGAAAGTAATTGTGAGGCATGATGAGCATATGGGGAGCCAGGACCATGTACTGCAGGGGTCCAGCAAGGAGGGATGCGGGGAGATAGGCAGGAGGGCATGGCAGCGACCCTGTGGTGGGTTGTAAGGGCAAACAACCATAGGGTCTCTTCAGTCATCATAATTTGGAAAAGGCGTCATATGTAGCTTTTTTGAAGGGGTGGTGGTTTCTGTCACAATTTCAAAAATTCATTAAATGGCCTGTTTTACCTCAAGGATTATCTATATTTTTATGTATTCTTCCAGAAATAGGGATGGTTTTTTTGCAATACTTGGTTGTCATGTAAGATTGGTATAGATGCAGTCGGATGCTACGGTCATTTATGAAGACTGCATTGGGAAATAGACAAATGACAGTGTGGTCATTAAGCAGGTCACTTCGTGACTGGGTTCAATTTTACAATTTTTCTTTGTAGACGGAAGGTGAAAGTGGTGATCATTAAGCAAATCCATTATTTGCCATGAATATTTTTTGTTAGAAACTAGAAGTTTCCAGCAAAAAATAAAATAAAATAAATAAATCATAAATGACTGCAGGATGCTGCAACTATCCTTTAATGTGGGCAGATTACTGAGCATTCCAAATGTGATCATATGACCATAGGGAGATGGCAGGACCTTAAATCCGGGTCATAGGTAGCCCTAGAGATGTCCATTGTAGCTTTGAATCTTCACTAAAAAGCTGATTGTAGCTTGAGAACTAGATATAGTTGCAGAAATGACTAGTCAATGAAGGAACCAGTTCTGCCGCAATCTTTCAATCAAATACCACTTTCAGATTTATGAAACCCCAGGAACTCCAAAGAACACCCCAGGAGGGTTAATATACTTTGCAGAGAGTTGGTACAGAGTCATTCACTGATTCACAATAGAAAAGCTTGGCCTTAACCCAGGTTGCTCCAGTTGATAATTATGCATAGTCAATTGCTAGGACAGTTATTGCCTGGTTTATCAAAGAATTGATCTGTTCCTTGGGGGCTTGCAGGGTGATTTTAATATTAGTGAATAAGAGGACAAAACTATAGCCAACTAATCAGAGATTTGTATCAGCATTTGTGAGCAAATCAGTTCTGAAGGATCACCACTGCACACCATCCCCTCTTTTTCTTTTCTTTTCTCCTCTCTCCTCTCTTCTTCTTTCTCTCTCTCTCCTCCTTACAGTCTTCTCCTTTCTCTCTTCTCTCTTCTCCTTTCTCTTTTCTCTCTTTTCTGTCTTCTTTTCTCTAGCTTGGTTCAAAATAGCAGTAGCCTCTATTTTCTTTCAACTAAAATATGAAAGAGATTATAATCATCAAGCAGAATTCTTTGAAGGCTTAAAAGTAGCACAGGAGTTTCCACGTTGGTCTTTGCTACTGAGGAGAAGGCATATGTCCCAATAAAAGATATTTTGATTTTACACCATGTTTCGTAGGTGATCACTACACATGATGTGCACCAGAGAATTCCCACTGGTCCAATTGCTACAGAATCAGTTCATAGCCCCCCCCCCCCCGTTTAAATGAAAGTCTTATTTGTATTTAATCCCCACTTAATTTTTACATATTCTAGTGTGCATATGGTGAGGGGACATGATGGCTCAGCAGTTAAAAACACCGAGCTTGTCAGCTGCAAAGATTTGAGACCCAAGCCCTGCAAAATGGGGTGAGCTCTGGTTCTTGTCCCAGCCCCTGTTCACCCAGCAGTTCAAAGTTGATAAATAGGTACCACATTGGTGGGGAAGGTTATAGCATTCCATGTGCCTTTGGCATATAGCCATGCTGGTCACATGACCACAGAAAATGTCTTCAGACAATGCTGGCTCCCTCAGCCAAGAAACGTAGATGAGCACCATGCCTTGAATCGAACACAATTGGATAAGGAAACCTTTACCTTTAGCATGCATAGGAATTAAGATGACCAGTAAAAACAGATTTAAAATTCACATTTAATCTATATATTTAGTCAGAGATATCTATCACGTACTGAAATATCTCAATAAATCAATTTATACTATTTATTTTTTTAATTGCCTTTCAGAAGGAATAAAAAGTTATGAGCTACCCAAATCTCCAGGGAAGGATAGGAATTGCAACATAGGAGGCCAATCTAACTACAGATTGTTTTCTGGTTTAAATATGCAAGTGGGAAGATCTGCAACATGGAGAAATAAAGAATATTATTCTTACAACTTTCTTTTCATGAGCTGATGTTTATTGTTCAGTTCAGGTCTCATCACAATGATAAAACATTTGGGGAAAAAGATGCACACCAATAATCCAGCACTGGAGGAGATCATGGAAAAGATCTCCACAGCCAGCATATATTTTCCCCTTGTGCTTAGATAGGTTGGAATAAAACACAGCCAAACACTGCAGAAGACCAACATGCTGAAGGTGATAAATTTGGCTTCATTGAAGCTGTCAGGTGACTTCCTAGCTAGAAAAGCAGCAGAGAAGCTAAGCAGAGCAAGAAAACCCATAAAGCCCAAAACACAGTAGAACATGACCGAGTCTTCATTGCACTCCATGATCACTTCTTCAGACATTGACTTCATATCAAAATCTGGATATGGTGGAGATATTATCAGCCATGCAGCACAAAAAGATATGTGAACAAGAGAGCAGGACAGAAGAATGAAACTGATCATTCTCCCCCCGACCCATTTCCTCAATTTGGAACCAGGTTTGGTGGCCATGAATGCTAGAACCACAACAAAAGTTTTGGCCAGTACACAAGAAACTGCCACAGAAAAAATCAGTCCAAAAGCTGGTTGTCGAAGGAGACACACAATATTATCAGGTCTCCCAACAAATAGAAACACACAAAGGAAAGAGAGGAGGAGGGAAACTAAGAAAGTGTAGGTGAGATTCCGGTTGTTGGCTTTCACAATGGCAGTGTCTTTATGTTTCATGAAGACTATTATTACCAAAATTGTCAACAAAGAAAAGCAAAGAGAAAGAACAGTCAGACTGATCCCTAAGGGTTCTTCATAGGACAAAAAAGTGATCCGCTTTGGAATGCACATATTTTTGTCAGAATTTGGATATTGATTTTCTGGACATGGAGAGCAGTCATCCTTGTCTGAAAAAGAACACAGTGGAATTGATACAGTTGATTATAGACAGTTTTGTAACCTCATATACATAGGGTATAATGGGGCTTAGTGCCATATTTGGAAATTTCTTACCCTTCTCCTTTGAAATTTTCCCCTCTGGACACAGACGGCAATCATAGCAGCAAAATGCTCCTTCTTTCTTGGCCTTGCTGTATCCAGTCTCACAAGGATCATTACACAAAGATAGAGGTAATGCCTGTCAATGAATGAAGAAGAATATTTTAAGATACAGAGAGGAAAGGAAGTGCTTGGAGAAATACTGTTACTATGGAATCAACAAAAGAAAAATGGATTAATAAGAAACAGTGTATTGACATCACTTTGATATGGAATTGACTTTAAATTGGGTTTAGAGTTGACAAATAATTCATTAAATATCTAGCTTTATTGGCATGTATGGCCCTTCATAACTATCATCCCTATTATCCAAAGACAATTTCTCTGCTGGTTAATTTTGAAATCTCCAGACTGATGAAATCTGGTACACTGGCTTGTAGCTTTTACTTCAAAAACCATGAAAAAAATTGTCCATAATTAACAGAGGGCCAATGTAAATATTCCATACCAACTGCAGATTTTTTTGTATTTAGTCTATTCAGAGATGATGCTCTGGGACTTTCATCATTTTGAGATGGAATTGGTCTGAAATAATAATTAATTAAATATCTATCTTTATTGGCACCTATGACTTTTCATAACTATCATCCTCACTCTCCAAAGACAATTTCTGTACTGGTTAGTTAAAGATGGTTTTCTCAGCTTCCGAATTTCAAGTCAACCGACTGATGAAATGTAGGACTTCAGTTTTTGCTTCTAAACCATGAAAACATTGTCTAATTAACAGAGAGCCAAAATAGTACCAACTATTAGAAAAGTAAACATTCTTACAGATAATGTTTTCCTTCTCCAGGACATTTCTATTTAGTAGAAACTTTATTCAGAGATGATGCTCTGAAACTTTCATTAATAATTATATTTTATAGTATATAAATGGAGACAGACAATCTAGATTCTAACAGCTAACCTGATTAAAGCCTACTGGCCATGTGATGGAATCTACAGAAATATTGAAGAACTTGTCTGCTGGAGCTGTGGGATCTACCACTCCAACTTTGACCCTAAGGAAGGACTGGTTTGGGAATGTGATCCAATTGATAATATCATATCCACCAATGAATTCTCCATTTTTATCAAAGGAGATCTTTTCACCAACACTGTTGTTGAATCTGATCCTTTTCAGAAAAGAATGAATCTGAAATACAGCAACACAGAAAAAGGGACAAAGAGAGAACAGGATAAAGGGAAGTAAGAATAATTCGTATGTTCAAAATGTAGATGCCTCATTAAAGAAAGAAAATATAAAAAATATATTTTTTTAGTTGTAGGCCAATACAAACAAACAACCTAACAGTCATTCCAAAATAGGAGTAGAGGTAAAATATTAGATTACTGAAATAAAATTAACATAGAATTGCAATATAAAAAGGCAAAAAAAATTACACTTTGTAATTTAATTGTGAAAGCTATTTAAACTATATGATGTTTGGTAAATATATAAGAAATACAAGGATGTATAAGGCTACAAAACCTTAATACTATTTTTACTTCTAAAGAGCCTTATATGTGTTCTAGCCATACTAAGGTTGGATTGGAATTATTGCAGTCAATCCAACAGTCTAGAAAAAAGATAAATAATAAGATAAAAGCAGTCCTCACTTAACAATGGTAACTGGAGTCTTCGCCAACTGTTGTTGTTAAGCCACATAGTCAAGAAACATCACACTTATAACTGCATCACTTGACAATGGAAATTCAGACCTCAATTAGCATCGTTAAGTAAGGACTAGTTATAAACTACCTATAAAATGTACAGCAAAATGGAAGACAGACTAACTTTTAGAAAGTAAAATCAATCTAAATTAATTTAGACAATAATTTTAGAAAACAAAATTCCACTTATGGAATTTTACCCCTGTTTGCAATCTTTTTTGTGTTGGGATCATCAAGGAGCTTCCTAGTTGAAAGGATTAGCCAATGACATCACTGTTGCCTAAGTGATGCCTGGATGAAGGCTCCTTTCATGACCCCATTAACATGCCCACCGAAGGGGTACCTATATATCTCCATGGCTCCATGGCATAGCGCTCCATGGCATAGGGCCTAGCTATCTGCGAGACCGCCTGCTGCTACCGACGACCTCCCATTGACCCGTGCGCTCCCACAGAGAGGGCCTCCTCAGGGTGCCATCAGCCAAACAATGTAGGCTGGTGACCCCCAGGGGGAGGGCCTTCTCTGTGGGGGCTCCTACCCTCTGGAATCAGTTGCCCCCTGAGATAAGGAGAATCCATGACCTCAATGCCTTCCGTCGTGCCCTTAAAACCCATCTTTTCCAGTAAGCTGGGCTGGCTTAAGAAGAAATTTTTAAATTCTTTTAATCAGTTTGTGATTTCTTAACTTTCGGGCCAAATTTATATATATTTTTAACTGTTTTTAATATTTGTATTCTATGTTCTTATCTTGGCTGTACACCGCCCTGAGTCCGCAGGGAGAAGGGCGGTATATAAATTGGAAATTAAATATCTACTGTAATTCCATGTGTTCAAACTGCTAGGAAGCTGGAGCAATTGATGGGATCTCACCCTACCATGCAGGAGTACTCGGGTCTCCTCATGAGCCACCATGCTGCTTTACACCCCTGTTAAAATGTCACGTTCTAAAGATATAAAAATATCAGACCAAGATAAATCACTTCCATTTTTTTCCACCTTTCATATATATAAACTGTACAATTTAGTTTATTTTTTTTCACTTGAACTGAAACTGAAACCTTTTTGGGGGGAGAAATAAAAATAATCATGTATAATAATGTGGTTGTATACACATGCACACTGTTAAAAAATATTTTGTTGAAGCACCTTTTGATTTTATGGCAGCTTTCAGTCATTTGCAGTAGGAACCTATCAGCATGGCACATTTTATCTTGGCAATGTATGCTCACACTTCCTTGCCAAAGCAGTCCACCTCTGTCGTATTGAAAGGGCATCTTCCATGTATTGTTAAAGCACCTTCAGGTCAGCCCACAGATTTTTATTAGATTCCAATATGGAATTTATCTGGGCTATTTCAAACATTTGTTCTTTTTCTGATAAACCCATTCTTTTGCTGATTGCCTTGGGTCGTAGTCATATTGAAAGGTGAAAACTCTCTTCATCTTCAGCATTTTATCACAAGCCTGAAGTCTTTGTGCCAAAATTGACTGATATTTGGAACTGTTCATAATTGTCTACACTTTGACTAAACCCAGACATATGAAGAATATAGGAGATTGTTATCACATATAGAACACAATGCTTGCTAGAAATTCCTGCATCTCCTATAATGTTGTTGTAAGCCTCTTGGCAGCAGCCTCTTGGACCAGTTTTCTTCTGTTTTTTCATTAATTTTGGAGGGACATCTAATTCTTGGTAATGACACTGTTATGCCATATTTTCTCCATCTGTTGAAGACTGCCTTTACTGTGTTCTATGATATATTCAGTATGTTAGAAATTATTTTGTACCCTTCTTCGGATTGATACCGTCCTACAATGAGATCTCTTTAATGTTTTTTATGCTCTTTGCAGATCATAGCTTTTCGTGTAAGAGGCAACTGAGTAAGTGTCAGAAAAATCCTACTAGAACAGCTGGACTTTATACAAGCTAGATTAGAGACATTTGAATTGATGCAGGTGTGTATTGACTACTAGTTTCCATCAGTTTGAATATGATTTTTTAATTCTGAACACAGACACATGCCTACTTACAGTAAGGTGTACACACTTATTAAAACACTTTATAGTTTATGTTTATTGTTATTTTTCCCCATAAAAGATTTCAGTTATTTTTTCAATTGAATTGTACAGCTTTCAGACTTAATGTCCATATCCCTAGTGAATATTGTTGGCTAGAGTTTACTGACAGATGTTGCAATTACTGATGTTGCGGGTTCTTCACTACTTTAATTACAGACTTACCTGCCACCACACTTGATTGTGAAACTGTTTTCTTCCTTCTTTCACTACTGTTTTTCCCCTCGATTTGGATAAATACAAAGATTGTAATGCTTGTGCCACAACATGGACTGCGTTGTAGACATTGTAACTCTGTCCACTCATGTCCATTTCAAACACAGATGTGGGAAGAGTCTCAAGCCTCTCCTGTCCAGTACATTTCTTCTCAAAGTCCTCCATTTTTGAGTTTGCAAAGAAACAATCAAATGCCTGTTCCCAAAAATCTTTCCGAAAATGATCGTGTTGGTTGTTGCTTGGACTTAAGTTCTGAAGAAATTCCTGGAAATATGGGACTGTCTTTTTATGAACTGCAAAGGATAAAGCACCATGTAGGAAATTGATATTGCATGATTTAAGAATAGATGTTGAAGTATAATCTGTCTGAGCTGTTATAAACCAAATCTTTTTCTTCCTTGGTACATCCTCCACTTCTGAAAACTGGAGGAAAGTTCTCAGAACTGATATGGACTGAATATCACCATATAAGATTATCACATTGGCTGTGCTGTTCATGAGAATATGGTATATATGTAATCCTTCCTCCATAGTATCAATAAAATCACCATAAAAACCTACATTTGGTAATTCTACTATGAATTCAGTGCAGATTCCATGCTTGGAAAATGTGGGGAGCACCTCATGGAGGAATTTCTCTCCTTTTTCATCCTTTACAACAAGAATTCCAATCCACATCCATCTAAAATACAGCAGTAGCTGCAAGAGACCCTTATGTTGATGGGATTCATCTGGAAACATTTGTTGGAGGAAAACTGCTTGAGTTTCTTTATCCATGACTGGAGCAGAGCCATAGGTCAACTACCGAAAAATAAACATATGCAATTCCAAAGGTCTATGTGAGCCTCTGAAAATGTGAATATTCATTTCTTTGACTGCCCTTGAGTCTATGTAATGAAATACTAGTTGTTTTTATTTTGAAATATCAGCCAAGATGACACTCCTAAGTTATCACTAAATACCGTTTCCTGGAACAAGTCTCATTGTGAATATTTCAGATTTGAACCTTAGTTCAAAGTTTGGAATTGGAGAATGGTTTGCTATGCCAAATATATCCACTATCTATTCAGCAACAATTATTCATGTCGCTATGGTGATCCTACCAAGCAAAAAAATAACTGGGAATCTGAAAGTTCTCTCCTTTTTGCAAACAAAAGCATACAGATGTCTGGGGAGGTAAGGCAGAATGATAATGTATATCTTCAGTACATCTTACCTGAGGAACTTTGTAGATGCACAATACAGTTGCCATGTGAAGAGCGATGTCAGGTCCACCAATGACTGCAGCCAAAGTTTTTGGGACCCCACACTTGTAGTTAGGGATGAATTTTCCCTGAGTGAAAGGCAGCAACATTGAGGCAAAGTAAGTCCAGCCTGGACTAAAATGGCTGTTAAAAATGTGGAAGCCCAGCGTGACATTGGGTAGAATCTGGGTGTTTTCATTAATTTGTTTTACAGTAAACACTAAGGCCAGGATATGCTGGTAATTCTGAAAAAATATTCTGTAAAACCAAAAGAATCAAAATGAAAAATGCAGTAAAAGTTGTTTGCTTCTTATTTTGACACTTGCAATCTTTCAGTGCAACACATTTTATGGAATATGTGTCCTGCCCCTCCCGCCAAAAAACCATAGTGGTAGTTGTATCTGACCATGGTGGCACAGTGATTGGAAGGCAGTTTTGCAAGCTAACTCTGCCTGCTGCCAGGAGTTTGATTCTGACCAGCACAAGGTTGATTCATTCTTCCATCCTTCCACCATCAATTAAATGAGGACCTAAATTGATTTGGAAAATATGCTGATGTTGTAAACTGCTCAGAGAGTGCTGTATATAAATCTAAGTGCTATTACCATTTCTTGCTTCATAAATTATGTCCCTCTATATTTATATACTCTCTATATAGATGGTTCTTTTTATATAAATGTAGATTTGGATCTTTTTCAACTTTACATGGAAACTAAAGTAAAATATAACTTCATAAATCTAGCATTTTGTTTAAGATGCTTTTTTTAAATTTTTGTCATTAAAGGAAAAAACTTGAAGCATCATGTGATTTAACAGCAATGTCCAGAACTTGACAATGAAACGATGTTGTACGTACATAAGTCCATCATGAAACCCCTGTGAAGGATGTCGACTGAAATCAATGGGTTTAGAAAATGTAAAGAATACAGAAATAATGCCAGCAATGTTAATCTCTTCAAGCTGATGATGTGTGTGATGAATAGGAGGGAGCTCACGAAAATCACACTGAAGGCTAGGATCCTTGCACACTACTTGAGGCAGTACTATTAAGAGTAACTGCATGAATGCTAGCATCTTCCATGAATGTCTTCTTTTTGTGTACAAATGCCTCTGTCTGCCACAAGATCTATGAAGTAGATCAGACTGACCTGTCTTCTTGAGATGTTTTTCAAAGGGAAATAGAGAGTGTAACATACTATCATTCCTCAACTCACAAAGCTTTGGGGCTTCCATCCATAGGATGGAATATCATGAGAACAATAAATAACATCCTTCAGGGTCAGCTCCTCCTTTTCCCATGGAGACCCATAGGATTTGGAAGAGACAAACAAGCTAAATCCATTATGATAGAGACACTGTCACCTATGTAAACATCTTCAAAACATCTGAGGGCCTCTTAAGGCAAGAAGGAATAAGCCACAAGACAAAAATAATATCTTGAGATCTATAAACCTAATATAGATATACTTATAGTTATAGCCATATGTATGGGCATTGATTGTAGCTACTGTAGATCTATTCTGTCCTGTTCTGTTCTGGTCCATTCAAGTCCACTCAACTCTCAACTCCACTTTTTTTGTTAAATTTATATTTACTGGGTAGTCCAGGTTGCCAGGTTTCCAGCAAACAACAACAACAACAACAACAATCCATAAATGATGCTTGTATGACTGTGAGATGCTGCACCTATAAATGTGGGCCAACTGCTGACCATTCAAAATTGATCATGTGATCATGGGATGGGTGAGTTAAGTAGCTCTGAAGATGTCTATAATATCTTTGAACTGACACTAAGGAACTGTAATTTGAGAAATAGTTGCAGGTGGCAGTGATCAATGAAGGAAGTAGGTAGTTTTTGCCACAATCTTTCAATCCAGTACCCCTTTCAGATTTATGAAAATCTGAAAATCTTATTGATTTGATACTTTTATAAAAAATAAAAAACTTGAAAAACAGATTAACAAAAACAGCACAGAAAACCTACAGGATGTTTAATGTACTTTGCAGAGAGTTGGTAAATTTGGATGTCCGATGGAATTTGAATTTACTATAATTATTTTTGTCCAAAGAGATTTCATTAAAGGAGCCTTGGTGGAGCAGCAGACTAAAGCACTGTTATGTAGCACTTAAGTAGCACTTAGCTGTCAGTTGCCTGCAATTACTGTGAGTTCAAATCTCACCAGGCTCAAGGTTGACTCAGCCTTCTATCCTTCTGAGGTAGGTAAAATGAGGACCCAGATTGTGGGGGCAATAAACTGACTTTGTATAAAAAAGAACACCGCTTAGGGGGGGCCAAAAGCCCTACTAAGCAGGTATATACAAAAGTATGAAGGCTATTGCTTAACACATTGTAAGCCACCCTGAGTCTCTGGAGAAGGGTGGCATATAAATTGAACCAATAAAATAAATTGGTCTTTGCTACTAAAGAGAAAACCTCTTTGCCAGCTGGAAAATCTTTTAAATTGACCCCATGCTTTAACAGAATAATAAAACAATAGAGTTGGGGGGGGGGGACCTTCAAGGTTTTCTACCTATCAAAAAGGAAAGCCAATAGCATTCCTTTTGCATTTTCTAGTCCAACCTCCTGCTAAAGAAGGAAACCCAATAGCATTTTGTAGGCAACCACTACACAGGATGTGCACCAAAGAATTCCTTCTGTCCAATTGCTTCAGAAACAATCCATAGACCTTCTGTCAGGGTTCCAACGGATGCCCTAATTAAACCATGAGTTTTGAACTAAGCTGTCGCGCCGTTCCCTGCTCGCCACACCGGGGAAAACCTCAAGGCAACGAACTCACCAAGCAAAACCAGATGCACTCTGGAAGATGTGATTACGGCTGCAAGGGGGAGGGAAAATGACACATTCATGGTGAAGGAGGGTGCTAGCGGTTCGGTAGGCGGAGGGTCACCCTGCAGCTGGGCTAGGGGTCATTCGGATTATCTTACATTCAGGCATTCGGGTGGCGAAACTGTCTGCGCAAGTGCAAGGCTGTAACCCCGGAAGCGTAGCAGATTGACTAGCTAAGAGGCGCTGCTATTTAAATGGCGTTGGGTTGCGATAGATCCCAACACAGACTTTGTGTTATTGTCATTTGAACTCAGCGTTGTCTGCGGCAAGCCTGGCGAACGAATAAACCTGAATCCTGTTTGAAGCCAATCCTTTGTGGCCATGGAGCGGAGGAGGGGATGGCGGAGAGCACGACAGCTGAAGTGCCGGTCCCTGCGGAAGAGGGGGAGGATACCACCACCATCCTGGAGACGCTTGGCGTACAGAGCAGTAGCGAGCCGCCTGTGGTTCGACCGAAGGAAATGAAGCCTCTGCCAATAGTGAGCGCTGGCGAGGAGCAGGACCCGGTTTTGCCCAGCGGGACGAAGAGCGCGTCTGGGGACTGGTGGCAAAGTTCGGCTATCGCCGGCCTGGATACACATAGTACTCAACCCCCTTCCAAAACCCCAACCCCCTTCCAGGGCTGGAGGGAACGGAAATGGATAGACGACGACGGCGAGTGGAGCTACTCCACTGGCCTCGGAGCTTCCACTTTGGACATATTGAGGGAGAAGTTTGGAGAAGCCAGCTTCCGTGACGCGGCGTCATGGCAGCCCTGGATGGCAGGAGGGGACGCCGCTGAATCCTGGCACGGGGGGGAGTGGGCCTGAACCCCGTTTCAGACTAGCGAGTCCTAAGTTCCGGGTGGATAAAGGGGGTGGCAAGGGCAGGACCATGGAGCAGCAGCTTTCAGACCCCCAGACACCTTCTGAGGTTTCCCGTGAGACAGAGCAAGATATACACCGCAGGTCAGGGAGTTGGGAGACGGGTCATACAGCCCTATGGACTCAGGTAGGACAGCGCAGGTTAGAAGGGAGGGATGCGCAGGGCACCTGAGGCGCTGGTAACCCACCTGTCTGGCCACCTGGGGTATGGCCTCACCAGCAGCCGCAGCAAATATGGGGACCCCCCCATACAGGCCTCTTTTGATGGTAGCACGGATAGAGTGTCTATTTTCTTAAGCCAGATACTTAGCCATATGGATTTAAACGGCTGTATGTATCCCTCGCAGTGGGCTATGGTTATCACCATCACTGCTGTCTTGCATGGGGAGGCGGCTAATTGGGTTGCAGACCTCCATAGCGAGCATGCGAAAGAATTAGCTGATGTTGGCTTGTTTTTGGAAGCGTTGAGAGGTCGTTTTGAAGATGCAAGGGTCCAGGTAATGGAGGGGGAGCTGTTGGCGTTGAAACAGCGAGGGCGTCCGGCTAAAGAATATGTAAAGGAATTTCGCACTTTAGCTGGGTGACTCCACTCCTGGCCTGAACATTTGCTCATGCACCAGTTCCGGTCTGGTCTTGATAGAGAGGTGAGGCAGGCATGTGTGTATCGTGGCTTACCGCCAAGATTGTCAGAATGGTTCAAGGTGGCGGTGGAATTAGAAGTGGGGTTGAGGGAATTCCGACCACGTCTGCCTCAGCCACAACGTTATGCAGCGGCCAAACCGTCAATCCAGAGGGAGCCAGGAACAGGTGGTTCCACGTCTGTCCGACCTGTAGTGGCTGGGGCAGAAGGACTTTTCATTGTTTTTGATGCAACCAATTAGGACATCGTGCTGCCGAATGCCCCATGCCACCCGTACAAGCCACCCCGCCACGAGGTCCAATAGTCAGAAGCAAGGGTCGGGGATGAGTCCGTTCTACGTCTGAGCAGCCAAGGGTATCCACACCGACGCCATCTAGTGGTACCCGTTCCACGATACCGGGCGTCAAGAGCTCTTTGGGTGGAGAGGGGCCGCCGGTGCTCTCGGATAACAGCGAGGAAAGCATCCCAGAGGAACCCATGGTAAGCGATCCAATTCAACCATTTGTAATACCAATAACATTACGGAATGTGCATACCTCTGCGATGGTCCAGCAGGGAGCCCTGATAGATTCCGGGTGCACTCGTTGTCTGATGGGGAGGATGGTAGTAGAAAGCTTGAGTCTCCGCATGCTAAAATTGAAAGCCCCTATACGATTTGAACAAATGGATGGGTCTCTTTTGGGGGGGGGGCAGCTACATACGTCACTGAGTGTGTACACCTGGAGATTGGAGAACATCAGGAACGGATTCGCTTTGTGGTGGTAGACCGCATGGTCGAGCCGGTTATACTGGGGTTGGCTTGGTTAGATAAGTGGAGTCCCACGATATGGTGGGAAAATGGTTATCGGAAGCTGCGTCTTAGTGTGGGTCCGGAGCCAATCCCTGAGAGCTACCCTCAAACCCAGCAATGTGGGGAAAACATGGAAGATGATTTAGGGTATCCGAATGTGTAAATAGGGATTTAGCTGCAGTTTTTTATGAGGATGAGTGTGAAACATTACCCCTGCATAGGGCAACTGACTGCGCTATAGAGTTAATCCCTGGAGCCAAGCTACCCAAACCACGCATGTATGCTATGACCAAAAAGGAGTTAGATGAACTACGTCAGTACATAGATAAGAACTTGGCTAGGGGCTTCATCCAACCCAGTCGGGCGCCTATGGCTGCCCCGGTCTTATTCCGTGAGAAGAAAGATGGGGGCTTACGTTTATGTATTGATTTTAGAGGACTGAATGCCGTGTGTGTTGAGCATCTCTACTCTTTACCCTTGATGAAAGACCTTCTAACCACGTTATCAACAGGAAAGATATTCACTAAGCTCGATCTGCAGGAAGTGTATTACAGGGTATGCATACGCCCAGGAGACAAGTGGAAAACCACCTTCAATTGTCCCTTGGGTAGCTATAAATTTAGAGTAATGCCATTTGGGTTACAAGGGGCCTCAGCCGTCTTCATGCAGGTCATCAACAAGGTCTTGCATGAGCATTTGTATCGCGGTGTCCTCGTCTATCTAGATGATATTCTTATATATTCGAACGATTTGGAGGAACATGTACGATTAGTGAGACAGGTGTTGCTCAAACTATTAAAAGCCAAGCTCTTCGTGAAGCTGTCTAAGTGTGAGTTTCATTACACAAAGTTGGATTACCTCAGGTATCGTATTTATGGAGATGGAGTGGAAATGGACCCGAAGAAAGTAACGGCTGTTTTAGAGTGGCAGGCACCCAGAACCAGGAAACAGTTGCAAAGTTTCCTTGGCTTTGCAAATTTTTACCGGCAATTTATTCCATCCTTTGCTCAAGTAGCTCTGCCATTAACCGATCTGTTAAAAACCAAACATAAGAGCCTTGGTAGTACAGTGGTCTAAGGCACCCTGTTATTAAGCTGGTTATTAAGACCAGCTGCCTGCAATTACTGCAGGTTCAAATCTCGCCAAGGCTCAAGGTTGACTCAGCCTTCCATCCTTTCTAAGGTAGGTAAATTGAGGACCCAGTTGTGGGGGCAATAAGCTGACTTTGTATAAATATACAAAAGGATGAAGGCTATTGCTGAGCACATTGTAAGCCGCCCTGAGTCTCCGGAGAAGGGCGGCATATAAATAATTAAAAAAAAATGGTGGGCAAAGTAAGACCAGGACAGCCGTTACCGTGGACACCAGAGTGTCGACAGTCGTTCGAGAAATTGAAGGAGGTGTTCTCTCAAGAACCCATCCTGAAACACCCAGACCCCATGCTACCATTCATTGTACAAGCAGACGCTAGTGATGTGGCTGTCGGTGCTGTATTGTTACAAAGGATGAAAGATGGAACTTTGTGTCCCTGCGTGTATACGTCACGCAAGCTAACCCCGACAGAGCGGGTTTGGGCTGTCTGGGAGAAAGAGGCTTTCGCAGTCAGGTGGGCGTTACTTACCTGGCGACATTTATTAGGCCCTCCAGACCCCTAGGAAACTGTCGCCAAAGCAAATACGTTGGGTGCAATACTTTCAACGATTCAATTTCGACTTAAAATACGTCCCTGGTGGAAAGAACTTCCTGGCTGATGCGTTGTCGCGGATGCCTCACTTTAACAGTAAAAAAGAGGATGTGGTACAAGCCATATTACCAAAACCCCAACAAGCAGGGCGGATGCACAACAGTACAACAGTCCCTACCTGGAAGGACGAGTTACGGCGAGCAGTAGAAGGCGATCCGTGGGTAGCAGAGAACAAAACATTGATAACGATGTGTAAAGGCTTAGCCTGGATGGGAACAAAGTTATACATACCACCGAAATTACGAGCATCAGTGTTAACCAAATGTCATGATGCCAAAATAGCAGGTCATTTCGGATTCCTCAAGACCTTGAATCTCACCAGACGGCAATTTTGGTGGCCTCATATGCACAAAGATGTCGAGCGATATGTAAAAAGCTGTAAAATATGTGCAACAACAAAAACGAGGCCTGGCAAACCACTTGGCTTATTACAGTCGATGGCAAACCCTAGTAGACCATGGGACGAGATAGGGATGGACTTCATAGTAGACCTACCTGATAGCAAAGATCACACTGTTATATGGACAATAATTGACCTTTTCTCTAAGCAGGCTCATTTCATCCCTTGTAAGGGGTTGCCCTCCACCAGAAAACTAGCCCGCTTATTTGTACGCCACGTATATCGGTTGCATGGAGCCCTCTGTCACATTATTTTGGATAGGGGGGTACAATTTACAGCACGCTTCTGGCGCGAGTTTGTCACTATAATAGGGTCATCCCAAGGGTTGAGTTCAGCCTATCACCCAAGCATCAACGGAGCCGCAGAGAGGACCAATGCTATGGTGGAAAGATATCTCCATTGTTATATTTCCTATCAACAGTCCGACTGGTCAGATCTCATACCCTTTGCTGAGGTAGCATATAACAACGCGGTACACCGGAGCCTTGGTGTTACTCCGTTTCAAGTAGTCTATGGTCGAGAGTTCACTGCAATTCCAGAGCTCAAGACACAGGATCAAGAGCAGGTTTCTCCAAGGGAGTGGGGGGTCCGGATTGGACACCTTTAGCCAAAAGTTAAGGACACGTTACAAAAAGCGTCTAAAGAGTATAACCTATATGCTGATAGAAAACGAGCGGATCATAAGCCGTTCCGGGTGGGGGACCAGGTATATGTGTCTACTAAATACATCAAACTAAAGGTACCCAGTAGGAAATTAGGTCCCAAATATCTTGGCCCGTTCACCATCACGAAAGTTATAAATCCTGTGACGGTTGAATTAAAGTTACCGCCTTTACTGGGTAAAGTACACCCGATATTTCACAGTAGTCTGCTGAAGCCAGTGGATGAGATCCGGGATCCCCTAGAACATCCAGGACCACTGGGTGGGAACCAATACGAAATTATTGACATACTGGATTCCAAAGTATGTAGAGGGAAGCTAAAATACTTGGTTCAATGGAAGGGCTATCCATTGGAGGAGGCGTCTGATCTGTCCCCATACCCACACATACACACACAGCCAGTCGAGGGTTAAGGAAACACTTTGGAACGCACCCAGTTCTTATCTCCCACTTGGCAGCGATAGACACACCGTCTGCCAAGTGACTTTATTTTCAAAGTAAAACAGAAAGATAAATACTCAAAAGTCCAAATGTCCGACACTTTAAATCTTTCTCTCAGCAGCTCCGGACGAGGCTTTAGTGACTATCCAAGGTTTGCTTTGTTCGTCACAAGGATCCTTTGACCACTACCCTCTATTATATAGTCTCTGGGGTGTGGTCCAGTGACTCAGTTCTAATCCCTAGCACGCCTCCTAAGCTGCTGCAAACGTTTATCACGCCTTCGGAGGCGTGCGTCCAGGAATGATGTTTCCTCATCACTCTGATTTGAATCAGCTGTCTCTTCTCCCTCGGCCGGCACTTGAGACAATGCCAGAGGGGAGGGGCCTGGAGAGGGAGGCCTGGCTGACTCCTCTTCCTCATGCTCGGAGCTTTCTTCCTCCGATGGGACAGGCTCAGAGGGCGGGGCCACAACACTATCCCCCACCGCAGGGCCCTTCCCCCGGGTCTGACGGTCGGGATGGGGTCAGGACGGGAACTGTTCGTGGAAAGCCCGCACCAGGTCAGGGGCCTGAACGGCAGACGCGTCCACCCAGGTGAAATCCTCGGGCCCGTACCCCTTCCAGGCGATGAGGTATTGGAAGCGCCCCTTCAGCCAACGGGAGTCCCGGATACTGTCCACCTCGTATGTCGAGGCGTCATCCTCGTCGGCTGCGGCTGGGGGGCAGGCGTCTGCGGGCGGCGGAGATGGCTCGCGGGGGCCTCAGGGACCAGGAGGGACCGATGAAAAACAGGGTGGAGCCGCATGGAGCGGGGTAGAGTCAATCGGTAGGCCACCGGATTGATGACCACCTCGATAGGGAAGGGACCGATAAAGCGGTGGGCCAGTTTCCTCACCGGCCGGTCCGTGGGGAGGTGTTTCGTGGACAACCACACCTGATCTCCTACTTCCAGCGGTGGCGTCGCCCGGTGGGCGCGATCGGCGAACCGTTTATAATCCTCTTTCGCCCGGATCAGCTGCCGCCGCACCAGTTGCTGCACCGCCTGCAGCTCTGAGAGGAAGTCCCGGGTCTCGGGAACAGGGGAGTCCATGATGGTCAACGGGAAAAGCCGTGGATGGTATCCGACGTTGGCATGGAACGGGGTCATCTGGGTGGAGGTGTGTTGGGAGTTATTAAAAGCGAAATCCGCCAGGGGAAGGTACTCGGCCCAGTTGTCCTGCTGCTGGTTGACAAAACAGCGGAGGTACTGCTCCAGTATGCCGATGACCTTCTCCGTGCCCCCGTCAGTCTCCGGATGGTGCGATGACGACAGGCACACCTGCACCTCCAGCGCGGCCATCAGGCTTTTCCAGAAGCGGGCCGTGAACTGGGCCCCGCGGTCCGAAACCACCCGGTCCGGCAGGCCGTGGAGGTGGAAGATATGTTGCAGGAACAAGCGAGCCATGGTGCGGGCCGAGGGCAGGCCGCGGCACGGGATGAAATGTGCCATCTTCGTGAGCGCATCCACCACCACGAGGACGGTCGTGTACGTAGCGGACAGGGGCAGGTCTGTCAGGAAGTCCATGGAGATGGCTCCCCACGGTCTCTCCGGTGTCGGCAGCGGCTGGAGGAGTCCAGGAGGGGGGCCGGACGCGGCTTTGGCCTGTCGGCACGTCACACAGGACGTCACGTAGGCGTGCACGTCGTGCCGTACCCGAGGCCACCAAAAAGTCCGCGTCACCAAGTTCAAAGTCTTAAAGAAGCCGAAGTGCCCCGCCGCGGGGTTGTCATGGCACTGGTTCATGACGAGGGCTCGGAGCGGACTCGTGGGCACGTACAGCCGACCCCGGTGTCTGAGCAAGCCCTCCTCCACGGTCCATGGGGACGCGGGGCCGACGTCCGCTCTCCGTTGCTGCGACCAGTCATCCTGTCGCTGCGCTTCCAGCACCTGAGCCCGCAGGTCCACCGGTTCCTGGACCGCGGCCAAGGAGTCCGCTGGCAGCACCGTCCGGGGGGGAAGGGAGTCCTTGGGGCAAAAGTATTCCGGCTTACGGGATAGCGCGTCCGCCCTCTGGTTGAGGTTGCTCGGAATGTAGGTGACGTGGAAGTTGAACCGGGCGAAAAACAACGACCACCGGATCTGCCGCTGGTTCAACTTCCTGGCCGTGGTGAGGTGCTCCAGGTTCCGATAGTCCGTCCGCACCTGGTGTCGGGCCCCCTCGAGGTGATGTCGCCAAGCCTCGAACGCGGCCTTGATGGCCAGCAACTCCTTTTCCCAGATGGTGTAGTTGCGCTCGGAAGGGTTGAGTTTCCGGGAGTAGTATGCGCAGGGAAAAAGAGTGCCGCCATCCACCGGAGCCTGTAGCAGCACCGCCCCAATCGCCACGTTGGACGCGTCCGTCTCCACCACGAACGGACGGTGTGGATTGGGGTGCCTCAGGACTGGCTCCGTGAGGAAGGCCTGCTTGAGGACCTCGAAGGCCTGCTGCTGCGGGGGCCCCCACTGGAACGGGACCTTCTTCCGAAGGAGCTGGGTCAACGGCAAGGTCAGGGTGGCGAAGCCCGGGATGAAGGTCCGATAGTAGTTGGCGAATCCCAACAGACGCTGGACGTCCTTCACCCGACGCGGGGGTTCCCAACTGCGCAAGGCCTCCACCTTGCGCGGGTCCATCGCGATGCCCTCGGGGGTGATGATGTGCCCGAGGAACTCTATGGAAGTCTGGAAGAAGTAGCATTTCTCCAACTTCGCATAGAGCTGGTGCTCCCGCAGGCGCTGCAGGACCTGGCGGACATGCTGGAGGTGACTTTCCGGGGTCCGGGAATAGATCAAAATGTCATCCAAGTAGATCACCACGAACCGATCCAGCATGTCCCGGAACACATCGTTCATCAAGTGCTGGAAGACCGCGGGGGCGTTGGTCAATCCGAACGGCATGACGGTATACTCGAAGTGTCCGTACCGAGTGCCGAACGCCGTCTTCCACTCGTCCCCCTCTCTCATGCGCACCAGGTTGTAGGCCCCTCGGAGATCGAGCTTAGTGAAGATCGAGGCCTCCCGCAACCTCTCCATGAGCTCCGGGATCAGCGGCAGGGGGTAGCGATTTCGCACTGTGATGGCGTTCAAGCGCCGGTAGTCGCAACACAGGCGCAAGTCCCCCGTCTTCTTTTTAACGAAGAGGACCGGGGCCGAGAGCGGGGAGGTCGAAGGCCGGATGAACCCACGGGCCAGGTTCTTTTCCAGAAAGTCCTGTAAGGCGGCCAGCTCAGGCTCCGACATGGAGTACAGGCGTCCCGAGGGCAGGGGCGCGTTGGGCATTAGGTCCACCGCACAGTCGTAGGGTCGGTGCGGGGGCAAGCGGTCCGCCTCCTTCTCGCTGAACACGTCGGCGAAGGGCGTCAGCTCCGGAGGCAAGGAGACGTTTGGGGCAGAGACGTCCTGGCCGGCGCAGGTGTGGCGAAGGTGGTCGACACACTGCAGGCTCGGGAACGAGATGGCATTTCTCGACCATGCCACCTGAGGGTCGTGCGCCCGAAGCCAGGCCATCCCCAGGACCAAGGGAAAGTGCAGATCCGCCGTTACGTAAAACTGGATCGCCTCCTCGTGGTTTCCAATGGCGAGGCGCAAGGGCTGGGTAGCGGTTTTGATGGGCCCCGCCACGAGATCCCGCCCATCTATAGTTTCAACCCTCAACGGAGGGTCCACTGGAACCAAGGGGACTTTGTAATGGGCCACAAAGGCCTGGTCCATAAAGTTCGTGGTGGCCCCCGAGTCCACCAGCGCGTGCGCTTGGAGCCCCTCCGACCGGTTAGCCAACAACACCCGGGTGTTCAAAATCAGGTGCCGAGGGGGCTCACAGTCCACAGCCGCCGACTCCGGCGGGGCATGGTCACGTGCCTGACCCAGAGTTTCCCCTAGGCCAGGCCTGGCCCGTTTCCCGGCTGGTCACGCCGAGACTCCGGAACACGCTTGAGCGGTCCACTCCGCTTCCGGGGACACGAGGCGGCAAAATGTCCCGCCTCGCCGCAATAGAGGCACAACCCCCCTTGACGTCTCCGCATCCGCTCCTGGGCCATCAGTTGAGGTCTGGCTGCTCCGAGTTCCATGGGCTCCTCAGCCGTCATCACGCCTTCGGAGGCGTGCGTCCAGGAATGATGTTTCCTCATCACTCTGATTTGAATCAGCTGTCTCTTCCCCCTCGGCCGGCACTTGAGACAATGCCAGAGGGGAGGGGCCTGGAGAGGGAGGCCTGGCTGACTCCTCTTCCTCATGCTCGGAGCTTTCTTCCTCCGATGGGACAGGCTCAGTGGGCGGGGCCACAACAGCGTCCTGGGTTCCTGTTGAAGCTCTTAATGCGGACAGGTTACGGAAAAGATACCACAGAAAATATCCTCATAAACCCGGAGGCGACGTATAACAAGCGTTGATGGCTGATACTAACACTTTCCTTTATTTCTTGCAGGTGGACTCCTGGTAGAGGGAGCCGCCTGTCGAGCTGTTCCCTGCTCGCCACACCGGGGAAAACCTCAAGGCAATGAATTCACCAAGCAAAACCAGACGCACTCTGGAAGATGTGATTACGGCTGCAAGGGGGAGGGAAAACGACACATTCACGGTGAAGGAGGGTGCTAGTGGTTCAGTAGGCGGATGGTCACCCCGCGGCCGGGCTAGGGGCCGTTCGGATCATCTTACATTCAGGCATTTGGGTGGCAAAACTGTCTGCGCAAGTGCGAGGCTGTAACCCCGCAAGCGTAGCAGATTGGCTAGCTAAGAGGTGCTGCTATTTAAACGGCATTGGGTTGCGATAGATCCCAACGCCGACTTTGTGTTATCGTCATTTGAACTCAGTGTTGTCTGCGGCAAGCCTGGCGAATGAATACACCTGAATCCTGTTTGAAGCCAATCCTTTGCAGCGTGGTTTGTGAAGTGCCCAGGTTTTGCTGAGCGGTCTGAGACAAGCTTCAAAAGAAATTCAGTTATTTATTAGGAGCTTCATGTCAGCATGTTCCCAGGTAAAGCCAGCTCTGACCCTACATAATTTACGTTCCAATTATGACCCTGTTTCCCCCCTCCCCAGGGTGTGTCATCAATCACATTCACCGACGGAGCAATTTTGTGGGTTGTAGAGGTCACTCCACTCCAGCTGCTACAGGTAACCCTGGGATACAGCCTTAGGAGAGATAAGCATAGAATGTGCATCTGTCTTTGGCTGCTGTGCCATTTTGCAGGTTTCCCATCCCCCTGGCCTATGGCAACTCAAGAGCAGGCCAGGGATGATTTGCGAGTTGACACCTTCCCAGTGGTGTGATTCAGCCAGTTCGCACCACTTTGGGAGAACCAGTTGTTAACTTTCTGAGCAGTTTGGTGAAATGGTTGTTGGAAGAAATAATTAGGGCAGAGAACCAGTTGTAAAATTATTTGAATCCCACCACTGTCCCTTCCCTATTTAAACAAAAGCCTTATTTGTATTTAATCCCATTTCTTTTTACACATTCTAGTGTGCATTGAATTAAGACACAGACAAATTTATAGTTCACATTAAACCTATATAAGTAGTCAGGGCTCACCATCACATACTGAAAAATGTCAATAAAGTAATTTGTACTATTATTTATTTATTTTAAATATATGTATGTTAAGGTACCCATGTGTAATTGACTTCCAGAAGGAAAAACAGTTCTGCCCTATCCAAATATAAGGGACAGGGTAAATATTGCAACATAGCAAGTCAAATATAACTGCACATTGTTTTCTAACTTAATTGTGCAGGCGGAAAACTTCTCCAAAATCTACATATAAAGGATATGAAGCAAATGGAAAGAGTTGTCAAAATTTCCTTTTCATGAGCTGATGTTTATTGTTCAGTTCAGGTCTCATCACGATGATAAAACACTTGGGGGGAAAGATGCACATCAATAATCCAGCACTGGAGGAGATCATGGAGAAGATCTCCACAGCCAGCATATATTTTCCCCTTGTGCTTAGATAGGTTGGAATAAAGCACAGCCAAACACTGCAGAAGACCAACATGCTAAAAGTGATGAATTTGGCTTCATTGAAGCTGTCAGGTAACTTCCTAGCTAGAAAGGCAGCAGAGAAGCTAAGCAGAGCAAGAAAACCCATAAAGCCCAAAAAGACAGTAGAACATGATGGATTCCTCATTGTATTCCATGATGACTTCTTCAGACATTGACTTCATATCAAAATCTGGATATGGTGGGAACGTTATCAGCCATACAGCACAAAAAGATATTTGAACAAGGGAGCAGGATAGAAGAATGAAACACTACATTACACTAAAATATATTTCTATCTATTCTCTCCGTTCCATTCCAATTACAGGTAGTCCTCAAGATACGATCCTAATGAAACCTGCCCATTACAGTCACATGTTGCAGCAGTCGTTAGGTGAAACATGTCACCTAATGACCCCCCCCCCATTCCTGCTCTCCCCAATAAAATGTAAACAAACTTGTACGTTAAGTGGAACCGGGTGTGTGTGTGTGTGTGCCTAGGCAGTGGGGAGGCTGTTGGATGTCTATTACAGGCCCAGACCTGCCTGCCCCAGCCTTCCCATGGCTTCCCTCACCCCCAAGATGTCCCATACTCCCCACGTCTTGGGTCTCAATAGGCCTTTTCCCAATCCCATTGTGTCCTCCCAGGCCTTATTAGGCCTGATTCCTATACTCCACCAGGCCAAACATATCTTCCTATTTTGAACAGCTCTGAGGCCTTCCAGAGTTCTGGAATGACTTTTTCTTTGCAGAGCTGCATGGCATGGTTCTGAAACTAGCCATCCAAGATCAATGCCACACAGCCTCTGAACAAACTCTGCAAAGTTTGTTACAGAAGTTTCTGTAATACAGTGGAAAACTCTCTAAGGCAGCTGAATGAAGCAGCTTGTCTGGCAGCCACCATTTTGTCTCCTGCCTGTTTGTGGGTGGGGACAAAATGGCGGCCTTATTCAGGTCACTGCTGCACAGCCCAGCGATAAACTACTTTGTTCTCCTGCCATCACACGGTTTCCACAGTCTGGTGGCCGCCATTTTGTGACACCCATAAATGGCCAGGACAATATTACAGCCACATTAGGATTGCCAGTGCACAGCCTGCAGACAAACTGCTTCCTTTTCCTGTCTTACCAAGGTTTGGTAAGACATACATTCCTCTATATTTATAGATGTTTAGAAGTGATTCATTATAAAGGGACATGTGTCTCAGGGGTGAAATCTAAATTTTTTCCCTGCTGGTTCTGTGGGCATTGCTTGGTGGGCATGGCAGGGGAAGGAGATTGCTAAATCTCCATTCCCACCCCACTCCAGGGGAAGGATACTGCTAAATCTCCATTCCCATCCCACTCTGGGGCCAGCCAGAGGTGGTATTTGCTGGTTCTCCGAACTACTCAAAATTTCCACTACCGGTTCTCCAGAACCTGTTAGAACCTGCTGGATTTCACTCCTGATGTGTTCCCTTTTTCACTTTGCATGCAAACTAAGGTAAAATATAACCATGTAAAATACACCTAGGCATCCTCTTTAAGATGTTTCTTTCTGGAGGTTTTTGTCAGTAGAGGAAAACATTTCAATCATCCTGTGATTTAACTGCAATGTCCAGAGCATGACAATAAATTGATCATGTACTTATACAAGCTTTCAGAAACTTACACTAGCGTTCAAAAGCTTTTGGCAGTGCTCAGAAGCTTCTGCGGCACTATGCAGACCTCTCTAAAGCAGCAAAATGAAGCAATTTCTCTGGATGGGACAAAATGTAAGCTGCATTTGGATTGCTGGGAAGAAATGGCCTGGCTTTCTTCCACAACCATATGAGGTCCATAAGAGGTGATATTCAGCAGGTTCTGACCAGTGTTGGGTCTTTTCGCGCACGCGCTTTGCGCATGATCACCACGTGCATGCTCGCTTCGCTAGCACGCACACCGAACTTGCACTCCATGCAAGGGCATTAGGTTTCTGCCCAGCTGAGGTGCGGCAATCCACTCTGCTGCGCCTATCAGCTGGGCTAAAAAACAAGAAATAAAGATAGGAATAAAGCGGGGGGGGTGGGCCGAGCTCCCAGTCAAAGAGAACTGGTTTGGTGACATCACATTGTCATCACTACTGGCTCGGCCGAACCGGGCCAAACCGGGAGCAACCCACCACTTCTGGAGAACCGGTAGCAGAATTTTGTTTTTTTTTGGAACAAGTTTTATTGAATTTTTTTTCTTTTCATCATACATACTTTATGAACAGAGTGCTGACCAGGTCACATTTTATACATCTTGTATATAATCAAAATCATCCTTATAACAGGGGTGAAATGCTCCCGGTTTGTACAGGATCGCCCAATCCAGTAGCGATGGAGGCGGGTGGTTCGGAGAACCAGTAGCAAAAATCCCTGCCCCCCTCCCCATGCCCAGCTGAGCCGCGTGATCATCAGAGGCTATTTTTTAATTAGTTTTAAAAGCATTTTTTCTACAACCTCTTCGGTTGAAAAAATGCTTTTAAAAATAAAAAAACAAAAAGCCTCTGATGATCACACGGCTCAGCTGTGATTGTCAAAGGCTTTTAAAAACACTTTTTCTACAACCTCTTCAGAGGTTGCCTGATCGGCAGAGACTTTTTTTCTTTTAGAAACATTTTTCTACAACCTCTTCAGCCGAAGAGGTTGTAAAAAAATGCTTTTAAAAGCCTCTGACAATCCCAGCTGAGTTGCCTGATCGGCAGAGACTTTTAAAAGAAAAAGAGCCTCTGCTGATCAGGCAACTCAGCTGGGATCGTCAGAGCCTTTTGAAAGCATTTTTTTTACAACCTCTTCGCTGAAGAGGTTGTAGAAAAAATGATTTTAAAAGTTTTTTTAAAAAATGGCCACGCCCATAGAACCGGTAGTAACAAATTTTAGATTTCACCACTGCCTTATAATATATCTTTATCTTCCCATTTTTTCAATTTATCTCTTTTATACATCCTTTATCACAAGTTTATCATTTTTCTCCATCTCTTCTTATTTCAACTTCTGCCATATTATTTTCTTTCCATCATTTTTTACCCTGTTCAATTTTATTTTTTAAATAACATCACTTTATGCTTTATGCTTCTTCTTTGTTACAATCAATCTAGTTCAGGGCTGGGTTCTACTTAACTTTACTACCACAACGGGGCCGCGCGCACATGCACAGAAGCTTCCTGATGATGTCGGATTCGGTGAGCAGAGCCTCCCACCGGTTTTACTACTGGTTCTTGCGAACCAGTCCAAACCAGGTGCAACCCACTACTGCTCCACTACACCACTACATTCTTCCTTTATTTCTGGGAATATCTCCCTAATTCCCTTCCCTATCATGAACAATAAAATATTGAGTAGTTCAGAGAACCAGTAAATACCACCTCTGACTGGCCCCACCCCCATCTATTCTCTGCCTCCCGAGTCCCAGCTGATGGGGAGGAAATGGGGATTTTGCAGTATCCTTCCCCTGCCACACCCACCAAACCATGCTATGCCCAGCAAGCCACACCCACAGAACCGGTAGTAAAAATTTTTGAATCCCACCACTGGTCCATAGAGCTTCTGAAAGTACGTGTGGGGCATGATGGGCATATGGGGAGCAGACCCAAGTATTGCAGGAGTAGGATGGGGGGAGACAGGCAGAAGAGCATGGTAGCGAACCTGAGGTTGGGTTGCAAGGCTCTCTTCAGTCATCATAATTTTGAAAAGGGGTCATATATAGCTTTTGTGTGTGTGGGGGGGGGGGGTTCTGTCGCAATTTCAAACATTCATTAAATGTCCTCTTGTAGCTCAAAGATTACCTGTATTTTCATGTATTCTTCCAGAAATAGGGATGCTTATTGCAATACTTTGTTGTCATATAAGGTTGGCATGGGATGCAGTCAAATGCTAATTTGTGAAGACTGCTTTGGGAAACAGACAAATGACAATGTGGTAAGCACATCAGCTTTGGTAAGGGCTCAAAGCATAGTGTTAATTTGAAAATTAAAGAATATAGGAGTCAGAATATGGAACTGAAGAAGCTTATTGGATAAGAAGGATTTTTTTTAAAAAAAAAATAAGGAACTTCATTGTTTTTTGAAAAAGTACCTTTAACACCACCTTGACTTAGATGATTGAACATCTTCATAGAAAACAAGTCAAAATAGAGTTTTGTTTAACTCTCTTAGCAGTTTATTATTTATTTATTTATTTATTTATTTATTTATTTATTTATTTATTTATTTATTTATTTATTTATTTTGTCGCATATCTATGCTGCCCAACTCCCAAGGGACTCTTTGGAATAGGGTGAGTCACTTCTCTGCTAATCAACCCTTTAACCTACGTTGTAGTCCCTTTATATAACATTCTAAGTACAGGAAGTCCTTAATTTATGAACATAATTGAGATCAGAATTATGGTCAATATATCATGACAGTCATTAAGCGGGTCACTGGGCTCAATCTTTCTTTATAGACATAACGTAAAAGTGGTGATCATTAAGCAAATCTATCATTTGCCATGAATAATTTTTGTTCAAAATTAGAAGTTCCCAGCAAAACAATAATAAATAACATTAATGTGGGCTGGTTACTGAGCATTCAAAATGTGATCATGTGACCATAGGGAGTAAATCCGAATCATAGGTAGCTCTAGAGATGTCCATTGTACCTTTGAACTTTCACCAAAATAACTGATCGTAACTAGAGAACTAGATATTGTTGCACAAACCACTAGCCAATGAAGGAAGCAGGTTCTGCCACAATCTTTCAATCAAATACCACTTTCAGATTTATGAAAACACTACAAAGAATACCTTCAGTAGGGTTCATATACTTTGCAGAGAGTTGGTTCAGTGTGATTCACTGATTCACAATAGAAAAATAGTAGTTGGAGGGCCAGTCGTGCTGAATCTGACCGGACACTGGTAAGATCTCATATTAAGAATTACCTAGTGGCGATAAAAGCAGCAAAATGTACTATTTTGCTGATCTTATTGTGTCATCATATAATTGCCTGGCTGCCCTGTTTAGGGTGACCCGCTCCGTGCTCCACCAGGAAGTGTGGGAGGACCCCTTGGAGGGAAGAGCTGAGGATTTTGTTCAGTATCTGCATGACAATATCACTCAGATTCGGGAAGATCTGGACTCCGACTGGGTAGATCCAGCGGGGATGACGGAGGCAGGTCCTGAGAATGTTATCTGGGATGAGTTTGATCCTGTGACCCCTGAGGACGTGGACAGGATTCTGGGTAGACTGAATGCGACCACATGTTTGTTGGACCCGTGCCCCTCCTGGTTAGTGCTGGCTTCCCGGGAGGTGACGCGAGGCTGGCTCCAGGGGATTATAAATGCTTCATTGGGCGAGGGTGTCTTTCCCGCCGCCTTGAAAGGGGCGGTGGTGAGACCTTTCCTCAAGAAGCCTTCCCTGGACCCAGCAGTATTGGCTAACTATCGTCCAGTCTCCAACCTTCGCTTTGTGGCGAAGGTTGTCGAGAGTATGGTTGCACGACAGCTCTCCCAGTACCTGGATGAAACTGAGCCAGGCTAAGATTCGATATTGGGATAAAACTCAAATATTAGAAATCCAAATCTTTGGTCAAGACAGAAGTGCCTCTTCCTTGCCAAGGTGCTGAGATGACAAACGGTATTTGACGTAGGTACAGAATTGTAAAAGGGCAAACTGACCCTAAACAGATACATTCTGTTGTTTAATGTTTATTGCATCCCAAATGTCATGCATATCCCTGGATAAGGGGTGCTGCTTCCTTATTGCCCTTGAGGCGTCTTCTAGCCTCTTACCTCCTTTTGTTATGTCTTGAGCTCCGGAGCTGAAAACCTGAGCCTGTGGGAACAGGGCTGTTATGTCTTTCCTAGAGATAGATTAAAGGGTAGCTTCTACGTGTGAAATGCATCACTCTCTGTAATAATTTTGCCTTTAAACTGTATAAATACATGGCCAGAAGAAGCCATCGGCGTTCAGACTTTTTGTTTGCCTTTGGGCTGTTTGAACCGTGCACAATAAACTTTTTCCTGCATTGGAGAGCTTGGCCTAGTCTCGTTTCATTTCCTGCAACAGCTGGCGACTCCGGCCGGGACTAGGTGCAAGGCGATATTTCGCTGAGGACCGTTTCGACCCCTCAGGACCATCGGGAGATCGCTCCTGAACATTCTCCAGGCGCCACGGAGATACGTCTCCGGGAGACAGAAGCGATAGCCCTGTGGGACCGACGGTGCTCTGATCGAGTCCAAGAACCCTGCGGTGCAGGAAAGGTGGTCTGAACAAATTCCTGGCCAGGAATCTACGGAGTGGGAGCGTTTTAAGTGAGTATATTGTAAAAGAATTGTACCTGCTTCATTTGAAAGCAGACGGAGGGAATTGATCACTCCCTCGGACTCGGGGTGTCTACCCTAATGAAGTACATGTCAGGTTGTGTGGGTGGTTAAGCCGTCGCATTTCTCATTAGTGGCAGTGAGTTTCCAGGGCTATGAGTCTACGGCAGTGTGGTAGAAGGGATGGGGTTCAGAGCGTGCCAAATACTCCGTTGGCATGCATGTTAAAAGGTTTTGACAAGTATTTTAGCAACCCTTCCTATCCGAAAGGATCAAAGGATCAAAGGGGGGTGACCCCCTCCCCCTCAGGGATGGTTAAGGGAAGGAACAGTGGATAAGTTGTGGGGAGTGATTGTAGTGAATCAGGATAAATATCCTGATCAATTTCAATATATTGATCAATGGGTGAGAGCCCTGTTGAAAAAAGCTGAGGATTTATTGCAATGTAGGGCTGAAACAGTCGGGTTATGTGTATCTGAGCAGGCAGGAAAAGTAAGGGGGCTGCTGGAGGGAGCGGAGGAGGAAATCAGAGGCATATGAGTGATCCTGGCGTGAAGTCAAGGGGAGTCATTCGCCTAGAGGTAGCAGTCAGAGTGCGGGAGAGGGGGATGATGAGGAGGAGGATGATTTGGAGGCTGTGGGGGCTGTAGGTGGAGAAGAAAGAGCAGGAGGCACGGATGAATAAAAAGGCTGGTTTGTTGGCAGGGGCACTGCGAAGTGGGATGCAAGGGGGTTTTTCTCCCCCCCCTTCCCTTGGAGGGGAGAAACAGGAAAAGAGATGCTTTTTGTTCTTTTAAAACTTTTTTTCTCCTTTCTCTCACCCCCCACCCCTCCTCCTCTTTCTGTGAAGCCTCTTTCATTAACATATGAAAGCTATGCAGATACATTTTCCTTTCTGCTCTGAATATTTTTTATTTTTTCTTTTCTGGAAATTTTTGGAGGTTTAACAACGCTTAATTAAACCTGTACTCAAGATCCTGTTGCTTCGCCAGGCTGGGTTAGCAACATAATTTTACATTGGATGTTTTAAATTTCTGGGGTTTTAAATTGAGCCGAATCCATTTAATATTTTAATTATTTTAAATTGGTTTTTGTCTTGTTTTTTTTAAACAAAATAGGCTGTACACCGCCCTGAGTCCTTTGGGAGAAGGGTGGTCTAGAAATAAAATTACTTGGGAAAAGGAATGCCCAAGACAGATGGTGAGAAGTAGAGGGATGAGAAGAGCGGATTTTGGGTCAGGGATGCGTGGGCAGCTCTCTGGGAGAAGGGGAGAGCGAGGACAGAGGAGAGGTTTGAGTAGAAGGTTGGACAGACAAGTTCAGGTTGGGGTTTTGGTAGAGGATTTGGAGAGGGCGCAGGGCAGCAGAAAGCGGAAAGTATTGGATTGGCAGACATGACTTGGTCAGATTGAGGGGGACCAGGCTTGGAAGAACCCCCGCCTGAGCCATTAGTTACAATGAAAATAGGGGGTCAGTACAGAACGTTTTTGGTAAATATGGGAGCAGGAAGATCAGTTGTAAATAAGCAGATTGCAGCCCCCCGGATCCCATAAAATCCAGGTTCAGTGGGTATCAGGACAGATTATGGGGCGGCAGGTCTTGAAATCAGAGATGTGTGATTTTAAGGAAGCTGAAATCCAGCATGAATTTTTGTACATCCCTGAGTGCCCTATTCCATTGCTAGGCAGGGATATGCTGAGCAAATTAGGGGCAACAATTTCTTTTGATGAAGATAGTTAGAAAATGACCATAAGGCATTCTCCGGAGGAGATTTGGAGGTTGTTTGATGTGCGCTGAGGATAACCTGCCGGGTTTTGCAGCCCGCCACCCTCCAGTGAGGGTGGAACTAAAACCTGGAGTGGCGTCTGTGAGTAGAAGGCAGCGTCCCGTTTCTTGGGAAGCTATTTGTGCTATTTATGAAAGCATTCAGAGATTTGGAAGTGGGGTTTTTGGTGCCTATTTAGTCCTCCTGGAATACTCCAATTATCCCAATTAAACAGTCAGATGGGTCTTACTGCCTGGGGCATGGTAACTTTACACCTGGCCATGTCAAATTCATATACCCTGTTAAGTTTAATTCCACCCCGGGCTGAGTGGTTTTCTGTTATTGATTTAAGGGATGCATTCTTTACAATTCCCGTTCACCCCGTAAGCCAGCCACTGTTTGCATTTTGAGTGGGAGAATCCTTATACAGGAATGAAAATGCAATATACTGGGACTCGGCTGTCTCGGGGATTTAAGACCTCCCCCACATTGTTTGGAATAGCGGTAGCTAGAGACTTACAGTATTATGTGCCTCAACAACCAGGAGACACAATACTGTAATATGTTGATGATGTTTGGATCAACAGGACTGACAGAGGATTTATGATGGGATAATACTAAGATGAATGCACGATGATGTTAGATTTGTTACTAGAGTGTGGTTATTGGGTATCAAGAAAGAAAGCTCAATTGGTGAAAAGGAAAGTTAGATATTTGGGATACAATATAAGGGTCATCGAGCTTTAGGACCAGAGCAGAAAAGGGCGGTCCTAATGCTGGCAGAACCCCGAACAAAAAGACAACTGAGAAGCTTTTTAGGACTAGCTAGCTTTTGCTGTAATTGGATGGGGGGGGCAAAAAGCTGGCCCCACTGTTTGAAGGTGCTGGCTGCAAGTGCAGAATTGATTCAGAATTGTAATAAACTTACTTTTTCTTGTCCTATACTCATGCACTCCCCTCATGAGGAGCAGTCTGTGTTGGATACTAAGGGACATTTGTGGATTAGTGGGCAAAGGCTGACAAAATATCAGGCAATTAGGAGTGAGAATCCACAGGTGTGTCTGGTGGTGTCTAACCGATTAAATCCAGCAACTTTGTTGCCTACGGAGTCTGTTTCTGAGCATGATTGTTTACAGGTATTGGAGGTTTATTCCACCCGACCATGTAAATAAGGTAAATATGTATGTTAGGTGGCCTGATTTAGGTCATAAAGGGGGGGTTTGGAATATGGAGATGGTACAAGAACTTAATAAGCAAATTGAGAGATTCCAACGATATGTGTTGGAACAAGTACCCCCTAGATTAGTAACTTAATGTCACTCATTTGAACCGGGGGACCAAGTGGAAGATGGAAGGGATCTTTTATTGGTATTATGACTTCTCCACTTGCTATTAAGATTGCAGAATCAAAATCATGGATCCATCGGACATGAGTCAAGGCAGCAGCTGACACCGGCTGAAAAGTGTCTGTGGACAAACAACATCCAACAAAACTGACATTTGAATGTGCTTAAAGAAAGCTTTTGTATTCTATATATAGGTTACCTTGATGTATATCTGCTGATGTATCCCGCTGTAAGCTAAAAAGAGGATGGAGCACCTGCTCTCTTGAATTAGTCCGGAACTTGGATCCTGACGAAAGATTGAAGATCATTGCGGATCCATGTGGGAGGAAAATTGGGTGTGGGCACTTTGAGTAATTGGGGTAGTAGCTTTATTGATTATTGTGTTTTACAGATATAAGCAATGGTTTTGTGGACAACCAGGGCCCATTTGATTTCTCAGTCGTTCCAATCCCTAATATTTCCCAACCGGCTGCGGAGTGTGAACCTCTTACAGATGAAAGAAGTCCCTGCTTAGGATACCCTGGAAGCTACCTTTTGATGCAAAAGAACAGAAAAGAGAATTTTCTTTAAATGTGTCGGTTTTGTAATTGTGGGTGTGAGTGTTGTTGTTGCACTCACTGTATTGATTGTGTTTTATGTATAAGCTGTAAGGTAGAGTGTGACGTGAAAATTATAGAGGAGGTGCTAGTACATTATTTGGTAATAAATCCTGAAGAAGTCCCCTTGTAATATTATCTGAAAAGGGAAAAGCTGAATATACCCGAAATCCCTAGCTATGTAACAAATACCTTTGTCAAATTGGCAGAAGACATAGCCCACACTCTGAATGTATCAAATTGTTTTGTATGAGGAGGAACTAACATGGGAGAAAAATGGCCATGGGAAGCCCAGGAATTAAATTATTCCAAAGTCTTAGAAATGGACCATAAGGGTAATCTGTCATATAATAAGGGTAAGGATGGAGACTGGACTTTGACTACTAGTCTGGTAAAGAATGTCTGTTTCCAGAGAAAAATTGTGGCAGGCTGTCATCAGGTAGGAAACCTCATATGTACAGGAAAATGGGAAAGTAAGGTATGGTGGTCAGGAGGTAATGCCACAGAGGAAACTGATGAAATGGCCCTGTTTAAGGTAAACGGGTTATCTTTTTTTTTAAAGGGTCCTGATAATCAGGCCCTTGAATGGCTGGCTCCTGACGGACTATATTGGATATGTGGTAAAATGGCATATGGGGTTCTACCAAAATCTTGGTGTGGAGCTTGTGTCCTGGGAATAATTGGACCAGGATTCTTTTTGCTTCCCCTTAAAACTCGACAGGTTTTAGGTGTCCCGGTATATGATGAGGTGGGAAACTTAAGACAAAGATGACATGTAGATATATCTGCAATAGGAAGAGTTAGGGTTGGAGGTAACCAACGTAGTTGGGGAAGTGAAGAATGGCCTGCAGAGCGAATTATTGCGGTTTATGGACCATCTACATGGGCGGAAGATGGCATGTATGGCTATCGGACCCCTATATACATTCTGAACCGTTTAATTCGTCTGCAAGCGGTGGTTGAAATCATCACCAACGAAACTGTAAAAGGTCTTACTCAATTAGCTAGGGAAAGTGTCAAATCAAGGACACATCTTATGCAGAATAGGTTAGCCTTAGACTATTTGTTAGCCAAGGAAGGAGGGGTATGTGGAAAGTTTAATTTGACTAACTGCTGTATAGAGGTTGATGAAAGCGGAAAGGTTATTAAGGAAATAACAGACAAAATGGTTGAAATAGCTCATGTGCCAGTCCAGACTTGGAAAGGTCTTAATTTACAGGATATGTTTTCAGGATGGTGGCCAAAGTTACCTGGCCTGCAGGCCATTTTTGGCCTGGTGGGATTAGTAGCTGCAGGGTGTATTTTTCTCCCATGTCTCTTACCTCTGTTTGTTAAGACTATTTCTAAAAGTCTATCCTTGCTGGTGGAACGTAAGACAACTGCTCAGGTGATGGCTATGTGGGATTACAAACGGCTCCAGCAGGAAGAGGACCTGGAGGTGTGACTCGTCTGGATAAACAGATGAGTCACAAAGGGGGGTATGAGCCAGGCTAAGATTCGATATTGGGATAAAACTCAAATATTAGAAATCCAAATCTTTGGTCAAGACAGAAGTGCCTCTTCCTTGCCAAGGTGCTGAGATGACAAACGGTATTTGACGTAGGTACAGAATTGTAAAAGGGCAAACTGACCCTAAACAGATACATTCTGTTGTTTAATGTTTATTGCATCCCAAATGTCATGCATATCCCTGGATAAGGGGTGCTGCTTCCTTATTGCTCTTGAGGCGTCTTCTAGCCTCTTATCTCCTTTTGTTATGTCTTGAGCTCCGGAGCTGAAAACCTGAGCCTGTGGGAACAGGGCTGTTATGTCTTTCCTAGAGATAGATTAAAGGGTAGCTTCTACGTGTGAAATGCATCACTCTCTGTAATAATTTTGCCTTTAAACTGTATAAATACATGGCCAGAAGAAGCCATCGGCATTCAGACTTTTTGTTTGCCTTTGGGCTGTTTGAACCGTGCACAATAAACTTTTTCCTGCATTGGAGAGCTTGGCCTAGTCTCGTTTCATTTCCTGCAACAAAACGACGTATCTAGATCCATTCCAGTCAGGCTTCAGGCCTGGGTACAGCACAGAAACAGCATTGGTTGCGTTGGTGGATGATCTCTGGAGGGCTCGGGACAGGGGGTGCTCCTCTGTCCTGGTCCTGTTAGATCTCTCAGCGGCTTTTGATACCATCGACCATGGTATCATGCTGCACCGGTTGGAAGAGTTGGGGGTGGGAGGCACTGTACTACGGTGGTTCTCCTCCTTTCTCTCCGACCGGTCGCAGTCTGTGTTGACGGGGGGGCAGAGGTCGACCCCGAGGCCCTTATATGTGGGGTGCCACAAGAATCGGTCCTCTCGCCCCTTTTGTTCAACATTTATGTAAAGCCGCTGGGCGAGATCATCCGTGGTTTTGGGGTGGAGTACCATCAGTACGCTGATGACACCCAGCTGTACATCTCCACCCCAGACCACCCCAACGATGCCCTTGAAGTAATGTCCCGGTGCCTGAAGGCCATACGGATCTGGATGGGGAGAAACAGGCTCAGGCTCAACCCATCCAAGACCGAGTGGCTATGGTTTCCGATGTCCCGATATAGTCAGCTGGTGCCATCGCTGACTATTGGGGGCGAATCATTGGCCCCCACGGAAAGGGCTCGCAATTTGGGTGTCCTCCTGGATTCACGGCTGTCTTTAGAAGAGCACTTGACGGCCGTGACCAGGAGGATTTTTCATCAGGTTCGCCTGATTCGCCAGTTGCGTCCCTTTCTAGATCGGGACTCCTTACGCATGGTCACTCATGCCCTCGTCACCTCCTGTCTGGACTATTGTAACGCTCTCTACATGGGGCTCCCCTTGAGGAGCACTCGGAGGCTCCAACTGGCGCAGAGTGCGGGCCGCGCGGGTGGTGACAGGAGCGACGTGGCGCTCCCATGTAACACCTCTCCTGCGTGAGCTGCACTGGCTCCTGGTGGTCTTCCGAGTGCGCTTCAAGGTTTTGGTTATCACCTTTAGAGCGCTCCATGGCTTAGGACCTGGTTATTTACGGGACCGCCTGCTACCACCAATAGCCTCCCACCGACCAGTACACTCCCATAGAGAGGGGCTCCTCCGGGTGCCATCGGCCAAACAATGTCGACTGGCGGCCCCTAGGGGGAGAGGCCTTCTCTGTGGGGGCACCTACTATCTGGAACGAGCTCCCCCCGGAGATACGGAGGATCCCGGATCTGCGTACCTTCCGTCGTGCGCTCAAGACTTTCCTATTTCATCAAGCCGGCCTGACCTAAGTCTTTCCCCTTTTAAATGGAAATTTTAAATCTGGTTTTAAATTATCGGGGTTTTAAATTTGTTCAGCCAAATTATTTAATTCGTTTTAATCTATTTTAAATTTTGTATTTATATGTTTTATTCTATGGCTGTTCACTGCCCTGAGTCCTTCGGGAGTAGGGCGGTATACAAATTCAATAAAATAAAAATAAATAAATAAATAAAAAACCTGGCTTTTAACCCAAGTTGCTCCAGTAGATAATTATGCATAGTCAGCTGCTAGGACAGTTATTGGCTGGTTTGGCACTGGATTGGTTTTGTTGTCCTTTTTGGCATTATAAAAGAATTGATCCATTCCTTCAGGGTTTGTAGGGTGATTTTGGAAAGCTGACAATCCAGATTTGAGACCCAAGTGTTACACTTGTGAGCTCCGGTTCTTGTCCCAGCTCATGCCCACCCAAGAGTTCAAAGGGATGCAAATGCAAGTTGATAAATAGGTACCACATTGGAAGATTATAGCGTTCTGTGTGCCTTTGGCATTTAGCAATGCTGGTCACATGACCACAGAAAATGTCTTCGGAGAATGCTGGCTTCCTCAGCCAAGAAACGTAGATTATCACCATGCCCAAGAGTCAGACACAACTGAATAGGGAAACCTTTACCTTTAGCATGCATAGGAATTAAGATGACCAGTAAAAACATATTTAAATTCACGTTTAATCTATATATTTAGTCAGAGATGTCTGTCACATACTGAGATATCTCAATAAATTAATTTGTGCTATTATTTATTTGTTTTATGATCCCCAATTTTAAATTGCCTTTCAGAAGGAAAAAAAGTTATGAGTTACCCAAATCTCAGGGGCAGGATAGAAACTGCAACATAGGAGGCCAATCTAACTACAGATTGTTTTCTGGCTTAAATATGCAAGTGGGGAAGATCTGCAACATGAAGAAATAAAGAATATGATCCTTAAAACTTTCTTTTCATGAGCTGATGTTTATTGTTCAGTTCAGGTCTCATCACAATGATAAAACACTTGGGGAAAAAGATGCACACCAATAATCCAGCACTGGAGGAGATCATGGAGAAGATCTCCACAGCCAGCATGTATTTTCCCCTTGTGCTTAGATAGGTTGGAATAAAGCACAGCCAAACACTGCAGAAGACCAACATGCTGAAGGTGATGAATTTGGCTTCATTGAAGCTGTCAGGTAACTTCCTAGCTAGAAAAGCAGCAGAGAAGCTAATCAGAGCAAGAAAACCCATAAAGCCCAAAACACAGTAGAACATGACCGAGTCTTCATTGCACTCCATGATCACTTCTTCAGACATTGACTTCGTATAAAAATCTGGATATGGTGGAGATGTTATCAACCATGCAGCACAAAAACATATTTGAACAAGGGAGCAGGAGAGAAGAATGAAACTGATCATTCTTCCCCCAACCCATTTCCTCAAATTGGAACCAGGTTTGGTGGCCATGAATGCTAGAACCACAACAAAAGTTTTGGCCAGGACACAAGAAACTGCCACAGAAAAGATCAGTCCAAAAGCTGGTTGTCGAAGGAGACACACAATCTTATCAGGTCTCCCAACAAATAGAAACACACAAAGGAAAGAGAAGAGAGAAACTAAAAGAGTGTAGGTGAGATTTCTGTTGTTGGCTTTGACAATGGCAGTGTCTTTATGTTTCATGAAGATTATTATTACGAAAATTGTCAACAAAGAAAAGCAAAGAGAAAGAACAGTCAGACTGATTCCTAAGGGTTCTTCATAGGACAAAAAAGTGATCCGCTTTGGAATGCACATATTTTTGTCAGGATTTGGATATTGATCTTCTGGACATGGAGAGCAGTCATCCTTGTCTGAAAAAGAACAGAGTGGAACTGATATAGTTGATTCTATATAGTGTTGTATCCTTGTTGCTTAGTCCCATTAAATTTGGAAATTTCCTACCCTTCTCCTTTGATATTTTCCCCTCTGGACACAGACGGCAATCATAGCAGCAAAATGACTCTCCTTCTTTCTTGACCTTGCTGTATCCTGTCTCACAAGGATCATTACACAAAGATAGAGGTAATGCCTATCAATGAATGAAGAAGAATATTTTAAGATACAGAGAGGAAAGGAAGTGCTTGGAGAAATACTGTTACTGTGGAATCAACAGAACAAAAATGGATTAATAAGCAGAAGTAGTGCATTGACATCATTTCAATATGGAATTGGCTTGAAATTGTCTTTACAAGTTGACAAATAATTCATTAAATATCTATCTTTATTGGCGTGTATGGCCCTTCATAACTATCATCCCTATTATCCAAAGACAATTTCTGTGCTGGTTAATTTTGAAATCTCCAGACTGATGAAATCTGGTACACTGGCGGAATATTTTGAGATACAGAGGGGAGAAGAAGTACTTAATAAGCAGAAGTAATGTGATGACATCATTTTGAGATGCACTGTAATTGATCTCAAATAATAATTCATTAAATATCCATCTTTATTGGCGTCTATGGCCTTTCATAACTATCATCCCTATTATCCAAAGACAATTTCTGTGCTGGTTAGTTAACAATGGTTTTCTCAGCCTCTGAATTTTGAAATCTCCAGACTGATGAAATCTAGTATACTGGCTTGCAGCTTTTACGTCAAAAATCATGAAAAACATTGTCCATAATTAACAGAGGTGCAACATAAATATTCTATACCAATTGCAGATTTATTTTCTTTTCTTCCTGAGGACATTTGCAGTTAGTCTATTCAGAGATGATGCTTTGGGACTTTCATCATTTTGACATGGACTCAGTCTGAAATAATAATTCATTAAATATCTATCATTATTGGCATCTATGGCCTTTCATAACTATCAACCTCACTCTCCAAAGACAATTTCTGCTCTGGTTAGTTAAAGAAGTCAGCAGACTGGTGTAATATAGTACACTGGACTTTAGCTCTTACTTCTAAACCATGAAAACATGGTCCATAACTAACAGGGCCAAAATAAAGGGTACAATATTTTATGCCAACTATTAGAAAAGTAAACATTCTTACAGATAATGTTTTCCTTCTCCAGGACATTTCTAGTTAGTACAAACATTATTCAGAGATGATAATTTTCATTAGTAATCATATTTTTATAGTATATAAATGAAGACAGACAAATCTAGATTGAAACAGCTAACCTGATTAAAGCCTACTGGCCACATGATGGAATCTACAGAAATATTGAAGAACTCATCCGCTGGAGCTGTGGGATCTACCATTCCAACTTTGACCCTAAGAAAAGACTGGTTTGGAAATGTGATCCAGTTGATAATATCATATCCACCAATGAATTCTCCATTTTTATCAAAGGAGATCTTTTCACCAACACTGTTGTTGAATCTGATGCTTTTCAGAAAGGAATGAACCTGAAATACAGCAACACAGAAAAAGAGAACAGGATAAAGGGACGGAAATTAATTCATATGTTCAAAACATATATATGGATGCCTCTTTAAAGAAATATATATATATATATATATATATATATATATATATATATATATATATATATATATATATATATATATATATATATATATATATGTTTTCTCAGGTTTTCGCGGGTGTTTGTATGTAGGTCTTTGGTTATTCGGGTCTTCTCCCACGTAAAATTGGAAGTGTCTTGGCGACGTGCTTCCTGGAAGCACGAAGCCGAGAACACCAGCCTGAAGATGACGAATGAGACTTCGTCGAAACGTTGCCAAGACACTTCCAATTTTACGTGGGAGAAGACCCGAATAACCAAAGACCTACATATATATATATATATATATATATATATAAACTTTTTTTGGGGGGGTTGTAGGCCAATACCAATCAAATAACATAACATTTATTCCAAAATAGCAGTAGAGGTAAAATATCAGATTACTGAAATAAAATTAGCACAGAATCTCAATATATATGTCACAAGTAAATGCCTTATTCTCCATTATGTAAATAGTACATGGACAGTGTGTGTCAGGGGTTAACTTATTCTTCACTTCTTAATGTATTCATACTTTACCACTCCCATACTTAGCTCCACCCATTGTATATATAAGGAGCTGCATACCTCCATTCTGTGCTTCTATCTGTGAATATTCAGTGAATATAGAATGCCTTATGTAAATAAACAGAGATATATTTGAATATCTGATTCTCGAATTATTTATTGAGTCTGATCCTGAAAATATTGTAACAATCTGGTAGCAGAGGATGGTTTAATAGACTCAATAAAAACTTAAACATGTCTAAAAGAGATAGGCCCAACACCAGGGCATACAGCAAAGAAATGGAAGCGGATCAAGAAATAATAGATGAGTCCACGAATGCAATTTCGAGAGAATCTGAAGAATACACCACAGAAGACGAAGAAATAATAAATGAAGATGATGACCAAGAAGAAAACGAAATAGAAAACAACGAACTCAGGTCAGAGATACTAAAACTTTTAAAAAGCCAAAAGAGCGATGAAAGTCTTGTCGCGAACCTCCAAGATATACTAAAAAACAACGGAGCAGCGAGAGAGAAGCACATCGCTACTAAAAAATCAAAAGACTCAAAAATAGTAAGTGATATGCCTACAGATAAAAATGCAGCGAAGAAGAAAACCAACGATCCCGCGCAAAATTTCAAATGGCAGCCATCTTGGTTCCAACAGACCCCTAAGATGAGCGAAGCAGAGCCAATCAGAATGCAGGATTCAAAATGTCTGGCGCGAAAAGCCTTACTCGATACAAAAAATGAAAGAGAAAAAATATATACCTCAGAAGAATCAGAAACAGAGAACGAAGAAGATTCAGTAGACATGCAAGTAAAGTCAGCAATGAAAACGCTTTTTGCTGCATTTGGACCAAAACTGAAGATTGCTAAAAAATCAACAAAAAAGCAAGCAAGCGAACCAACGCATCAAAATCCACCCGCTTCTATCCAGACGGCGAGAGAATCGACACCTGAACCCAGAGAGCCCTGCAGATACCACCCCACGCTGCAGACTAATCCAAGGACCAGCGCCTTCAGCAAAAGAAAACGAGCGCCCGCTATCACCAGGACTCCCAAGATCGAGCTGGAGACTGATTCATCGGAAGGAGAACAAAGCGAGGGAGCTGCAGCAGCGAGAACCTCTCTCGATGACTCCAAGAACGAAATGAACAACGCGCATGCGCAGGACTACGCAGACAACCCAGGAAGACATGGAATGCGGAGAGAATCATGCAGACTTGTAGCGAGCATCCCCACGCCGTTTTGCAACTTTAAACATCTACAAGACCACGGACTACCCCCGGTTGTAAGTAATGGACCCAACAACGTTGGGAATTTACCCAGTGACTTCCCAAAGCTGAGAATAGATGGCATTAATTTGCAAGAATGGTATCAGCAGCTCCAGGTTGTCTTTATGAAAGAAAACTTACTGTTTTTTATTACTAACCCCCCAAAAAGACCTTGGACTCTAAAGTTAGATTGCCTACACCACAGAGCATTTTTCTTATTAATTTCTAGTGTGTCTCCTGCCATGTATCACAGTATTAAGCAAAATCTGACTGTCTCAGAAATTATTCAATGCATGTTTAATTTGTTTCACAGTGAAAGCGTAGCCACTACCACAAGAATGTCTAAAGATTTCTTCTCTTCTAGGATAAAGCCAGGGGTTACCATAAGTGAACATTTAATATCTTTAAACAAGATTAGAGCAGAGCTGCACTTAAGGGGGGAGGTGATTTCAGATCAAACGATGAAAAGTGTTATCATCAATTCACTTGACCCATCATGGGATAATTATATTTCACACTTAGACACAATCAATCTAGGATACTTATCCATAGAAAGTCTATCCAATAAGTTAATAGCTGAAGACAATTCAAGGAGAAGTCGTTATAACAACCACATAGAGCACAAACAATATAAAAAGGTAGCATTTCAAGAAAGATATCATGAAACACTTAGATGCCACAATTGTGGGTCCAAAGAGCATAATAGGAGGGATTGTCCTAAAATTCTAAGAGAAAGACATAGATCAGAATATAGAAATAGGTACAACAACAGACAGTCTTCCATTGATAGACATAGGTATAGAAGTCCACCCAACTATAGAGAACATAGAGGGGGCAGAGATAATTCAAAGGATAGAAAATTTGGTTCACTGAATGGGCTAAATAAACATGACAACATTAACATACAACAACCAGAGAACAATAATTGGCTTATTGATTCTGGAGCAACTAATCACACTACAAATAATAAAAACATATTATCTTCATTTATAGAAGATAAATTTGTAATCAAAGTAGCTAATCAAGAAAAGGTTCAAGTGATAGGTAGAGGGAATGTAACCTTACCTGGCCTAGGAAAAATAGAGGGGGTATTACTAATACCTGAAATTCCCCATAACATACTTAGTGCCATAAAACTAAGCAGAGACTCTGACATTAACATTGTGTTCTCGAAAGGAAAAGCAACATTAGAGAGAAACAAAATAAATATAGGTACAGTAATAATCAAAGGAGGTCTACCTTACTTAATGACAAAGGAGGAATGGTTACACAACATTGATTCAAGTATAGAAAATGACAATGAGATAGATAATGGAGACAATAGTAACAGTGACAATGAGGAACGTGAAGTAACCCATAATCACAAAGATACACACAATATAAAAAAACCTAAGATAGGTAAACCAATTCATGATGAGTGTGCTCATGTCTTGCATAGGAAATTAGGACATGCCAGTTTTCCTGTAGTGCAAAAGATGACTGAACATGCAGAAGGTGTTAAAATAAAAAATTGTGAAAACTATTTGGAATGCTCAGTATGTAAATCTACAAAACTCAAAACTAATCCCAGACCTAGAAAATCAACGAGATCAACCAACAAAATTTTTGATTTGGTACATATGGATCTAGTTGGTCCTCTAACACCATCAATTACTTATAAAAAACACTATTTTCTGACCATTGTGGATGATTATAGTCGTTATGGATTTGTTTACACATTAAAACATAAAGATGAAACTTTTCAGAAATTTAAAGAATTTTACAAACGCATAGAGACACAACACAACATTAAAATAAAACAAATCATGACAGATAGGGGATGTGAATTCATGTCTAAAGAATTCTCCCAATGGCTAAAAGATAAAGGAATGTTACATTACACATCTAGCCCTTTTTCTGCATTCCAGAACGGAGTGGTAGAGAGAAAGAACTCAACATTACAAACCATGATTAGATGCACATTAGAAGATGCTGGCTTAAGTAAACAATTCTGGTCAGAAGCCCTACAATATTCTAATTACACACAAAATAGAACTTGGTCCAGCATTGTAAATAAGACACCATATGAAGTAATGTATAATAGGAAACCAAAATTAGCACACATGCACATATTTGGAGTCACTGCAGACGTACACATACCTAAACAACTAAGGCGCAAAGGTGAGAATGTATCCAGAAGACTTAGATTTATGGGATACAAGACAGGTACAAAAGGGTACAGATTTATCGATAATAACAATAAATTTATAGTTTCCAGAACAGCTGTGTTCCATGAACAGGCCAACTGGTCTAAAATACATCTTAATGAAATATTCTCAAACACCAACCCAGACACCAAACTCCAAGAAAAAAGGATTAGAGAAGAACACAGTAACAACATACATAAAAATAAAATCAAAACATGGACAAACAGTCAACATAAAATAAAGACAGATTCATTAACTAAAAAAGAAGCAAGGTATTTACATGACAATGATAGTAAACGAGAAAAAGCAATCAGAAGTAGCAGAAATCAAATGCCAAACAAATATAAAGATTATGTAATGTATATGGATGAAGAATCATCAATACCTAACACATATGAGGAAGTGTTAAAACTTCCTCCTGAAGAAAAGAAAAAATGGGAAGCAGCCATGACTAAAGAGATGGATAGTTTACGAGGGCTAAATGTGTTCACACCTACAGTTGCACCAAAGGACAAAACCATCATTGGCACTAGATGGATATATAAAATTAAAAATTTAGAGGGAGGCAATACCCTATACAAAGCTAGATTAGTTGCACAAGGTTATGCACAGAAATATCCCGAGGATTATACAGACACATACTCCCCCACAGTGAGAACAGAGAGTGTCAAAACAGCTCTGGTTATAGCATCAGCACTCAACCTCGATGTGTTTCAATACGACATACAGACTGCGTATCTACACGCAAAATTAGATAAGGAAATATATGTAAGAGCACCTCACAGTCAATACACAAACACAAATGAGACTTGGTTATTAAATAAAAGTTTATACGGGTTAAAACAATCTGGTAAACAATGGTATGATTGTTTGGTAAAAGTTCTTAAAACCATGAACTTCAATGCCACTACTGCTGACAATTGCTTCTTTGTTAAAAAAGAGAATGATTCCCTAGAATTTGTATTAATCTATGTGGATGACATTTTGTACATAGGTAAACATAAAGAAAGGAAAGAGGCGTTTGTAGCAAAACTGAATGAACATTTTTCATTGAAATCTTTGGGTAAGGTAAATAAATACCTTGGTGTTCAAATAAGCAAAACCAGAAGGGGATTCAAACTTTCTCAAAGAGACAAAATCATAGAGCTCTTGAATAAATGTAATTTAAGTAACGCTAAGCCCTGTGACACTCCCATGCAAACTGATTTTTTGAAGAATACAGAAGAATCATCTCCTGAATTTAAAGATAATACATTTTACAGGTCAGTCATAGGTTCACTTCTTTATATCTCTAATTGGACTAGACCTGATATTGCTTTACCTCTCAACTTATTGTCCAGACATGTCAGCAAACCATCACTATACCATTGGGAAGCTGTCAAAAGAATATTAAGATATTTAAAGAATAGTTTAGATTTCTGTTTATTATTAGAACCTAATAATGTCAAGGAGCCCATCCTCACATGTTACGCCGATGCGGATTGGGCTGGAGATACCTCATGTAGAAAAAGCACATCTGGTTATATATTTTTTCTTAACGGTTGTCCAGTTTACTGGTATACTGGCAAACAAGATTTAGTAGCCACCTCGACAACAGAGGCAGAATATGTTTGTCTATCTAAAGCAGCAAATAATCTTGTATGGTTCAATGATTTACTTTCAGACATTTGGAAAAAACCCATTTTGCCTTTTATTATGTATGAAGATAACAAAGCTGCTATCGAAATATCTAGATCAGATGCCATTGGACAAAGGTCCAGACATATAGATATAAAATTTAAACATGTGAGACAGTTATCTCAGGATGGATTTATCAAAGCAGTTCATTGCGAAACATCAGAGCAAATAGCTGACATATTAACAAAGCCTTTGCCGTCTAAGCAACATAAATACTTGACTTCTAAGTTACATGTCTTATATTGTTCTGAATCTGAATGTAATTGTTATAATATATCGAATCGGCATTTAGAGGGGGATTTGTCACAAGTAAATGCCTTATTCTCCATTATGTAAATAGTACATGGACAGTGTGTGTCAGGGGTTAACTTATTCTTCACTTCTTAATGTATTCATACTTTACCACTCCCATACTTAGCTCCACCCATTGTATATATAAGGAGCTGCATACCTCCATTCTGTGCTTCTATCTGTGAATATTCAGTGAATATAGAATGCCTTATGTAAATAAACAGAGATATATTTGAATATCTGATTCTCGAATTATTTATTGAGTCTGATCCTGAAAATATCGTAACAATATATAAAAAAGGGGGGAACCAACACTTTGTAGATTAATTGTTAAAACTACTAGGTGAATTCTGACAAATATATAAGAAATACAATGATGCATAAGGCTATAAAGTTTAATCCTATTCTTACTTCTAAAGAGTCATGTACTTGCCCTAGCCATGATAAAGTTTGATTTGAATTATTGCAGTTACAATCCAACAGACTAGAAGCAAGATAAGTAATAAGATAAAAGAAAATGTAGCTGAAAAGTTATATGTGTATGTATGTATGTATGTAAGTATGTATATGTGTGTGTATTTATGCAAGTATATATGTATGTGTTGTGGTCCGCCAGCAGTCTGCAGAGCTGGCGGCAGAGTTGGACAGTGAGGAGGCTGGGGAGGAACATGGGCCAGTCCTGGAGTCTGGGGAAGGCTTGGACGAGAGCTCTGTGTCAGAGGCAGAGATGGAGCCACGGCCATCTGGGAGTTATGTGCGGACTCCAGAACCTCCAGAGTCAGACATCAGAGAGGCAGAGGAATGGGGGGAGTCTGTTCCTAGTGTGTGCATGCGCAGAGCTGCCAGAAGGCAAGAACAGTTAAAACAAAAGGGACGACTCGGGAGTAAGGCTTGGAGATGATTGGCCCCTCTCATAAGACCTAAAGGAAGAGCAAAGGCATGTGGGCCTTTGCAGGAAGCAACATTGTGGATGGTGTCAGTTTATACTTTGAAGCTCTGTTTTTGACTCTGTGTTTCTATGTGGCCTTGCCAAGATAATTGCCAATTAGATCTTTGGCAGCGTGTCAAAGAAGATAAAGGTAGGTGTTTACTAGCCTTATCCAAAGGACTATGGCAGACAGCTGTTGGACTATTTATAAACTCTTGGTGATTCAGCACGTGCTGTGAATGAAAGGAATTCACAGCAGTTAAAATTAAAAAAAGGTTTTTGGGACTAATAGTGTGCTTTTTACTATATCAGGAAGCCTAGGTCAGAACAGTATGTATACACACTACACATACGCACACATACGTACAGTAAGACATACTTTTTCAGTAAGGGTATTTTTTAATCTTGTTCTTAAAAATGTCTTCCATTTTTAAATATGTAATCTTATATTGAAAAGAGAGAGAGAAATGATCATGCAGGAAATTGAGTTATGTTGATCTAGATGGGCTCAGTATCATTTCACTTAAAGGAGTCATATGCATTCAATCATGAGAAACACAGTTACAATGTCTGATATCCCAATTTCTGGCCAGCTAACCAAGAGACTAAGGAAATCAACCTCCCTCCATCTCTAGAGGAATGGTCTTGAAGGACTGGATAGAGCGAGCCACTATCAAGGCAACAGTCAAATAAGATCTGGAGTCTGGACTAACAAATATAAGAGAAAACATTTCAGTCACACCCACATCAAACAAAAAGAATATGAGGGAGGGCTAAGCACACTCAGACTTGTAGGATTCTTGTTAAGTTGGGTGAATGAGGACGCAGCAAGCCAGAGTAGTTAGTGACAACAGCTCTTTATTATATGGTGAGACTCCAGCAACTGACCCAGGGAGCCAGCTCCCTTTATATACCTTGCAGCTGTGGTGGTCAGCCAATCAGCTGAGGGTCAGTTAATTCGAACTTCCCGCCAAACAAACCTATTTACATAACACTCCTCCCCTCCCAGAAGTCACTTGGGGTGTTATTTACATACAAAGTCTCTCAGGTGACTAGGGCGTGTTCGAGTCCTAGTTGACCTGCGCAGTTCAGTCGGAGGGGCGGCGTCGAGCAGGTTGGAGGGACTTTCTGTTTCTCCCTGCTCCGCTAATGAGGCCTCCGGGACCTCCTCGTGGGCGGCGACTTCTCCGGCTGTTTGGACTACCTCGATGGGGCGGCGCTGGATACCAGATTCCACAGCTAAGTCCTCCGCTCCACTCGGGCTTGTAGTTTGTGTTTCTGGTTGGTAGTTGTAGTCCGAGATGGGGTCGTCTAATTTGTCGTCGGTGTCTGTGGTGATTCGTTTTCTTAATTGGTCAATATGTCTGCACCAAACTCTCCCGTCCCCCATGTCTACCCTGTATGATTTGGGCCCCGTGATTTCTGTGATTGTCCCGGCCTCCCAGAGCGGGCCCTGTCCATACTTCCTAGCGTGTACCGGTGTTCCTATGGTGAACTCTCTAAGCTTTCTCTCCCCCCCCCTTGAAGACCTCTGGGGAGTAATTGGGGTTGAGCCTATCTAGTATTCCTCGGAGTTTCCGCCCCATTAATAGTTCTGCCGGACTTCGGCCTGTGGCTGTACAGGGTGTGGAGTGCTGAGCTATTAGAAACTTGTCTATCCTTTCCTGCCAGTCTCCGGGACTTAAACGTGAAAGGGCTTCCTTTGCTGACCTCACAAATCTCTCAGCCTGTCCGTTACTAGCCGGATGAAACGGAGCCGAAAGGACATGTCTGATCCCAAGCCCCGCTAAGTAACCCTCGAACTGTGTTGTGGTGAATTGTGGCCCGTTATCTGACACTAGGATGTCCGGTAACCCATGGGTGGCGAATAACTGTCTTAGCTCCCTGATGGTTGCGTCGGTGGTAGTGGCCTTCATTAGCTTGATCTCCAACCATTTGGAGAATGCGTCTACTATGACCATGAAGGTCTGTCCGTGAAATGGGCCTGCAAAGTCAATGTGTATCCTGGACCAGGGTCCCTGGGGCTTTTCCCACTCCCTCACGGGTGCTGTTGGTGGATCTGATCTGGACTCTTGGCAGGGTTGGCATCTCCCCACCCACTCGGTAATGTCTGTATCCATGCTGGGCCACCAGACGTAGCTCCTGGCTAGCCCCTTCATTCTTACAATTCCCGGGTGCCCCTCATGCAACAATGTTAAGACTTTTTCCCATAAACGTAAAGGAATAACAACCCGATCGCCCCATAGCAAACAACCCCCTTGCATTGTCAATTCGTCCCGTTTTCCCGCGAACGGTTTAAATTCCCCGCTCCCAATCTTTTCCGGCCACCCCCTCATGACCCAACTTGCGACTGTCCAGATCACGTGGTCTTTGGTTGAGGCTCTTGCAACCTCGGCTGATGTTATGGGCCCAGAGTCCAAGACGTCTATCAGCAAGATGGGGATGCCGGGTGTGGGGTCTTCTAGGCTGTCGGGTAGTGGGCATCGGCTGAGTGCGTCTGTGTTGCCCATGTCCGCCCCTGGCCGATGTACCAGGCGATAGGCGTACGCTGCGAGGAAAATGGGACCCCACACTTGTAGTTAGGGATGAATTTTCCCTGAGTGAAAGGCAGCAACATTGAAGCAAAGTAAGTCCAGCCTGGACTAAAATGGCTGTTAAAAATGTGGAAGCCTAGCGTGACATTGGGTAGGATTTGGGGATTTTCATTTATCTGTTTTATAGTAAACGCTAAGGCCAGGATATGCTGGTAATTCTGAAAAAATATTCTGCAAAACCAAATAATCAAAATTAAAAATGCATTACAAGGTGTTTGTTTCTTATTATGGCACTTGCCATCCTTCACTACAATACATTTTGTGGAATGTGTTTCAGTACAATATTTTTATTATTCATCTAAGATCTTGGAAAATGCAAAGCAAAATACTGGCACATATATAACCTCTCAAGAACTGGTGTTATTTTTATCACAAAACAAACACTGCCTTGAAATTGGAAGCATTCTTTCTTAATAATGAGAGAATGTAGTAATAATGATTACTATTAACATGAATGCTAACATCTTCCATGAGTACCTTCTTTTTGTGTTCACATGTCTCTGCCTGCAAGAAGATCTTTGAAGTAGATCAAACTGACCTGTCTTCTTGAGATGTTTTTCAAAGAGAAATACAGAGTATAACATACTATCAAATCATCTCAAAAATCTTTGGGGCTTCCATCTATGAGATGGAATATCATGGGAACAATAAATAACATGCTTCTGCTTTGTTCCTCCATTTTCCATGGAGACCCATAGGATTTGGAAGAGACAAGCAAAATGATGCCATTGTGATAGTGACACTGTCACCTAAGCAAACATCTTCAAAAGATCTGAGGGCCTCCTGAGGCAAGAAGGAATGAGCCACAAGACAAAAATATTATCTTGAGATCTGTAAACCAAAATAGAGATATAATGTAGGCATATTTATAGGCATTGATTATAGGTACTGTAGATCTGTCCTGTCCTGTCCTATCCTATCCTATCCTATCCTATCCTATCCTATCCTATCCTATCCTATCCTATTCTAGAATCTTCCAGTCCAATCCCCTGCTTGAGCAGGAGATCCTATACCATTTCAGATAAATGATTGTCCAGTTTCTTTTTGAAAACCTCTAGTAATAGAGCATCCACAACTTCTGAAGGCAATCTATTCCATTCATTGATTGCTCTCTCTGTTAGAAAATTTCTCCATAGTTCTAGGTTTTCTCTCCTTGTTTAGTTTCAATCCATTGTTTCTTATCTTGCGATTTGGTGCTTTGAAAATAGGTTGACCCCCTCATCATTGTAGGAGCCTCTTAAATATTGGAACACTGGTATCATATCTCTACTAGTCCTTCTTTTCATTAGATTAGACATACAATTCCTGAGTGCCACTAAAGAAGACTCATCACAGTCTTCCCTAGTAGGACACTTAAAAAAAGGAAGTGCTGGCAAAACAATACAGGTTAGTGGGAGACATTGTAGTCTCTACCTATTTAAATCTCATTTCTATCAGTGAAACACAACAAAGAGTACTTCCAAAGACACTACAAATGTGATCCAGTGCTCACCCAGAGACCAGAATGATTTCATCAAGTGGCATATAGAATTATAGCCTGCCTTTCAGACAAGTGCTGCAACAACTCTATGTACTCAATGGCCCAGCGTGTCATCCTGGGCAATAGTGCTGCCGGTGTTGGTCGATCTCCTGCGAGGAGACCCAAGAGCGGTCGATGGTCGGTGATTAGTTCAAAATCCCTCCCGAACAAGTACTCGTGGAATTTCTTTACTCCCGAAACGGCGGCGAGGGCCTCCTTGTCGAGCTGGCTATAATTTCGCTCGGCGCTTGATAGAGTTCGGGAGTAGTATGCGATGGGTGCTTCTAGGCCATTCGGGAGTCTATGGCTCAGGACAGCTCCCACCCCAAACGGGGACGCGTCACATGCTAAAACCAGGGGAAGCGTTGCGTTGTACTGTATTAGAAAGCTTTCAGCTGATAACAGTTTTTTAACGCCGGCGAATGCCCTGTCTTCCGCCTTCCCCCATTTCCAAGTGGCTTTCTTGGTTAACAGTCTATGTAGGGGTTCTGCCACTGTTGCCTTGTCTTTTAGGAAAATGGCGTAAAAGTTTAATAGTCCCAGGAAGGCCTGTAACTCTGCCTTGTCTTTGGGGGTGGGTGCTTCTCTGATTGCCCTGATCTTGCTCTCTGTTGGGTGTATGCCGGTGCCATCTACCCTGTATCCTAGGAATTCGACTGAAGGGACTGCGATCATGCATTTATTTCGTTTCACTCTGAGTCCTGCGTCCCTGAATTTCCTTAGGACTTCCCTCAGCCTTTCTCTTAGTTGTTGCTCATTGTCGGCAGTAATGAGCACGTCATCAAAATAGGGCACCACCCCGGGGATACCCTGTAGTAGCCGCTCCATGGTACTTTGGAAAAGTCCGGGGGCTACGCTTACTCCGAATTGCAAGCGGGTGCACTTGAAGGCCCCTCTGTGGGTTATGATAGTCTGTGCCTCTGCGGTAGCGCCATCTACTGGCAGCTGCTGGTATGCCTGCACAAGATCGAGTTTTGCGAAGATCTTGCCAGGGCCCAGGGAATGCAACAAATGGTGGACGATGGGCACTGGATAGGCGCTCTGCTGCAGGGCCTTATTAATTGTGCATTTATAATCAGCGCATATGCGCACTGATCCGTCCGGCTTTACCGGTGTCACAATTGGGGTCTCCACATACTTGCCAAGCCTTTCGTCGAACACGTCCTGGAACTCTTGCATCAGGTCCTCCTTCAGGGTGCTTCGAACGTTCCTTACTCCGGTGAACCCCATGCCTAGGGCTCTAAACCAGTCCATGCCCAGGAGGCTTGGGAGGTTGTCGCTGACGATGGTGAGGGGCAGTTTCTCGGTAAACTCCCCGTACTTTACTTGGAACTCGCCTCTTCCTTCGACGGGTATGCGGTTCCCCTGGTAGTCCTTCAATCTGCGTTGCTGTGGCTGGAGCTGTCGCTTGCGTGCGCTGGGGATGACTTTCTTTAGGTTCTCCCAAGACATGATGGATATCGGTGATCCCGTGTCGATCTCCATCTGGCACTCCCGTCCCTCGATCTCGACCGTGGTGTAGGTCTTTTCTCCGGGCGAGGTGCAGGTCTGTGCGATGCGTATGGTGTAGGCCCCAGCGTCTTCAAATTTCGCGCCCTTCCGGTTTCCGCCATCTCTGTTGGGCCTTCGGTGTGGCGCCGGCTCTGATTGGAAGGGTTGGCCATGTGGTTTGTAGCTCTGGTGTGTCTTGGATCTGCAGACCCGAGCGATGTGGCCCCTCTTCTCACAGGAACGGCAAACGGCGTCCCTGAATTTACAGTTTTGTTGTGAGTGGGACCCTCCGCAGCTGGCGCATCCGTCTCTGGGCTCCCTGTGGGCTGTGCGGGACTGCTCGGTGCGGTAGACCTCTTCTTCAGACTCCCCCTCGCTCGCGGTGCTCATGGCCTCTCGGTGCACTGGCGCTGTCTTTTGCGTTGTTCTGGTTAGGTGGGAGCTCTTTAGTCTCTCTGCAGCCTTTACTGATGACTCTTGAGCCCTGGCCTCGTCTAGCGCGATGAGTAGGGTCAGGTTTGACCTCGCAAGCATCCTTCTCTGGAGCCGGCTATCTCTCACTCCGCAAATTAGTTGCTCTAGGAGCATCTCATCCAGGTCTCGGTACTCACATTGGGTTGCGGCCTTACGCAGGGCGGCGACGTATTCACTGATCGATTCGCCCTCCTGCTGGAGCCGTTGCCGGAAATCATAGCGCTGGACATACTTCGATGGCATTGGTGCATAGTGGTCTTTTAGCAGGGTCTGTAGCGTCGACCAGGAAATGTTGTGGACCGAATTCGGCTCCGACAATGCTTCGGCTGTGTCGAAGACCCTAGGCCCGCAGTGGCTCAGGAACAGGGCTTTCTTTCGAACGTCCGGTAGCCCTTGCATGTCGTTTGCCACCATGAAGCACTCGAACCGAGACATGTAGGATCCCCACTTCTCTTCCTTGGGGTCGAAAGGCGCTGGCGGGGTATAGGCAGACATCGTTTCGGGATTCTCCTGTGCTCCGCTCGCTCGCCTGGCTGGATTCGGATGCGGTCTCCGGTCCCCTTCTCCGAACGTGGCTTCAGCTCTTTTTCCTCGAGTGTGGCTTCAGCTCTCCTCTGCTTCTGGCCTCAAAATCCCACCTTCGTCGCCAATGTTAAGTTGGGTGAATGAGGACGCAGCAAGCCAGAGTAGTTAGTGACAACAGCTCTTTATTATATGGTGAGACTCCAGCAACTGATCCAGGGAGCCAGCTCCCTTTATATACCTTGCAGCTGTGGTGGTCAGCCAATCAGCTGATGGTCAGTTAATTCGAACTTCCCGCCAAACAAACCTATTTACATAACAATTCTGGTACTATAAAATTAGTCCTGATCTAAATGTTATTGATTTCTTAGGCAACATTTGGGGTCTGTATAAATGAGGCAGCAGAACAACACCTAAATACAAGTGATGTTTGTGTAATGACTGTGTTGCAATATTTTCAGGATCAGACTCAATAAATCATTTAAGAATTAAGAGTTCAAATATATCTCTCTTTATTTACACAAGGCATTCTATATTCACTAAATATTCACAGATAGAAGCAAGGAATGGGTGCGTGCAGCTCCTTATATATACAATGGGTGGAGCTAGGTATGGGAGTGGTGAAGTATGAATACATTAAGAAGTGAAGAATAAATTAACCCCTGATATCCCGTTCATATACTATTTACATATTAGAGAATAAGGCATTTACATGTGACAAATCCCCCTCTAAATGCCGATTCGATATGCTACACCAATTACATTCAGATTCAGAACAATACAAAACATATAACTTGGAAGTCAAGTATTTATGTTGCTTAGATGGCAAAGGTTTTGTTAATATGTCAGCTAATTGTTCTGATGTCTCACAATGCACCGCTTTAATAAATCCATCCTGAGATAACTGTCTCACATGTTTAAATTTTATGTCTATATGTCTGGACCTCTGTCCAATGGCGTCAGATCTAGATATTTCGATAGCCGCTTTATTATCTTCATGCATGACAAAAGGTAAGGCAGGTTTTTTCCAAATATCAGAAATTAAATCATTAAACCATACAAGGTTATTTGCTGCTTTAGATAGACAAACATATTCTGCTTCTGTCGTTGAAGTGGCCACTAAATCTTGTTTGCCAGTGTACCAGTAAACAGGACAACCGTTAAGGAGGAATAAATAACCAGATGTACTTTTTCTGCATAAAGTGTCTCCAGCCCAATCTGCATCTGCGTAACATGTGAGGTTTGGCTCCTTGACATTATTAGGCTCTAATATCAAACAAAAATCTAAGGTATTCTTTAAATATCTTAATATCCTTTTAACAGCTTCCCAATGGTACATTGTTGGTTTGCTAACATGTCTGGACAATAAATTGAGGGGTAAAGCGATATCAGGTCTGGTCCAATTGGAAATGTAAAGAAGGGAACCTATGATTGATCTATAGAATGTGTTATCTTTGAACTCAGGGGATGATTCATCTGCATTTCTTAGGAAGTCAGTCTGCATAGGAGTGTCACAGGGTTTGGCATCGCTTAGATTACATTTGTTCAAGAGTTCTATGATCTTATCTCTCTGAGAAAGCTTGAATCCTCTTCTAGTTTTACTAATTTGAACACCAAGATACTTATTTACTTTGCCTAAAGATTTCAATGAGAAATGTTCATTTAGCTTTGTTACAAATGTTTCTCTTCTTTCTTTATGTTTACCTATGTACAAAATGTCATCCACATAGATCAATACAAATTCTATATAATCATCACCCTTTTTAACAAAGAAACAGTTATCAGCAGTAGTAGCATTGAAATCCATGGTTTTAAGTACTTTTACTAAACAATCATACCATCGTTTACCAGATTGTTTTAACCCGTATAAACTTTTGTTTAATAACCAAGTCTCATTCTTGTTTGTGTATTGACTGTGAGGTGCTCTTACATATATTTCCTTATCTAATTTTGCGTGTAAATACGCAGTCTGTATGTCATATTGGAATACATCGAGATTGAGTGCTGATGCTACAACTAGAGCTGTTTTGACACTCTCAGTTCTTACTGTGGGGGAGTATGTGTCAGTATAGTCCTCGGGATATTTCTGTGCATAACCTTGTGCAACTAATCTAGCCTTGTATAGAGTATTGCCTCCCTCTAAATTTTTAATTTTATATATCCACCTAGTGCCAATAACGGTTTTGTCCTTTGGTGCAATTGCAGGTGTAAATACATCTAATCCTTGTAAACTTTCCATCTCTTTTGTCATTGCTAATTCCCATTTTTCTTTTTCTTTAGGAGGAAGTTTTAACACTTCCTCATACGTATTAGGTGTCGTTTATTCTCCATCCATATGCATTATATAATCCTTGTACTTATTTGGCATTTGGTTTCTGGTGTTTCTAATTGTTTTTTCAGGTTTACTATTATTATCATGCAAATATCTTGCTTCCTTTTTTGTTAATGTATCTGTCTTTATTTTGTGTTGACTGTTTGTCCATGTTTTGGTTTTGTTTCTATGTTTGTTGTCATTTTGCTTTTCTATAGTCCTTTTCTCTTGGGATTTTGTATCTGTGTTGTTGCTTGGGAATATTTCATTAAGATGTATTTTAGACCAGTTGGCCTGTTCATGGAACACAGCTGTTCTGGAAACTATAAATTTGTTATTATTATCAATGAATCTGTATCCTTTTGTACCTGTCTCATATCCCATAAATCTAAGTCTTCTAGACACATTTTCTCCCTTTCTTCTTAATTGTTTAGGTATGTGTACGTCTGCAGTGACTCCAAATATGTGCATGTGTGCTAATTTTGGTTTCCTATTATACATCACTTCATATGGTGTCTTATTTACAATGCTGGACCAAGTTCTATTTTGTGTGTAATTGGAATATTGTAGGGCTTCTGACCAGAATTGTTTGCTTAAGCCAGCATCTTCCAATGTGCATCTAATCATGGTTTGTAATGTTGAGTTCTTCCTCTCTACAATTCCGTTCTGGAATGCAGAAAATGGGCTAGATGTGTAATGTAACATTCCTTTGTCCTTCAGCCATTGGGAGAATTCCTTAGACATGAATTCACATCCCCTATCTGTCATGATTTGTTTTATTTTGATATTGTGTTGTGTTTCTACGCGTTTGTAAAATTCTTTAAATTTCTGAAAAGTTTCATCTTTGTGTTTTAATGTGTAAACAAATCCATAGTGACTATAATCGTCCACAATGGTTAGGAAGTAACGTTTTTTATAAGTGATTGATGGAGTTAGTGGACCAACCAGGTCCATGTGTACTAAATCAAAAATTTTGTTGGTTGACCTTGTTGATTTTCTAGGCCTGGGACTAGTTTTTAGTTTTGTAGACTTACATACTGAGCATTCCAAATAGTTTTCACAATTTTTTATTTTAACACCTTCTGCGTGTTCAGTCATTTTTTGTACTACAGGAAAACTGGCATGTCCTAACTTCCTATGTAAAACATGAGCACACTCATCATGAATTGGCTTACCTATTTTTGGTTTTTTTTCATTATGTGCATCCTTGTGATTATGAGCTACTTTACATTCATCATTGTCACTGTTACTAATGTTTCCATTATCTAGTTCAATACAATCTTCCATATTTGAATCAATGTTGTGTAACCATTTCTCCTTTGTTATTAAATAAGGTAGGCCTCCTTTAATCATTACTGTACCTATATCTATTTTATTTTTCTCCAAGGTCGCTTTTCCTTTTGAAAACACAATATTAATATCAGAATCTCTGCTTAGTTTTATGGCACTTAGTATGTTATGAGGTATTTCAGGTATTAGTAATACCCCCTCTATTTTTCCTAGGCCAGGTAAGGTTACATTCCCTCTACCTATTACTTGGACCTTTTCTTGGTTAGCTACCTTTATTACAAATTTATCTTCTATAAATGAAGATAATATACTTTTATTATTAGTGGTGTGATTAGTTGCTCCAGAATCAATAAGCCAATTATTGTTCTCAGTTTGCTGTATGTTAGTGTTGTCTTGTTTGTTTAGTCCATTCAGTGAACCAGATTTTCTATCCTTTGAATTATCTCTGCCCCCTCTATGCTCTTTGTAATTTGGTGGGCTTCTATATCTATGTCTATCAATGGAAGACTGTCTATAGTTGTATTTATTTCTGTGTTCTGACCTATGTCTTTCTTTTGAAATTTTGGGGCAATCTCTCCTATTGTGTTCCCTGGATCCACAGTTGTGGCATCTAAATGTTTCATTATATCTTTCTTGAAAAGCCACTTTTCTATATGGTTTGTGTTCTATGTGGTTGTTAGAGCGACTCCTCCTTGAATTGTCTTCAGCTATTAACTTATTGGATAGACTTTCTATGGATAAGTATCCTAGATTGATTGTGTCTAAATGTGACATATAATTATCCCATGATGGGTCAAGTGAGTTGATGATAACACTTTTCATCGTTTGGTCTGAAATCACCTCCCCCCTTAAATGCAGTTCAGCTCTTATTTTGTTTAAAGATATTAAATGTTCACTTATGGAAACCCCTGGTTTTATCCTAGAAGAAAAGAAATCTTTAGACATTCTCGTGGTAGTAGCTACACTATCACTGTGAAATAAATTGAACATGCATTGAATAATTTCTGAGACAGTCAGATTTTGCTTAATGCTGTGATACATTGCAGGAGATACACTAGAAATTAATAAGAAAAATGCTCTATGGTGTAAGCAGTCTAACTTTAGAGTCCAAGGTCTTTTTGGGGGATTAGTGATAAAAAACAGTAAGTTTTCTTTCATAAAGACAACCTGGAGCTGCTGATACCATTCTTGTAAATTAATGCCATCTATTCTCAGCTTTGGGAAGTCACTGGGCAAGTTTCCGACATTATTGGGTCCATTACTTACAACCGGGGGTAGTCCGTGGTCTCGTAAATGCTGGAAATTACAAAACGGCGTGGGAATGCTCGCAACGAGCCTGCACGATCCTTTCAGCAACTCATGTCTTCCTGGGCTGTCTGCGTAGTCTTGCGCATGCGCGTTGCTCATTTCGTTCCTGGAGTCGTCGTGAGAGGTTCTCGTCGTTGCGGCTCGCTCGTTCTGCTCCTCCTCAGATGAATCGGTCTCCGGCTCGATCTTGGGAGTCCTGACGATGGCGGTTGTTCTTTTTCTTCTCTTGAGAGCGTTGGTGCTTGCATCGGTCTGCGGTGTGGGGCGGTATCTGCAGGGCTCTCTGGGTTCAGGCGTCGGTGCTCTCGTCGTCAGGATGGGAGCGGGTAGATTTTGAGGCGTTGGCTTGCTCGCTTGCTTTCTAGTTGATTTTTTGGTAATCTTTAGTTTCGGTCCAAATGCAGCAAAAAGCGTTTTCATTGCTGACTTTATTTGTGTATCTGTTGAATCACCTTCACTTTCCGATTCTGATCCTTCTGAGGTGTTTGACTTTTCTTTTTCATTTTCATTATCTAGTAATGTCTTTCGCGCCAGAAATTTTGAATCAAGTTTTCTGATTGGCTCTGCTTCGCTCACCCTGGAGGTCTGTTGAAACCAAGATGGCTGCCATTCGAAATTTTGCGCGGGATCACCGTTTTTCTTCTTCACAGCGTTTTTTTCTGTAATCGTATCACTCACTATTTTTGAATCTTTTGGCTTTTCAGTAGCGATGTGCTTCTCTCTCGCTGCTCCGCTGTTTTTCAGCATATCTTGGAGGTTCGCGATGAGGCTTTCATCGTTCTTCTGGCTTTTTAACAGTTTTAATATCTCTGACCTGAGTTCGTTGTTTTCTATTTTGTTTTCCTCTCGGTCATCATTTTCATTTATTATTTCTTCGTCTTCAGTGGTGTATTCTTCAGATTCTCTCGAAATCGCATTTGTGGACTCATCGATTATTTCTTGATCCGTTTCCATTTCTTTGCTGTATGCCCTGGTGTTGGGTCTATCTCTCTTAGACATATTTGAGTTTTTATTGAGTCAATTCAACCATCCTCTGCTACCAGCTTGTTGCAATATTTTCAGGATCAGACTCAATAAAACATTTAAGAATTAAGAGTTCAAATATATCTCTCTTTATTTACACAAGGCATTCTATATTCACTGAATATTCACAGATAGAAGCAAGGAATGGGTGCGTGCAGCTCCTTATATATACAATGGGTGGAGCTAGGTATGGGAGTGGTGAAGTATGAATACATTAAGAAGTGAAGAATAAATTAACCCCTGATATCCCGTTCATATACTATTTACATATTAGAGAATAAGGCATTTACATGTGACAGACTGCTTGTTCAGCAACCCTTTGAAATTGAAATGTTGCAGAATGAGTGACACGTATGACTTTCTTGAAATTCTCACTATCACAGCACCCTAGTGGTCATAACGCGCGGGTGGTAATGGGAGCGACATGGCGTTCCCATGTAACACCTCTCCTGCGCGAGCTGCACTGGCTCCTGGTGGTCTTCCGGGTGCGCTTCAAGGTTTTGGTTACCACCTTTAAAGCGCTCCATGGCTTAGGACCCGGGTACTTGCGGGACCGCCTACTACCACCAATAGCCTCCCACCGGCCGGTACGCTCCCATAGAGAGGGGCTCCTCCGGGTGCCGTCAGCCAAACAATGCCGACTGGCGGCCCCCAGGGGGAGAGCCTTCTCTGTGGGGGCACCTACTATCTGGAACGAGCTCCCCCCAGAGATACGGAGGATCCCGGATCTGCGCACCTTCCGCCGCGCCTTAAAGACCTTACTATTTCACCAGGCCGGCCTGGCCTAATTTTCCCCCTCTTTTATAAAAGATTTTTAAAATTTTAAATATCTTTTAGTATTTATATATTCAATTTTAAATTGGTTTTAAAAGTTTGGGGTTTTAAATTTGTCGGGGCCAAAATTATTTAATTTGATTTTATTCTATTTTTTAAATTTTGTATTGTATGTGTTTTTATTGTCTGGCTGTGCACCGCCCTGAGTCCTTCGGGAGTAGGGCGGTATAGAAATCTAATAAATAAATAAATAAATAAATAAATAAATATGATCACAATCCTGGATCTTGGCAACTGGCCTGCATTTGTGACTATTGCGTCCTCCTAGGTTTAAATGGTTGTAATTTGCAATCTTCCTTGCTGGCTTTTCACAAGTGAAGTCAATGGGAAAACTAGAAGGAAGTTGGAAGTTGTTCTGTTTGGAATTTTATCGCCAAAATTTCAACATTGGTTTTATCAGAGCATAATACATTTTCCCACATTACTTTTGTCAGACCTAATGTAAGTTTATTGCAAATTGTAGCCAGGCTTGGATGTTTTTTCTTTCTAAGAAAAACCTTCCATCTTGCCACCCTAACCCACAACCCAGACATATGAAGAATATAGGAGATTGTTGTCACATATAGGACGCAATCAGTATTTGCCAGAAATTCCTGCAGTTCCTATAATGCTGTTATAAGCCTCTTGGCATCCTCTTGGACCTATTTTCTAATGGTTTTCATTAATTTTGGAGGGACATCTAATTCTTGGTAATGCAACTGTTGTACCATATTTTCTCCACTTGTTGATGACTGCCTTCACTGTGTTCTATGATATATCCAGTATGTCAGAAATTATTTTGTAATCCATTCTTCTGACTGATACCTTCCTACAATGAGATCTCTTTGATGTTTTTTTTACACTCTTTATAGACCAGTGATGGCTAACCTTTTTGCCATCGTGTGCCAGGAGGGGGGGGGGGCGGGGAAGGTTTGTGTGGATGCATGCCCACACCCATAATTCTATGCACCCCACCCTGCACATGTAAACCACCTCTCCCTCCCGCTCCTGGCACGGAATGGCCCAGTTTCTCACCTGGCTCGAGATCATCTCTATGCATCTGGGGAGGGCCTCTCTAGGAGTCTCTGGAGGCTGGGGACAGAAAAAAAATGTCACTTCCTGTCCAAACGGGAGTTGGGAAATGGGCCGTTTCAGGCACCGGAGGGCCTTCGAGGAGTGGGGAAAGCTGTTTTCGCCCTCCCCAGATGCATAGAGAGGATCTGGAGCCAAGTGAGAAAGAAAAACGGACCTTCCCCACCCCACCCCACCCCACCGCAGGCCCTCCAGAGGCAGGAAACAGCCTGTTTCCCTACTTCTGGTGGGCCCAGAAATCCCGAAAATCAGCTGGCCGGCACACACATGTGTGCCAGAACTGAGCTGGAATGCCCACTGATACGGCTACATGTGGCACCTGTGGCACGCATGCCATAGGTTCGCCATCACAGTTATAGACCATAGGTTTTCCTGTAAGAGGCAACTGAGTAAGTGTCAGAAAACTACTAGAACAGCTGCACTTTACACAAGCTATATTAGAGACATTTGAATTGATGCAGGTGTGTACTGACTACTAGTTTCCATCAGTTTGAATGTGATTAATTATGAATTAATTATCCCCACTTACAAGAAGATGTGTACACTTATACAACCAATGTATTTTATATGTTTATCGAATATGTTTATTGGTATTTTTCCCCATAAAGGTTTAAGTTATTTTCCAATTGAATTGTACAGCTTTCAGACTTAGTGTCAATACCTCTAAAGAATATTATTTGCTAAAGTTTACTGACAGATGTTGCAAGTACTGATATTGGGGTTTCTGCACTACTCTAATTACAAACTTACCTCCCACCACACTTGATTGCGAAGCTGTTTACTTCCTTCTTTCACTATTGTTTTTTTCCTGGATTTGGATAAATACAAAGATTGCAAAGCATGTGCCACAACATGGACTGCATTGTAAATATTGTAACTCTGTCCACTCATGCGTGTTTCAAACACAGATGTGGGAAGGGTCTCAAGCCTCTCCTGTCCAGTACATTTCTTCTCAAAGTTCTCCATTTTTGAGTTTGCAAAGAAACAATCAAATGCCTGTTGCCAAAAATCTTTCCGAAAATGATCGTGTTGGTTGTTGTTTGGACTTAAGTTCTGAAGAAATTCCTGGAATTTTGGGACTGTCTTTGTGTGAACTGCAAAGGATAAAGCACCATGTAGGAAATGAATATTCCAAGATTTATGAACAGACATTGAAGTGTAATCTGTCTGAGCAGTTATAAGCCAAATCTTATTCTTCCTTGGTATATCCTCCACTTCTGAAAACTGGAGGAAAGTTCTCAGAACTGATATGGACTGAATTTCACCGTATAAGATTATCACATTGGCTGTGCTGTTCATGAGAACATGGTATATATGTAATCCTTCATCTATGGTATCAGTAAAATCACTGTAAAAAGCTACATTTGGTAACTCTGCTATGAATTCTGTGCAGATGCCATGCTCAGAAAATGTGGGAATCATCTCCTGGACAAATTTCTCTCCTTTCTCATCTTTTACAACAAGAATTCCAATCCAGATCCATCTAAAAGACAACAGTAGCTGCAAGAGGCCCTTGCGTTGATGGGATTCATCTGGAAACATTTGTTGGAAGAAAATTGATTGAGTTTTTTTATCCATGACTGGAGCAGAGCCATAGGTCAACTACAGAAAAATAAACATATGCAATTCCAAAGGTCTATGTGAGCCTCTGAAAACATGAATATTCATTTCTTTGACTGCCCTTGAGTCTATGTAATGAAATACTAGTTGTTTTTATTTTGAAATATCAACCAAGGTGTCGCTCCTAAATATCACTAAATACGTTTTCCTGGAAGTAGTCTCATTTCAACCTTAATTCAATGTCTAGAATTGGGGAACAATTTGCTATGCCAAATATTCCCACTGTCTGTTCAGAATTACAATTATTCTTGTTGCTATAGTGATCCTACCAAGCAAAAAATAATAACTAGGAATCTGAAAGTTCTTTCTTTTTTAAAAAAATAGATAAAACGAAATTTATGGCAGAATAATGTATATCTTCAGTACATCTTACCTGAGGAACTTTGTAGATGCACAATACAGTTGCCATGTAAAGAGCGATGTCAGGTCCACCAATGACTGCAGCCAAAGTTTTTGGGACCCCACACTTGTAGTTAGGGATGAATTTTCCCTGAGTGAAAGGCAGCAACATTGAGGCAAAGTAAGTCCAGCCTGGACTAAAATGGCTGTTAAAAATGTGGAAGCCTAGCGTGACATTGGGTAGGATTTGGGGATTTTCATTTATCTGTTTTATAGTAAACGCTAAGGCCAGAATATGCTGGTAATTCTGAAAAAATATTCTGTAAAACCAAATAATCAAAATTAAAAATGTATTACAAAGTGTTTCTTCTTATTATGGCACTTGCCATCCTTCACTACAATACATTTTTTGGAATGTGTTTCAGTACAATATTTTTATTATTTTTTTATTATTCATCTAAGATAGTAGAGCCTTGATAGTACAGTGGTCTACGCACCCTGTTATTAACACAGCTGCCTGCAATTTCTGCTGGTTCGAATCTCTCCAAGGCTCAAGGTTGACTCAGCCTTCCATCCTTTCTAAGGTAGGTGAAATGAGGACCCAGTTTGTGGGGGCAATAAGCTGACTTTGTATAAATATACAAAAGAATGAAGGCTATTGCTTAGCGCATTGTAAGCCGCCCTGAGTCTCCGGAGAAGGGCGGCATATAAATCAAATTTAAAAAAAAAAAAAGAATAAAAGGCTGTTAAGCTGTGTTTCAGCACAAAAGTAATGCATTTTTATAATTTTAATATGAGCATATAAATATTTTAGCTGGTCAAGACATTGCTACATTTCACATTTAGACAAAATACCAATACCCTTACAGAATATATTTATTAGATTTTATGGACATAATTTGCAACTACAGATATTGTGAGATTTTGGTCTGCGCTTAAAATCATACCTGCCACCAGAACTTGTGATTGTGAAACTGTTGCCTTCCTTCTTTTCCTATTATTCTTCCCCTGGATTTGGATAAATACAATGACTGCAAAGCATGTGCCACAGCATAGACTGCATTATAAATATTGTAGCTTTGGCCTCTCATGTGTGTTTCGAACACAGATGTAGGAAGGGTCACAAGCTTCTCCTGTCCGGTACATTTTTTCTCAGATTTCTCCATTTTTGATTTTGAGAAGACACAATCAAATGCCTGTTCCCAAAAATCTTTTTGAAAATGATCTTGTTGATTTTTAGTTGGATTTAGGTTTTGAAGAAATCCCTGGAAGTCTTGGACTTCTTTTGTGTGAACTGCAAAGGATAAGGCCCCATGTAGGAAATGGATGTCCCAAGATTTATGAAATGAACTGGAAGTGCAATCTGTTTGAGCGGTTGTAACCCAGATTTTTGTCTTCTTTGGTATATCCACTACTTCTGATAATTGGAGGTATGTTCTCAGAAGTGATATAGATTCAATTTCACCATAGAAGACTATTACATTGGCTGTACTGTTCATACCCGGCAGGTATGACGGGCGCAGGGGACCATATCATGTGCCGGGGGTGCGCATACGCTGTTTACGAGCAATTGCGCACTCCAGTCCCCAATGCGCGCCTCGTGGCCTGGGTTGTGCAGAGTCTCAGGCCCAGGGTCCACGGCTGATGTTATGTAATGCCAGGTTGGTTGTCAATAAAGCCCCCCTCATCTGTGATCTTATATTGGAGGGGGGTACAGACCTGGCAGGTATTACGGAGACCTGGTTGGGCCAAGAGGGGGGGGTCCCCCTCGTTGAAATGTGCCCACCAGGTTTTCGTGCATTTCATCAGCCAAGGGCCCAGGGGAGGGGTGGGGGAGTGGCGGTGATTATTAGGGAGAGTCTTTGTCCGAGGGAGACCACTGTTCCTCAGATAGCCGGATGTGAGTCCCTCTTTGTGAAGTGGGGCCGTGGGGTGCAGATGGGTTTGCTGACTGCGTACCTGGCTCCCTGCCACGTGGCAGCGACCCTACCCGAGCTACTCGACATCATCGCCGGGGTGGCGGTGGATACCCCCAGACTTGTTGTCATGGGGGATTTCAACCTTCCATCCGCGGGTGAGACGTCAGAGGTGGCTCGGGAGTTCATGGCTTCCATGACGGCCATGGACCTGACCCAGTTAGTTCAAGGCCCCACTTACATAGGAGGACACACTCTGGACTTGATTTTCATCTCTGGTCAGTGGTTGAATGATCTTGGTAGAGGGGACTTAGACATTAAACCCTTGTCATGGACAGATCATTCGCTCCTTCACTTGGACTTTCCTACCGCTTCCCCCTGCCGCAGGGAGACGGAACCGACTAAATGGTTCCGTCCCAGGCGCCTGATGGATCCTGAAAGGTTCCTGACGGAGCTTGGGCCATTTCCTGAGACTCTGACACATGACTCGACTGAAGAGCTGGTGGCCGCCTGGGAGAGTGCGGCCGCTGGAGCTTTGGATCGTGTCGTGCCTTTGCGGCCTCTGACCCGATGCCGATCTCATTTGGCTCCTTGGTTCTCTGAGGAGCTGAGAGAGATGAAGCGTCGGAAAAGACGCCTAGAGAGCATTTGGAGGACTAGTCATTCTGATTCCGACCGGACACAGGTGAGGTCTTATATCAAGACCTACCTAGTGGCGATAAAAGCGGCAAAATCTAACCATTTTTCCGCTCTTATCGCATCTGCAGAGAACCGCCCAGCCGCCCTGTTTAGGGTGACCCACTCCCTTATTCGGGGGGGAGTGCGGGAGGATCCCTTGCAGGGTCGAGCTGAGGATTTTGTGCAATTCCTGCACGATAAAGTCGCTTGGATTCGGGAAGGCTTGGACTCCGACTGGGTGAGTCCGGGGGAGGACACGAGGGTAGGTCTTGAGAATATTATCTGGGAGGAGTTTGATCCTGTGGCTCCCGAGGATGTGGACAGGGTTCTGGGTAGGATTAGTGCCGCCACATGTTTATTGGACCCGTGTCCTTCCTGGTTGGTACTGGCCTCCCGGGAAGTTACACGAGGCTGGCTCCAGGGGATTATAACTGCTTCTCTGAGTGAGGGTGCCTTTCCCGCCGCCTTGAAAGAGGCGGTGGTGAGGCCCCTCCTCAAGAAGCCTTCCCTGGACCCGGCTGAATTAGTTAACTATCGTCCGGTCTCCAACCTTCGTTTTGTGGCGAAGGTTGTTGAGAGTGTGGTGGCATGACAACTGCCCAGGCACCTGGATGAAGCTATCTATCTAGACCCGTACCAGTCGGGCTTCAGGCAGGGGCACAGCACAGAAATGGCATTGGTCGCGTTGGTGGATGATCTCTGGAGGGCCCGGGACAGGGGTTGCTCCTCTGTCCTAGTCCTATTAGATCTCTCAGCGGCTTTTGATACCATCGACCATGGTATCATGCTGCAGCGGTTGAAGGGGTTAGGAGTAGGGGGCACCGTTTTGTGGTGGTTCTCTTCCTTCCTCTCCGGCCGCTCGCAGTTCGTGTTGGCAGGGGGGCAGAGGTCGACCTCGAGGCATCTCGCATGGGGAGTGCCACAAGGGTCGGTCATCTCGCCTCTTCTGTTCAACATTTATGTGAAGCCGCTGGGTGAGATCATCCGTGGTTTTGGGGTGAAGTGTCACCTGTACGCTGATGATACTCAGCTGTACATCTCCACCCCAGACCACCCCAACGATGCCCTTGATGTGATGTCTCGCTGCCTGGAGGCCGTGCGGGTCTGGATGGGGAGGAACAGGCTCAGACTCAACCCTTCCAAGACCAAGTGGCTGTGGCTACCGGCGTCCCGATATAGTCAGCAGGTGCCATCGCTGACTATTGGGGGTGAATCTTTGCCCCCCACAGAGAGGGCTCGCATTCTGGGTGTCCTCCTGGACGCACGGCTGTCTTTAGAAGAGCATATGACGGCCGTGGCCAGGGGGGCCTTTTATCAGGTTCGCCTGATCCGCCAGTTGCAGCCCTTTCTGGACCGGGACGCCTTGCGCACGGTCACTCATGCCCTTGTCACCTCCCGGCTGGACTATTGTAATGCTCTCTACATGGGGCTCCCCTTGAAGAGCACTCGGAGGCTCCAGCTGGTCCAGAATGCGGCCGCGCGGGTGGTTATGGGCGCACCTCGTTGTGCCCGCGTGACACCCCTCCTGCGCGAGCTGCACTGGCTCCCAGTGGTCTTCCGGGTGCGATTCAAGGTATTGGTTACCACCTTTAAAGCGCTCCATGGCACAGGACCCGGGTACCTTCGAGACCGTCTTCTGCCACCAATAGCCTCCCACCGACCAGTCCGTTCCCACAGAGAGGGTCTCCTCAGGGTGCCATCAGCCAAGTTATGTCGGCTGGCGACACCCAGGGGAAGGGCCTTCTCTGTGGGAGCCCCAACCCTGTGGAATGAACTGCCCCCAGAAATACGTAAGATCTCCGACCTCTGGGTGTTCCGCTGCGCACTGAAGACCCTGTTGTTCCGCCAGGCAGGGCTGTCAATATAATTGTTGCAATATTTTCAGGATCAGACTCAATAAAATTAGTGAGAGTTAAAGGTTTAAATATACTTCCTTTTATTTACAATAGGCATTCTATATTCACTGAATATTCACAGATAGAAGCAAGGAAAAGGATGTAGGTGGCTCCTTATATATACAATGGGTGGAGCTATAAGTGGGAGTGGTGAATTATGAATACATTAAGAAGTGAAGAATAAGTTAACCCCTGATACCCCATTCATATACTATTTACACATTAGAGAATAAGGCATTTACATCTGACAAATCCCCCTCTAAATGCCGATTCGTTATACAACACCAATTACATTCTGATTCAGGACAATACAAGACATACAATTTAGATGTTAAATATTTGTGTTGCTTAGAAGGTAAAGGCTTTGTCAATATGTCAGCTAATTGTTCTGAAGTATCACAATGCACTGCTTTAATAAATCCATCCTGAGATAATTGCCTCACATGTTTAAATTTTATATCTATATGCCTGGACCTTTGTCCAATGGCATCAGATCTAGATATTTCAATGGCCGCTTTATTGTCTTCATGCATAACAAAAGGCAAAGCAGGTTTTTTCCAAACATCTGAAATTAAATCATTAAACCATACAAGGTTATTTGCAGCTTTGGATAAACAAACATATTCCGCTTCTGTCGTTGAAGTGGCTACTAGTTCTTGTTTACCAGTATACCAGTAAACTGGACAGTCATTTAAGAGAAAAATATAACCAGATGTACTTTTTCTGCATGATGTGTCTCCAGCCCAGTCCGCATCTGCATAACATGCAAGCTTTGGTTCTTTATTATCACTAGGTTCTAATACTAAGCAAAAATCTAGTGTACTTTTCAGATATCTTAAAATTCTTTTAACAGCTTCCCAGTGATACATTGTTGGTTTGCTGACGTGTCTGGATAATAAATTGAGTGGTAAGGCGATATCTGGTCTAGTCCAATTAGATATATAAAGAAGTGAACCTATGATTGATCTATAAAACGTGTTATCCTTGAATTCAGGGGAAGATTCATCAGTATTTCTAAGAAAATCAGTTTGCATAGGAGTATCACAGGGTTTGGCATTGTTTAAATTGCATTTATTTAAAAGTTCTATAATCTTATCTCTCTGAGTAAGTTTGAATCCCCTTCTAGTCTTATTAATTTGAACACCAAGATATTTGTTCACTTTACCTAGAGATTTCAACGAGAAATGTTCATTTAACTTATTTACAAAAGTTTCTCTTCTCTCTTTGTGTTTTCCTATATATAAAATGTCATCTACATAAATCAACACAAATTCAATGTGATCATCACCCTTTTTGACAAAGAAACAGTTATCAGCAGTGGTAGCGTTGAAATCCATGGTCTTAAGTACTTTTACTAAACAATCATACCATCTTTTACCAGATTGTTTTAATCCGTATAAACTCTTGTTCAACAGCCAAATTTCATTTTTGTTGGTGTATTGACTGTGAGGTGCTCTTACGTATATTTCCTTATCTAGTTTTGCGTGTAGATACGCAGTCTGTATGTCATATTGAAATACATCAAGATTGAGTGCTGATGCTACCACTAGAGCTGTTTTGACACTCTCTGTTCTTACAGTGGGGGAATACGTGTCAGTATAGTCCTCCGGATATTTCTGTGCATAACCTTGTGCAACTAATCTAGCTTTATATAGAGTATTGCCTCCTTCTAAGTTCTTAATTTTATATATCCACCTGGTACCAATAATTGTTTTATCTTTAGGTGCAATTGCAGGTGTAAATACATTTAATCCTTGTAAACTTTCCATCTCTTTTTTCATAGCTAATTCCCATTTTTCTTTTTCTTCACGAGGGAGTTTTAACACTTCCTCATAAGTATTAGGTGTTATTGGCTCACCATCCATATGCATTATGTAATCTCTGTATTTATTTGGCATTTGATTTCTGTTGTTTCTAATGACTCTTTCAGGTTTGCTATTGTTATCATGCAAATATCTTGCTTCTTTTTTTGTTAGTGTGTCTGTCTTTATTTTGTGTTGGCTATTTGTCCAAGTTTTGGTTTTGCTTTTATATTTGTTGATATCCTGTTTTTCTATGGTCCCTTTCTCATGAGATTTTGTATCTTTACATTTATTTGGAAATATTTCATTAAGATGTAATTTAGACCAGTTGGCCTGTTCATGGAACACAGCTGTTCTGGAAACTATAAATTTGTTATTATTATCAATGAATCTGTACCCTTTGGTGCCAGTTTCATATCCCATAAATCTGAGTCTTCTGGATACGTTTTCTCCCTTTCTTCTCAACTGCTTAGGTATGTGTACGTCTGCAGTGACTCCAAATATGTGCATGTGTGCTAATTTTGGTTTCCTATTATACATTACTTCATATGGTGTCTTATTTACAATACTGGACCAGGTTCTATTTTGTGTGTAATTTGAATAATGTAAGGCTTCTGACCAAAATTGTTTGCTTAAGCCAGCATCCTCCAATGTGCATCTAATCATGGTTTGTAATGTGGAATTCTTTCTCTCTGCAATCCCGTTCTGAAACGCAGAAAATGGACTAGACGTGTAATGTAGCATTCCTCTATCCTTTAACCATTGGGAGAATTCTTTAGACATGAATTCACATCCCCTATCTGTCATAATTTGTTTTATTCTGATATTGTGTTGTGTTTCTATGCGTTTGTAAAATTCCTTAAATTTTTGAAAGGTTTCATCTTTGTGTTTTAATGTATAAACAAACCCATAACGGCTATAATCGTCTACTATTGTCAGGAAGTAACGTTTTCTATAGGTGATTGATGGAGTTAATGGGCCAACTAAGTCCATGTGTACTAAGTCAAAAATTTTGTTAGTTGATCTAGTAGATTTTCTTGGCCTGGGACTAGTTTTTAGTTTTGTAGATTTACATACTGAGCATTCCAAATAGTTTTCACAATTTTTTATTTTGACACCTTCTGCGTGTTCAGTCATTTTTTGTACTACAGGAAAACTGGCATGTCCTAACTTCCTATGTAAGATGTGAGCACACTCATCATGAATTGGTTTACCTATTTTTGGTTTTTTTTCATTGTGTGCATCTGCGTGATCATGAGATATTTTACATTCATCATTGTCACTGTTACTAATATTTTCATCATCTGCTTCAATACAATCTTCCATATTTGAATCAATGTTATGCAACCATTTTTCCTTCGTTATCAGATAAGGTAGGCCCCCTTTAATCATCACAGTGCCTATATTTATTTTATTCTTCTCCAAAGTCGCTTTTCCCTTTGAGAAAACTATATTAATGTCAGAATCTCTACTTAGTTTTATGGCACTTAGTATGTTATGAGGTATTTCAGGTATTAACAATACCCCCTCTATTTTTCCTAGACCAGGCAAGGTTACATTTCCTCTGCCTAATACTTGAACCTTTTCTTGGTTAGCTACCTTTATTACAAATTTATCTTCTGTAAATGAAGACAATATATTTTTGTTATTAGTGGTGTGATTAGTTGCTCCAGAATCAATAAGCCAATTATTGTTCTCATTTTGCTGTATTTTAGTGTTGTCTTGTTTATTTAATCCATTCAGTGAACCAGATTTTCTATCCTTTGAATTATCTCTGCCCCCTCTATTCTCTTTGTAATTTGGTGGGCTTCTATATCTATGTCTATCTATGGAAGACTGTCTATAATTGTATTTGTTCCTATATTCTGACCTATGTCTTTCCTTTGAAATTTTGGGACAATCTCTTCTATTGTGTTCCCTGGATCCACAATTGTGACATTTGAATGTTTCATTATATTTTTCTTGGAAAGCTACTTTCCTATAAGGTTTGTGTTCTGTGTGATTGCTAGAACGATTTCTTCTTGAATTGTCTTCTGCTATCAATTTATTGGATAGACTTTCTATGGATAAATATCCTAGATTGATAGTGTCTAAATGTGACATAAAACTGTCCCATGACGAATCAAGTGAGTTGATAATAACACTTTTCATTGTTTGGTCTGAAATCACCTCCCCCCTCAAATGCAGCTCAGCTCTTATTTTGTTTAAAGATATTAAATGCTCACTTATGGAAACCCCTGGTTTCACTCTAGATGAAAAGAAATCCTTAGACATTCTTGTGGTGGTAGCCACACTATCGCTGTGAAACAAATTAAACATGCATTGAATAATTTCTGAAACAGTCAGATTAGGTTTGATGCTATGATACATTGCAGGAGACACACTAGATATTATTAAGAAAAATGCTCTATGGTGTAAACAATCTATTTTTAAAGTCCAAGGTCTTTTTGGGGGACTAGTGATAAAAAATAGTAAATTTTCCTTCATAAAGACAACCTGGAGCTGTTGATACCATTCTTGCAAATTAATGCCATCAACCCTTAGTTTTGGGAAGTCACTGGGTAAATTTCCGACATTATTTTGTCCATTACTTACGACCTGAGGTAGTCCGTGGTCTCGCAAGTGTAGAAAATTGCAAAACGGCATGGGGATGCTCGCAACGAGTCTGCGTGGTTCTCTCGCCAGTTCATGTCTTCCCGGACCGTCTGCGTAGTTTCGCGCATGCGCGTTGTCCATTTCTTCTTTGGAGTCGTCGTGGAAGGTTCTCTCCATTGCGGCTCGCTCGCTCTGCTCTGCTTCAGACGAGTCGGTCTCTGGTTCGACCTTGGGAGTTCTGACGACGGCGGCTGCTCTTCTTTTTCTTTTGGGGGCGTTGGCACTTGCTTCGGTCTGTGGTGTAGGGCGGAATCGACAAGGCTCTCTGGGTTCGGGCGTCGTCGCTTTCGAAGTCAGGATGGGAGCGGGCAGGTCTTGAGGTATCGGCTTGCTCGCTCGCTTCTTCGGTGGCTCTTTGGTAATTTTTAGTTTTGGCCCAAATGCAGCAAAAAGTGTTTTCATTGCTGATTTTATTTGGGATTTTGTTGAGTCATCTTCACTTTCTGATTCTGATTCTTCTGAGGAGTTCGAATCTTCTTTTTCATTTTCGTTGTCTGATAACGTTTTTCGCGCCAGAAATTTTGAATTGAGCATTTTGATTGGCTCTGCTTCGCTCACCTTGGAGGCCTGTTGAAACCAAGATGGCTGCCATTCAAAATTTCGCGCGGGATCACTGTTTTTCTTCTTCATAATGACTTTCTCTGTAGTCATATCACTCACTATTTTTGGGTCTTTAGACTTCTCATTAGTGATGTTTTTCTCTCTCGCTGCTCCGCTGTTCTTCAGCATTTCTTGGAGGTTCGCGATGAGGCTTTCATCATTCTTCTGGCTTTTTAATAGTTTTAATATCTCTGACCTGAGTTCGTTATTCTCTATTTCGATTTCCTCCTGGTCATCATTTTCGTCTATTATTTCTTCGTCTTCAGTGGTGTATTCTTCGGATTCTCTCGAAATTGCGTTTGTGTATTCGTTGATTATTTCTTGTTCTGTTTCCATTTCTTTGCTGTAGGCCCTGGTGTTGGGCCTATCTTTCTTAGACATTTTTTAAGTTTTTTATTGAGTCAATTAACCATCCTCTGCTACCAGCTTGTTGCAATATTTTCAGGATCAGACTCAATAAAATTAGTGAGAGTTAAAGGTTTAAATATACTTCCTTTTATTTACAATAGGCATTCTATATTCACTGAATATTCACAGATAGAAGCAAGGAAAAGGATGTAGGTGGCTCCTTATATATACAATGGGTGGAGCTATAAGTGGGAGTGGTGAATTATGAATACATTAAGAAGTGAAGAATAAGTTAACCCCTGATACCCCATTCATATACTATTTACACATTAGAGAATAAGGCATTTACATCTGACAATAATAATTTTAAATTGGGGTATTTTAATTTTTGGGGTTTTAAATCGGCCAAATCTATTTAATTATTTTAATTTTTAATTATTGTTGTGTCTTGTGTTTTTAAATTGGCTGTACACCGCCCTGAGTCCTTCGGGAGAAGGGCGGTATAGAAATAAAATTATTATTATTATTATTATTATTATTATTATTATTATTATTATTATTATTATTATTATTATTATTGTTATTATTATTATTATTATTATTGTTATTGTTATTATTATTAATATATGGACACCTTTGCCTATTAGATCATTAAAATCAATGTAAAAATCTACCCTAGGGAACTCTTGTATGAAATCAAAGCAGATGCCATGTTGGGAAAATGTGGGGAGCACCTCCTGTACAAATTTATCTCCCTTGTCATCCTTCACAACAAGAACCCCAATCCAGATCCATTTAAAATACAGCAATAACTGGAGGATGCCACTACATTGGTGGGATTCATCTGGAAACATTTGTTGGAAGAAAACTGCTTGAGTCTCTTTATCTTTATCGATGACTGCGGTTTCTGGCCCTTCCCAGCTTTCGTGAGAGGGCAGCTGGTGTTAACATCTGGCCTCGAAGCGGCCTAAGACTCCATCCACTGCTGTGAGAGAGCAGTGGAGTTTACTGACTTGGAATTGATTGAATATCCCTTTCCAGACTTTGGACTATCTTGATTACCCCCAGGCCATTGATTTTCCCCCGATTGATTGATTAATTAATTGATTGATTAGATGTATTCGCCAACAGAACTTCTTATTCTGCGAGACTCCCCCCTCTCGCAGGTGTGGCCCTCCACTTTATCAAGGGCCTACCTTTATGACGGGCTTTGGCACCCCGAGAGGTGGCATGCTGCAAAAAGGGGATTAAGGGGTTTTTTAGGGAAACTGTTTGATAGATTTTTAAGGGATTTTAAGGGGCGGGAGGGTTGTGTGGGTTTGGGGGTTAACCCACGGGGGGAGGGGTCCGGCCCAGCTGTTAGTGGGGCCACGGAGGGTGCAGATTCCGGGGGTAAGAGGGACATCAGAGTCCATTCTGTCGAGGGCTTTTCTATCAATGTGTTGAGTGGGAGGGGCAGATATGGTGGGAGCAGGGGGCCGCATCATGTAGTGGGGGCGCGCACTCGCTATCTTCGAGCGGTGGCACGCCCCGGTCCCCATAGCCCTTCTCGTATCCCAGGCTGTTCAGACTCTCAGGGCCCGAGCCTTCGGCTGCTGTCGTGCAATGCCAGATCCGTGGTAAATAAAGCCCCCCTCATTTGCGATCTTATTCAGGAGGGGGGAGCGGACCTGGCAGGTATTACGGAGACCTGGTTGGGCCATGAGGGGGGGGTTCCCCTCGTGGATATGTGCCCACCAGGTTTCCGAGCATTCCATCAGCCGAGAGCTCAGGGCAGGGGCGGGGGGGGTGGCGGTTATTATAAAGGAAAGTCTTGATCCGAGGGAGACCACTGTTCCACAGATAGCCGGATGTGAGTCCCTTTTTGTGAGGTGGGGTCGTGGAGTACAGATGGGCTTGTTGATCACGTACCTGGCTCCCTGCCGCGTGGCAACGGCCCTGCTCGAGCTGCTCAACGTCATAGCTGAGGTGGCGGTTGGTACCCCCAGACTTCTAGTCATGGGGGATTTCAACCTGCCATCTATCGGCGAAACGTCTGAGGTGGCTCGAGAGTTCATGGCTTCCATGACGGCCATGGACCTTACTCAGTTAATTCATGACCCCACTCACACGGGTGGACACACTCTGGACTTAGTTTTTGTCTCTGGTCAGTGGTTGAGTGGCCTTGATACAGGGGATATAGTCATCGAACCCTTGTCATGGTCTGACCACTCGCTCCTTCGACTGGACTTTCTAACCGCTGCACCCCGCCGCAGGGAGGCGGGACCGACCAGGTGGTTCCGCCCCAGGCGCCTGATGGACCCTGATAGGTTCCAGATGGAGCTTGGGCCATTTCCTGAGACTCTGGCTCATGACTCGACTGAGGACCTGGTGGCCGCCTGGGATAGTGCGGCTGCCGGGGCCTTGGACTGTGTCGTGCCTTTGCGGCCTCTGACCCGGCACCGAACTCACCTAGCTCCTTGGTTTTCCGAGGAGCTCAGGGAGATGAAGCGCCGGAAAAGACGCCTGGAGAGTAGTTGGAGGACCAGTCGCTCCGAATCCGACCGAACACTGGTGAGGTCTCATATTAAGACCTACCTAGTGGCGATAAAAGCGGCGAAATCTAGTTATTTTGCCGCTCTTATCGCGTCATCAGATAATCGCCCGGCCGCCCTGTTCAGGGTGACCCGCTCCCTCCTCCATCTGGAAGCGCGGGATGACCCCTTGCAGGGCCGAGCCGAGGATTTTGTGCAGTATCTGTATGACAAAATCGCTCAGATTCGGGAAGGACTGGCCTCTGACTGGGTATGTCCGGATGGGATGACTGAGGCAGGTCTTGAGAGTGTTATCTGGGGGGAGTTCGATCCTGTGGCTCCCGAGGACATGGACAGGGTCCTGGGACGGCTGAACGCGACCACATGTTTATTGGACCCGTGTCCCTCCTGGTTGGTTCTGGCTTCCCGGGAGGTGACACGAGGCTGGCTCCAGAAGATCGTTAACGCTTCTTTGAGTGAGGGGGTCCTGCCGGCCGCTTTGAAAGAAGCGGTTGTGAGGCCCCTCCTCAAGAAGCCCTCTCTGGATCCGGCTGTTTTGGCTAACTATCGTCCAGTCTCCAACCTTCGCTTTGTTGCGAAGGTTGTTGAGAGTGTGGTGGCGCAACAGCTTCCCCGGTACCTGGATGAAGCTGTCTATCTAGACCCGCTCCAGTCCGGCTTCCGGCCTGGGCACAGCACGGAAACGGCATTGGTCGCGTTGGTGGATGATCTCTGGAGGGCTCGGGATAGGGGTTGCTCCTCTATCCTGGTCCTGTTAGACCTCTCAGCGGCTTTTGATACCATCGACCATGGTATCATGTTGCACCGGTTGGCGGGGTTGGGGGTGGGGGGCACCGTTCTGCGGTGGTTCTCCTCCTACCTCTCTGACCGGTCGCAATCTGTGTTGACGGGGGGGCAGCGGTCGACCCCGAGGCACCTTGCTTGTGGGGTGCCACAAGGGTCGGTCCTCTCGCCCCTTCTGTTCAACATTTATGTAAAGCCGCTGGGTGAGATCATCCGTGGCTTTGGGGTGGAGTTCCATCAGTACGCTGATGACACCCAGCTGTACATCTCCACCCCAGGCCACCCCAACGATGCCCTTGAAGTGATGTCCCAGTGCCTGGAGGCCGTGCGGGCCTGGATGGGGAGAAACAGGCTCCGACTCAACCCCTCCAAGACCGAGTGGCTGTGGCTTCCAGCGTCCCGATATAGCCAGCTGACGCCATCGCTGGCTATTGGGGGCGAATCACTCGCCCCCACGGAGAGGGCTCGCAACTTGGGCGTCCTCCTGGACGCACGGCTGTCTTTAGAAGATCATTTGACGGCCGTGGCCAGGGGGGCTTTTTATCAGGTTCGCCTGATACGCCAGCTGCGCCCCTTTCTAGATCGGGACTCTCTACGCACAGTCACTCAGGCACTAGTCATTTCCCGCCTGGACTACTGCAACGCTCTCTACATGGGGCTCCCCCTGGGGTGCACCCGGAGGCTCCAGCTGGTCCAGAACGCGGCCGCGCGGGGGATTATGGGGGCGACGAGGCGCTCCCATGTGACACCTCTCCTGCGCGAGCTGCACTGGCTCCCAGTGGTCTTCCGGGTGCGCTTCAAGGTGTTGGTGACCACCTTTAAAGCGCTCCATGGCTTAGGGCCAGGGTACTTACGAGACCGCCTTCTGCCACCAATAGCCTCCCACCGGCCAGTACGCTCGCACAGAGTGGGCCTCCTCAGGGTGCCGTCCGCCAGACAATGTCGGCTGGCGACCCCCAGGGGGAGAGCCTTCTCTGTGGCGGCGCCCACCCTCTGGAACAACCTTCCCCCAGAGTTACGTATAATAACAGACCTCCGGATTTTTCGTCGGGCCCTGAAAACCTATTTATTTCAACAAGCTGGGCTGGCCTGAGTTAAATTTTAAATTGATTTTAAATTGGGTTATCTTAATTTCGGCCAAAACATTTAATTATTTTAATATTGTTCTTAAATTTTGTATGCTTTGTTTTTATCTTGGCTGTGCACCGCCCTGAGTCCTATTTGGAGAAGGGCGGTATAGAAATTTAATAAATAATAATAATTAAAAAAAATAAATAATAATAATCCATAAGGGGAGCGGAGCCATAGGTCAACTATAGAAAGATAAATATTTGCAATTGCAAAGTTGTATGGGAGCCTCTGAGAACGCATTCAATTTTAGGGTGCTCTTGAATTTGTGTATTGAAACATTGTCTAAATAATTTTATTCATTTCATGACTACCTTGGCTTCAATCTTAGTACTCAAGAAATGTTTTTCTTCCTCAAAAACTCTTATTGTTGTGTTGTTGTTGTTTTTGAGGAAACATAAAAATGACCATTCTGGAAAAGGAAAGAATAAGTTTCAACTTTACTTCAGTGTAGGAATATTTACCTGGGAAGAAGAGTATTTGTGGCTTGGGACTGAAATGAGAGGTCTGTAGCTTGGTTGTTGTTTTTGCTGCTGTTCTTGTTGTTTTGCAGATGTTTCATTTTTTTCATATTGAGGATGTTACCTTGTTTGGGTAATGAAACATCTGCATGAATACAACCAAGCTCATAGAGCACCAAGGACCTCTCATATTTACTTCTTCCCAATATTCCCATTGTCTGATCAGGTTTATCATTATTTGTGTTCCCCTGCTAATCCAATCAAGTATAAATGATTGCTAAACATTATGAGGCTCTCTTCTTTCTAGCACCTTTAATGGATAAACAATTTCTTAGAGAGGGAAACATCTCTAGGATACCCAAAATGCCACAGGTGTTCTTTTTTTCCTCCAGAAAACTAAAACTTGGGATATACAATAATACCAAGTCTATCTTACAGTCCAAATAAATACTTTGGACGTTTAGGAAGTCTGATCATTTCAAATCTTTGTTTGCTTTTCAAGAAACATTTCCGTCTCAATGCTCTCCACTTCATCAATGCATATTTATTCTTTTTCTCTTTCTATTAACTTTTACCTTTATTTGGAGTTTGAAATTCAGTTGATTACTTCAACCAAGTTAGATCATTAGAACATCTTGTACTTTTGCTATTAATCCAAGAAAAAGTTGATTTCTTGGATCCCATGTCTTCATCTGTGGTCATAAATGCTCACTGAATAACAAGGAATAGATGATTCTATGCCAGCTGGATTCAAGTAATCAATATTGACAATCAGCCATTTTAAAGTTTCCTTTCTCAGTATGTATCAAAGAGTTATATACAGCCTGAGCTCTTTATCATAAAAGCAAAACAATCCATGTTTGTTCAGAAAGTGCTGTAGAACTTCAACACATCTTACCTAAGGTGACCAGATTTTAACATTGGTAAAGAGGGACATTGTGGGCGTGGCTTATTTTGTGGGCGTGGCTAGCTGGTCATGTGACCAGGTGGGCGTGGCTAGCTGGTCATGTGACCGGGTGGCCATGGCTATGTGTATAGGGTAAGGTGAACAGATTTTAACATTGGTAAGAGGGACACCATTGTGGGCGTGGCTTATTGTGTGGGCGTGGCTTGGAGGCCATGTGACTGGGTGGGCGTGGCTAGCTGGTCATGTGACCGGGTGGCCATGGCTATGTGTATAGGGACTACTCAGAGGGCTGGAAAGTCATTTCTGACAGGTCCTCACACTTTTGACTGGTCCTCACACTTATGACCATCCTCACATTTATGCCCGTGCAGCATTCTTAACAACCATGTCACTCATTTCACAACTGCTTCTCTTCACCATGGTGACAAGATAGGGCAAAAACGTAAAATGTGAGGACAGTCGTAAGTTCGAGGACTGGTCAAAAGTGCGAGGACCAGTCAAAAATAACTTTTTCAGCCCTCTGAGTAGTCCATATGCACAAAAGGACTAACCAGAGGGCTGAAAAAAGTCATTTCTGACAGGTCCTCGCACTTTTGACTGGTCCCCACACTTATGACCATCCTCACATTTATGCCCGTGCAGCATTCTTAACAACCATGTCACTCATTTCACAACTGCTTCTCTTCACCATGATGACAAGATAGGGCAAAAATGTAAAATGTGAGGACAGTCGTAAGTTCGAGGACTGGTCAAAAGTGTGAGGACCAGTCAAAAATAACTTTTTCAGCCCTCTGAGTAGTCCATATGCATAAAAGGATACAGTAATAGAGAGGGATGAAGGAAGGGAAGGGAAATTAGAGTAGGAGTGACGGTAAGAGAGGGAGGAAGAGAGGAGGAGAAGGAGAAAGGAAGAGGAAATAGGGAGGAGAAGAAGAGGGTGGGGGGAAGAGAAAGTAAGAAGGAAAGAAAAGAGAGGTGGTAGGTTTGAGGAGAAAGAATGCTGCACAATAAAAAAGATGAAAGGGAAGAAAGCCAACCCCAAACAAATATAAAGATATTAAGATAAAGAATGAATTGTTAAACTTTAAAGAATAAAAGAGAACAAATATGAATAAATAGCAATAATTAGAAACACACATACAAACATACAATGCATTTTCTTTGAACAGAATATTTGGCCGGTTCACAAATTTAAACAGTGTTTAGTCATTTCAATTAAATTTACAATTTCTATATTTCCTTTTTGCCATATTTATTCCTCATCTATTTTTTTAAAAAAACAATATTACCCTTCATCCTCATCTCTAATCTTAATCAAATTCAATTTTTCCCTTCTATTCTATATTATACCCCTTCCCATTGTCATCTATTTTTATATCCATCCTCACATTGGTTAATTATGTAATTATGTAATACAGTTGTTTAATACAAATTCAACATTTTAATATAAATCAATTAGTTATATAACTATCTTTTTTGTATATTAATCAATATGAACATGAATATTCCAATTATTTCCATGCAATCCAATTTCTTACAAATCAATTAATTATACTTACCAATAATAATAAACCAAATAATTTCCCCCATATATTCCTCCAAACCACAACTTAACCATTTCTTCTTTCAACACAGTATACAATTAATAGTATCTCAATTATTACAATTCCCTAGTTAAAAAGAGCTTTTTTTTCTTTTGTGTTTTAAAATCTTGAACTCTCCTCTTTTGCCCTAAATAATTTCCCATTGTTTGCACCTAACTTTTTTGGTGAGGAAAAGGAAAATAAATCTGCTGCCTAATTTTCCAACGTTGCAAGCAAACAGCAAAGCCAACAGCCTGTTTTACTTTCAGTTTCGTTTTGAGCTTGGTTTGCACAAAGAGAAAAAAAAAACTGCTGAGCAATTTAGCAAGAGCAGAGCCCTGCGCAAATCAGCTGAGAGGGGGAAGCCGAGCTAATCAACGTAGGGCGGCCCTTTGAAGCCCCGCGGCAAGAGTTTAAACAGGTTTTTTCCCTCTAGCCATCAGCTGGGACTCAGGAGGCAGCCGGGACTCAGGAGGCAGAATGAAAAATCGGGACTTTTTTAAAACGCCGTGGGACGCTCAAAAGCGGGACTGTCCCGCCAAAAGCGGGACGTCTGGTCACCTTAATCTTACCTGAGGAACTTTGTAGATGCACAGAATGGTCGCCATGTAGAGACAGATGTCTGATTCCCCCATGACTGCAGCTAAAGTGATTGGCGCCCCACAGATGTAGTTAGGGATGAATCTGCCCTGGTTGAAGAGAAGCACCATTGAGGCAAGATATGTCCAACTTGGACTGGAATTGCTATTATAAAGGTGGAAACCCAGTGTGACATTGGGTAGAATCTGGACATTTTCATTGATCTCTTTAAGAGCAAATGTTAGAGCAAGTATATGCTGGTAATTCTGAAAGGATACTCTGCAACAAGCATTATATAATATATTAAGAAAGGTATTATTTAGAATATGCAATGTTTCAGTAGAATATTCAGTGGGACATACTTTTGTACTATATTTAGTGCAATATATTTATCCTTCTACTAGGATCCTGGAAAATGCTTAGCACAAATATAGCGCATATGTACTACTCAAAAACTTGTGGTTTTTTTTTTAAAAAATTATAATACCAGCAAACACTGGCTTGAGGTTGGAAGAGTTATTTTGTAATACATGAGAAATGCCTAATAGCAAACCATAGATTCCTAGAAATTCATTTTATTCAGAAGAATGTAACTCTATTTTGTTACGAATAAAATCAACTGAGAAGAGGTAATCACTGCTCTTACATGCCACACATATTTTAGTGGTAGTTACACCTTCATAATTTTATCTGTTTCCACAGTCTGTACTTAGAAATAAGTATGATTAAATGAGGTTTGATCTTTTTATTGACTGATTAATCAAACAATCTCAGGGTGATTCTGGGCAGCTTTCAAATAAAAAGTTTTTATCCACTTCATGTGGAAAGTGAAATGGAGGTTGACCATAGATTGATACATCTTTTATTAAGAGGGATGTTTCAGACACTTTTTCAATGACAAACTTTCAGGGAAATATTTTGAGCACCATTGTGGCTGAACAGCAGGTTATAGAGGTTGATTATAAATGAAAGATGTGCTTACATAACTCCATCTTGAAGTGCCTGAGAAGGGTGTTGACTAAAATCAATAGCATCAGAAAATGTTGAGAATACAGAAATAATGCCAGCAATGTTTACATCTCCAAGCTGGTGATATGTGTGATGAATAGGAAGAGGCTTGTCCAAGTTACACTTGCAGACCACTTGAGGCATTATTGTTAACAGTAGCTTCATGAATACTAACATCTTCCATGAGTTTCTTCTTTCTGTATATAAATGCCCCTGTTGGCAACAGCATCCTTGAAGTAAATCAGACTGACCTGCCTTCGTGAGATGTTTTTCAGAGAAAAATAGAGAATGCAACATGCTACCAACTTAAATCACAGAGCTTTGTGGCATCCAGCCATGGTTTGGAATATCATGGAGAACATTAATAGCATTCTTCAGGGTCAGTTCTTCCATTTTGCCTGAAATCCCATGAGTTTGGAACAGGCATGCAGGTAATGTTTAATTATAGTTGAGATAATAACCTATTCAGAATTCTGAGCTCTTGAACTATGTCACAACTGAAAAGAAAATATGCCTGGTTCCCTTGAGACAATAAGCAGTGATATCTCAAGAACATTGGATTAAAATTTGAAAAATCTCCCCAAATAGAAAAATAGATTAAAAAAACACCCATGAGTAATGATGTTCATAAAGTATAATTAAAATTCTTTACAGTCAAACTTTGCTTCTTATGGACTCATCTGTATCATTTTCTTTGCAAATATTTTAAGTGGGCTCCAATTGGTATTGTTGGACTGCTCAATCTAGGCTACACTTCTGGAATTTCAGGTTGTCTTTTATCTAAATACTGACCAAATCCAAATGTGCTGAGCTTTCCAAGATGTAATGTTGCTTATTTTGTGATTTTGGCAAAATAGACAAAACTAGACTAGACTAGACAAAAAATTAAAATAAAATAAAATAAAATAAAATAATAAAAATAATGTAATGTAACAGAACCTAATGCAACACAACGCAATGCAACTCTGTGCAGCTCAATGCAACTGAACAGAACCCAAAGCAAAAGCAAAAGCAAAAGCAAAAGCAAAAGCAAAAGCAAAAGCAAAAGCAAAGCAAAACAAGGTTACATGACTTCAGGATGCTCTAAAAAACCATAAGTGCAGATCAAAATGTGATCTGTTTGACCATCAGAACTTTGAATCTAGGTTATGGCTATGGCGATGTCCCTGTTAACTTTCACCTGTAACTTAGCAACTGATTGTAACTCAAGAACTTGCAGGAACCAGTGATAATAAAGGAATAATTTTTTCCACAATCTTGTTGTGGCCTGTCAGCTGACAGTGGAGCTAGTGGCAGACATGAATGATGAGGAGGTTGGGGAGGAACTTGGGCCAGTTCTGGAGTCTGGGGAAGACTCTGATGGATGCTCTGTGTCGGAAGCAGAGATAGAGCCAGGGCTGTCTGACATTTCCCAGCTACCAGAGAGGCAGCTGCCTATGGAAGCTGAATAAGTGAGGAGGAAGAACAGCTGGGGCCTGTTCCAGATGCACGTATGCACAGAGCTGTTAGGAGAGGAGAACAACTGAGGAGAAGGAGTTGACTTGGGATAAAGGCACATGTGGATCAGGGGTGAAATGTAAAATTTGTTACTACCGGTTCTGTGGGTGTGGCTTGGTGTGGGGGGAATAATGTGACAGGGTGGGCGTGGCCAACTTTTTTTTTTAAACTTTTCAAAGCATTTTTTCTAATGCTTTGAGAAGCCTCTGCCGATCAGGCAACTCAGCTGGGATCGTCAGAGAGGCTTTTTTAAAAATGCCTCTCTGCCGATCAGGCAACTCAACTGGGATTGTCAGAGAGGCTTTTTAAAAAATGCTTTGAAAAGCCTCTCTGCCGATCAGGCAACTCAGCTGGGATCGTCAGAGACTTTTCAAAGCATTTTTTTTACCACCTCTTCGGCCAAGAGGTTGCAGGAAAAAATGCTTTGAAAAGCCTCTGACGATCCCAGCTGAGCCGTGCGATCATCAGAGGCTTTTTTTTTTTTACTTTTAAAAGCATTTTTTCATCAGAAGAGGTTGTAGAAAAAATACTTTTTAAAGTAAAAAAAAAAAGCCTCTGATGATTGTGCAGCTCAGCTGGGCATGGGGGGGGGGCAGGGATTTTTGCTACCGGTTCTCTGAACCACCAGCCACCATCACTACCGGATCGGGTGATCCGGTCTGAACCGGGAGCATTTCACCCCTGATGTGGATGCTGAATGGCCCCTCCCTGGCTGGGGAATAAATAGAAGGAAAGAGGAGTGGTGGTTGTGGGAGACAACCGTTCATAATTTGGAAGATTTGGCTCATCATGTTCGTGTCTCAGAGACTGCTTGCTAGACCTTTATTTACAGCTTTGTGGTGGGAAGCTCCCTGCCTGGCAATTATCTCAAAGAACTGATAAGATCTGTTACTGCAGTTAACTCTTTGAAGGATTATTGCCTGGACTTTTCAGTGTGTGAATGCTATTAATTCACAGGAGATAAATAAAGAGGGGTTTCTCGGGACAAGGAGTCTGTTTCTTGTTTCTGTTAAGGCTGGGTCGGAACAAATCTTTTGACAAATGCCACTTTCAGATCTATGGAAACAGAACTCAGATCACCTTCTGGAGGGTTTATACACTTTGCAGAGAGTTCTGCAGAGTAATGCATTGATCCGCAATAGAAAAACCTGGCCTTAACCAGGATTGCTCCATTTGATAATTATGCATGCTCAGCTGCTTAGGACCATTGTAGTTGAATTCGTCTTGTCTTTTGTGGCTTTATAATACTATTTGTCATTTTGGGGGATTTGAACTGAGCTTTTTTTTTAATCAAGTTTTATTGGTTTATTTTTCCCCCACATTCACCTACATCTTTTTTGAACAGAGTATTGGCCATATCTTATCTTATACAATTTATCAAATTCTAATACATTTTACTCAATTACAATTTTTGCCACAATTTTTTTCCCTTTTTTTAATCATATTTCAATATTTCTATGCTTACTTATATAAACAACATCTTCATTCGCCCTCAAATTCTAATTTTCCTGCTTATTCATATTTATTCTCTTTTATTTTTTAACCATTCATTCTTTATCTTAGTATATATGTTCGGGGTTGCCTTTCTTCCATTTCATCTTTTTTGTTGTACAGCAATCTTTCTTCTTAATCCTGCCATCTCCCTTTCTTCTTTCCTTCTTACTTTCTTTTTTCCTCCTCTCCTGCTCCTCTCTACTTCCTCTTCCTTTCTCCTTCTCCTCCTTTCTTCCTCCCTGTCTAGCCCACTCTCCTACTCTGATTTCCCCTCTCTTCCTTCCTCCCCTCTCTTCCATCCCTCTCTCTTCTCCCCCTCTCTTCCATCTCTCTACTCTCTACTCCTTTTTCATCTCTCTCTATTGCTGTATTCATTTTCAATTTAATATTTTCCACTATGGTATTCAGGCAACCCCGATCTTTCTCATTTATTAAAATTATTACTCGAAATTCCCCTCCTCTTTTTAATTTTTAACAAATATTTCAACTTATTGCATTTTTTCCTTGAAACCTTTGTTAAAATAATCTTTCAACCCTTGCTTTTTTCCCTTTAACAATGTATTTCTTCTGTTTTACTTCTTACAAGTCTGTCATTTACATCATTTGCTAACATTTCATTTTCATTCAATTTTTCATTTCAATTTCAATTCCCATCTTAATTTCAATTAATTCTTTTGTTGCTTTTATTTCTCTCCACTTAGTGATTCCTCCAACATCAAAAACATAGTTCATTTTTTTTTCACATTTCATCTACTGATCTATTTTACATTAAACAGTATTTTCACATATAATTTGTACAACATCCTTCTCTTTATTAACATATTAATATTTTCACTGACTCCTAACCATTTTCTTTTAAATTCTCCACAATCCATTTCTTAATGCTTTCTCCCCTTTCTTCCATTCCCTTACCTTATTCCTCTTCCTTTTCTTATATCTCCCTTTCTGCCTCTTTTCTTTAATTTTCACTCTGTTAATTTTCCCTCTCAATATTTTCCCATTTATTTCTCTTTTCAGTTTTGAGATGTATTCTCTCTTATCCATTTTTATTCTATCACTGTAAATCCCAGTGTAATCATCTTTATCTTTATTTTCATTTATTTCCTTTTCAATATTTCCTCCTTGTTTCTCTTGCTTCTCATTCATCTTTTCTCTTTCTTTTTTCTTGCATTCTAACCAATCCTCTGCTTCCTTATTTCCCTTAAATGCTTCTCTTATTTTTCAAATATCTCCCTTAATATCTCACATTCATCCTCCCAATTCTCCATATTGTCACTTTAGAAGGCTAGAATTTTCCAATTTATTATTTTCATTTACTTATACTTCTAGTTTCAAAGTCCATGCAATATCTCCTTTTCTTTCCAGATAGTGTCCAGTTCAAATGCTCACTTGAGCCATCACAATCTCAGTCCTCGTCCTCTCTGCTTCTCTTAATCTTTTCAGCTGTATACTCCTATGGCTCTTTCCCACGATCTCTCCTCCAGCAGATGTCTCTCTTCAATTCACAACTCTTTCGGCAACAAAGTATCCATTTTATAACTCCAAGGGAATGCCTGTTTCCTCTCTTCTGAGTTAAATCTTTTTATTGTTTAAAAAATGTTCCTCTGTCTCCTTTTCCCTTGTCTTGTTTTTATTTCTTTGAAAATCCAATTTTAAATCCAGGTGGAAGATTCCTTTTAGGGCTTTTGTTTTCACTTTAAAGTTCCTTTTTTCCCACCTCCGCTTAAATTCCCAAGTGCAAATTAGCCGCTAATTGCTCGTTGGGACTTCTTTTGAGCTTTTAAAAGTTTTTTCTTCTTACCTGTGAGTTGGCCAATCACTCATCCGGTAACAATACTCTGTTCAATCACCACTCCTGAACGTTCTCTTTTTGATTGTGGCTGCTCCGGCTTTTGACAGCTCCATGGCTGCCTCCCTTCGCCGATGGGTCAAAGACTAATGCTGGCACTTCAGGGAACTTGCTCTTTCCCTATCCGTGCCAGCCTGCGTCTTTCTTCGCTGTCCCTATTTCTCCATAGTTCTAGATTGCTTCTCTCCTTGGTTAGCTTCCATCCATTGTTTCTTATCTTGCCTTTTGGTGCTTTGGAAAATAGGTTGACCCCCTCATCATTGTAGGACCCCCTCAAATATTGGAACACTGGTATCATATCTCTCCTAGTCATTCTTTTCATTACACTAGACATAAAATTCCTGAGTGCCACTAAAGAAGACTCATCACAGTCTTCCCTAGTAGGACACTTAAAAAAAGGAAGTGCTGGCAAAACAATACAGGTTAGTGGGAGACATTGTAGCCTCTACCTATTTAAATCTCATTTCTATCAGTGAAACACAACAAAGGGTAGTTCCAAAGACTCTGCAAATGTGATCCAGTGCTCACCCAGCGAAACCAGAATGATTTCATCATGTGGCATATAGAATTATAGCCTGCCTTTCAGACAAGTGCTGCAAAAACTCTATGTACTCAACAGACCTATGATCATGGAACATGTTATTCTATACAATATTCTATACTGTGCATATGAGTTAATATGACCAGTAAAGACAATTTAATGATTCACATGAAATCTATATATTTATTGGAAGACTTTGTTCATGGCAAAATTGTGAGTAATCAAATAAGGAGGAACATTTCCCATTTTTCTGTAAAAAGTAAGAATTTTTTCACTCCTTAACCCCTCTATACGCTTCCATACTAGGATATATTAGATATTTCACGAGAAGAGGCCTTCACTCCTCTGCTTGCAACAGAATACCTTATGCCACCAGGCTTGAAATTTTGGACTTAGACAAGTTAGAACTACATTGCCTTCAGTCTGACCTAAGCGTAGTACATAAAGTTATCTGCTACAATATCCTACCTGTCAATGACGACTTCAACCACAACAATACATGAGCACACAATAGATACAAACTTAAGGTAAACCGTTCCAAACTTGATTGCAGAAAATACGACTTCAGCAACAGAGTGGTCAATGCCTGGAATGCACTTCCTGACTCTGTGGTTCCATCCCCAAGCCTCCAACAATGTTAACCTTAGACTGTTCACCCCATTTCTAAGAGGTCTGTAAGGGGGGTGCATAACCACACAATCATGCCTACCCTCCCTGTCCTACTGTCCCCATTTATTTGTATCCATTTCATAATCATGCTTATACTTATACCTGTGATCTTATATATACAAACCAAATAAATAAATAAAAATAAATATCGATAAATACATTTGTGCTATTGTTGGTTTATTTATACAATTTGTTCTGAGATATCCAAATCTCAGGGGCAAGCAACATGGAATACCAATAAAAGTGTACATTGCATCTTGGGTTAAATGGCCACATTTTTCAATATGTAACTATAAAGAATATCAAGTAAACAAAAAGATTTCTTAAAACTTTCTTTTCATGAGCTGATGTTTGTTGTTCAGTTCAGGTCTCATCACAATGATAAAACACTTGGGAAGAAAGATGCACACCAATAATCCAGCACTGGAGGAGATCATGGAGAAGATCTCCACAGCCAACATATATTTTCCCCTTGTGCTTAGGTAGGTAGGAATAAAGCACAGCCAAACACTGCAGAAGACCAACATGCTGAAGGTGATGAATTTGGCTTCATTGAAACTGTCAGGTAACTTCCTAGCTAGAAAAGCAGCAGAGAAGCTAAGCAGAGCAAGAAAACCCATAAAGCCCAAAACACAGTAGTACATGACCGAGTCTTCATTGCATTCCATAATGATTTCTTCAGTCATTGACTTCATATCAATATCTGGGTATGGTGGGGATGTTATCAGCCACACAGCACAAAAACCTATTTGGATAAGGGAACAAGCGAGAAGAATGAAACTAACCATTCTTCCCCCCAGCCATTTCCTCAATCTGGAACCAGGTTTGGTGGCCATGAATGCTAGAGCCACAACAAAGGTTTTGGCCAAGACACAAGAAACTGCCACAGAAAAGACGAGGCCAAAAGCCGGTTGTCGAAGGAGGCACACAACCTTATTGGGTCTTCCAATAAATAGAAAGACACAAAGGAAAGAGAGGAGAAGAGAAACTAGAAGTGTATAAGTGAGATTCCGGTTGTTGGCTTTGACAATGGGAGTGTCCTTGTGTTTCATGAAGATGGTAATGACCAAAGATGTCATTAAGAAAAAGCAAAGAGAAAGAACAGTCAGACTGATACCCAAAGGTTCTCCATAGGACAAAAACGTGATCTATTTTGGAATACAGGTATTTTTGTCAGGGTTTGGATAATGGTCTTCTGGACTCAGAGAGGAAACCCTCTGAGTCGGCGGTGGGGATGCGGCAGCCATTGTGACGGCCTCGAAGCCGGGGCAAACCAGAGAAGCATTGTGCAAGAGGAAGATTGGAGAAAAAAGAGCAAAGCGTTTGGAAGCCGGGTGAGTGACATTAACCCAGGCGGGAACAGTGCTCAAAAAAATGGACTTTTACAAGTGAGCCCTTAGCCTTAATTAGCGGCTACGCATTATTGGTGCAAAAAGACAAGATAATGTGCAGGAGGAAGAGACCCATCAAGGATTTACTTTTATTATGGACTGATTTGGAATGACTGTCTGTTGGAAAGTTACAAAAATTTGAAACTTCTTTAAATTGGAATGGACTACTTTTGGAGAGAGAAAGAGGGGAGAGGCGATAAGCAAGAATCCTTAAAAACTAAGGGGAAAGGACATATAATGGACAAAATGGAGGATTGCCGCGATGAAGTGAAAGTATAAATTATGGATTGCTTTCGGCTTGAAAGAAAAACAATGTGTCTTGCTACCTAAATTGGATTATTTTGAATAACCAAGGAGATTTGATCTTGGGGATTCCCAATCTATCTATTGGTGATCTTATTGATGGGAAGAAAGAAGAAATAAAACGGAACAATTAAAATTGAACCAGCAGGTGTGGCAACAAAAGAAAATGGCGCAGCAATAAAAGAAGGGACAATGATACTATATATGGAATAGATGTTACAAAAGAGCTAAACTTTGCAGAATTCTTAATTTTGACAATATTGAACTTGAAAAGGAACAGTTTTGGACAGATGGGGAAAAGGAAAAATAGAATATAGCTGGTTGTGAGATAAGAAAATAAAATAGCCTGATTAAAAATGGAAATGTAATGCTTAAATTTTTACATGAAGCTTGAATATTAATCGGAGGTGTTTTTTTCTCTCTCCCCCTTTTTCTCTTTTTCATTTCTTTTCTTTTCTTTTTTTCCTTTTCCTTTTTGTTACCTTTTTCTTTCCTCTCTTTCTTGTTGTCTCTTGCTTTTTTACTTTCTATTTCCATTCCTTTTAAATTTGACTATTTAGAAATACATATATCAATCTGGTCATGAAACAAGAATTTAAATGATTAAATGAGAATAGGATGTTTTAAATATTTAAATGAATTTTGAATATGAACAGGAGTTATTTATAGATTTAATAAATACAGAAAATTGATTTTAAGGCAGATAAAAATGTTGCTTCCATAGAAAAATAAGAATAAATATGAAATGGGATGAATTTAAGAGAAATTTATAATCCAGGAGAGAATAAGTGAGAAGATATTTGTTGTAACACGTTTCTATTTTAAATTGGCGGGAGATATGAAGGAGAATATGTTGAAAAAGCAACCTATGTAATATGCTGTGAACCAGCTAAAATAAAACATTTATAATAATAGATTTAGGAGTGGAGGAGATTATGCTGGTAATCAGCGGAAGGATTGGAGAATATTATACTGGAGAACAGTTAAAATAAAATGCTGTGAATCAGCCAAATAACAGATTTAGGAGTGGAGGAGATTATGCTGGGAATCAGCAAGAGGAGTTGAGGAGAATATGCTGGAAAATAACGAATTTAGTTGTGAACCAGCTAAATAATAGATTTAGGATTAATGGAGAATACGCTGGAAATCAGCTAAAATAAAATAGATTGGGAATTAGATAAAATTATGGATGGAAACGTGGAATGAATGATAATGTGAAATGATTCTGAAGTGATTTTATGTAAAATGAGAAGTGTATTTCATGACAAGATTAAGGAAATTAGATGTAAATCAATAGAGATTAAAATATAGATTTGATGAAATAGGTTTTAAGATTAAGGAATATATATGGAATTCTGATTGACAAAATGGAAAAAAATTAGAATGGTGTTTATTTGGAAATGAAAGATTGTATATAAAAAGGAGCTGTGTTTATTTGTGATTTAAGATTTATGGTGATACAATAGAATGCCAAGTGTTTAGAATAAGATGTTAGATTGTATGATAAAAAATTACTGATCTGGACTTCCGGTTTGCTAGCTTCGGCGACGACGGTGCCTTTTTAAGCACCGCCAGCCCTGCCGCCTGTAGAGCCGCCTCGCGATCGAGAAGCGGCTCGAAAACTCCGAAATCCCGAGGATTGAAGGAGGAGAGATAGCAGGGTACAGGTTGAGCCCCTGTAAGCCCCCAGGGAATTGCTTCTGGGGAGGAAACAGGTGCGGCTCCCTCCCAACCTGCTGAGACTCCGGGCGGCGTGGGACGATTCTGCCTTCAGCAGAACAAGCCGGCTGCAGCAAACGTTTAAAGTGAATGGAACCAACCTCAACAAGCAGCGGAAATATTAACTTGAACCCTGCAATTTGGAAATCGCAAGTATTAGTGCTTTGTTGACTTTTTAATTCAAGAAAAAATACGAGCGAGTGAAAGTTATTTGAAAAAATATGGCGCCCAGCACTAGAATTAACGAGCTAGTGAGAGTGGATTTGTGAAGTCATCTTGCTTTGTTACAAAGTTATAAAGTTATAAAGTTGCTACAAAGTTGCTCTGCCTGTAACAAAGAGAAATAAGAGAAGAGGGGAAAAAAGAAAAACTCTTTTCTTAAAAATCTGACTTGGCTTTACTCCAGTTTCCATTTGATTAAACCTGGGGGACTTTTTTAGAAGTCTCTGCGGAGGTGGAAAAGGAAAAGGGACTTCCTTCTTCAGAAAATCTAGCTTACGTGGCAGGATGGCCTCAAAGAAGCAGGAAGGAAAGGTAGCGGGGGGGGGGATCCCCCACACATAAACATGAAACGCAGCTTCCCCCTGCTCAACAGATACAGACTCAGAAAAAAGACTTTGATATTGAAAATCTAAAAGAATTTATTTCCAAAGCTTTGGATGATAAATTTCAAAAATCCCAACAGGAAATAGATGATAAACTTCAAAAATCTCAACAGGAAATTATGCAGGAAATTAATGAAATCAAAGATATGGTGAAACAGGATTATGGCAAGGTGACTAAAAAAATATCAGAGGTGGCGTCTGGCCTTGGAGAATTTATCATTAAAGTTGACTCTAAAGTGGAAGAATTTAAATCAGAAGTCAATGTTAAGATGAAAGACAATGACTATAAATTTTCTGATGTTGATGATAAAATGCAGAGAGTTGAAAACGAAATTGTTATGATGCAATTCAGGGCAATGGAATTTGCCATAAGGCTTCGAGGAATTAGAGAGGATGACAGACAGGATTTGAGACAGATTTGTGCTGAAGCTCTGGCAGTGATCTTAAAAATTAATCCTGATGTGGTTTTCTACAAAATAGATAAAATTTACAGAGTGAATTCTTGGGTGGCCAGACAAAGACAACTGCCTAGAGATGTGGTCATATATTTTACGGATAGAGCAATAAGAAATGATATCCTGCAAAAATCTTTCCATACTTCTGTGCAAGTGGGGGGTGCTCAAATTGGAGTTTACAAGGAACTACCACCTAAAATGCTGAAAGCCAGAAAAGATTTTGGCTTTCTTGTAAAAGAACTGCAAAAACAAGAGATACCATTTCGGTGGGATGCCCCAACTGGCATAATTTTGAAATATAAGGGAGAAAGATATCGTTTGAATACTGTGGAGAAGGCGGAGCATTTCTATACTACTATTTTAGAAAGAATACCATCTCCATGTACATCTACAGTCCTGGAGATTGAGGAGAGTGATAAGAAGCAACTTCAACAAGAACCGCAAGAACAGTCAAAGCAGGTGGAGTTAGAGAAAATGCAGGGTGCTGAAGGAGGTTTTTTGGATGAGCCTCTGTTGGAATCTTCTCCAATCTTGGACCCGGTTCGGAATGTTGAGGTTAAGGATCAGCGTATAACTCGTGCAAAATCTAAGCAACTTAAAGAAAAGCAACAACAACAGGAAAGACAAGATAAAAAGGGAGCTAAGAGTACCACACAAGAGACTGGAGCCATGGGGGGAGCAAGACCGGAGATTCCAGAAGACATTCGGTTATTTTGCTCGTTGCTTCACAAAGATAAAGATGACGATTAAGTGTTTATCTTGGAATGTGAATGGGTTGAACTCAGTACAGAAAAGGAAGAAGTTATTTGCATATTTGAGACAATTTAATAATGATATAATTTGTTTACAAGAAACTCATATCACAACTCAAGACCAAAAATACTTGATAAACTCAAAGTTAGGAACACATTTTATATCTTCAACTTTGCAAAAAAAGAATGGTGTGGTTATTTATGTAAACAAAAGACTAACAGCTAAAATTATAGAAGCAGATGAAGATGGTAGGTTTATAGCAATCGAATTGCTTACAGTAAATGGCCAAATTCTTTTGATTGGAATTTATGCTCCCAACCAACAACAGGATCATTTTTATAAAATGTTACATACTAAAATATTGCAATGGGACTATAGATCTATTTTAATAATGGGAGATTGGAATGGAGTAATCGATTCTAAACTAGATAAAAAGAGCTTGGCGAAATCCAGGATTAGACTACCACAGACTTTTTTTGATATGAAAGAAGACCTGGAATTAAAAGATATTTGGAGAATACACAATCCAAAAGAATTGGATTATACTTTTTTTTCCGACAGACATAGATCCTTCTCTAGGATTGACTTTATTTTGTTGTCAGATGATTTACTTGTTAAGACAAAAAGAACAAAGATTCTTCCAAGGACTTTGTCCGACCATAGCCCAGTATGGATAGAAATTGAGATGGGTAAGACTGAGCGACGCTCTTGGAGAGTGAATGAAAACTTGTTCAGATATGAAAAAAACATAATAGAACTTAAAAAGCACTTGAAAGAATTTTTTGAAATAAACTTGAATAAGGGTACCCCAGTTGAAATTGTGTGGGATGCGAGCAAAGCTTATATGAGAGGGGTGCTTATTTATATGAAGTAGAAATAAAGAACAAAGAACAGCTACTTATTAAAAACCCAACAGATGAAAGAATACGTGGTGTTATAAAACTTCTGAAAGACCAATTTCAAATGCTTATGGCGGAACAAGTTGCAACAAACTTACAATATGCGAAGCATAATACATTTTGTAATGCCAATAAACCGGGCAGATGGTTGGCTTACACATTAAGAAAAAAGCAGAGTATACGGACTATTGATAATATTGATATTGGAGGGAAAGAAATTTTTCAACAAAAATTAATTAAAGAAGCTTTTGTGGACTATTATACTAAACTATATGCTAAAGATGATGTGCAGAATGGACTTATAGAAAAATATTTAGATAATAAAAGAGTTACAAAAATTACAGACCAACAAAAGGAAAGAATGAATTATCCTATAACAGAGGAGGAGATAATGGTAGCAATTAAACAATTAAAAATAGCTAAAGCTCCTGGAACGGATGGCTTGACTGCAGTGTACTATAAAACTTTGCAAGCGGAAATGGTGGAACAACTTAGAGATTTGTTTTGTAATATTCAACAAGGGGGTAAAATACCCCCATCATGGACAACAGCTTATATTTCTTTGATACCAAAAGAACATGCAGGTCCTAAAAAACTGGAGAATTATAGACCAATATCTCTTCTTAACACTGATTATAAAATTTATGCAAAAGTACTAGCCAACAGGCTGATGCCAGTAATCCAAAAGGTGATTCATGATGACCAAGCGGGATTTATCGAGGGTAGATATATGAAGGATAATGTAAGGCAAGTAATAGACTTATTGGAATATCTTGAGAGGAACAAACAGATACCTGCAGTGCTGGTTTTTCTGGATGCGGAAAAGGCCTTTGACAGAGTGGATTGGAATTTTCTATTAAAGACTTTAAAAAAGATGGACTTTGGGGACCAATTTATACAGGCGGTTTCAGCAATTTACCAAGAGCAAAAGGCACAGATTATTATTAATGGAAGTTTGACAACAGAGTTTAAAATTGAAAAAGGAACAAGACAGGGATGTCCGCTATCCCCATTGCTATTTATTCTAACACTAGAAGTCTTGTTAAATACAATACGGGACTCTAATATTTTGAAAGGTATAATGATAAGGCAAGAGGATTATAGAATAAAGGCATTTGCAGATGATCTGGTCGTTACCCTAATACAGCCAATGGAATCAATAATCCAGATGAAGGACATTATACAAGACTATGGTAAAGTTTCAGGTTTTAGACTGAATCAGAAAAAAACTAAGATGATAGTTAAAAATATGACACAAGATCGTAAACACGAGCTTGAAAGGAGGGCAGGTTTTGAGATTGTACCGAAGGTAAAATATCTAGGAGTTCAGGTTGCAGAATCAAACATGAAATTGTTTCAAAATAATTATGAGGTGTTGTGGCGAGAGGTGCAGAAAGATATGGAGACCTGGAAAAAACTGCAGCTGTCTCTACTTGGAAGAATAGCAGCAGTTAAGATGAACATTTTGCCAAGATTTCTTTTTCTGTTTCAAATGATTCCGGTGCTTAAAAGTGATAAACAACTGAAAGTCTGGCAAACTGGAGTGAATAAGTTTGTCTGGAACGAGAAAAAACCGAGAGTGAAATTGAAAATTATGCAGGATGTTCCAGAAAGAGGAGGTCTTAAACTTCCAAACCTACAGTTATATTATGAAGCAGCAGCTTTGACCTTAGCAAGTGATTGGTTTGGAAGGAAAAAGACTGGAATACTGAATATTGAAAGTTTTGATCTTGAATTTGGATGGCATGCTTACTTATTTTATGACAACAAAGTGGATAAAGTATTTAAAAGCCATATACTCAGAGACTCTTTGATGAGAGTTTGGAAGAAGCACCGATTCAAATGGGATTATAAAATACCGTTATGGCTGGATCTTGGTCATATTATGTGGAATACAAATATAATGTCACTCGGGGGGGTTTTATACAAAGAGGTTCTTTTTACAGATGCGGGCAGATGGCAGTTGAAGACATTACAGACACTGTTGGATTAAGGGATTAATTTAACTTGGTTACAATATAATCAGTTACAATTGAGATGGAAAGAGGACCAAAAAACTGGTATTATATTGCATGAGGAAGAATTGGTTAGACACATAAAAGAGAAAGGTCCAATGCATATTAAAAGGCTTTATAATGTTTTGTTAGAAAGGGATTCAGAAACTGAATTAGTTAAAGATTGTATGATTAAGTGGGCGCAAAATTTTGAAGAACCAGTGATGCTGGAAACATGGGAAAAAATTTGGGTTCAGAACGTTAAATTTACACAGTCGCAGAATTTGAGGGAAAATTTCTATAAAATGTTTTATAGATGGCATTTAGACCCCAAAAATTGTCGTGTATGTACCCTAATGTTCAGCCAAAATGTTGGAGATGTGATTGTTTAGATGCTACATATTATCATGTTTGGTGGACTTGTAGGAAAGTTAAGGCTTTTTGGATAAAAATTTGGTGGGTCATGCAGAATGTTTTGAAGAAAAAAATTCAATTTTCTCCACAACTGTTTTTATTGGGTATAGTTAAGGGTTTTACATTGGGTGAAACAAAATTGATATTGTATATGATAACAGCAGCAAGATTGTTGATAGGTAAATACTGGAAGAATGAAGCTTTGCCCACTATCGAGGAATGGACTTTGAAGATGGCCAGTTTTGCAGAGATGGCGAAGATTTCAGCATACCTAAAAGATTGTTCACAAGAGACTTATGAATGGGAATGGAAAAAGTGGATAGATTATGTTCAGAACAAATATCAAACTAGGAAGTATCAAATAGCTTTCATTTGAAAATGATATGTCAAGACAGTAATATTTTAATGTAATGAAGATGAAAAATTATACGGGGGAGGGAGGGGTTCAAGTTTTATACAAAGGGGTTTTTTTTTTTACTTGACATGAGTATATTGTGTGGAAGTCCGGGGGGAGGGGTGGGCTAGGGAGGGTTAGGGAGGTTGGGAAGTTTGGGGTGGGTTGAGGGGGGGGGGGAAAGGGGTGAAAATGTAATTGTAAAACTTTTGCAATTAAAAAAAAAATACTGATCTGATGTTTTTTTTTTCTTTTTAAAGATGTAAATGGATGAAATTTGGAATCAAATTGGTTAAAGAAGTGTGGGCAATTGTACTTATCTAATACCGGACCAAACCTTAGCTCTTAAAAGATGTATTTTATGTTTAAGATGTTTAAAAACAAATAAAATATTTTTTTAAAAAAAAGATTGACTCATTCTTCCATCCTTCCACCGTCAATTAAATGAGGACCTAAATTGATTTGGAAAATATGCTGATGTTGTAAACTGCTCAGAGAGTGCTGTAAATCTAAGTGCTATTATCATTACTGGCTTCATAAATTAAGTCCCTCTATATTTATATATTGTATATATAGATGGTTCTTTTTATATAAAAGTAGATTTGGATCTTTTTCAACTTTACATGGAAACTAAAGTAAAATATAACTTCATAAATCTTGCATTTTGTTTAAGATGCTTCTTTTTGATTTTTGTCATTAAAGATAAAAACTTGAAGCACCATGTGATTTAACAGCAACACCAGAACGTGACAATGAAACGATGTTGTACGTACATAAGTCCATCATGAAACCCCTGAGAAGGATGTTGACTGAAATTAATGGGTTTAGAAAATGTAAAGAATACAGAAATAATGCCAGCAATGTTAATCTCTCCAAGCTGATGATGTGTGTGATGAATAGGAGGGAGCTCATCAAAATCACAGTGAAAGCTGGGATCCTTGCACACTACTTGAAGCAGTACTATTAAGAGTAACTGCACGAACGCTAACATCTTCCATGCGTGTCTTCTTTTTGTGTACAAATATCTCTGTCTGCAATATGATCTTTGAAGTAGATCAGACTGACCTGTCTTCTTGAGATGTTTTTCAAAAAGAAATAGAGAATGTAACATACTATCAAATCAACTCACAAAACTTTGGGGCTTCCATCCATGGGATGGAATATCATGAGAACAATAAATAGGGTCAGCCCCTCCTTTTTCCATGGAGACCCATAGGATTTGGAAGAGACAAACAAACTAAATCCATTACAATAGAGACACTGTTACCTATGTAAACATCTACAAAACATCTGAGGCCCTCTTGAGGCAAGAAGGAATGAGCCACAAGAAAAATATAATATCTTGAGATCTATAAACCAAAACAGAGATATAGTTATAGTTATGGCCATATGTATAGGCATTGATTGTAGCTACTGTAGATTTATTCTATCCTGTCCTGTCCTGTTCCATTCTGGTCCACTCCAGTCCACTCAACTCTCTTTTTTTGTTAAATTTATATTTACTGGGTAGTCCAGGTTGCCCTGATAAAAAATACTTCTTGACTCCATTCCATTCTTCCACTACACTAAACCACACTACTCTCCATTCTCTACCCTCCGTTGCATTCCATTGCAATTATTTTCAGGTATTTCTCCAGAAATTGGGACGTGTATTGCAATACTTGATTGTCATATGGTTGAATTCTACTATTGGCATATAATCCAGTAGAATACTAATTTACAAAGATTGCATTGGGAAGCAGTCAAATGACAGTGTGCTAAGCATACAGCAGAATGAAGATTGGTTTACTGGCTGCATAACAGAGGGAAAGAAATCAACTTTGGTAAGGGCTCAAACCATTAGTTTTATACAGGAAGTGCTCAACCTATGACTGCAATTGAGTGCAGACTCTTGGTCATAAGTCATGATGCTCATGGTAAAGGTATGATGCTCATGGTAACAACAACCCATAAATGATGCTTGCATGACTGTAAGATGCTGCAAGCACCTATAAATGTGGGTTAATTGCTGAGCATTCAAAATGATCATGTGACTGTGGGATGGGTGAGTTGACCATCAGGAGTTAAGTAGCTCTGAAGATGTCTATAATATCTTTGAACTGACACTAAGAAACTGAAACTTGAGAGTAGCTGCAGGTGGCAGTGGTCAATGAAGGAAGTAGGTAGTTTTTGCCACAATCTTTCTTTTTTCTTTTTTTTAGTTTTTAAAAAACAAACTTTATTAGATTTTTTAAAAAATAAAATTGTATAAAACATTCACAACCTTAAAATACAATCAACAGTATCAACAAACAACAAACAAAGTATATATAATGTATATAAGTACACATATATACAAAAACTTATTTTCCTTTTTTTCCTTAATTACGGTGTATAATTATTACTTTTAATTTCTTACTAAATTTTGACTTTACCTTCTTTTCCATTGGTTTATCCACTCATACCAACTGTCCCATATCTTAAAATACTGTGAGTCTTCCTTATCTTTCAATTTCAACGTTAGTCTATCCATTTCTGCACATGTGTAAATTTTTTGAATTATTTGCTGCTCCGTTGGCAATTGACCTGTTTTCCAGACTTGTGCTAGAGCTAACCTAGCTACCATAATTATATGTAATATTAGGTACTTTTTTTCCTTTCTTATGTTTTGTTTAAGCATTCCTAACAAAAAAATTTCTGGTTCTAACTCAATATCCTCGGCAATTATTTCTGATATCGAAATTTTTATTTTTATCCAATATTTCTTAATTTTTGGGCAAAGCCACCAGAGATGAAAGAAGATTCCCTGTGCTTGCTTACATTTCCAACACATTGGATTAAGATTTGCATACATCCTCGCCAATTTCGCAGGGGCTAGATACCATCTGTACCACATCTTGTAGTGGTTCTCCTTATATGCTACGGATTTTGTTATTCTATAATTGGTTTCCCATACCCTTTCCCATTCTTCCAATTGTATGTTTTTGCCAATATTCCTTGCCCAAGCTATCATTTGCCCTTTGACTAGATTTTCTGCTAGGTTGAATTCTAATAAGTATTTGCAAATCTTTGAAATCAAATTTCCATCTTTAGCTCCTAATAATTTGTCTAGTCGGTTGGGATTTATTTTGATTCCTCCTTCCTCATTACCTTTATTGTATCTAGTTTGTATTTGTAGGTAGGGCCACCAATTTATTTCTATGCCTTGTTCCCTGAGTTCCTGCCGTGTTTTTAATCTTCCTTGGGGATCCAGTAATTCTTTATATCTTATTAATTTATGGGGGGCTAGTGTGTTGGGTGCATTGCCGCCTCCAATGCAGATATCCAGCCAGGAACCTTCATATAGTGTTTATTTTTAATTTCGAACCAAGTGCCAATCAGTGAATTTCTTATTATGTGGTTTTAAAATGTTTATAGATTTTGTTCCCGGTGTTCCACAAGAAGGCATGCCACCCCTTTAATAGATCGTGGCCTTCCAATTTTAATAGTCTGTAATTATCCAAATTGAACCACTCCTTAATCCATGTTAAACTCGCTGCCTTATAGTATTTTTCCCACGCTGGTAGGCCAAAACCCCCTCTAGATCTATCATCCTGTAATATGTTTAAATTTATTCTTGGTTTTTTTCCCTCCCACAATCTTTCAATCCAGTACCCCTTTCAGATTTATGAAATGATTTGATACAATTTTTATTTTAAAAAATAAAAACAGATTTACAAAAACAGCAAAGAGAACCTACAGGAGGTTTAATGTACTTTGCAGAGAGTTGGTACATTTGGATGTCCGATGGAATTTGAATTTACTAGAATTATTTTTGTTCCAGAGATTTCATTGGTCTTTGCTACTAAAGAGAAAACCTCATTGCCAGCCGGAAAATCCTTTAAATTTACCCCATGCTTTAACAGACTAACAAAACAATAGAGTTTTGGGGGGGATCTTCAAGGTTTTCTACCTATCAAAAAGGAAAGCCAATAGCATTCCTTCAGCGTTTTCTAGTCCAACCTCCTGCTCAAGAAGGAAACCCAATAGAATTTTGTAGGTGACCACTACACAGGATGTGCACCAGAGAATTCCTTCTGTCCAATTACTTCAGAAACAATCCATAGATCTGTCAGGGTTCCAATGGATGCCCTAATTAAATCATGAATCTCGAGCCAAGCGTCAAAAGAAATCTAGTTATTTATTAGGAGCTTCATGTTGGCACATTCCTAAGTAAACCCAGCTCTGACCCTATGTAATTTATGTTCCAATTATGACTCTGTTTCCCCCCTCCCCCACCCCCCCCAGGGTGTAATATCAATCACATTCGCCAATGGAGCAATTTTGCGGGTTGTAGAGGTCACTCCCCTTTGGCATCTGCAGGTAACCCTGGGATACAGCCTTGGGAGAGATAAGTGTGGAATGTGCAACTGTCTTTGGCTACTGTGCCATTTTGCAGGTTTCCCATTCCCCCTGGCCTATAGCAACTCGAGAGTAGGCCAGGGATGATTTGCGAATTGATATCTTCCCTATTTAAACAAAAGCTTTATTTGTATTTAATCCCATTTCTTTTTCTTTATGAACATTCTAGTGTTCATATGAATTAAGACACAGACAAATTATAATTCACATTTAACCTATATAAGTAGTCAGAGCTTACCATCACATATGTCAATAAATCAATTTGTACTATTATTTATTTTTTAAATATATGTATGTTAAAGTACCTATGTATAATTGACTTCGGAAAGAAAAACAGTTCTGCCCTATCCAAATATAAGGGACAGGGTAAATATTGCAACATAGCAAGTCAAATATAGCTGCACATTGTTCTCTAACTTAATTGTGCAAGTGGAAAACTTCTCCAAAATCTACATATAAAGGATATGAAGCAAATGGAAAGAGTTGTCAAAATTTCCTTTTCATGAGCTGATGTTTATTGTTCAGTTCAGGTCTCATCACGATGATAAAACACTTGGGAAGAAAGATGCACACCAATAAGCCAGCACTGGAGGAGATCATGGAGAAGATCTCCACGGCCAGCATGTATTTTCCCCTTGTGCTTAGATACGTTGGAATAAAGCACAGCCAAACACTGCAGAAGACCAACATGCTGAAGGTGATGAATTTGGCTTCATTGAAGCTGTCAGGTAACTTCCTAGCTAGAAAAGCAGCAGAGAAGCTAACCAGAGCAAGAAAACCCATAAAGCCCAAAACACAGTAGAACATGATTGATTCCTCATTGCACTCCATGATCACTTCTTCAGACATCGACTTCGTATCAAAATCTGGATATGGTGGAGATGTTATCAGCCACGCAGCACAAAAACCTATTTGGACAAGGGAGCAGGCTACAAGAATGAAACTGATCATTCTTCCCCCAACCCATTTCCTCAATTTGGAACCAGGTTTGGTGGCCATGAATGCTAGAACCACAACAAAGGTTTTGGCGAGGACACAAGAAACTGCCACAGAAAAAATCAGTCCAAAAGCTGGTTGTCGAAGGACACACAATCTTATCAGGTCTCCCAACAAATAGAAAGACACAAAGGAAAGAGAAGAGGAGAGAGGCTAAGAGAGTGTAGGTGAGATTCCGGTTGTTGGCTTTGACGATGGCAGTGTCTTTATGTTTCATGAAGATTATTATTACCAAAATTGTTAACAAAGAAAAGCAAAGAGAAAGAACAGTCAGACTGATCCCTAAGGGTTCTTCGTAAGACAAAAAAGTGATCCGCTTTGGAATGCACATATTTTTTTTAGGATTTGGATATTGATCTTCTGGACATGGAGAGCAGTCATCCTTGTCTGAAAAAGAACAGAGTGGAACTGATATAGTTTATTTATTTATTTATTTATTTATTTATTTATTTATTTATTTATTTTATTTCTATACCGCCTTTCTCCCGTAGGACTCAAGGCGGTGTACAGTCAAGAAAAATATAGACATACAAACATCATAAAATTGCTAATTAAAATTATTACTTAGTTTGGTCAATTAAATAAAACCCAGAATTAGATCACATTTAAAAAATCATTCACATGTTCATATGTTTAGCCCCGCCTGTTGGAACATCAGGGTTTTGAGGGCATAGCGGAAAGCACGGAGATCAGGGATATTCCGTATCTCCGGGGGCAGTTCATTCCAAAGGGTTGGAGCCCCCACAGAGAAGGCCCTCCCCCTGGGAGTCGCCAGTTGACATAATTTGACTGACGGTACCCTGAGTAGTCCCTCCCTGTGAGAACGAACTGGTCAGTGGGAGGCTATTGGTGGCAAAAGACGGTCTCGTAGGTACCCAGGTCCTAAACCATGGAGCGCTTTAAAGGTGATAACTAACACCTTGAATCGCACCCGGAAGACCACCGGGAGCCAGTGCAGCTCGCGTAGAAGAGGTGTTACATGGGCGTAACGAGCTGCGCCCATAATCACCCGCGCGGCTACGTTCTGGACCAGTTGGAGCCTCCGGGTGCTTTTCAAAGGGAGCCCCATGTAGAGAGCATTACAGTAGTCCATACGGGAGGTAACTAGGGCATGAGTGACCGTGCGCAAGGCGTCCCGATCCAGAAAGGGACGCAACTGGCGGATCAGGCGAACCTGATAAAAGGCACCCCTGGCCACGGCTGTCAAATGATCTTCTAAAGATAACCGTGAATCCAGGAGGACACCCAAGTTTAGTGCACCCAAGACACCCAAGAGCCTTGATAGTACAGGGGTTTAGTGCACCCTGTTATTAACACAGCTGCCTGCAATTTCTGCTGGTTCAAATCTCTCCAAGGCTCAAGGTTGACTCAGCCTTCCATCCTTTCTAAGGTAGGTGAAATGAGGACCCAGTTTGTGGGGGCAATAAGCTGACTTTGTATAAAATATACAAAAGAATGAAGGCTATTGCTTAATGCATTGTAAGCCGCCCTGAGTCTCCGGAGAAGGGCGGCATATAAATCAAATAAAAAAAAAAAAAAAAAGTTGTGGGCCCTCTCTGTGGGGAGCAAGATCTCATCCCCTATTGTCAGTGATGGTACCAGCTGACTATACCGGGACGCCAGAAGCCACAGCCACTCGGTCTTGGAGGGGTTGAGTCTGAGCTTGTTTCTCCCCATCCAGATCCGCACGGCCTCCAGGCAACGGGACATCACAGCAAGGGCATCATTGGGGTGGTCTGGGGTAGAGATGTATAGCTGTGTGTCATCAGCATACTGATGAACACTCACCCCAAAACCACGGATGATCTCGCCTAGTGGTTTTACATAAATGTTGAACAAAAGGGGTGAAAGGACTGACCCTTGTGGCACCCCACAAATAAGGTGCCTCAAGGTCGACCTCTGCCCCCCTGCCAACACAAACTGCGAACGGTCAGAGAGGAAGGAGGAGAACCACCGAAGCACGGTGCCCCCTATTCCTAACCCCTCCAGCCGGTGCAGTAAGATACCATGGTCGATGGTATCAAAAGCCGCTGAGAGATCTAATAGGACCAGGATAGAGGAGCAACCTCTGTCCCGAGCCCTCCAGAGATCATCCACCAATGCGACCAATGCCGTTTCCGTGCTGTATCGTGACCTGAAGCCCGACTGGAACAGATCCAGATAGACAACTTCATCCAGGTATCAGGGTAGTTGTCGTGCCACCACACTCTCAACAACCTTCGCAACAAAGCAAAGATTGGAGACTGGACGATAATTTGATAATATAGCCGGGTCCAGGGAAGGCTTCTAGAGGAGGGGGTTCACAACCGCCTCTTTCAAGGCGGCGGGAAAGACACCCTCACTCAGAGAATAATAATAATAATAATAATAATAATAATAATAATAATAATAATAATAATAATAATAATAATAATAATAATAATTTTATTTCTATACCGCCCTTCTCCCGAAGGACTCAGGGCGGTGTACAGCCTATTTAAAAACAGAATAAACATCAATTTAAAATAATTTAAAAGTATTAAATAAATTTGGCTTAATTTAAAAACCCCAAAAATTTAAAACATCCAATTAAAAATTATGTTGCTAACCCAGCCTGGCAGAACAATAGTTTAGTTTTAGTTTTAGTTTTAGTTTTATTTGATTTGTATACCGCCCTACTCCCGAAGGACTCAGGGCGGTGAACAGCCAACAATAAAATACATAAATACACAAAATTTAAAAACCCGATAAAATCAAATTAAACTTTTTGGCCCAGACAAATTAAAATACCCCAATAATTAAAAAACAGATTAAAATTTACATATTTAAAAAGGGAAGAGATCAGGCCAAGCCCGCTTGATGGAATAAAAAGGTCTTCACAGCCCGGCGGAAGGAGCGCAGATCCGGGATCCTCCGTATCTCCGGGGGGAGCTCATTCCAGATGGTAGGTGCCCCCACAGAGAAGGCTCTCCCCCTAGGGGCCGCCAGTCAACACTGTTTGGCTGACGGCACCCGGAGGAGTCCCTCTCTATGAGAGCGTACTGGCCAGTGGGAGGCTATTGGTGGTAGTAGGCGGTCCCGTAAATAACCAGGCCCTAAGCCATGGAGCGCTTTAAAGGTGGTAACCAAAACCTTGAATAGGGTCTTGAGTGCGCAGCGAAATACCCGGAGGTCAGAAATCTTACGAATTTCCGGGGGCAGTTCATTCCACAGGGCTGGGGCTCCCACAGAGAAGGCCCTCTGAGAAGAGAAGCATTTATAATCCCCTGGAGCCAGCCTCGTGTAACCTCCCGGGAGGCCAGTACCAACCAGGAGGGACATGGGTCCAATAAACATGTGGCAGCGTTAAGCTTGCCCAGAATCCTGTCCACGTCCTCAGGAGCCACAGAGTCAAACTCTTCCCAGATAACGCTCTCAAGACCTGCCCCCGTCTCCTCCCCTGGATCTACTCAATCGGAGTCCAGGCCTTCCCGAATCTGAACGACTTTATCATGCAGGAATTGTACAAAATCCTCAGCTCGACCCTTTAAGGGATCTTCCCGTACCCCCACCTGAAGTAGGGAGCGGGTCACCCTAAACAGCACAGCTGGGCGGTTCTCTGCAGATGCAATAAGAGCGGAGAAGTAGCTAGACTTCGCCGCTCTTATCGCCACTAGGTAGGTCTTAATATAAGATCTCACCTGTGTTCGGTCAGATTCAGATCGGCTTGTCCTCCAATCGCTCTCCAGGCGTCTTTTCCGACGCTTCATCTCTCTCAGCTCCTCGGAAAACCAAGGAGCTAGACGAGATCGGCATCGGGTCAGAGGCCGCAAAGGCACAACGCGGTCCAAGGCCCCAGTAGCCGCCCTGTTCCAGGCGACCACCAGGTCCTCAGTCGAGTTGTGAGCCAGAGTCTCAGGAAATGGCCCAAGCTCCATCAGGAACCTTATTATTATAATCAACCTCAGTTGATTATAGATAGTGTTGTATCCTTGTTGCTTAGTCCCATTAAATTTGGAAATTTCCTACCCTTCTCCTTTGATATTTTCCCCTCTGGACACAGATGGCAATCATAGCAGCAAAATGACTCTCCTTCTTTTTTGGCCTTGCTTGTTGATTTCATCCTGGCGGGCTCCTCATGTATGGTCCAGATTAGAAAAAACACAGGACAAGTGTTTTCTCGGGATGAGAGAGCAGCAAACAAAGAGCTACAATCTCTTTTATTAGTTACCCAAATACAGCGTCATCAGAAGGCGTTATTATGGCCACACATCTCATATTACACACAAGAGATAGGGAAACAATGGTAAAGATACAAAGCAAAACCTAACTCTGGCTGCTTGGTATCAGATACTACCAGGCGAGAGGCCCATCTCTGTTATCTGTTTCTCAGGAATGTGTTTACAAAGAGATAAGAGATATTTTTACTTTGTATCTCAGGTACTTTGTATCCCAGGATGTTTATACAAGGAGATATCTTTACTTTGTATCCCAGGATGTTTATACAAGGAGATATCTTTACTTTTGCAGGCACGTCCTATGTTAAAAACAATGAGAGAATGAATAGGGCCCTTCAGAGAGTATCCATATGAACCCACTTTTCATAGTTTGATTATTTCGATGCTAAGCTCCATACAAGTGTCCAACCAGTTAAACTGGTCTATACATGTACTATGGCCACTGCATTCCCACATTTCCTCTGTTTTTGTTTTTTGCAACTAGGTTCAGCTGTGTTGTTATTATGATGTTCTCTTTATGCCTGGGAAACATGCCTATCATCATAGCAAACAAAGCAGGAATATATTGAATACTACAACATACAGAAATAAGCAAAGCAATGATCATGAGTACAGTAGACAATATGTTCTTCAGCCATCTGGTTTCTGCAAATGTTTTTAGCTCACCCATCCTTTTATTACGGTGAACAAAGTTAGTGGAAAAGTGGCCAGGAGATGTCAAGCGAGGTAGGCCATCAAGTTTCTGAGTTGTACATTTCCACAAATCACTCACACAAATTGTAAATCCATCCGAATCCAGACACCCAAGAAAACCACATGTCAGGAGTTTGTAACCTCTGAGTTATCTTGGAAGCCCTATCTTGCAAGTCCCGAGCACCTCCTCTGACCACACCTGATTTGTTCCTCCAGTTCCAGAAGGGCTTTGGTTTCACTTATCAGGACGTCCTTCCTATTGGAGGGAATAAAACCTTTGCACATTTGCAGAAGGGAGGGGAGACATTGGATACAGCAACAAAGCAAAACAAGCAGTACAATTATAGATACAATAGTTGGCATAATTGATTTCAACCAAGAACCATCCAGGAGCCATGACCAAAGAGCAGTCCAGGTGTCAATGGCGCCAGATCCATTGGATGATAAGGGATTGTTTTTTGATCAAGTTTTCCATATGTTCTATGGTGTGAGTGATGTTATACTGATAATCAGATACATAGGTACAACAACATGAATGTATAAGGGCACAATTGCCTCCTTTGGCTAAGGCATATCGGTTTTGTAAGACTACCTCTCTGATTTCAGCCAGTTCTTTATTCATCAGCTTCAGCACCTTGATAGTCTCATTGAACATATATACTGTCCAGTTATTTAATAAATGAAGATCCCAATAGTTCATTGCCACCCAAGATTGGGCAAGATGTTTCTTAATATCTGAGTTTTTAATGAGCCACTTGGTGTCAGTGGTGGGTGTGGTTTAGGAAATAGGAGTAGTGGAGTTTATCCAATTAGCAGCTATTTGAATGTCTTTTATTACTGTCCCATCATGATTGAATGTAGAGACTGCTGACATGAAGGATCATGAGATGTAGGGGCAATAGATGCAAGATCGTGACTTAATTCCAGAATCCATGATATATAATCTCCTCTGTGCAATTGTTACAGAGGCCTATTGTCCTTATCCACTCCCCCCTCAGCTGGAAATGTCAATATGGGAACCTTAGGTGTTGGAGTAGACTTAGGTAGAAAGTAAGGACCTTCTGCATAGACAATGCGTTTGTGGCAGGAGCGTTACTACATGGTCACTTGAGAGTCCCAAAGCTAACAATGTAGTCACTTATGCGTGTGAAACAAAATTACTAGCAAAATCAGAAAAACAATTCTGCTAACATTAGTATGTGTAAGAAAGTGGTAAAATGTATATGTACAATATGAAGGTAGTTTTTTCTCCTGATGAAATCTTCCGCTGTGCGCAGGGGACCAACTTCCGGTGTAGTTCTGCAAAGCTGATGGTCACCACCTTGCGTTAAGAGTCTGTTGCCGGGAGGACTCAGCAAGATGTTTTTTCTCTTAAATCTCAGCACCAGGGGTTTCTCCTTCTTTTTGTTGTAAATGAAATGGTCTTACGTGTCTTTTGGGGATCCAAATGATGCGATCATAGTCCTGGACAGCAGCATATCCATGGCCCCAGGTAATAAGGTCAGCAGGTCCTCTCCATGCAGGATCAGGTAGTTGGTGGAAATAGACCTTCGGTTTTAGGGCAGCTGATGGATAAGCAGAAAAATGACGGGTCGCAGCCGATGTGGGAGGCTGTCCAGTCAGGTTAAGAAAGTTCAAAGTATATAAACAAAGATTGAGTTTGTTTTGCATGGCTGGGAGGCCGAGGCATTTTTCCTCTTTCAATTTTATAAGCCAAATTTGTGTGTGATGGACCACTTGTTACAAAAGTCTGCAAAGGCAGTACTGGTGTAGCAGATCCATTGTCAGTTTTAAGTTCAATTGGGCGTCCCATCGATGCAGAAATCCGAATACAATGATTTATTACATGTTTGGTTGCTTCCCCCCTTTTTGGGAATGCCAATAATAAATCCTGAATAAGTATCCAAGGAAACATGCAAATATTTCCATGGGGCAAAGGATGAATACTGAGTTACATCCATTTGCCAAATTTCACAAGCTTTTAGTCCTCTAGGGTTACACCCATAGGGATAGAATGAGCTTGTTGACTACAGGTAGGACATTGTTGTATGATGGCAGTCACTTCAGCTGCCATGAGACCAAATTGTTTCGCTAAAGCTTTTTATTTTGATGAAAATAGGCATGACTGTCCCATGGTGTGATGGAAGATATAACCATGAGCGCAGTTGCAGCTTTGTCATTTCCCTCTTCCAATCTCTGTCTCCGCTATCCACAATATCTATAACCTTCCAATAAACAAATCTCCTTATAACACTAAACATTCAAGTCCTTCTCCCACTGCCATTCTGACTTCCAAGCCAGCCTGTCTGTGCAAACCAACTTTCTCTTAAACAATTCAATTCCTTCTTAACACCAATATCTGATCGTCCTTCTAAATCTCCTTGTAGACGAGCATACTTCCAAAAGTCAACTTTCTGCTTTCCTTCACTAACTCTCTCTTACATTCCCTGTAACACTGGGTTCTTTGCATACCAGTCTTTATTCAAAATAGCACAATTATCTATTCACAGCCTACAATATCCAGTCAATCCTAAAAATTTCCTCAACTCTTCAGGTGTTACTTCTTTCATTAATTAAATGTCCTAAGTATTTTATCTCTCTGTCTACATATTGTAATTTCTAACTCATCTCTGTGATAATTCCTAAAATTGGCAGCAGTTTTTGCTGCTGACAAACAAAAAAAAAAACAAATAAACAAACAACAGACAAACAAAGAACAAACATGCCATTTGTTAAGTATGCAAAATGCACGTAGACATAAAAACATTAAGGAGTATTTTGAGTCAATACTCTGAAATAGAATTGGGTATGAAAGTATTTAAAATGTCAAAAATGTTCAGAAGGAAAAAAATCAAAATTGCATTCTGAGCCGTTCAGTGCTCTGCAAAGGCAGGTATCAGATATCACCCTTTCACTCCCGCCTTTCTCTGGCTGGTTCTCTGAGAGAAAAAAAAATGGTTAAAAGTACAAAGAAACCGTAGCCCCCCTCTTTCGTGCCTCTCATCTCCCAGGAAAAAAAAGGAGGGGGTGAGGGAAAGGAAAAAAAATTTTAAAACAGACCAAGCCTCCCTTCTCCTCAGAGGGCAGGGAGAGAAAAGAAAAAAGGTGCTTATACACAAAATTACATTTCATGCAATCCAATACACACCCATTCACATCTGTACTGCAATCAGACCTTTTGTATAATACATCCTTCATGCGAATCAGTCATTCAAATTATTTCAATGAACTAGTTTATTCCCAAAACAGTGAAAAAATTCAGGCAACAGTCATAATCACAAAAGGTGATATGGGCCCATAACCATTGCCCGGTTTTCCACAGTTTCAAGTTCAAACCCAGTCAATTTTTGCTGGCCAGCCAAGCATATCAATTCCACACACTATCATTATAGATGTACATCAACAAAATATTTTTAACAGAAATCACTTCAAGTTGATTAGTTCAAATTATCTGAGTCTTCCCATTTAGACAGGCTCTAATTTTATTTCCTGCTAAACCCCGGGTGGGAAGAACAATAAACAATTTATTTATTTATTTTTTCAGCCTGAGAAACATACTGAGAGTCAGAGATCAAATTAAAAGCTTGTTGAGAAAAAGTGTGAAAGCTAAGATAGTCGCAGACAATTAGTGTTAAGATTCTTTCCAGACATCGTCATGAGTATCCTTGTAAGCAATGGCTCCTCTGGAGAAAATCATTAAGCAAGTAAACCTAGGATCTTTAGGCAAATGATATGAAATACAGCTTACATAGTCAGTTAGAGCACACTGAAGAGATGAATCATTCCGAAGACAAAAGTAAAAGTCAGATTTTGTGATAGAAAGAATAATATTTATTAGATCAGTTCCATTTCTTCGACAGTCTGGATTACGTCCCAAGGTTATAATTTCAGCAATAGCTTAAATAAAGGGTAAAACATTTTTAGATGGTAATAAGACAAATAAAGCAATGTACCTTTTGCTGTTCTAAAACAGAATTAAATCTCCTGGCTTTTTCTTTTAGTCAATAACTCAAATAATGGACTAAGTAAATGCATAGGTAAAGAGAAATATGAGCAGTCCCAATTAATAGTACCCAGTAATTGTTGCAAATTTAACTTTGGGTCACTTTAAAAGCCGGAGCAGAAAGAGATTGCACATACAGATAAGGAGCTGTATTTTCTCTGGGGCAATGTGCAATTCATTTACACATAAATCATTTTGTATTTTCAAAAAGCCAATTAGGTTGTATTTTTTGTGCTCCAATTAAGATGTCATCTATACGATGATCCTGACACACTTTAATCATATCTGCCAAATTAAGATTTTTTCCCAGCCCAACAATAGCTTTTAAGTGGTGTTGTTTTTTAGCTTTCTTTCTTTATGTTAGAGAAGGCTTGTTGACGCTTGCCAGAAACAAGCATTTTTCTGAAGGCTTGTTAAGCACATTCAGAAGAAGCTTGCAAAATTGCAGCCGGCAGACACACTGAAAGCATTTCAGCAATTTATTCTATCCATCCCCCTTTTTTTGTCTAACTGTTTCTTTAAATTCTGCTTAGTGGGGGTGTAACTGACTCCTTCAGAATGAGCTGATGTTTAATTTCATGCCGTGCGTCTGCGTGGGTGATTTAAGGTGAGAGCAATCTCTCAACAAAGTCTGAAAAGGAACTATTAACAGTGTCCTGAAGGCTTTTATTTATTTATTTTTTTTATGTATCATAAAACACTCTATAACTAATCTCCAGAGTGCAAAAAATTTTCCAGGGCTGGGGAGGTTTGTGGAGGCATGTTCCCATCTGCTTCCACAGATTCACTTTTAAAGAGCCCTTTTATTGCCAAAAGTATTTTAGAAGGTAGATCAAATTCTTTTCATGGGCAGGACTTTCCCGTTATCTTTTTAAAACAATAATTGAGGACTTGGCCAATTCTCTAAGTTTGTGGAGGTACGTAACCTGGGAGAACTAGAGAATTCTGCCCCCATACTCACGATTTATGGGAGGGTGCTTCGTTCGCAGACGACCGGCCCTGGTTTGCAGAGGCTCTTCCAGCCGAATGAGTATGAGGGTGCCAAGAGACGTGCTCGATCCATGAATCACGTCGGGGTCACCAGATGTTGATTTCATCCTGGCGGGCTCCTCATGTATGGTCCAGATTAGAAAAAACACAGGACAAGTGTTTTCTCGGGATGAGAGAGCAGCAAACAAAGAGCTACAATCTCTTTTATTAGTTACCCAAATACAGCGTCATCAGAAGGCGTTATTATGGCCACACATCTCATATTACACACAAGAGATAGGGAAACAATGGTAAAGATACAAAGCAAAACCTAACTCTGGCTGCTTGGTATCAGATACTACCAGGCGAGAGGCCCATCTCTGTTATCTGTTTCTCAGGAATGTGTTTACAAAGAGATAAGAGATATTTTTACTTTGTATCTCAGGTACTTTGTATCCCAGGATGTTTATACAAGGAGATATCTTTACTTTGTATCCCAGGATGTTTATACAAGGAGATATCTTTACTTTTGCAGGCACGTCCTATGTTAAAAACAATGAGAGAATGAATAGGGCCCTTCAGAGAGTATCCATATGAACCCACTTTTCATAGTTTGATTATTTCGATGCTAAGCTCCATACAAGTGTCCAACCAGTTAAACTGGTCTATACATGTACTATGGCCACTGCATTCCCACACTTGCTGTATCCTGTCTCACAAGGATCATTACACAAAGATAGAGGTAATGCCTATCAATGAATGAAGAAGAATATTTTAAGATACAGAGGGGAAAGGAAGTGCTTGGAGAGATACTGTTAGTATCTGGAGAGATAGCTTGGAGAGATACTGTTAGTGTGGAATCAACAGAACAAAAATGGATTAATAAGCAGAAGTAGTGTATTGACATCATTTTGATATGGAATTGGTTTGAAATTGGCTTTGCGAGTTGACAAATAATTCATTAAATATCTATCTTTATTGGTGTCTATGGGCTTTCATAACTATCATCCCTATTATCCAAAGCCAATTTCTGTGCTGGTTAATTTTGAAATCTCCAGACTGATGAAATCTGGTATACTGGCAAAATATTTTGAGATACAGAGGGGACAAGAAGTACTTAATAATCAGAAGTAATGTGATGACATCATTTTGAGATGTACCAGTAGTTGGTCTCAAATAATAATTCATTAAATATCCATCTTTATTGGCATCTATGGCCTTTCATAATTATCATCCCTATTATCCAAAGACAATTTCTGTGATGTTAGTTAACAATGGTTTTCTCAGCCTCTGAATTTTGAAATCTCCAGACTGATGAAATCTAGTACACTGGCTTGCAGCTTTTACTTCAAAAACCATGAAATACATTGTCCATAATTAACAGAGGGCCAACGTAAATATTCTACACCAACTGCAGATTTCTTTTCTTTTCTTCCTGAGGACATTTGTACTTAGTCTATTCAGAGATGATGTTCTGGGAACTTTCATCATTTTGACATGGACTCAGTCTTAAATAATAATTCATTAAATATCTATCTTTATTGGCATCTATGGCCTTTCATAACTATCAACCTCACTCTCCAAAGACAATTTCTGCGCTGGTTAGTTAAAGAAGTCAACAGACTGGTGTAATGTAGTACACTGGACTTCAGCTCCTATTTCTAAACCATGGAAACATGGTCCATAACTAACAGGGGCAAAATAAAGGGTACAATGTTTTATACCAACTATTAGAAAAGTAAACATTCTTACAGATAATGTTTTCCTTCTCCAGGACATTTCTAGTTAGTACAAACATTATTCAGAGATGATAATTTTCATTAGTAATCATATTTTTATTGTATACAAATGAAGACAGATGAATCTAGATTGAAACAGCTAACCTGATTAAAGCCCACTGGCCACGTGATGGAATCTACAGAAATATTGAAGAACTCGTCCGCTGGAGCTGTGGGATCTACCATTCCAACTTTGACCCTAAGAAAAGACTGGTTTGGGAATGTGATCCAGTTGATAATATCATATCCACCAATGAATTCTCCATTTTTATCAAAGGAGATCTTTTCCCCAACACTGTTGTTGAATCTGATGCTTTTCAGAAAAGAATGAACCTGAAGTACAGCAACACAGAAAAAGGGACAAAGAGAGAACAGGATAAAGGGAGGGAAAATAATTCATATGTTCAAAAAGTGGATACCACTTTAAAGAAAAAAAATATAAAAACATGTTTTTGGTTGTAGGCCAATACCAATCAAATAATATAACATTTATTCCAAAATAGCAGTAGAGGTAAATATCAATTACTGAAATAAAATTAGCACAGAATCTCAATATAAAAAGGCAAAAAAAAAACCCAAAACCCAACACTTAGTAGATTAATTGTTAAAACTACTTAAACTAGATGAATTCTGATAAATATATAAGAAATACAATGATGCATAAGGCTACAAAAGTTTAATCCTATTTTTACTTCTAAAGAGCTATGTACTTGCTCTAGCCATGCTAAAGTTTGATTTGAATTATTGCAGTTACAATCCAACAGACTAGAAGCAAGATAAATAATAAGATAAAAGAAAATGTAGCTGAAAAGGTATATGTGTAGTTATGCATCTATGTATGTATACACACTACACATACATACAGCAAGACTTACTTTTTCAGTAAGGGTATTTTTTAATCTTGTTCTTGTCTTCCATTTTTAAATATGTAATCTTATATTGAAAAGAGAGAGAGAAATGAGCATAAGGGAAATTGAGTTATGTTGATTTAGATGGGCTCAGGATCATTTCACTTAAAGGAGTCATATGAATTCAATGAATTCATGGCTTTCATAAGAAACACAGCTACAATGTCTGATATCCCCATTCCTGGCCAGCTAACAAGAGACTAAGGAAATCAACCTCCCTCCATCTCTAGAGCTAATAGGAATGGTCTTGAAGGACAGGATGGAGAGCCACTATCAAGGCAACAGTCAAATAAGAACTTGAGCCTGGACCAAGAAATATAACTTGAGAAAATATTTCAGTTACACCCACATCAAACAAAGAATATGAGGGACATATATAAGCACTCTCAGAGTTGTAGGAATCTAGTACTATAAAATTAGTCCTGACCTAAATGTTATTGGTTTCTTAGTCAACATTTTTGGGTCTCAGTAAATGAGGCAGCAGAACAACACATAAATGCAAGTTTGTGTAATGACTGCTTGTTCAACAATCATTTGAAATTGAAATGTTGCAGAATGAATGGCACGTATGACTTTCTTGAAATTCTCACTGTCATAGCACCCCTGTCATATGATCACAATCCTAGATCTTGGCAACTGGCCTGCATTTGTGAGTATTGCATCCTCCTAGATTTAAATGGTTGTGATTTGCAATCTTCCTTGCTGGCTTTCCATAAGCAAAGTCAATGGGAAAGCTAGAAAGAAGTTGGAAGTTGTTCTGTTTGGAATTTTATCACCAAAATTTCAACATTGATCTTACCAGAGCATAATACATTTTCCCACATTGCTTTTGTCAGACCTAATGTAAGTTTACTGCAAAATGTAGCCAGGCTTGGATGTTTTTTCTTTCTAAGAAAAACCTTCCATCTTGCCACCCTAACCCACAGCCCAGACATGAAGAATATAGGAGATTGTTGTCACATATAGGACACAATCAGTACTTGCCAGAAATTCCTGCTGTTCCTATAATGCTGTTATAAGCCTCTTGGCAGCCTATTTTCTAATGGTTTTCATTAATTTTGGAGGGACATCTAATTCTTGGTAATGTAACTGTTGTGCCATATTTTCTCCGCTTGTTGATGACTGCCTTCACTGTGTTCTATGATATATCCAGTATGTCAGAAATTATTTTGTAATCCATTCTTCTGACTGATACCTTCCTACAATGAGATCTCTTTGATGTTTTTTTTATGCTCTTTATAGACCATAGGTTTTCCTGTAAGAGGCAACTGAGTAAGTGTCAGAAAACTCCTACTAGAACAGCTGCACTTTACACAAGCTATATTAGAGACATTTGAATTGATGCAGGTGTGTACTGACTAGTAGTTTCCATCAGTTTGAATGTGATTAATTATGAATTAATTATCCACACTTACAGGAAGATGTGTACACTTATGCAACCAATGTATTTTATATGTTTATTGAATATGTTTATTGTTATTTTTCCCCATAAAGGTTTCAGTTATTTTCCAATTGAATTGTACAGCTTTCAGACTTAATGTCAATACCTCTAAAAAGTATTATTTGCTAAAGTTTACTGACAGATGTTGCAAGTACTGATATGGTGGTTTCTGCACTATTCTAATTACAAACCTACCTCCCACCACACTTGATTGCGAATCTGTTTTCTTCCTTCTTTCACTATTGTTTTTTCTCTGAATTTGGATAAATACAAAGATTGCAAAGCATGTGCCACAACATGGACTGCATTGTAAATATTGTAACTCTGTCCACTCATGTGTGTTTCAAACACAGATGTGGGAAGGGTCTCAAGCCTCTCCTGCCCAGTACATTTCTTCTCATAGTTCTCCATTTTTGAGTTTGCAAAGAAACAATCAAATGCCTGTTCCCAAAAATCTTTCCAAAAATGATCGTGTTGGTTGTTGTTTGGACTTAAGTTCTGAAGAAATTCCTGGAATTCTGGTACTTTCTTTGTGTGAACTGCAAAGGATAAAGCACCATGTAGGAAACTGATATTGCATGATTTATGAACAGACATTGAAGTGTAATCTGTCTGAGCAGTTATAAGCCAAATCTTATTCTTTCTTGGTATATCCTCCACTTCTGAAAACTGGAGGAAAGTTCTCAGAACTGATAAGGACTGAATTTCACCATATAAGATTATCACATTGGCTGTGCTGTTCATGAGAACATGGTATATATGTAATCCTTCCTCCATAGTATCAGTAAAGTCACTGTAAAAAGCTACATTTGATAACTCTGCTATGAATTCAACACAGATGCCATTCTCAGAAAATGAGGGAATCACCTCCTGGACAAATTTCTCTCCTTTCTCATCTTTTACAACAAGAATTCCAATCCAGATCCATCTAAAACACAGCAGTAGCTGCAAGAGGCCCTTACGTTGATGGGATTCATCTGGAAACATTTGTTGGAAGAAAATTGATTGAGTCTCTTTATCCATGACTGGAGCAGAGCCATATATCAACTACAGAAAAATAAACATATGCAATTGCAAAGAATTGCAAAGTTGTATGGGAGCCTCTGAGAACACATTCAATTTTAGGGTGCTCTTGAATTTGTGCATTGAAACATTGTCTAAATAATTTTGTTCATTTCATGACTACCTTGGCTTCAATCTTAGTACTCAAGAAATGTTTTTCTTCCTCAAAAACTCTTATTGTTGTATTGTTGTTGTTTTTGAGGAAACATAAAAATGACCATTCTGGAAAAGGAAAGAATAAGTTTCAACTTTACTTCAGTGTAGGAATATTTACCTGGGAAGGAGAGTATTTGTGGCTTGGGACTGAAATGAGAGGTCTGTAGCTTGGTTATTGTTCTTGCTGATATTCTTGTTGTTTTGCAGATGTTTCATTTTTTTCTGCATGAATACAACCAAGCTCATAGAGCACCAAGGACTTCTCATATTTACCTCTTCCCAAAATTCCCATTGTCTGATCAGGTTTATCATTATTTGTATTCCTCTGCTAATCCAATCAAGTATAAATGATTGCTAAACATTATGAGGCTCTCTTCTTTCTACCCCCTTTAATGGATAAATGATTTCCTAGAGAGGGAAACATCTCTATGGAAACCCAGGACACCCAAAATGCCACAGGTGTTGTGTTGTTTTTTTTTCCTCAAGAAAGCTAAAACCTGGGATATACATTAATACTAAGTCTTCCTTACAGTCCAAATAAATACTTTGGACCTTTAGGAAGTCTGATCATTTCAAATCTTTGTTTGCTTTTCAAGAAACATTTCTGTCTCCATCCTCTCCACATCATCAATGCATATTTATTCTTTTTCTCTTTCTATTAACTTTTACCTTTATTTGGAGTTTGAAATTCAGTTGATTACTTCAACCAAGTTAGATCATTAGAACATCTTGTACTTTTGCTATTAACCCAAGATAAAGTTGACATCTTGGATGCCATGTCTTCATCTGTGGTCATAAATGCTCACTGAATAACAAGGAATAGATGATTCTATGCCAGCTGGATTCAAGTAATCAATATTGACAATCAGCCATTTTAAAGTTTCCTTTCTCAGTATGTATCAAAGAGTTATATACAGCCTGAGCTCTTTATCATAAAAGCAAAACAATCCAAGTTTGTTCAGAAAGTGCTGTAGAACTTCAACACATCTTACCTGAGGAACTTTGTAGATGCACAGAATGGTCGCCATGTAGAGACAGATGTCTGATCCCCCCATGACTGCAGCTAAAGTGATTGGTGCCCCACAGATGTAGTTAGGGACAAATCTGCCCTGGTTGAAGAGAAGCACCATTGAGGCAAGGTATGTCCAACTTGGACTGAAATTACTATTATAAAGGTGGAAACCCAGTGTGACATTGGGTAGGATCTGGGCATTTTCATTGATCTCTTTAAGAGCATACGTTAGGGCAAGTATATGCTGGTAATTCTGAAAGGATACTCTGCAACAAACATTACATAATATATTAAGAAAGGTATTATTTAGAATATGCAATGTTTCAGTAGAATATTCAGTGGGACATACTCTTGTACTATATTTAGTGCAATATATTTATCCTTCTACTAGGATCCTGGAAAATGCTTAGCACAAATATAGCGCATATGTACTACTCCAGAACTTGTGATTTTTTAAATATATATATATATATATATATATAATACCAGCAAACACTGGCTTGAGGTTGGAAGAGTTATTTTGTAATACATGAGAAATGCCTAGTAGCAAATCATAGATTCCTAGAAATTCATTTTATTCAAAAGAATGTAATTCTATTTTGTTACGAATAAAATCAACTGAGAAGGGGTAATCACTGCTCTTACATGCCACACATATTTTAGTGGTAGTTACACCTTCATAATTTTATCTGTTTCCACAGTCTATACTTAGAAATAATTCAGTACGATTAAATGAGCTTTGGTCTTTTTATTGACTGATTAATCAAACAATCTCAGGGTGATTCTGGGCAGCTTTCAAATAAAAAGTTTTTATCCACTTCATGTGGAAACTGAAATGGAGGTTGACCATAGATTGATACATCTTTTATTAAGAGGGATGTTTCAGACACTTTTTCAATGACAAACTTTCAGGGAAATATTTTGATCATTGTTGTGGCTGAACAGCAAGTTATAGAGGTTGATTATAAATGAAAGATGTGCTTACATAACTCCATCTTGAAGTGCCTGAGAAGGGTGTTGACTAAAATCAATAGCATCAGAAAATGTTGAAAATACAGAAATAATGCCAGCAATGTTAACATCTCCAAGCTGGTGATATGTGTGACGAATAGGAAGAGGCTCGTCCAAGTTACACTTGCAGACCACTTGAGGCATTATTGTTAACAGTAGCTTCATGAATACTAACATCTTCCATGAGTGTCTTCTTTCTGTATATAAATGCCCCTGTTGGCAACAGCATCCTTGAAGTAAATCAGACTGACCTGCCTTCGTGAGATGTTTTTCAGAGAAAAATAGAGAATGCAACATGCTACCAACTTAAATCACAGAGCTTTGTGGCATCCAGCCATGGTTTGGAATAGCTTGGGGAACATTAATAGCATTCTTCAGGCTCAGTTCTTCCATTTTGCCTGAAATCGCATGAGTTTGGAACAGGCATGCAGGTAATGTTTAATTATAGTTGAGATAATAACTTATTCAGAATTCTGAGCTCTTGAACTATGTCACAACTGAAAAGAAAATATGCCTGGTTCCCTTGAGACAATAAGCATGTGATATCTCAAGAACATTGGATTAAAATTTGAAAAATCTCCCCAAATAGAAACACAAGATTCAAAAAAAACCCATGAGTATTAATGTTCATAAAGTATAATTAAAATTCCTGTACAGACAAACGTTGGCTCTTATGGACATGTCTGTATCATTTTCTTTGCAAATATTTTAAGTGGGCTTCAATTGGTATTGTTGGACAACTCAATTTAGGCTACACTTCTGGCATTTCAGGTTGTCTTTTATCTAAAAGCGGCGGAGAAGAGGCCTAGAGAGCTGTTGGAGGTCCAGTCATTCCAAATCTGATCACACTCCGTTAAGATCCTTTACACGGTCTTATCTAGTGGAGATGGAGGCAGCGAAGCGTTCTTACTTTTCCGCCCTCATCGCGTCCGCAGATAATTTCCCGGCCGCCCTGTTTAGGGTGTCACGCTCCCTTTTGAATCGGGGAGCGGGGGATGACCCTCTACGGAGGTGTGTCAAGGAGTATAGTCAGCATCTGCTGGACAAGATCGCTCAGATTCGGGACGGTCTGGACTCTGACTGGGCAGGGTCAGACGAGGGAGAGATGACAGATTTTGTCATCTGGGAGGAGTTCGATCCTGTTACCCCTGAGGAAGTGGACAGGATCATGGGGAAGCTGAGTGCTACCACATGTTTGTTGGACCCGTGTCGCACCTGGCTTGTTTACACAGCTCGGGAGGTTACATGTGACTGGATCTGGGCAGTGATTACTGCATCCCTGGGTGAGGATAGCTTCCCCGCTGCCTTGAAGGAGGTAGTGGTGAGGCCCCTCCTCAAGAAACCTGCCCTGGTCACAGGGGGAGGGGAGGGTGACGGGGGGGGGGGTAGGGAGGAGGGGGGAAAAAAAGGGGGAAAAATTGTATTTGAAAAACTTTTTCAATAAAAAAAAAAAAAGAAAAGAAACCTGCCCTGGATTCAGCCATTTTGAACAACTTTCATCCTGTCTCCAACCTTTGCTTTATTGCAAAGGTTGTTGAGAGCATGGTGGCACGGCAGCTCCTGTTGGCCCTGGAGGAAGCAGATTACCTAGATCCGTACCAGTCGGGTTTCAGGCACAGGTACAGCACAGAGACAGCATTGTTTGCACTGGTGGATGATCTCTGGAGGGCCCGGGACAAAGGATTTTCCTCTGCCTTGGTCCTATTGGATCTCTTGGCAGCCTTTGATACCATCGATCATGGTATCTTGCTGCAACGCCTTGAGGGATTGGGGGTGGGGGGCATTGTTTTACGGTGGTTCTCCTCCTAGCTCTCGGGGCGTTCGCAAGTGGTGTTGGATGGGGGCAGAGGTCGGCCCTGAGACCCCTTATTTGTGGGGTGCCCCAGGGGTCAGTCCTCTCTCCCCTTCTGTTCAACATCTATATGATGCCACTGGGGCAGATCATCCATGGTTTTGGGGTGAGGTATCATCAGTATGCTGATGATACCCAGCTTTTTATATCCACCCCGAATCAGCCCAGTGATGCCCTCGACGCGATGTCCCAATGCCTGGAAGTGGTGCGGACCTGGATGGGGAGAAATAGGCTTTGGCTCAACCCTGCCAAGACCGAGTGGCTGTGGGTACCAGCATCTCGGTTCGAACAAGATATTCCATCTTTGGTTATAGGGGTGTGAGGTGTTGCTCCCTGTAGATAGGGCACGCAACTTTTTTTTTTTTTTTATATGCCGCCCTTCTCCGGAGACTCAGGGCGGCTTACAGTGCTTTAAGCAATAGCCTTCATACTTTTGTATATTTTTACAAAGTCAGCTTATTGCCCCCACAAACTGGGTCCTCAATTTACCTACCTTAGAAAGGATGGAAGGCTGAGTCAACCTTGAGCCTGGCAAGATTCAAACTTACTAATTGCAGACAGTTGGAGTTAAATTACAGTGCATTAGTCTGCTGAGCTATCCAGCTCAGCAGACTAATGATCTGGGCGTCCTCCTGGATTCACTGTTAAATTTGGAAGATCATGTAACGACCATGACCAGGGGGGCATTTGCCCAGATTCGCCTGGTGCACCAGTTGTGCCCCTACTTGGACTGAGATGCCCTACACACTCATCACCTCTCATGCACTCATGCACTCATCACCTCTCGTATTGACTACTGCAATGCTCTCTACATGGGGCTGCCCCTGAAGACCACTCGGAGGCTTCAGCTGGTGCAGAATGGGCTGTGCTGGTAGTGATGGCAGTGTCCCAACACTCCCATGTTACACCTCTTCTGCGTGACTTGCATTGGCTGCCGGTTGCCCTCCAGATAAGATTCAAGGTGCTGGTGATTACCTTTAAAGCCCTACATGGCCTAGGCCCGGGATATTTGGAGGACCATCTGCAGCCAGCAATAGCTTCCCATCGCCCGGTGCGCTCCCACAGGGAGGGCCTACTCAGGGTGCCGTCGGCCAGACAGTGTCGGCTGGCGACCCCCAGGGAGAGAGCTTTCTCTGTGGGCGCACCCGCCCTTTGGAATCAACTCCCTTTGGAGCTCTGGGTGGCCTCCAACCTTTGCTCTTTCTGCCGTGGGCTGAAAACTTGGCTATTTCACCTGGCCACCTTGGACTGATGAGGGTTTTAATCTGGGTTTTATTGAATTTCTTAATTTTAACTTGGACTTCTGTTTTAATGGTTTGTCTGTTCTGTTTTAATTGTTGTGAGCTGCCCTGAGTCCTGTGGAGATAGGGCGGCATACAAGTCCCAACAAATAAATAAATAAATAAATAAATAAATAAATAAATAAATAAATACTGACCAAATCCAAATGTGCTGAGCTTTCCAAGATATAATCTTGCTTATTTTGTAATTTTGGCAAAATAGACAAAAGTAGACTAGACTAGACTAGACTAGACTAGACTAGACTAGACTAGACTAGACTAGACTAGACAAAAAATAAAATAAAATGAAATAAAATGAAATAAAATAAAATAAAATTAAAAATTAAAAATTAAAAATTAAAAATTAATTAAATTAAATTAAATTAAATTAAATTAAATTAAATTAAATTAAATTAAATTAAATTAAATTAAATTAAATTAAATTAAATTAAATTAATTAAATTAAATTAAATTAAATTAAATTAGTAACGTAACATAACATAACGCAATGCAGCACAATGCAAAGCAAGGCAAGGCAAGGCAAGGCAAGGCAAGACAAGGCAAGGGAAAGCAAAGCAAAGCAAAGCAAAGCAAAGCAAAGCAAAGCAAAGCAAAGCAAAGCAAAGCAAAGCAAAGCAAAGCAAAGCAAAGCAAAGCAAAGCAAAGCAAAGCAAAGCAAAGCAAAGCCCTGTTAACTTTCACCTGTAACTTAGCAACTGATTGTAACTCAAGAACTTGCAGGAACCAATGATAATAAAGGAATCGTTTTTTTCACAATCTTGTTGTGGCCTGCCAGCTGACAGTGGAGCTGGTGGCAGACACGAATGATGAGGAGGTTGGGGAGGAACTTGGGCCAGTTCTGGAGTCTAGGGAAGACTCTGATGGATGCTCTGTGTTGGAAGCAGAGATAGAGCCAGGGCTTTCTGACATTTCCCAGCTACCAGAGAGGCAGCTGCCTATGGAAGCTGAGATAAGTGGGGAGGAAGAACAGCTGGGACCTGTTCCATATGCGTGTATGCGCAGAGCTGTTAGGAGAGGAGAACAACTGAGGAGAAGGAGTCGACTCGGGGAAAAAGGCACATGTGGATGCTGAATGGCCCCTCCCTGGCTGGGGAATAAATAGAAGGAAAGAGGAGTGGTGGTTGTGGGAGACAACCGTTTGTAATTTGGAAGATTTGGCTTATCATGTTTCATGTCTCAGAGACTGCTTGCCAACCTTTATTTACAGCTTTGTGGCTGGAAGCTCCCTGCCTGGCAATTATTTCAAAGAACTGATAAGATCTGTTACTGCAGTTAACTCTTTGAAGGATTATTGCCTGGACTTTTCATTGTGTGAATGCCATTAATTCACAGGAGATAAATAAAGAGGGGTTTCTCGGGACAAGGAGTCTGTTTCTTGTTTCTGCTAAGGCTGGCTCGGAACAAAACTTTTGACAAATGCCACTTTCAGATCCATGGAAACAACACTCAGAGCACCTTCTGGAGGGTTTATACACTTTGCGGAGAGTTCTGCAGAGTAATGCACTGATCCACAATAGAAAAACCTGGTTTAACCAGGATTGCTCCATTTGATAATTATGCATACTCAGCTGCTTAGGATCATTGTAGCTGAATTTGTCTTGTTGTCTTTTTTGGCTTTATAATACTATTTGTCATTTTGGGGGATATGAAGTGAGCTTTGAATATTAGTGTATAAGAAAACAAATCAGATAGTCCTGGAACCCTGAACTCAAAGAACATAGAATAATAGAATTGGAAGGGACCTTGGAATCGAGTCCAATCTCCTACGTGAGGAGGAGACCCTTTAACATTTCAGATAAATGTTTGTCCAATTTCTTTTTGAAAGCCTCTAGTGATAGAGCACCCACAATTTCTGAAGGCAATCTATTCCATTGCTTGATTGCTCTCTCCATTAGGAAATTTCTCCATAGTTCTAGATTGCTTCTCTCCTGGGTTAGCTTCCATCCATTGTTTCTTATCTTGCCTTTTGGTGCTTTGGAAAATAGGTTGACCCCTACATCATTGTAGGAGCCTCTCAAATATTGGAACACTGGTATCATATCTCTCCTAGTCATTCTTTTCATTACACTAGACATAAAATTCCTGAGTGCCACTAAAGAAGACTCATCACAGTCTTCCCTAGTAGGACACTTAAAAAAAGGAAGTGCTGGCAAAACAATACAGGTTAGTGGGAGACATTGTAGCCTCTACCTATTTAAATCTCATTTCTATCAGTGAAACACAACAAAGGGTAGTTCCAAAGACTCTGCAAATGTGATCCAGTGCTCACCCAGAATGATTTCATCACGTGGCATATAGAATTATAGCCTGCCTTTCAGTCAAGTGCTGCAAAAACTCTATGTACTCAACAGACCTATGATCATGGAACATGTTATTCTATACAATATTCTATACCGTGCATATGAGTTAAAATGACCAGTAAAGACAATTTAATGATTCACATGAAATCTATATATTTAGTGGAAGACTTTGTTCATGGCAAAATTGTGAGTAATCAAATAAGGAGGAACATTTCCCATTTTTCTGTAAAAAGTAAGCATTTTTTCACTCCTTAACCCCTCTATACACTTCCATACTAGGATATATTAGATATTTCACGAGAAAAGGCCTTCACTCCTCTGCTTGCAACAGAATACCTTATGCCACCAGGCTTGAAATTTTGGACTTAGACAAGTTAGAACTACATTGCCTTCAGTCTGACCTAAGCATAGTACATAAAGTTATCTGCTACAATATCCTACCTGTCAATGACAACTTCAACCACAACAATACATGAGCACACAATAGATATAAACTTAAGGTAAACCGCTCCAAACTTGATTGCAGAAAATACGACTTCAGCAACAGAGTGGTCAATACCTGGAATGCACTACCTGACTCTGTGGTTCCATCCCCAAGCCTCCAAAAACGTTAACCTTAGACTGTTCACCCCATTCCTAAGAGGTCTGTAAGGGGGGTGCATAACCACACAATCGTGCCTACCCTCCCTGTCCTATTGTCCCCATTTATTTGTATCCATTTCATAATCATGCTTATACTTATACCTGTGATCTTATATATACAAACCAAATAAATCAATAAAAATAAATATCGATAAATACATTTGTGCTATTGTTGATTTATTTATACAATTTGTTCTGAGATATCCAAATCTCAGGGGCAAGCAACATGGAATACCAATAAAAGTGTACATTGCATCTTGGGTTAAATATCCACATTTTTCAATATGTAACTATAAAGAATATCAAGTAAACAAAAAGATTTCTTAAAACTTTCTTTTCATGAGCTGATGTTTGTTGTTCAGTTCAGGTCTCATCACAATGATAAAGCACTTGGGAAGAAAGATACACACCAATAATCCAGCACTGGAGGAGATCATGGAGAAGATCTCCACAGCCAACATATATTTTCCCCTTGTGCTTAGGTAGGTTGGAATAAAGCACAGCCAAACACTGCAGAAGACCAACATGCTGAAGGTGATAAATTTGGCTTCATTGAAATTGTCAGGTAACTTCCTAGCTAGAAAAGCAGCAGAGAAGCTAAGCAGAGCAAGAAAACCCATAAAGCCCAAAACACAGTAGTACATGACCGAGTCTTCATTGCATTCCATAATGATTTCTTCAGACATTGACTTCATATCAAAATCTGGGTATGGTGGGGATGTTATCAGCCACACAGCACAAAAACCTATTTGGACAAGGGAACAAGCGAGAAGAATGAAACTTACCATTCTTCCCCCCACCCATTTCCTCAATCTGGAACCAGGTTTGGTGGCCATGAATGCTAGAACCACAACAAAGGTTTTGGCCAGGACACAAGAAACTGCCACAGAAAAGACGAGGCCAAAAGCCGGTTGTCGAAGGAGGCACACAACCTTATTGGGTCTTCCAATAAATAGAAAGACACAAAGGAAAGAGAGGAGAAGAGAAACTAGAAGTGTATAAGTGAGATTTCGGTTGTTAGCTTTGACAATGGGAGTGTCCCTGTGTTTCATGAAGATGGTGATGACCAAAGATGTCATTAAAAAAAAGCAAAGAGAAAGAACAGTCAGACTGATGCCCAAGGGTTCTCCATAGGACAAAAATGTGATCTGTTTTGGAATACAGGTATTTTTGTCAGGGTTCGGATAATGGTCTTCTGGACACCGAAAGCAGTCATCCATGTCTGAAAAAGAGCACAATAGAGTGGACATAGTGGATTAGAGACCATGTTGCACTCTCATGGCTTAGTCTCATTATGTTTGGAAATTTCCTACCTTTCTCCTTGGATATTTCCCACTCTGGACATGGAAGGCAATTATAGCAGCAAAATGATTCCCCTTCTCTCTTGGCCTTGCTGTATCCTGCCTCACAGGGATCATTGCACCTAGAAAAAGGTGATCCCAATTCATGAATGAAGAAGAAGTTTTTAAGGTACAGAAGGGAAAGGAAGAGCTTGAAGAGATATTATTACTGGGTAATCAACAGATTAAGGAGGGAATGATAAACTAAGAACCTTCCCAGATATACCATATAGGAAACATGATCAAATGAGCTAATTTTACCTTACTGTAGGGCTATTAACAGATCATTGGAAGTATTATTTCCTGCCATCGCTTTTACAACCTCAGAATGTTGAGTGGTTCCTTTCTGTGGTTTTTTTCTCTGCCCATTAAGCACTTTCTTAAAATATTGTTAGCTAGGCAGCATCTCTTCACCATATCTCAATTTACCCCAAGGTCTTCCAAGATCATTCTCTCAGTGATCACTCCATTAAGAATCATGAAGTAATGGAGGCTTCCGGTTTGCTGCTGGCCGCCGCCAGATGCTCCTTCGGGATCGTCAGCTTCCACTGCCTGTCAGAGCCGCCTTCACAACGGAATGGCGGCTCGAAAAAACTCCGTTTCCATGAGGAAACGGAGATAGAGCCGGCAGGGGTGGGTAGAACTCTCTGCAGAGTCCCAAAAGTTTTTCTTTTACTTTTGGGACGGAGCGGATGAGATGCCCCATATCCCCAGCCGCTGCTCCGGGCTTTGGGAGACCTCTGCTAATGCAGAGCCAGGCGTCAAGAGCAAGCCTGCGAATTTAACAGATTATTCAAAGAAAATGTGAGCTGGACCTGTAATATTGAATCGCAAGTATTTTACTTATCCTTTAGAAATTACTTAAGAGAAAAGAGGAAAAGAAAGGGAAAAAAAAAAACCTTTTAAAATGGCGTCTGCCGCGGCTGGAGAAGAGGCTGAAAGGGAAAGTCCTTCCGTTTTCTACTATTACAATGTAGCGGAATAAATACCACTAGCTACATTTGCAGACAAAACTTCGCTCCTGTGGGTTTTTTTTCTCTTTTTCCCCTGGAGACTTGACATTGTTGTTGATTGGAAAGAAGTCTTTTTTCCTGTTTTTTTTTTTTCTTTTAACAAAGCCTGCCTGGGCGGAAACATGGCACTGAGACTTATAAAGTCAGATAAACAAGTAGGGGGGGGGGATTCCCCCATTAACAACTTAAAGGAACAAGTTTTAACTCTTCAGTCTCAGAAACCTGATTTTAATATAATAGAATTTCTCTTAGAGGAGATTGAAAGAAGGGATGAGATTGTGAATCAGCATCTTGAAAAATTTAAGCAGGAAATTAAAGAATTGGTGAAATCTAAGTTTGATTTTTTGGAGCGAAAAATTTTAAAAGTGGCTAATGGTTTTTCAGAATTTATGATACAGCTGGATACAAATACTAATTTACTAGAGTCTAAAATGGAAGAAATTCAAGATAAATTGGACAATAGAATTCAAAAAATTGAAAATGATTTGATAAACACTCAGGATAATAGCTCAGAAGAAAAATCTAAAATGGATGCTGTTCAAAAGTCTGGTAATGTAGAAAATCTGCAACAGAGGATTGAAAAAGAGGTTCTAATGGTACAATATAATTTCACAGAATATGCGATAAGATTGAGAGGCTTGCAGGAAAATAACGGAGATGATTTAAGGAGAATATCTTCTGAAATTCTAGCTGGGATTTTAAAGGTTCAACCTGATGAAGTGTTTTGTAGGATTGACAGAGTTTACAGAATAAACTCCTGGATTGCCAAGCAAAGGCAACTGCCTAGAGATGTGGTGATTTATTTCACAGATAAAGAAATTAGGAATAATATTGTGCAAAATTCCTTCAATTCTAATTTGCAATTGTATGGAAGAAAGATTTGGATTTACAAGGAACTCCCACCTAAGATATTAATGGAAAGGAAGAAATTTGGTTTTCTGGTGACTGAGTTAAAAAAGAGAAATATCCCATTTAGGTGGGACGCCCCAGTTGGTATTATATTGAGATATCAAGGAGAAAGATACCAGCTAAATACTGTTGAAAGAGCGGAAGAATTTTATCAAAATAGGTTGAAAATGAATTTAACATCTTCAGGTATAATACAGGATAAGCAGAAGGAGCTGGAAATAAAGGGAAAATATCGAATTACAGAGACTGTACCAGATAAATTGCCTTTGGATTTATTGGATATCCCAGCTGGATTATCTACAAATTTGAGAAAAGTGGCATCTGACTTTAATGTGATGATTTATCAAGGCAAGGACAAGCATGGAAACCAATTAGGGGATATACAAGGGATAAAAAAGGAACATGAGACACAAAAACAAAACCAACAAGACCAATCTACAAAGCAGAATGAAAACCGACTAGGTGATACACAATCTGTAGAAAGGAAACCAGGATGGAAATCAAACCCACAAAAAGAAAAGAAAAAAAGAAATAGGTTGCATAAAAATAGAAATTTCTAAATCAAGCAACAGTGAAGCCAGTGACTTTAAAATATGAATGATTATGTGAAAACATAGAGGAGGCGACGTATTGGTCAATATCATCCTGAGGATAGTGGCAGATCTCTGCATTGCCGTAATCTTGGGACGTGAAAAGAGCCTTAAACTGATGGATTTGAATTATCCACTTTGGAATTTCTTTTTGTGTTGATAAATATATTATAATTATCTTGAATCAGGCAAGAGAATTATGCTGGGGCACGCAGAAGATCGGGTTGTTACCCACTACGATGATGGGAATCAATAATCCTGATGAAACCCACAATTATTACTATATGGAATATAATTATAATGTCACTCGGGTGGTTGTTTTTACTTTTATACATATAAGAAGATAATTACTACTGATGGGGGCAGATATGATTGAAGATTTTGAATAAACTGTTGCATTAGCAAGCTATGTTACCCTATTATGGATGTTGGTTCTAACAATCCAGTGGAAAGACTTCAAAGAAGATATTATATGGACGATAAATTTAAAGTCATTGTCTTTTCTTTTTTTATTTAGATATAATGGAACATATATACATATATTTTTAAGTAGTGTGGGCAGTGAATCAAAGATATTAAGAATTGTTGTGTATGGTAATTTTGCAGGACAGTGGGTGAATAAGTTAGTTAGCAGACTGATTAGTTTAAGAAAAGGGATTTTAAGTGATATACTTAGGGGAGTGGAGGAAATGGATAGAGTGGAATAAATGTTAAACTAGATTTTATGGGGAAGGCTGCTTTGAAATGTTATAGTAATATATATAGAAGATTAAATGTTAAAGTAGGACTTATCGTATAGTCTTAAAGTGGAAGGTGGTTTTGAATTGTTGTAATAATATATAGATATAAGTTTGGGAGAGGAGAAAAAAGGGCAGATTATTGCCAAATTGGGAGTTATAATACTATTATGCTAAATTAGAAGTTATTCTACAACGTTATAGTATAATGTCTTTTTTTTTTTTCTCTTTTCTGAAATGTATGGATAAAGGGGGATGTTATAATATTAATAATATTTTTAGTAAGTAAAGGTCAGTATTTAGAGGAGGGAGTAAGTAATCTGTTATGAATTAGGTTTTTTGTTATGAAGAAGTCACGGGGGGGATGGGTGGGGAGGGGGGTTAGGGAGGGGGAGGGGGAGGGAAAAAAAAGGGGGGAAAAATTTGTATTTGAAAAGAGCATCAAAGAGAAACAAACCCTGTTTCAAGCTCTCTCTTAAGGACATTGGCTACAGAGCTAACCAATCAGGAAAAAAAAAAAAGAATCATGAAGTAATATAAAGACTTTGAGACCAATTGTTCTACAACTAATTTGTTAAATATCCAAGGCCCTCTGAAGCTGTCATGGAACCACCTTTTCCACAACATTCCTCTAAAAGGGAGGTTTGATACTTAACAAAAATTGGTCAGTATGGTGGGTTCTATCAATAACCTTTTTAGTAGGAGGCAGATCAGGGCTTTGTTAAGAGGTAAAGGGATACTTCACTCAAAGATGAATTAACTATTACTAGAACCCACTCATACAACATTTCCAAGCCACTTTAACAGGTAAGGTGTCAGGGTTCCAAGCATGCACAGTGCACACTACGCCAAAAGGAGGCATGGGGTAAGTAGAACAGCGCATTCGGGGGGGGGGTGATCAGCTGAATAGGTTGTAAAAAAATCCTTTTAAAAGTAATAAAAATGGCTCTGATGATCGCGTGGCTCAGCTGGGATCATAAGACCTTTTTTTACCATTTAAAAGCATTTTTAAAAAGAAGCGGCAAATGGGTGACCAGGAGATTGGGTATGCATGGACAGGTGGGGCAGGGATTTTTGCAGCCACCATCACTACCGGATCGGCTGATCCGGTCTGAACCGGGAACATTTCACCCCTGGTTTACAGACCAACTGAAAGCCAGGACTACTTAAGGTATGCTGACTGGGTACAGAGGTTGAGACAAAGGAATGCAAAATTGGTAAAAACAACAACAACAACAACAACAGCAACAACAACACACACACAGTCTTGCACACTCTGAGAGAGTGACATGCTCCTGTATCCCTCACATATCTCAAGACTTAAAATGGACACCTAACATGAAAAACATCATTAGAAAAGCACAACAAAGTATGTTCTTTCTGCGCCAACTCAGAAAGCTCAAAGTGTCCAAACAGCTGCTGATTATAAATTTTAAAAAATTCTTTAAAAAAAACAAAAAACAGCTGCTGATTCAGTTCTATAGAGGAACTATTGAGTCTGTCATCTCCATAACTCCATAACTGTCTGGTTTGGCTCTGCAACCAAACAAGACAAACACAGACTTCAACGGATAGAACTGCAACAAAAAAACAAAACAAAACCCAACAACAACAACTGCTACCAACCTGCCTTCCATTGAGGATCTCTATACTGCATGAGTCAAAAAGAGGGCTGTGAAAATATCTACAGATCTCCTCACAGAGTGGTGAAATCCAATTTTTTTTACTACCGGTTCTGTGGGCGCAACTTGGTGGGTGTGGTAGGGGAAGGATACTGCAAAATCTCCATTCCCTCACCACTCCTGGGGAAAGGATATTGTAAAATATATAAAAAGAATGTATTACTATTATTCTTCTCTTCCTTCCTAGTATCTATCTCTTCCCACTTATTACTATAACTATGTTGCTTGTTTCTTTCAATTTATATTGTTTTTACTTGTTTCCTGGTATGATTTGATAGCTTATTAGTAACCTTGACTATCACTAAGTTGTATCTTTTTATTCTTGATGAATGTATTTTATTCTCCTTATGTACACTGAGAGCATATACGCCAAAGACAAATTCCTTGTGTGTCCAATCACACTTGGCCCATAAAGAATTCTATTCTATATGCACCCCGATCATTCCTGAGAGAAGAAGCTGGGCACCCAAGACACTTTAGCTTCACTAGTTCTTAGTGCTATAGATAAGAGTGGAGCTTTTACATCAAAACGATGGTTCCTATTGTCCATTCTTGGTTTTGAGTATATAGTGGGACAAAGCAAAGGGTGCCATTTTTTATGCCAAATATGGGAAATGTTGACATTCCTATAGTATCCCCCACCCCTAGCTTCTGTAGGTTAGCACAGGAACAAAATTATGGGACTTCCGTCAGTAAAGATAATATTTTATCTACATAGATAAAAGACCAATTATTCTACAACTAATTTGTTAAAAATCCAAGGTCCTCTGAAGCTGTCATGGAGCCACCTTTTCCACAACATTCCTCTAAATGGGAAGTTCGATACTTAACAAAAATTGCCCAGTATGTAGGTTCTAGCAATAAGCTTTTTAATAGGAGGCAGATCAGGGCTTCGTTAAGGGGTAAAGGAATACTTCACTCAAAGATGAATTAACTATTACTAGAACCCACTCATACAAGATTTCCAAGCCACTTTAAAAGAGGTAAGGTGTCAGGGTTCCAAGTAACACCCCCAAGGAAAGAAGACTCTGAGGCTAGAAGTTCCTCAAAGTTCCATTTTATTAGAGATGTCATATTGGCACATCTGGGAAAACGCAAATCTGAAAGCTTCCAGGTTTTCCCCACTCATAGAAAAAATCCAAGTCCCTGCCTAGCACCCACATGTCCATCACATGGCCCAATCGATGCAGTGTTCCAAATGGAGAGGCCTCCAAGTCACACCCTTCCAGGTGCAGAAATGTCAACATTCCTATAGATATCTCCCACCCCTAGCTTCTGTAGGTTAGCACAGGAACAAAACTATGGGACTTCCGTTAATAAAGATAATATTTTATCTACATAGATGTAGGCAGACAAATCTAGATTCATATATCTAACCTGATTAAAGCCTACTGGCCATGTGATAAAATCCATAGAGACGTTGAAGAACTTGTCTGGAGGCGCTGTAGGATCTACTGCTCCAACTTTGACCCTAAGAAAGGACTGGTTGGGGAATGTGATCCAGTTGATAATATCAAATCCACCAATGATTTTTCCATTTTCATCAAAGGAAATCTTTTCACTAACACTGTTGTTGAATCTGGCATTTCTCAGAAAATAGTGAAGCTAAAGAAGATGAGGGAGGGAGGGAGGAAGGAAGCAATTTTTTTTGTTTTATCCTAGTTTTTAGACCAGCATCAAACAAATATCATAGCAATTACTCCTAAATATACAAATAAAATACCAAACTTCTAATATTCTAATATAGTATTTCATAGTTATTAATATAGAATTACAGAATATAAAATGTAAAACAGTGAAAAATCTATATAGCAATAGCACTTAGACATGTATCGCTTCACAGTGCTTTACAGCCCTCTCTAAGCTGTTTAAAGACTCAGCATTTTGCCCCCAACAATCTGGGTCCTCATTTTACTGAGCTCAGAAGGATGGAAGGGCAAAAATGTGGGCATTATAGAAGACCAACCTTTTTAGGGGAGATATTCTATTTGTAATATCCATAAAGCATGATGGATGGGTCCATTAATAACAATCATTGCTAACAAGTCACTATTCACATTTCAGGGTGAAAAATGGTCAACTCTATAGTGAATGATTTCTTCTTTGAAATAAACAGGTTTGGAAAAGGGAAATTATAATAACCTGTGTCTTTCTTAAGTAAGAATCTCACTATTATAGCAATAGCACTGAGACTTATATACCGCTTTACAGTGCTTGACAGCCCTCTCTAAGCGGTTTACAGAGTATTGCCCCCAACAATTTGGGTCCTCATTTTACCCATCTTAGAAGGATGGAAGGCTGAGTCAACCTTGAGCCTGATGGGCTTTGAACTACTAAATTGCAGGCAGCAGAAGTAGCCTGTAGTACTGCACTCTAACCAGTGCACCATCAAGGCTCTTATCAGTCCTTTTCCTTCCATTCAAGGTTTGGTTGAGAATGTCTTAATCTAAAAATTGAAAAGTAGGCATGAAGGTATTTTGAACAATCAAAATTCATTGTTCATTTTTTTAAAAAATATGATGGTGAATCTATTGGAAACTTATAGAATGTTAAATTTCTAAGAGTATATTGAGCATTTTGGATCAAACTCAGTGCAAATATTCCAAACAAAGCATCTAGAATAAAAGACTGCTAAACTGTGTTTCAACACATAATTCAAAAGTAATGCACTTTTGTAATTTTAATATGAGCATATAAATATTTTAGCTGGTCAAGACATTACTATATTTCACATTTAGACAAAATATCAATAGCCTTACAGAATATGGCTTGTTAGATTTTATGGACATAAGTTGCAACTACAGATATGGTGAGATTTTGGCATTTTTGTGCTTAAAATCTTACCTGCCACCAGAACTTGTGATTGTGAAACTGTTGCCTTCCTTTTTTTGCTATTATTCTTCCCCTGGATTTGGATAAATACAATGATTGCAAAGCATGTGCCACAGCATAGACTGCATTGTAAATATTGTAGCTTTGGCCTCTCAAATCTTCAAATCTTTTTGAAAATGATCTTGTTGATTTTTAGTTGGATTTAGGTTTTGAAGAAATCTCTGGAAGTCTTGGACTTCCTTTGTGTGAACTGCAAAGGATAAGGCCCCATGTAGGAAATGGATGTCCCAAGATTTATGAAATGAACTGGAAGTGTAATCTATTTGAGCGGTTGTAACCCAGATTTTTGTCTTCTTTGGTATATCCACTACTTCTGATAATTGGAGGTATGTTCTCAGATGTGATATAGATTCAATTTCACTATAGAAGACTATGACATTGGCTGTACTGTTCATGAGAACTTGGTATATGTGGACTCCTTCACCTATTAGATCATTAAAATCAATGTAAAAATCTACCCTAGGGAACTCTTGTATGAAATCAAAGCAGATGCCATGTTGGGAAAATGTGGGGAGCACCTCCTGTACAAATTTATCTCCCTTGTCATCCTTCACAACAAGAACCCCGATCCAGATCCATCTAAAATACAGCAATAATTGGAGGAGGCCCCTACTTTGGTGGGATTCATCTGGAAACATTTGTTGGAAGAAAACTGCTTGAGTCTCTTTATCCATAAGGGGAGCAGCGCCATAGGTCAACTATAGAAAAGATAAATGTTTGCAATTGCAAAGTTGTATGGGAGCCTCTGTGAATGCACTCAATTTTAGGGTGCTCCTGAGTTTTCATATTGAAACTTTGTCTAAATAATTTTGTTCATTTCATGACTACCTTGGCTTCAATCTTAGTACTCAAGAAATGTTTTTTCTTTCTTGTCAAAGAACTCTTATTGTTTATTTCTTTGTTTTTGAAGAAATATAAAATGACCATTCTAGAAAAGGAAAGAGTAAGTTTGAACTTTAATTCAGTGTAAGAATATTTACCTGTATTTGTGTCTCAGGACTGAAATGAGAGGTCTGTGAGCTTGGTTGGTTGGTTGGTTTGTTTGTTTGTTTGTTTGTTTGTTTGTTTTTGCATACTGAGGATATTACCTAGTTTGGGTAATGAAACATCTGCATGAATACAACCAAGCTCACAGAGCACCAAGGACCTCTCATATTTACCTCTTTCCAATATTCCCATTGTCTGATCAGGTTTATCATTATTTGTGTTCCTCTGCTAACCCAATCAAGTATAAATGAATGCTAAACATTATAAGGCTCTCTTCTGTCTACCCCCTTTAATGGATAAACAATTTCCTAGGGAGGGAAACATCTATGGAATTCCAGGACACCCAAAATGCCACAGGTGTTCTTTTTTTCTTCCAGAAAGCTAAAACTTGGGATATACAGGTGAAACTCGAAAAATTAGAATATCGTGCAAAAGTTCACTTATTTCAGTAATGCAACTTAAAAGGTGAAACTAATATATGAGATAGACTCATTACATGCAAAGCGAGATATTTCAAGCCTTGATTTGTCATACTTTTGATGATTATGGCTTACAGCTCATGAAAACCCCAAATTCACAATCTCAGAAAATTAGAATATTGTGAAAAGATTCAATATTCTAGGCTCAAAGTGTCCCACTCTAATCAGCTAATTAAACCATAACACCTGCAAAAGGTTCCTGAGCCTTTAAATGGTCTCTCAGTCTGGTTCAGTAGGAATCACAATCATGGGAAAGACTGCTGAGCTGACAGTTGTGCAGAAAACCATCATTGACACCCTCCATAAGGAGGGAAAACCTCAAAAGGTAATTGCAAAAGAAGTTGGATGTTCCCAAAGTGCTGTATCAAAGCACATTAAAGTTATGTGGAAGGGAAAAGTGGAAGAAAAAGGTGCTCAAGCAGCAGGGATGACCGCAGCCTAGAGAGGATTGTCAGAAAAAGGCCATTTAAAAGTGTTGGGGACTTTCACAAGGAGTGGACAGAGGCTGGAGTCAGTGCATCAAGAGCCACCACACACAGACGGATCCTGGACATGGGCTTCAAATGTTATATTCCTCTTGACAAGCCACTCCTGAACAACAAACAACGTCAGAAGCATCTTACCTGGGCTAAAGAAAAAAAGAACTGGTTTGTTGCTTAGTAGTCCAAAGTCCTCTTTTCTGATGAGAGCAACTTTTGCATCTCATTTGGAAACCAAGGACCCAGAGTCTGGAGGAAGAATGGAGAGGCACACACTGCAAGATGCTTGAAGTCCAGTGTGAAATTTCCACAGTCTGTGTTGATTTGGGGAGCCATGTCATCTGCTGATGTTGGTCCACTGTGCTTCATTAAGTCCAGGGTCAACGCAACCGTCTACCAGGAGATTTTGGAGCACTTTATGCTTCCTTCCGCAGACAAGCTTTATGGGGATGCTGACTTCATTTTCCAGCAGAACTTGGCACCTGCCCACACTGCCAAAACTACCTAAACCTGGTTCAATGACCATGGGATTACTGTGCTTGATTGGCCAGCAAACTCACTTGACCTGAACCCCATAGAGAATCTATGGGGCATTGCCAAGAGAAAGATGAGAGACATGAGACCGAACAATGCAGAAGAGCTGAAGGCCGCTATTGAAGCATCCTGGTCTTCCATAACACCTCAGCAGTGCCACAGGCTGATAGCATCCATGCCACGTCGCATTGAGGCAGTAATTGATGCAAAAGGGGCCCAAACCAAGTACTGAGTACATATGCATGCTTATACTTTTCAGAGGTCCGATACTGTTCTATGTACAATCCCTGTTTTATTGATTTCATGTAATATTCTAATTTTCTGAGATTGTGAATTTGGGGTTTTCATGAGCTGTAAGCCATAATCATCAAAAGTATGACAAATCAAGGCTTGAACTATCTCACTTTGCATGTAATGAGTCTATCTCATATATTAGTTTCACCTTTTAAGTTGCATTACTGAAATAAGTGAACTTTTGCACGATATTCTAATTTTTTGAGTTTCACCTGTATTAAGAAGGGTGTGATTTAGAATATGGAATCTTTCAATAGAATATTCAGTGGAACATATTTTAGTGCAATATGTTTATCTTTCTGCTAGAAACCTGAGAAATGCTTAGGAAAATTGAAGTACATATATACTACTCCAGAACTTACATAATAATAATAATAATAATAATAATAATAATAATAATAATAATAACAACAACAACAACAACAACAACAACAACAACAACAACAACAACAACAACAACAACAAACACTGGCTTGAGGTTGGAAGAGTTATTTTGTAATACATGAGAAATGCCTAGTAGCAAACCATATATTCATAGACATTCATTATATTTAGAAGAATGTAACTCTATTTTGTTACAAATATAATCAAATGAGAAAGGGTAATCACTGCTCTTATATACTATATATATTTTAGTGGTAGTAATTTTATCTGTTTCCACAGTCTATACTTAGAAATAAGTATGATTAAATGAGTTTGGTCTTTTTATTGATTGATAACTTAGAAGTACGATTAAATGAGCTTTGGTCTTTTTATTTGTTTATCCAAACAATCTCAGGGTGATTCTGGGCAGCTTTCAAATAAAAAGTTTTTATCCACTTCATGTGGAAACTGAAATGGAGGTTGACCATAGATTGATACATCTTTTATTAAGAGGGATGTTTCAGACACTTTTTCAATGACAAACTTTCAGGGAAATATTTCGAGCACCATTGTGGCTGAACAAGATGTTACAGAAGTTGATTATAAATGAAAGATGTACTTACATAACTCCATCTTGAAGTGCCTGAGAAGGGTGTTGACTAAAATCAATAGCATCAGAAAATGTTGCGAATACAGAAATAATGCCAGCAATGTTTACATCTCCAAGCTGGTGATATGTGTGACGAATAGGAAGAGGCTCGTCCAAGTTACACTTGCACATCGCTTGAGGCATTATTGTTAACAGTAACTTCATGAATACTAGAATAGAATAGAATAGAATAGAATAGAATAGAATAGAATAGAATAGAATAGAATAGAATAGAATAGAATAGAATAGAATAGAATAGAATAGAATAGAATAACAGAGTTGGAAGGGACCTTGGAGGTCTTCTAGTCCAACCCCCTGCCCAGGTAGGAAACCCTATACCATTTGTTGGATAACAAATGGTTATCCAACATCTTCTTAAAAATTTCCAGAAGTTGGAACAACTTCTGGAGGCAAGTTGTTCCACTGATTAATTGTTCTAACTGTCAGGAAATTTCTCCTTAGTTCTAAGTTGCTTCTCTCCTTAATTAGTTTCCACCCATTGCTTCTTGATCTACCCTCAGGTGCTTTGGAAAATAGTTTGACTCCCTCTTCTTTGTGGCAACCCCTGAGATATTGGAACACTGCTATCCTATTCTATCAGTTCTATTCTAGAACTGTGTTGGCTTTTTTGACAGCTGCTGCACAGTGCTGGCTCATGTCTAAATGATTGTCCACTAGGACTCTAAGATCCCTCTCACGGTTACTACTATTGAGCAAGGTACCACATATACGGTACCTGTGCATTTTGTTTTTCTTGCCTAAATGTAGAACTTTACTTTTTTCACTGTTGAATTTCATTTTGTTAGATAGCAACTAATGTTCAAGTCTGTAAAGATCCTTCTAACTAACTAGCATCTTCCATACGCCTCTTCTTTCTGTGTCTAAATGCCCCTGTTGGCAACAGCATCCTTGAAGTAGATCAGACTGACCTGCCTTTGTGCGATGTTTTTCAGACAAAAATAGAGAATGCAACATGCTACCAACTTAAATCACAGAGCTTTGTGGCATCCAGCCATGGTTTGGAATAACATGGGGATCATTAATAGCATTCTTCAGGCTCAGTGCTTCCATTTTGCCTGAAATCCCATGAGTTTGGAACAGGCAAGCAGGTAATGTTTAATTATAGTTGAGATAATAACCTATTCAGAATTCTGAGCTCTTGAATTGTGAAAATGTATGTCACAAATCAAAAGAAAATATGCCTGGTTCCCTTGAGACAATAAGCAGTGATCTATCTCAAGAACATTGAATTAAAATTGGAAAAATCTTCCCAAATAGGTACAGACACAAGATTAAAAAAAACATGAGTTTTTTTATGTAGTTAAATATACATAAAGTATAATTAAAATTCTTTACAGTCAAACTTTGCTTCTTATGGACACATCTGTATCATTTTCTTTGCAACAATTTTAAGTGGGCTTTCATTGGTATTGTTGGACTGCTCAATCTAGGCTACACTTCTGGAATTTCAGGTTGTCTTTTATCTAAATACTGACCAAATCCAAATGTGCTGAGCTTTGCAAGATGTAACCTTGGTTATTTTGGCAATTTTAAATGTCATTTTAAAATGTAAGACAAATGTAAAGGCAAATTTACCTCCTAGTTGGCATGAATTAAAATGTTATTTCTTCTCCATGCCTGAAACTAGAGTAGGAGAAATTGTTACACAAATGTGCTTTTTTTTTTGTGTAAATATTTTTTTTTTTTTCAAACATAAACATAAAATATAACTTTCAAGAACAGAGTTTCAATCCGGTCATAGATGGTTAACACGCTTACATTCCTTTAACAAGCTCCATTCCCGATTTCCCATTAGATCTTTTAAAAGTAAAAATTCAAAATATAAAAGAACAAATTTTAATATAGATTCTAACATCTTCATCTAAACAAGACTATCAATACAATTATAGCTTCAATTTAAATTTAACTCATATTTATGTCTATGTATCAATCCTGGTTACATCTGGTTCTTCTCCACATTATCTTTGTTATATCTTTTACGATCAATGTCAAAATATTTTTTAACAATATTCTAATCTCCTATTCTAATTATTTACCTTATAATTTTATCACCACAATTCTTATATTCAAGTTCAATACAACTCCATTTTGTTACGGTTTATAAAACACAATTCTATCTGTATCTTAGTTCCTTGACCCTTTTTATCAAATCTTAATATCTTGAACTTTATCAGTTTGTCTTTGGTTTTATCCCACTTATCATCTGTTACACATTTCATATTACACAGTTTTATCAGAGAAAAAAACATAATCTCCTCCATACCTCTCTCTATTTGTTTAGCTATTTTCTAGCATATTATGGATAATAATAATAGTAATAGTAATAGTAATAGTAATAGTAATAGTAATAGTAATAGTAATAGTAATAGTAATAGTAATAGTAATAGTAATAGTAATAATAATAATAATTTTATTTCTATACCGCCCTTCTCCCGAAGGACTCAGGGCGGTGTACAGCCTATTAAAAGCACAAAGACAGACATCAATTTAAAAATAATTAAAATTATTAAATAATTTCGGCTCAGATGTAAAACCCCAAAAATTTAAAACACCCAATTTAAAATCATTACATTGATAGCCCGGCCTGGCGGAACAGCAGGGTCTTGAGGGCACAGCGAAATACACGGAGGTCGGAGATCTTACACATTTCCGGCTGATTCCCAGCATAACCTCCTCCAGAGCACCAACTATTTTGGACTGATTTCCAGCATATTCTCCTCCGAAACTCCCACCATTGTTTGGCTGATTTCCAGCATAATCTCCTCCAACTCTCCTCCTATTGTTTGGCTGATTTCCAGCATTTTATTGGCTGGTTTACAGCATATTATGTTTGGCTGATTTCCAGCATAGTCTCCTCCAAAACTCCCACATTTGTTTGGCTGATTTCCAGCATAGTCTCCTCCATCTCTCCTACAATTGTTTGGCTGATTTCCAGCATTTTAATTAATTTCCAACTCATTTTCTCCGAGTCTCAAACTCTTATCTAGTTGGCACCCATCATCTCTTATTTTAACTTTCCCTGCAATATAGTTATCTATTTCATGTCAGTTTCCTAACATACTCTTTCAAATTAATTCTCAATATATTTCATAATAATCCTCATTTCCAACATATATTAAATTAAATCACAATTTATCGCTAAGATCTGTGTACCTTATAGTTTCATTCAATGAGATATTAATCAATCATATTCACCAGTCTAGCATTTGTTTATAAATTAAAATTAAGACATATTACAACAAACAATAAATTTTCTTAAGGTTCTCTCATATTGGTATATATTCTTCTTTATGCATATTCTTTCAAGTTGATTTTCAGTATATTTCCTAATGTTGATGTCAGCGTTCCAAATTAGGTTTTCTTCCAGCGCTGACATAACAAGATGAAGCAGAAAGAGCAGAAGCTTGATTTATTGCTGAGATGTCGGATTCTGCTATTCTTAAAATAAAAATGATTCATTAGACAGTTTGCGCTTGAGAATGAAGTTTATTCAAGATAGCACCGAAACCTGACAGTTAATCATTTCTAGCTTACGTTGAATTAAATCACAATTTGTAAATGAAGTCTATGTGTTTTATAATTACATCCAATAAAACCTTAATCAATCACATTTACCAATCTAAATTTGTTTACAATTAAGGTTAATACATATTACAACCAAAAAGAATTATCTTGGGATTTGTTACTCCAGAGGCCCTCCTATTTTTATTCAAAAATCTTTTATATATTTAAGTTTTTAAACATTACATTTCAATTTTATCTGTTTTATTTCTTCCTTTTCCTGTCTGTCCATAAATATCCAATTTAAAAATCCATATATCCAAGTTGAAAACTCTGTATGTTACTTTAATGCTTTGTAACATCTGCTCCATATATATTACATCAACTTCCTGTCTTTTATTCTTGCGCCACACCTTTTTCTTGCTAGGCCAGTTAGTTTCAATTCTAGTAAATCCAGAGTGTTTCTTCTTTCTCCTTTTTAAAATCACCCAGCGATAGAACAGGAATCTCCAAAATCCTTAAGTCTAAAGTTAATTTCAAAATAATCCAAAGTAAAACTCCATTCAAGATGTTTCTTTTCCAAATAGGAGGGAAGTCTCTTTAATCCACATTCCGCTTAGTCACTGCAGATTCCATAGCTACAATGTAGCCGTTCATCTGCCTTTCTTCATTAACTTTCCAAAGTTGTTGACTCCCAAGAAAGAAAAGCAAAAAAAAAAAAGTTTCTCCAATCCATTCCAATTAGAAAAATAGGGAAAATAAAATCCAATTTTCTAATTCATTAAAAGCCAATTTTTCCAAATCAATTATACTAAAATTTTCTAACATAGGTCATTTATTTCCAATTAATTATTCCGTGTCAAATTTTCAAGCCCCAAAGCTCTGTAGCCGCTTTTTAAATTTTGGGTTATTTTTTTAAAAAAATACAATTCCGTTGTTTCTTGCCTGGGTTGGTGACACTCAGCCAGCTTCGAAAAACTCTTCCTTTCCTCTTCTCTCTTGCACATTCTTTTCACGGTCCGCCACGGCTTTGCGGCAGCCGCCATGGCTGCCTACCCCCACCACCGACTTTGAGGATTCCCTCTGGCTTCCGAGGAACTTGCCTGTTCCTCTAAGCCTTCTGAGATGCTCCTCGTCTCCCCCTATCCCTACGAGACAGGGTCGGTCCAAAGACTGATCGATCGGTGGTTTGTCAGTCGGGGTTTCCGCGGGCTCATTAGAGCCCGCCATAGCCCCGACTGTAGCGCTGCGGCGCCAGACCGGTGTTACACAAGTGTGCTTTGAGGTTCAGCTTATGGTCATTCACACACTCCCAGGCCTGGAAAATTGCCATACTCAAATCACTTTCAACTGAACACTAACTGTTCTTTAAAATACATGGAGACCCAGTGAATATGAAATAACAGCAAACTTTTACTGATTACAAAGTGTATCTATTTGCCTTTACACACACGCACACTTTCTCAGCTAGGCTTCCAGGCACTAGCCAGAAGGATTGAAGCCACGAAGTCTGGAATCCCAAAATAGGCAGGCTTCAGGGATTCTTTTATCCCCAAACGTCCTTGCGTTTTTTGTGGGGAGGGGCTTCTCATGTGCTCAGGCCCAATGTTTGTCCTTTTGTTTCCTTAACGACTTGGTTCCTTTCCATGAAAAGCAGGTATGGAGTTGGGGGTGGTGAAGAAATCTTCCTTCCCTCACAGTCACCCCCCAATGTGGGCAACATTAGTTGGCCGTGCCCACCGTCCCAACCACCAGTGAGGACACTCTTATCTAGAGATTATTTTGGGGGTAGGGCTTATATTGGGGTTTTAAATTTGGGTAGCCAATGATTTAATTCTTTTAATTATCTTAACTTTTGCATTTGTATGTTTTTTAATTTTGGCTGTTCACCGCCCTGAGTCCCTTCTGGGAGAAGGGCGGTGTACAAATTAAATTAATAATAATAATAATAATAATATTGCAAGCAGCATTCAGCAGTTGATTCAGGAAAGTCCTTTTGTAATTTTGTTGGGTTTTTAAGGCCATTGCTTAAGAATGGACTTGTTATTTATATAGAATAGAATAGAATAGAATAGAATAGAATAGAATAGAATAGAATAGAATAGAATAGAATAGAATAGAATAGAATAGAATAGAATAGAATAGAATAGAATAGAATAGAATAGAATAACAAAGTCGGAAGGGACCTTGGAGGTCTTCTAATCCAACCCCCTGCCTAGGCAGAAAACCCTACATCACTCCAGACAAATGGTCATCCAACATCTTCTTAAAAATTTCCAGTGTTGCAGCATTCACAACATCTGGAGGCAAGTTGTTCCACTGATTGTTCTAACTGTCAGGAAATTTCTCCTTAGTTCTAAGTTGCTTCTCTCCTTGATTAGTTTCCACCCATTGCTTCTTGTCCTACACTCAGGTGCTTTGGAGAATAGCTTGACTCCCTCTTCTTTGTGGCAGCCCCTGAGATATTAGAACACTGCTTTCATGTCTCCCCTAGTCCTTCTTTTCATTAAACTAGACATACCCAGTTCCTGCAACCATTCATCGTATGTTTTAGCCTCCAGTCCTGTAATCATCTTTGTTGCTCTTCTCTGCACTCTTTCTAGAGTCTCAACATCCTGTTTACATCGTGGCAACCAAAACTGAATGCAGTATTCCAAGTGTGGCCTGACCAAGGCATTATAAAGCGGTATTAACACTTCATATGATCTTGATTCATTCCCTCTGTTTATGCAGCCTAGAATTGTTTTGGCTTTTTTTGCAGCTGCTGCACACTGTTGGTTCATATTTAAATGGTTGACCACTAGGACTCCAAGATCCCTCTCATTGTTACTGCTATTGAGCAAGGTACTGCATATACTGTATCTGTGCATTTTGTTTTTCTTGCCTAGTTAGCCTCTAGGACTTCAATAGACTCTTGACTGCATTCCCTCTTACAATTTTTCTTCACAACAACCATGTAAGGTACGTTGGCTTAAGAAGTGTGGCTGGTCACTCAGCTTCTTGTCTATGGATGGATTTGAACTTGAGTTTTCTGAGTTTTAGCCCAGCACCTTAACTACTAAGACAATTGATTTAATAAAGATTTGCCTTTCCATTGTGGTAAACAATGTGGATTAACGTGGCCATTTAAAAGATCAAGAATTACCAATTAAAAATTAAAATATTTTATTTTAAAATACAATTGTTAAAATTCCAAAGCATCAAAGTCAACTGACTGACTGAATTAACAAAATCTGTAATCCATTTGTAGGTAAGAATTTTTGACACATGTCAAATGGGAGGGAGGGAGGCAGGAAATTGTAGGAGTAAATATATAAAAGAGATGGATCAAACAATCTAATGGGAACCATATGTGAGAAGGCTTCCCATTTCTTCAGTTCAGTCTAAAAACAGAATTTTGTGAAAGAACTGATTATAAAGTTCTTATGAGGTTGACATACAGGGAGTTGATTTTTAAAACTTTTTTTTCATTAGCTGATGTTTATTGTTCAGCTCAGGTCTCATCACAATGATAAAACACTTTGGGGAAAAGATGCACACCAGTAATCCAGCACTGGAAGAGATCATGGAGAAGATCTCCACAGCCAATGTATATTTTCCCCTTGTGCTTAGATAGGTTGGAATAAAACACAGCCAAACACTGCAGAAGACCAACATGCTGAAGGTGATAAATTTGGCTTCATTGAAAATGTCAGGTAACCTCCTAGCTAGAAAAGCAGCAGAAAAGCTGATCACAGCCAGAAAACCCAGAAAACCCAAAACACTGTAGAACATAGTGACTGAGCCTTCATTGCACTCCATGATGACCTCTTGAGACATTGAGTGCATATCAAAATCTGGATATGGTGGAAAAATTGCCAGCCATATGATGCATATAGTGGTTTGAATAAGGCAACAAAAGAGAACAATGAAACTGTCCATTCCTTTCCCCACCCATTTCCTCATTCTAGATCCAGGTTTGGTGGCCATGAAAGCTAGGACCACAACAAAGGTTTTGGCCAAGACACAAGAAACTGCCATGGAGAAGATGATTCCAAAAGCTGGTTGTCAAAGGAGACACACAGCCTTATCAGGTTTCCCAATAAATAATAAAACACAAAGAAAAGAGAGGAGGAGAGAAACTAGAAGAGTGTAGGTGAGATTCTGGTTGTTGGCTTTGACAATAGGGGTGTATTTGTTTTTAATGAAGATCCCAAGCACCAGAGCTGTGATAAAAGAAAAAGAAAGAGCACAAATAGCTAAACTGATCCCCAAGGGTTCTTCATAGGATAAGAAAGTTATGTATTTTGGAATGCATGCATCTTTATCATGGTTTGAATAATGACCTTCTGGACAATGAGAACAGTCTTCCATATCTGAAAAAAATAAAACAACAATTCTGTGTATTGATTTTCATTCATCAAGTCTCTGAGTTGCATAACTCTGAGAGAGAAGCTAATTATCAACAGTGACATTAACTACTTATGTCAGAGTTTAGGCAGCGTGACTAGTATTATGAGATAAACCCAGGAGCAAAACACAGCACACAGCACACAGAGTCTTTAGATAATTATCAGTGGTTTTGTCTACAGCTAAATATATACACACTTATATGTGTTAAATACCTTATCATACAGGTACTGACACAAGGAGAGCAATAAGATACACAATGAGAGAGAACATGAGGAGAAGGGGAACACCCTCTAATGGCTTCCCTTATATAGGCAGCTTCTTATCCAGTTTCTTAAAGTGGCAATAACGCTGCTGCCTCATTCCCATTGCATCAGCTTTCAGTTGCTTCCGCTTACAACCTTTCATCATCTTACAGCTATTAAAACTACATACCCTGACAACTTAACCATTTTAATATGAAATCATATTCACTGAGGATTACTGAGAATTAGAGAAAATATGAGAGCCAGAAACGTTGGCCCATACCCAAAGCCTTTACCTGCCATGCATTTCATTCTACCTCGGATATCACATACTATGTATTATCTGTATATTGTTCTTGGTTACAAATATGTATGTAATGTATTTACACAATCCTTTTCACTGTGAATAGCTTTAAATGCAAGGGAATTTCCATACATAGGGGACTTTATGTTTTAATCTTTGTACACTATCCAGAGTCACTTGTATGACATTGGTAGTCATATAAATAATCCAAATAAATAAATAATCCAAATAAATAACCCTATTAATAAGGTAGCTTATTCCATTACTTCTAAAAAAATGTTTACCTTCTTTGTTTGAAATTTTCCCTTCTGGACATGGATGGCAATCATAGCAACAAAATGGTCTTGATTCCTTCTTAGTCTTGCTATGCCCTGTTTGGCAAGGATCGTTACACAAAGAAAGGGGATGTGCCTATCCAAAAATTGAGAACATTGTTAAGATTTTTAAAAAGCTTTTGACTAATTTCTATCTTGCTGGAGAATTTAAAGCTTAGGCATGGAGTCATAACTTCCATTGAACTATTATAACAACTTTATTAGAAAAGAATACTTGATCTGCAATGATGCAATGGAATATCCACCCTTCTTCAAATGTGTACCCTAATGTTTCTTTAACTGGTTCCAGAAGCCAAAGTGTTCTTCATCCTTCAATCTCTATATCAGATCAATGCAGATGATTTTTGCAGCTAAGGTCTTCTACTAGGAAGAACAATCTTAGCATCTATCTAACAAAATGAAATTCAATGTAGAGAAAAGTAAAGTCCTACATGTAGGTAAGAAAAACCAAAAGTACACATATAAACTGGGTGAAACCAGACTGTGAGAGGGATCTTGGAGTCTTAGTAGACAACCAACTAAATATGAGCCAGCAGTGTGCAGCGGCAGCCAAAAAAGCCAATACAATCCTAAATTGCATTAACAATCAAGATCAAGTGAGGTACTAATACCACTCTATAAAGCCCTAGTAAGACCACACCTAGAGTACTGCACCCAGTTTTGGTCACCACACTATGAAAAAGATGTTGAGACTCTAGAAAAAGTGCAGAGGAGAGCACCCAGGATGATTAGGGGACTGGAAACTAAAACATATGAAGAACGGTTACAGGAACTGGGCATGGCTAGTCTAGTGAAGAGAAGGACCAGGGGAGACATGATAGCAGTGTTCCAATATTTGAGGGACTGCCACAGAGAGGAGGAGGTCAAGCTATTTTCCAAAGCACCTGAAGACCAGACAAGGAATAATGGATGGAAACTGACCAAGGAGAGATTCAACCTAGAAATAAGGAGGAACTTTCTGACAGTGAGAACAATCAACCAATGGAACAGAAGTTGCCTTCGGAAGTTGCGGGAGCTTCATCGCTTGAGACTTTCAAGAAGATTGGACTGCCATTTGTCAGAAATGGTGTAGGGTCTCCTGCTGAGTGGGGGGGGGGGGCTGGACTAGATGGCCTACAAGGTCCCTTCCAACTCTGTTAATCTGTTAAAAAATCTGCTTCTCTGTCAAATTGCTATCTGGTGCCCCATGACTCCTGTACATGTGCCAATGTGCCATGTCTGTACAAAAAGGCAGTGCTTTCATCATGATTTCATGACCATTGTTTTGCACATTTTGACCCCTCTACTATGTACATAAACCCCCAGCTACAATGTTGTGCGTATATTAGCATTCATTTTTCCGTCGTTACATGTGCAAACCTTTTCATTTGTAATTTATTTGGCGGTGGGAAAAAGCTTAATTTGCAATTTTATTGTAGTCCTGTGAGAAGCAGTGTAGATTTGCTAGAGCAAAGCCTTTTGTGGAATGGAGGTGACAGATATTAAAAGTCCGAAGTAAAAAGTTCAGCTGATGAATGAAGCCACTTGGAGGGCATCAAGTCATTATGGGTGACTGATGAAAAAGAAGGCTTCTCTCAGACTTCTTCCTCAATATTGACATTGAAGAGTTTCTATCTTTGGGATTGATTGATTCATGCTATGCAGTTGCCTAGCCCAGTGTTGGCAAATCTTTTTGGCACCAACTGCAGAAACGGGAGCACGTGTGGTGGCGGGGAGCACTGGAAACCGGAAGAGCAGTTTCCTGGCGTGCATGTGCGTGCCGGGAAGCAGAGTTTCCAGTTTCTGGTGCACATGTGCACACAAAGACCAGCTGGCTGGCACGCCTGAGTGCGCTGGAAACTGGAAGCTCAGCTTCCCGGTGCGCACATGTGCACCCGGAACCCAGAAGAGCAACAGGTAATGGCTGGTGTGCCTGGAAAGATGGCTCTGTGTGCCACTTCCGGCACTCATGCCATAGGGCCTAGCCCGAAAGACTAAGATTACCAGATCACCATAGGTATTGGCCAATGCCCTGTAGAAAGCAAATGACATCTCCTTTGCAACACTGATCAGAAACTTAGCCACTTAATAGAGAGATGTTTCTCATCTTCCTATGTCTCACACTTGTAGAGTATGCTAAGGAGAACTCCTTTCCAGATCTAACCAAAGATTTTGGTAAAGGGCATGCTTGGTGGGCATAGTGTGGCTTGGTAGGTGTGGCTTGGTGGTCATGGCAGGGGAAGGATACTGAAAAATCTCCACTTCCACCCCACTCCAGGGGAAGGATACTACAAAATCTCCATTCCCACTCCACTCCAGGGGAAGGATACTGAAAAATCCCCATTCCCTCCCCACTCCTGGTTTAACAACCAGTTCTCTGCCCTAATGATTTCTTCCAACAACCAGTTTGCCAAATTGCTCAGAAAGTTAATAACCGGTTCTCCCGAAGTGGTGCGAACTGGCTGAATCCCACCACTGAGTCCAACCCCCGACCCAAGCAGGAGATCCTACATCTGCCTCTACCTAGGATCGAACAGCAGTCTAATTTTCCTGACCAAAGTTTCAGAGTCTATAACTAAGAAAACACTCAAAGCAAAAAAAAAAAAGAAGAAGCTTTTTTTTTTTTGTAGCAATTTATGTTTTGTATCTAACGACAAACATGGGATGTGTAGGAATCTTTTTCTGTTCCTAGGAAATCAGCCTTCAAAAAGGAGTAACTTTAACACTGGCTTTTCCCAGAGAAGGAGCTGAGAAATACGTTTGAATCCAGGATGTTTTTAATGCTGTTTAAAAGAAAGAAAATGCAACTAGTTAGACCTCACCTGGTTAAAACTTTTGGGCCACGTGATTAAGGTGACCAGACGTCCCGCTTTTGGCGGGACAGTCCCGCTTTTGAGCAATTTGTCCCGCGTCCCGCGGCGTTTCAAAAAAGTCCCGATTTTTCTTGAGCCCCAGCTGATGGCTAAAAGAAAAAAAAACTGTTTAAACTCTTGCCCGGGGCTTCAAAGGGCCGCCCTACAGGCAATCAGTGTAAAGCAGTTTTTTTTTCCCCTAGCTAAGCTTCAGAAACGAAAACGAAACCGAAACCAGGGTCTTTGGTGCAGCGTGACAAAATGAGGCAGAGAGATTTATTTTTATTTTTATTTTTCCTCCCCAAAAAAGGTAGGTGAAAAACTGCAAACAATGGGAAATTTAGGAGGAGAGTTCAAGATTTTAAAACACAAAGGAAAAAAAGCTGTATTTAACTAGGGAATTGTAATAATTGAGATACTATTAATTGTATATTGTGTTGAAAGCAGAAATGGTTAAGTTGTGGTTCGGAGGAATATATGGGAGAAATTATTTGGTTTATTATTATTGGTAAATATAATTAATTGATTTGTAAGAAATTGGATTGCATGGAAATAATTGGAATATTCATGTTCATATTGATTAATATACAAAAAAGATAGTTTTATAACTAATTGATTTATATTAAAATGTTGAATTTGTATTAAACAACTGTATTACATAATTACATAATTAAACAATGTGAGGATGGATATAAAAATAGATGACAATGGGAAGGGGTATAATATAGAATAGAAGGGAAAATTTGAATTTGATTAAGATTAGAGATGAGGATGAAGGGTAATATTGGTTTTTTTAAAAAATAGATGAGGAATAAATATGGCAAAAAGGAAATATAGAAATTGTAAATTTAATTGAAATGACTAAACGCTGTTTAAATTTGTGAACCAGCCAAATATTCTGTTCAAAGAAAATACATTGTATGTTTGTATGTGTGTTTCTAATTATTGCTATTTATTCATATTTGTTCTCTTTTATTCTTTAAAGTTTAACAATTCATTCTTTATCTTAATATCTTTATATTTGCTTGGGGTTGGCTTTCTTCCCTTTCATCTTTTTTATTGTACAGCAATCTTTCTCCTCAAACCTACCACCTCTCTCTTTTCTTTCCTTCTTACTTTCTCTTCCCCCCACCCTCTTTTTCTCCTCCCTATTTCCTCTTTCTTTCTCCTTCTCCTCCTCTCTTCCTCCCTCTCTTACCCTCACTCCTACTCTAATTTCCATTCCTTCATCCCTCTCTATTGCTGTAATCCTTTAATGCATATGGACTACTCAGAGGGCTGAAAAAGTTATTTTTGACTGGTCCTCGCACTTTTGACCAGTCCTCGAACTTACGACTGTCCTCACATTTTACGTTTTTGCCCTATCTTGTCACCATGGTGAAGAGAAGCAGTTGTGAAATGAGTGACATGGTTGTTAAGAATGCTGCACGGGCATAAATGTGAGGATGGTCATAAGTGTGAGGACCAGTCAAAAGTGTGAGGACCTGTCAGAAATGACTTTTCAGCCCTCTGAGTAGTCCCTATACACATAGCCATGGCCACCCGGTCACATGACCAGGTAGCCACGCCCACCCAGTCACATGGCCTCCAAGCCACGCCCACACAATAAGCCACGCCCACAATGGTGTCCTTCTTACCAATGTTAAAATCTGTTCACCTTACCCTATAGACATAGCCATGGCCACCCGGTCACATGACCAGCTAGCCACGCCCACCCAGTCACATGACCAGCTAGCCACACCCACAAAATAAGCCACGCCCACAATGTCCCTCTTTACCAATGTTAAAATCTGGTCACCTTACACGTGATAGAATCTTCGGAAATGTTGAAGAATTTGTCTGGGGAAGCCATGGGATCTATCCTTCCAACCTGGATCCTAAAAAATGATCGGTTTGGGAATGTGATCCAGTTGTTAATATCAAATCCACCAATGAGCTCCCCATTTTTGTCAAATGAAATCTTCTCTCCAACACTGTTATTGAATGAAACTGTTCTTAGGAAAGAATGAAGCTAAATTGGAAAGAAAAAGGGAGGGAAGATAAAATATTTAGGAACTATTCATCGTTCTATTTCTGGTCAGAGTCCATTTTGTTCGGTCTTAGCCTGAGTTTCTTAAACAGAGGAACAGATGAAAACGTACATATACTGTATATTGGATTGCATTGTTCTGTAATGGAAGGCTTTGAAAGATGTTAGTAGTATACATTAAAAGTGTATGTTAACTACAGTATGTTAAAAATGTTTTTCCTCCCTTAATGAGTTTCAGCCTAATATTTCAGTATATGTTTCCAGCAGGAAGTATTCATGGGACTTGTGTTGTTATTTTTCTGAGAAATGGTGAGGAATATCGAGAGTATGGAATACGGAGAATATGGAATATGGAGAGCCAGTTTGGTCTAGTATTTAAGGTACTGGGCTAGAAAACAAGAAACTGTGAATTCAAGTCCCATCTTAGCCATAAAAACCAACTGGGAGACCTTGAGACAATTCATTTTCTCTCAGCCCAACTCACCTCACAGGGTTATTGTTCTGGGGGGGGGAGAGAAAAGTGTGTTGGATATGTTCACTGCCTTGAGTTATTTGTAAAATAATAAAAGCAAAAAAATAAATAAACAAATGATCTAAGCCCCAGTGCTCACTGTAACAGCATTGCCAAAAAGGCATTAAGAGTTGTTAACCTAATTTTGCGAAGCTTCTTCTCCAGTAACATTGTATTGCTAATTAGGGCATACAAAACCTTTGCCAGACCAATTCTTGAATACAGCTCATCCACCTGGAACCCACTTTGTATATCGGACATTAACACAATTGAGTGGGTTCAGAGGTATTTCTCGAGAAGAGTACTCTACTCCTCCACTCACAATAGAATTCCCTATGCCTCCAGGCTTGAAATTTTGGGCTTGGACAATCTGGAACTGCACTGCCTGCAGTCCGATCTAAGCATAGTACACATAATTGTCTGCTACAATATCTTGCCTGCAAATGACTTCTTCAGCTTCAGCCACAATAATACACGGGCAAGCAATCGATACAAACTCAAGGTAAACCACTTCAAACTCGATTGCAGAAAATAAGACTACAGCAACAGAGTGGTCAACGCCTCGAATGCCCTACCCAACTCTGTTGTTAAGCCTCAAACCCTTAGAGCTTCAATCTCAAACTGTCTACCATGGACCTCACCCCATTCTTATGAGGTCTGTAAAGGGGGCGTGCATAAGCACACCAGTCTGCCTACCGTCCCTGTCTTACTGTCCCCATTTATCTGTATTTACTTCCTTTGTTCATGTTTATGTTCATACCTACCTGTATACTTGTTATCTTGTACACGTTTGACAAATAAATAAATAAATAAATAAATAAATAAATAAATAAATAAATAAATAAAATTGGATATGAGGATATGAAAGACTGCAAGATGCTATCTCCAACAGGACCATGAACAGCTCTAACACTGGAGCTGATTCAAAGGCAGAATTAATTTCCAAGGTTTTTATGTAACTATGTGCTTCTATTATTATGGGTTCATTGTCTCCTTCAGTGTCTGAGCCATAGCAACAAGATATTCCTTGTTTGGAGGGCACTGAATATGTTATAAATGCAAAGGATCCCTTCTGTTGTTTGCCTTGAACTTAGACCAAACCAATGGTCTAATCAACATAAGGAGACTGTGGTGTTAATAACACAATTGCTTCCTATGTCCTCTGTGGTCCTAAGATGGTGTAAGAATGGACTTGGTGGTAGACATGGACTTTAGATGTCCCAATTTCCTTTGGAGTGAGCCTTCTATGTGGCCTATCTGAACTTGCAGTTCTCCTGCATATTTCTCCTCTGCCCATTACCTGCCAGAATTGTTGGTTCTGAAGTTTTGGTCCTCTTCTGCCCACAAGATGGTTGTGTTTGAGTTTTGATGAATGCATTGACTCCAAAGCATGTGCTACAGCATAGACTGCATTGTATATATTATAACTGTGGCCAGTTGTGCTAAATTCAAACACAGAGGTTGGAAGGGTTGCCATTTTCTCCTTCCTTGTACAGATTGTGCCATATTTTTTATTTAGTTCAGAGCTGGGAAACAAGCACTGGAATGCATGCTCCCAGAAATTCCTTAGAAACCCATCATCTTCTGCTGCTGTTGGATTTCTGAGTAGTAGAAATTCCTGGAAGCCTGGCACCTCTTTTGAGTGAACTGCAAAGGATAAAGCATTTTGGAGGAAATTGACATCCCAATCCCTTTGAACAGATACGGATGTGAAATCCATTTCAGCATTCATGATCCAGACCTTTGTATTGACCGATATATCCTCCACTTCTGCATACTGCACTGATATTTTCAAAAAAGTCATGGATTGCATCGTGCCGTATAAGACAATCACCTTGGCTGTGCTTTTTGCAATGGTAGAGTAGGTTCTGTATGTTTCATCCATCACATTTGTAAAGTCACTGTAAAAAGCTACACTGGGGAACTCTCCTATGAAATCAAAGCAGATGCCCTTCTGAGAAAACGCGGGGAGCACCTCCTGTACAAATTTCTCCCCTTGGTCATCATTCACAAGAACTCCGACCCAGATCCATCTAAAGTAGAGCAATAGCTGGAGGAGGCCCTTATGTTGGTGGGATTCATTTGGAAACATTTGTTGGAAGAAAACTGCTTGAGTCTCTTTATCCATGACTGGAGCAGAGCCATAGGTCAGCTAAGAAAAATGATAGGGAAGAATGAGGGATGCGTAAGACTGATTTCCTGAACGTCACCACTCTGCTAAACAAATAATTCCCTCAACACTGTCAAACTATTCACTAAGTCTGCATTACTATCATCGTTCCTATCACCCATCTCCTCCCACTTATGACTGCATGACTGTCAATTTGTTGATTGTATCCTTATGGTTTATATTGATATTGATTGTTTCCTCATTGCTTATATGACTATCACTAAGTGTTGTACCTTATGATTCTTGACAAATGTATCTTGTCTTTTTATGTACACTGAGAGCATATGCACCAAAGACAAATTCCTTGTGTGTCCAATAACACTTGGCCAATAAAGAATTCTATTCTATTCTATTCTATTCTATTCTATTCTATTCTATTCTATTCTATTCTATTCTATTCTATTCTATTCTATTCTATTCTATTCTATTTTCTTCCTGAACAATGGTAATTGCTCCCTTCCCCCACCTTTGGAATAGTGTTCATACTGGTGACTGCCTGGACAAATTCCTTCAGTTTTCTTAGCAAGATATCACAAGTGGTTTGCTATTTCCTACTTCCTAGAGCAGGGCAAGAGTAACTGGTTCGAGATCACTCAATTGGCTTTATGCTTAAGGTGGGACTAAAATTTGCATCTCCCAGTTTCAAGCCCAGTGTCTTAATTGCTACATCAAACTGGCTTTTTAAATGGTGTTATCCTTTCTAAATTATAATTTTATCTTTCAAATAGCAAATGGGATGTATCATGAATATACTCATGCATGCCTATGATGATTTTGAACAAATTGGGCTATTTCCATTTTTTCCATGTGGACAAGAGAGCATTATGAATGTATTGCTGTAGAAAACATCTGCCCTTAGGAGGAAATTGACTTGAACTGCTATATGTTTTTAATGGATGTTTCAATGCACAGTCCTGGTATTACAAGTGCAACAATGCTTTTGCATTGTTAAGAAGCTCTCATTAAAACTTTTCTCCAAAGAACATAAGAAGTTTAAGAATGTGGTGGGAGTTCAAAGGCTTAAGATTCTATACAATAGAACCTAGATCGAGATTGGACACCCTTTGCCACCTAAACGTTAATCATGAGATTTGTACTGATGTTTTTCGGTTGATGTTCCACTGAACATTACTTTTGGTGCATGGTTCCAAAATTTTGAATAACCAAAACTTTTGGTAATTGTATGCAAAAGGATAACTCTTAATATATACAGGTGAAACTCAAAAAATTAGAATATCGTGCAAAAGTTCACTTATTTCAGTAATGCAACTTAAAAGGTGAAACTAATATATGAGATAGACTCATTACATGCAAAGTGAGATAGTTCAAGCCTTGATTTGTCATACTTTTGATGATTATGGCTTACAGCTCATGAAAACCCCAAATTCACAATCTCAGAAAATTAGAATATTACATGAAATCAATAAAACAGGGATTGTACATAGAACAGTATCGGACCTCTGAAAAGTATAAGCATGCATATGTACTCAGTACTTGGTTTGGGCCCCTTTTGCATCAATTACTGCCTCAATGCGACGTGGCATGGATGCTATCAGCCTGTGGCACTGCTGAGGTGTTATGGAAGACCAGGATGCTTCAATAGCGGCCTTCAGCTCTTCTGCATTGTTCGGTCTCATGTCTCTCATCTTTCTCTTGGCAATGCCCCATAGATTCTCTATGGGGTTCAGGTCAAGTGAGTTTGCTGGCCAATCAAGCACAGTAATCCCATGGTCATTGAACCAGGTTTAGGTAGTTTTGGCAGTGTGGGCAGGTGCCAAGTTCTGCTGGAAAATGAAGTCAGCATCCCCATAAAGCTTGTCTGCGGAAGGAAGCATAAAGTGCTCCAAAATCTCCTGGTAGACGGTTGCGTTGACCCTGGACTTAATGAAGCACAGTGGACCAACATCAGCAGATGACATGGCTCCCCAAATCAACACAGACTGTGGAAATTTCACACTGGACTTCAAGCATCTTGCAGTGTGTGCCTCTCCATTCTTCCTCCAGACTCTGGGTCCTTGGTTTCCAAATGAGATGCAAAAGTTGCTCTCATCAGAAAAGAGGACTTTGGACTACTAAGCAACAAACCAGTTCTTTTTTTCTTTAGCCCAGGTAAGATGCTTCTGACGTTGTTTGTTGTTCAGGAGTGGCTTGTCAAGAGGAATACAACATTTGAAGCCCATGTCCAGGATCCGTCTGTGTGTGGTGGCTCTTGATGCACTGACTCCAGCCTCTGTCCACTCCTTGTGAAAGTCCCCAACACTTTTAAATGGCCTTTTTCTGACAATCCTCTCTAGGCTGCGGTCATCCCTGCTGCTTGAGCACCTTTTTCTTCCACTTTTCCCTTCCACATAACTTTAATGTGCTTTGATACAGCACTTTGGGAACATCCAACTTCTTTTGCAATTACCTTTTGAGGTTTTCCCTCCTTATGGAGGGTGTCAATGATGGTTTTCTGCACAACTGTCAGCTCAGCAGTCTTTCCCATGATTGTGATTCCTACTGAACCAGACTGAGAGACCATTTAAAGGCTCAGGAACCTTTTGCAGGTGTTATGGTTTAATTAGCTGATTAGAGTGGGACACTTTGAGCCTAGAATATTGAATCTTTTCACAATATTCTAATTTTCTGAGATTGTGAATTTGGGGTTTTCATGAGCTGTAAGCCATAATCATCAAAAGTATGACAAATCAAGGCTTGAAATATCTCGCTTTGCATGTAATGAGTCTATCTCATATATTAGTTTCACCTTTTAAGTTGCATTACTGAAATAAGTGAACTTTTGCACGATATTCTAATTTTTCGAGTTTCACCTGTAGGAATATTGCCACCTAACATAAAAAAGGTCATCAAAAAAGCACAACAAAGAATGTTCTTTCTGCGCCAACTCAGAAAACTCAAACTGCCCAAGGAACTGCTGATACAGTTCTACAAAGGAATTATGCACCTCTATAACTGTCTGGTTTGGTTCTGCAATCCAACAAGACAGACACAGACTTCAGAGGATAATTAGAACTGCAGAAAAAACAATTGCTACCAATCTGCCTTCCATTGAGGACCTGTATACTACACGAATCAAAAAGAGGGCTGTGAAAATATTTACAGACCCTTCACATCCTGGACATAAACTGTTTCAACTCCTACCCTCAAAACAACACTATAGAGCACTGCACCCCAGAACAACTAGACACAAGAACAGGTTTTTCCTGAACGTCATCACTCTGCTAAACAAATAATTCCCTCAATACTGTCAAACTAGTTACTAAGTCTGCATTATTATTAATCTTCTCATTGTTCCTATCACCCATCTCCTCCCACTTATGACAGTATGACTGTAATCTTATTGCTGGTATCCTTAAGATTTATATTGACTGTTTTCTAATAGGATTTGATTGCTTATTTGTTCCCTATGACTATCATTAAGTGTTTTACCTTATGATTCTTGACAAATGTATCTTTTCTTTTATGTACACTGAGAGCATATGCACCAAGATAAATTCCTTGTGTATCCAATCACACTTGGCCAATAAAGAATTCTATTCTATTCTGTACATAACAACCTGCTGTGTGGTTTCACAAAGTTTCTTCTCCTTGCCAAATGTGCACGCTGATTATTTAATCAATAAAAAAAATCAAAACCTGAATTAAAGCCTTTTCCTTAAAAAAATGGGTATCTCTTAGCTTTAGAGGAAAGTTATTACTTCAGGCAAGTGCTTGAAGTAATGAGTGAGTCTTCACAAATTGAGTTGAGACTAAAATGATGGATTGTTTGTGATCCAGAAACAGATTTTTGAAATGAAGCTATTACATGGATGAAGCTTAAAACAAAGACCAGGCAATGCCCATACCTGTAAATGAAAGCAAACTGCAGGTCGGTTTCACAAACTGGAAACTTTGTGTATAAGTGAATTCAAGAATTTTCTCTCCCAGCATAATGTTAGTTGCATGTTTTAATCATACCCTTTCTCAACCCTCAGCCACAAACTGCATCCAAACAACCACAAGAACAGTAAATGGCTTGCTTGGTTCATATTGTGTCATCAACACACTTTACCTGTGAAACTTTATAGATGTCCAGTATGGTTGCCATGTGGAGACAGATATCAGGTGCTCCAATGACTGCAGTTGGATTGTTTTGAATGTCACACTTAAAATTAGGGCCGAATCTATTCTGAGCAAAGAGAAGCTCCATTGAGGCAAGGTAGGTCCAGCTTGGACTGAAGTAGCTATTATAGATGTTGAATCCCATGGTGACATTGTGTAAAATCTGGGGATTTTCATTGATTTCTTTTATAGCAAAAACTAAAGCCAGAATGTGTTGGTAACTCTGAAACAATACCCTGCAATGAAAACTGCATGCTGTTTTAAAAGTAAATGGTTCCAAAAGTATTGACTATATTTATGCTGAAATCACTTTAATGCTAAGCATTTCATCAATTGTATTTTTAAAAAATCACGGTTTGATTAAGTAAATGCAAAAAAACTCTTGTTTGGATATTTCTGAACAATCAAGCATTGGCTTTAAGTAAATATAATTTACATAATTAATTTTGTGTGTATGCAGAATTCGCAGTATCACAAACCAGCTTCATAATAGTGGATGGAAACTAAGGGTTAAAGAATGATACTTCTGGTACCGATAATGCAAAAAAGAAGAAGTTGTAGCTAATTTTAGCTAATGTTAAATTAATTTAAGTCAAACATAATTTAGGCGCTTGTTCTATCCCTTCTCCTTAGTGGTTATGCTATAGTGGTTATTGTTATCAAAGTATTTTGGTATCATTCATATATTCAGTCGAAGAATGCCAGTATTGACAGAAAGTTTCCACATCTCTATGTTAATGTTAAAGAGTTGTTCTGTAAGAAAGATGGGTGATTTCCAAGTGTGAAATATGTATAAATATTTATTTTTAAAAATCGATTAAACAGATTACTGGTGTTTGATAGCTATAGTAGAGATTATCTTGAGAAATTTAATTTAATTCAACACTGGGGTAAAAATGCAAGACTTACGCAAAGTCATCAAGAATTTCCAGAGAAGGATGTTGAATGAAAGCAACAGGATTGGAAAAGACATAGACTTGAGAAATAATGCCAGCAATTCTGAGATCTCCAGACTGAACATATTTATGAAGAATAGGGAGAGGTTTACTAACATTGCAATTACGATTATGGACTTTACACACCACCCAGGCATTGATGCTAATAAGGAAACAATAAATGCCACCATATTGCCTGAAAGTTTTCCTTCTGTATATACATGGACCTGTTTTCACTTTGGCAAATGCATATTTCCAAATCATAGATCCTGCCATGATTCCCTCAATTGTTCCCAAGACCAAACTGGACAATACAATATGTTAGTGATCCAACGGACAAACTCTTGTCTGCCTGCAGCCCAGCTCTGAATGTTTGTGAAGAATTAATAGCATTCTTCATCTTTCTGTTTTCCACATCAATATTTTCAAGGTTTTGGAAAAGAAGTGGAGATAATGATGTCTAATTGGATAATTATAACATAGAATAGATAATCACGTATTAATGGTTATTCATTCCATCTCATTTTAAAGAAGAAACAGTATAGATATTTTATGTGATATAGATCAGGGAAAGATAAAATCCATAGTACTGGGTCTATTAAAAGTCAAACCACACACACACCCTTTCTCTCTCACACACAGAACAATGCTTATCACTGGTTGTTACTTACAGCTCACCAACACATTATTAATAACCTATATCCAATATAATACAAATACAAGGACACTGTTTTTTCTCAGGCACTAGGCGCCAGACCCATAATTGCATAGAAACAACAACCCAGTCTGAAACCAATTTTCACAAGCAAGAAGAAACAACATAACAATGTTGCTGACATGGGAGCCAGAGCCTGCAACAAACCAGAGTATGTCTACTTTGCCCCCACATTTGCACCAAGAGGCCCATTGCAGGCCTCAAAAATTCATATATAACATTAGAGGTGACTTGATGCTTGTCCTCTAATGTGATATGTTCAGTGGTGTATTGTAAAATTTGTTACTACCGGTTCTGTGGGTGTGGCTTGGGGTGTGTGTGTGGGGGGGGGGGGGGTAATTTGACTGGGTGGGCGTGGCCAACTTTTTTTCTTTTTACTTTTAAAAGCATCCCAGCTGAGCCGTGCGATCACCAGAGGCTTTTTTTTTTTTACTTTTAAAAGCATTTTTTCGGCCAAAGAAAAAATGCTTTAAAAGTAAAAAAAAAAAAAAAGCCTCTGATGATCGCACGGCTCAGCTGGGCATGGTGGGGGAAGGGATTTTTGCTACCGGTTCTCCGAACCACCTGCTGCCATCTCTACCGGATTGGGAGATCCGGTCTGAACCAGGACCATTTCAACCCTGGATATATTCCACCATCAGCCAGCAATGCCCTTCTCCTTTCTACATAGGATAAACAGATCAAGCTTTGTGAATTCATGGACAAACGTTTAACATAAGAACTCCAAACAAGAACAAAAGAATATCAGAATATTTCAGTCTTCCAGGACACTTCATTCCATAACTCAAAATAGTCATTTTAGAAAAAAAAGAGACTTCACCAAAGGATTGCTGAAGTCACATGTATTAAAAGGTTTTAGGCTATCTCAGGTCTCAGCTAATACAATAGGTTTTTAATACATTACAATTGTTAATTTAAAGTACCGATAGTTATCATTTGTCTCAGATGACAATGAATTAGCAGTAGTGACCATAGTATAGATTTATTTGGTCTATACCAATTTCTAACTACCATGATTTTGTTCTGGTCAAATTGAAATTCCTGTCTCATGATACTGTAAAAAAAAAACCCTCATTGTCAAAATTAATATTCTTTGATAGTCATTCTCAATATATAGGAACTCTTGGTTTCCAAATCTCAATGTACATTAAAATTAGATTTTACATGATTTTATGCAACTCACAATAAATTGTCCTTGTGAAGAAGGGGACCTATCCTTCCAACTTTCTTTTTTATGAAGGAAGGTTTGAGAAATGATCCTGTTTTGGAAATCTAGGTGCCAAATCTCTATCCTGATTGAATGACACTAGAATAGAATAGAATAGAATAGAATAGAATAGAATAGAATAGAATGGAATGGAATGGAATGGAATGGAATGGAATGGAATGGAATGGAATGGAATAGAATAGAATAGAATAGAATAGAATAGAATAGAATAGAATAGAATAGAATAGAATAGAATAGAATAGAATAGAATAGAATAGAATAGAATAGAATAACAGAGTTGGAAGGGACCTTGGAGGTCTTCTAGTCCAACCCCCTGCTTAGCCAGAAAACCCTACACCGCTGTACTAAACTTCTCAAATAATAGATATATGAAAAAAGAATTTAGTGGCATTACTTTAAAAATTGGAATTTCCTTTCCTCTTACTTGTGAACACTGAACAAAACGGCAGCCTGACCCATAGATTTGAAGTTATTCACCCATCACAATTGTACATTAACACGTTAACTTCTGATGAATGTTAGAGTTTTTTCAGCTGACATACAGTGGTACAGATTATTGCCATGATTATAGTTCAGTATCTAATGATTCAGTGATGCTGTTCATGTTCTTGCAATCCTGTGTATATCTCAATCTGCTTCCTACCATTCTTACATCTTTCCTTCCACCATTGTTGAAATTGAAGTTCTTTTTAATTTATGCAGCAGAAAGTTTAAAAAAAAATGATAAAAAGGTCCCTGTGGATTTTACTCCACTGCAGAGGTGGGATTCAGCTGGTTCTCTCTGGATCAGGCGAATCTGTAGCGGTGACTGTGGGAGGCTCTGCTCACCCACCCAGATGTAATGTATGAGCACTGCACATGCTCAGAAGGCCACGCGCATGCACAAAGGAGGCTTGTGCAAGCGAAGCACATTTGCGAACTGGTAGGGAAGGTAAGTGAATCCCACCTCTGCTCCACTGGTTGCTGCCGCTGATAGAGGGAAATGCTCATGTCATTTTAAGGCCATTGAGCCAGCACTCTTCAAAGACATGTCCATGGTCATGTGGCCAGCATGACATCATGGAGCACCATTACTTTCCCACCAAAGTATTTATCTACTCTCATTTGCATGATTTTGAACTGCTAGTTTGTCAGGAGCTGTGGCAAGAATGGGAGCTCACCCCATCACGTAGTATTCAGGTCTCGAACCTGAGCTACCAGCTTTCCAGTCAACAAGACCAGCATCCTAACCACTGAACCACCATGCCTTTCCCAAATGAGTCCCTTCCCAGATGAACGGCCATTTTGTATTTCCTCTTACTGTGTTACTATAGACCTTGACCCTCTAATAATAATACTGCTACCATCATAAATGTGTACTGCTTGTGAAACATCTAAATGGCAATTACATAACTATGGGGATGCTGTGGTAATCATAAGTTTGAAGACCAGTCACAAAGTAACTTTTTTCAGCACCATTTGTAAATTTAGTCACTAAACAGGCAGTTATTAAATGAAGACTGCTTGTATTGACTGTAACAATAAAATTTGGAGAGATTACAAAGGGACATTGTCAGAGTGCACACAGTATGACTATGTGAGACTACCCAGGAGGAAAAATAGCAAACAGAGGTTTGTAATAATAAGTAGCGGTTTATCTCTACAAAAGAATATACATACACGTACTAGGCAAAGGTCAAACAATCAATCAGCAGTTACAGCAGGGAAGAACACACACAGAGAGAGATACGCCCCAACAGGGCCTCTCTTATAATACAATCTCTTAAAGTGGTAACAGTCAAATAACCCTGCTGACTCATTACCACCATTGCAACATTATTACAGCATTACACTACAGAGGTGGTATTCAGCAGGTTCTGACCAGTTCTGGAGAACCAGTATTGGAAATTTTGAGTAGTTTGGAGAACTGGTAAATACCACCTCTGACTGGCCCCGCCCCCATTTATTCTATGCCTCCCGAGTCTCAGCTGATTAGGAGGAAATGGGGATTTTGCAGTATCCTTCCCCTGGAGTGGGGTGGAAATGGAGATTTTACAGTATCTTTCCCCTGCTATGCCCACCAAGCCATGCCACACCCACCAAGCCACGCCCACAGAACCGGTAGTAAAAATTTTTTGAATCCCACCACTGTTACAGCAGCTGCTCAGCTATTAAATCACCATTACCCTGACAGACACGAGCTGAGACAAATATGATCGAGAACATTAGGGTACTTAGGCAAATAGTTTCAAATTCTACAGAAAAGAAATAGGCTGTCCTTTAGCTGTTTTATTTCTTTTTAGTCATTATTTGCTGCCTGTTGTTCAACTCAGGTTTCAGTACAATGATAAAGCATTTGGGAAAAAAGATAAAGAACAATAAGGCAGCACTGGAGGACAAGATGGAGAAGATCTCCACAGCCACCATGTATTTTTCTTTGGAACTCAGGTAAGTTGGAACAAAAGACACCCAAACCCTACAGAAGACCAACATGCTAAATGTAATAAACTTGGCTTCATTGAAACTGTCAGGTAACTTCCTAGCATAGAAAGCTGCAGAGAAGCTGACAATGGCTAAAAAACCCATATAGTTCAATACACAGCTGAACATGATGCCTGACCCTTCCTTGCATTCCAAATGCAATTTCTTTGAACACTGAGTGCATATTAAGTTCTGGGTATGGTGGAAATGTTGCCAACCACCCTATACAGATTATGGTTTGAGTAAGAGGACAGGAAAGAACAATGGAGTTAATCAATCTTTTCCCCACCCATTTCCTCATGCTGGAGGCAGGCCTAGTAGCCCTGAATGCTACCACAACAACAACAGTTTTGGCTAATACACAAGAAACTGCCACTGAAAAGATGATACCAAAAGCTGGTTGTTGAAAGGTACATGTGATATGATTAGGTTGCCCAATGAAAGGCAGAACACAAAGGAAGCAGAGCAGGAGAGTGATGAGAAGCATGCTTGTTAGGTGCCGGTTGTTGGCTTTGACAATGGGAGTATTTCTATATTCAGTGAAGATCCCAAGTACCAAAGCTGTGATAAAGGAAAGGAAAAGAGCAGAAATACTCAAGCTGATTCCTAAGAGTTCCCAATATGTTAAGAAAGTGATGATTTTTGGAATGCATTGATCTTTTTTCTGATTTGGATAATGGTCTTCTGGACAGCGATAACAATCATCTTGGTCTAAAAAAAGAACATGGCAAAGTGTTAGCTCTGAAGACCACAAGTGAAACATGAGAAGTAGCTTTCTACCTTTCTTACCCAGTTATGTTTCTATCCAGCCATAAAGGTAAAGGTAAAGGTTCCCCTCGCACATATATGCTAGTAATTCTCGGCTCTAGAGGGCGGTGCTCATCTCCGTTTCAAAGCTGAAGAGCCAGGGCTGTCCAAAGACATCTCTGTGGTCATGTGGCCGGCATGACTAAACGCCAAAGGCACACTGAACGCTGTTACCTTCCCACCAAAGTGGTCCCTATTTTTCTACTTGCATTTCTTACATGCTTTCGAACTGCTAGGTTGGCAGAAGCTGGGACAAGTAACAGGAGCTCACTCTGTTACACGGCACTAGGGATTCAAACTGCAGAACTGCCAACCTTCTGATCGACAAGCTCAGCATCTTAGCCACTGAGCCACTGTGTCCCTGATCAAGCCATGCTCAACACTAATCAAAAAGAAAGAATTTTCATTGATTAAAGGGAACTCTAATCTTTCTTCTGTGTTTTGACACCACACAGCTTGCATTATCTGTTCTTTTACCATGTTTTAATAAACTACTTGCAAGATTTGCTGTATTCTGGTGCATAATATTTGCATTTATCCTCTATATCCAAATTTGTAAGTATTATAATAGAAGGAAATAAAATACATATGTATATATAAGATACACATATATGTGTGAGGGTAGGCATAGATATATTACATATATCATGCACACATAAGAGGGTATGCACATATACCTATATAAGCATTTTTAATGTTTTAGACAAAAATTATCCATACAGAACCTACATATGTTTATATTTTATATTTATTTATTTATCTTATTTATTTATTTTGTATTTTTCATCAAACATGTATTTTATGACAAATACAAGTGTAAACAGAATTATAAATACATGAAATGGATAAGAATAGAATAGAATAGAATAGAATAGAATAGAATAGAATAGAATAGAATAGAATAGAATAGAATAGAATAGAATAGAATAGAATAGAATTTCCAGTATTCCAGGCTTTTTGCAGCTCATTTTTTGAGCTTTTTTCAGCCCAATTTTGAAGCTTTTTGGCCCATTTTGGGGGCTTTTGGGGGGCTGTTTTTGAGGCTTTTTTCAGCCCATTTTTTCCTAAATAATGGGCCAAAAAAAGAGCCCCCAAAATGGACCAAAAAGCCAAAAATACAGGCTGAAAAAAGCCTCGAAAATGGGCCAAAAATGGCCTGAAAAAGGCTGAAAAAAGGCCCAAAAACAGGGCATGTGGAGACGAAAAACCTGGCCAGCGGGTGGGCAGGGCTTCGGCAATATTTGGTCTATAAGACACACAGACATGAGACTTCTGGTTTGAACTTCTGGCACCTTCGGTACGAGATCTGCAACCTCTCAGGTCCATTCTGAACTCTCCCTGTCAGGGGCTTCACTAGAAGCTATAGCCACCTTGGAGTGGTGGTGAAGCAAAGAGGAGCCACCTTGCAGGTCAAGGGGAGCTGCATCTCCCCTCCCTGACTCAGAAAAAACCCTCATCCGAAGACTAGGAGCAGCAGCAGTCAAAATTGCTGCCATGAAGCCGGGAAACAGCTAGAACCATAAGTTTGTGCAGGAGTAGAGAAATGCTGAATGGTGTGTCGTCTGGGTAAGAAAAGATTTACAGCTGAAGTTGGACCCCAGAAAAAATTTAAGTGGAATACCTTTTAGAACAATTTGCTACAGCGGCATGCAACTATTCACACAATGATATGTATATTTTTTTAAAAAAATAATAATAAAAACCTGACTAAAAGAAAAAGACGCACAGACATTTTTGCCCCCTTTTGGGAGACAAAAAAATGTGTCTTATAGTCTGAAAAATACAGTAAATTTCTCATGAGAACAATGAAGTGTTCTGGGATTCTCATTTTCCAAACATGTTCCACAACTTGACATGATCAAAACAATCAATGAGTTTTCTATAATTGGTGAAACACATACTGATTACTTATTGGTATTCTTTAACTTTTTGAATTATCCAGCATGCTTTAGCAATATTGTCGTGTTCTTTTGGGCTTTTCTAAATCTATAGATCTAGGTCTATAGGTTATTGTAGGTAAGCAATATCTTCCAAGACATCTTGGATATTGATGTTTCTATTGTCTAGTGCAGAGCTCTTCAAACTTGGCAACTTTAAGACCTGTGGACCGGGGTGGGCTTCAAAAATTTTAGCAAGGGGTTCTCTGCTCAGTTACTGGGTGGGTGTGGCCATGGTGGGCGTGGCCTAGTCGGCCTCCTGCACCACGGCAGGAGGGTGGTGTTTTTTCCCTCCCTGGGCACCAGAGGCTTTCCTTGAGCCTCCGGGAGGGGGAAAACAGCTGGACACCGTCTGGAGGCGTGTGTCCGGCCTTCCCGAACTTCTAATAGGCCCTTTTTTTGCCCTCCTCATGTCCTGCACTTACCTGCATCCAAAACGGCTGTGTGGGTACTCCTGTGAGGGCAGGGTGGGGTAGGCGGGGCCAGCTAGGAGTGGGATTTGGGGTTTCTCTGAACTGCACAGAATCTTAGCTAGAGGTTCTCCCAAAGCCCTGTGATCCCCCAGCAGCCCACCCCTGCTGTGGACTTAAATTTCTAGAATTCTTCAGTCAGCCATGCTGGCTGGGGAATTCTGGGAGTTGAAGTCCACAAGTCTTAAAGTTGGCAAGTTTGGAGATCCCTGATATAGTGTTTCAGTATACTTTTTCCATCTTCCTTTGACATCATTTAAATTGGATACTATCTATCCACTGTAGCTTACCAATTTGAGATTGGAACATCCTTCTGAGTTCAGGGATTTTTTGGAATTAGGGATCTTTTCTGTTTCCATCTTCAGTGTTTTTATAGATGTTGATGTATTTTCCAACTTCTTTCTCTACTAACAGTTCTTTGGAACTCATTAAGTTCCCTTTCGAGATTTTTGTCTTTTTTGTCTTTCTTGGCATTGGATTGTCTTTTCTTTTTGGCAATGTCTAGGTTTGTTTGTTTTCTAACATCTACTTTGCTCCCCCCCCTCTTTTTTCATTTCTGGAAATCTCTTTTCACATTTGTAACTACTTTAAGCAGGGATGTCAAACTCATGTCGCCACATTGTTGTCATGTGACATATCACAACATTTTTCCCCTTCACTAAAACAGGGTGGGCCTGGCCAGTGTGTGATGCTTCCAGCCCATGGGCCATGAGTTTGACACCCCTGAATTCATTCCACAATTCTCCTGTGGTTCCTGATATTCTTTATTTTTAAGTCTTTTTACTGTTTTACTGTTCTGCTTTTACATTTCCTATGGTGCCTGTCCTGACATGACTGTGACTTAAGGATTGGGAAATTTATCCAGCTAGCCATTGGTCCTGGCCAGAGGTGGTATTCAGCTGGTTCAGATCGGTTTGCCTGAACTGGTAGTGGAAATTGCTGGTGGGCCTGTCCACCCGCCCACCCATCCCAGCTCTATGCCATCTTATTTAGGCACATTTTGTTGTGACCGAGGCCCAAGTAGTGATTACCAAACACAATTCAATCCTGAAACTTATTTTATTAAAACAGCTGAGAATTAATTCATTCTCTGCTTAGTCCAAAACAAAATTCTTAATAACCAGTCCGCCGGCCTTATCACCAACCTTTGATGTCTTTGGAAACCTGCCAAAGGCTTTTCTTGGCAAAAGCCCCACAAAGTTCAAGAGACGCTGACAAGAAGCACTGGAATCCATGTTGCTTTTCTACAAAGAACCCAACAGCTCGTTGCTGCTCTTTTAAGCCTTATGGGACTGGCCAATCATCTTCTGGCCTTACTCCTGAGTTGTCCTTTATGCTTCAGCCGCTCTTGCCTTCTGGCAGCTCTTTGCATGCATGCACTAGGAACAGACTCCTGTTCCTTTGCCTCTCTGCTGTCCGCCTCTGGAGGCTCCGGAGTCTGCACAATGCTCCCATATGTCCTTGGCCCCATCTCTGCCTCCGATGCAGAGCCCTCGTCCAGGCCTTCCCCTGACTCCAGGACTGGCCCATTGTCCTCCCCAGCCTCCTTACTGTCCGACTCCGCTGCCAGACCACAACATGTTTTTGAGGCCGGGTGCATGCGTAGAAGGCATGTGTACCAGCAGAGCACATACATGGAAGGCTAGGCACATACATGAATGCACACATGCTCACATTTGCAAACTGGTAGAGAAAGTAAGTGAACACCACCCCTGGTCCTGGCCCACAGGAAATGCTAATAGGGAAGGTATTTCCCCATTGGTGAGAATTCTTACTCTCCATTCATGGAATAGCCCTCTTTTCTGCAACCAAGGTGCCTTGCGATCATCCTTGCTCCATTCAGCTATTACCCCATGCGACCATTTGGGCAATGTTGCAAAATGTCAATGTAATGAGAGAGAATGATAACTAGTGGAAGAATAGGTTTCATCATGGCACTGTCCCATTTCATAGCTCAGGACAGAGCCAGCTGGCTGGCTGGCTTTAAAAGAAGACAGCAGTGTGGACACACAAATCATGGTATGAAGCTACTGAGGAGGATATTAGGGATTACCTGTATGGAAGTTCCTTCATTTGCTAAGTTCTTGGAGTGACGATTATTCAGGAACTGGCCTTGTTTCCCATCTAAACTCAAGAATGACTCTCTTAAATTGAATCCCATGGTGATTGCTAACCAAAGTAGTGACTTGGCCCTTAGAAGACAATTCCATCTTTTCATATTGGAAGAGGTCAACTTTTTAGAAGAAATTACATTACAGCACACAATGGAAATTGAATCCTGATCCTTGGTCTTACTTCTAATTGATGCAAGATCCCTTCATGTACACTCTTTCTTAGAGGAATAGTACAATATGGAGAGAAACATGGGTGAGGTATAAATTATATGTATAAATTATACTTTTATTAAAGTGATTATTAAACTGAGCTTCCCAACAACCATAGCAAGTGCAAAGGTGACCCTATGTGTATTATTTATTTATTTATTTATTTATTTATTTATTTATTTATTTATTTATTTATTTATTTATTTATTTATTTTCGTCAAGCATGTATTTTATGACAGATACAAGTGTAAATATAATTATAAATACATGAAAAGGATATGAATAAAAGAAAACATTAGGACAGGGACGGTAGGCACACTGGTGCACTTATGCACGCCCCTTACAGACCTCTTAGGAATGGGGTGAGGTCTACAGTAGACAGTCTAAGGTTAAAGTTTTGGGGATTTGGGGAAGAAACCACAGAGTCAGGTAATGTATGCTCAGAAAAAAAGAGACGCAGATGGCATCCAATTCCAAAGAGAGATAAAATACTTTGAGATGCACTTTATCATTCGATCATTGGGATTCAGGAGTTTCATTACATGAAACAACTGGTGCATAGTTGAGTTGAGGTGAACTTGTTTGCTTCCCATATTTTTGCACTTTCCTGAAATAATTATTGTAATTATGGAAATTGCCGGTGTTATCGACTTGTCTAGCCAGAGTTCTGGTGGCTTTGCTGAAGCCACCAGATTTGGAGAGAAAGAGCGGAAATGTCAATATAAATCAATGAAGACCATGGAGAACTGCAATTAGAGCCTTAGCATAGCAGGGATTTGCCATTAACTCCTGACAGTTTGTCCAGCTGATATTAGAGTTATACTTCTCTCTTGAATACCTTTCAGGGCATGCTTTCAATCATCTTTATTTCCCACTTTAATATACCTCTTAGCAAACCAGGGCAGCTTGTTTCATAAAACCAGGCTGATCTAGTAAACAGACATGGGGAAAATGGCACCTTAGGTGTAAGTTTAGCATTGGAAATGGGGAGGTTTGTAGTGTTGGCAATACTGCTACTGCTGCTTCCTAACACTGTGGGCAAAGCAGGTTCTGTTACATGCATGCAAAGTGAACCTCATAGCATCTTACACGAGTGGCACAAACCAGGTGACATCATCATCGGCGGAGTTACCTCTCACATCATTCCTCTTTTGTCTGAGATAACGTTTACAAAGGTTCCTTCTCAAGACTGGATATACATTCCGATGTAAGGAAATCATTTTCTCCCTTTCTCCCAAAACTTTCATGGATGACTAGAAGCTCTCCCCATTGGTTTTTTTTTAATTAGTATTAAATTATTAGGGATTTTCTGTCTTTGCTGTTAGTTGTATTGTGTTAGGAGGAGATGCACTGAGGGAGCTCAACCAATCTCTCTCTTTTTAAAATAGATTTTATTGAATATTTTACATTTTTAAAACAAAAAACATAATAGAAAAAGACCAAAAAAAAAAGACAGAAAAAAGAAGAAAGAAAACATACACATACACCAAGCAGTAAAATACAAAACATAAATAACAACATTATATAATATTTTACAACTTTCTGCATCAACAATTATCTTTACATTTAAATTCAATCATCCTAATCATTCTATTTTCTAGCCACATATAGAATCTATTCCACACTTTATAGTAGTTCGAATCATCTCTTTCTTTAATCTCCATTGTCATTTTATCCATTTCAGCACATTCGGGGAGCTGTTTAATTACTATTTCTTCAGCTCAACCAATCTCATTGTACATATGTTGTGCACTGACAATAAAGATTTGAATTTATTGACGTGTACATATTTTTGTATAACGTAATGGTGGTGTACACATTTCTTAGGATTTCTTTGAAATCCCAAAGTATCAGAGAAAAAGACTTGCTATTGCCAGACATTCACAAAATAAATGAATTAAAATAATATGATGTTATAGGAATATGGAATCAGTTTTTGGATAATATCAATGGAAATATATCTTTATTGTGTGGAATCTGTGAAAAAGGGTTTTGTTGTTATTGTTGTTTCTGTACCAGGCATCTGAAATAATATTATACAATGCTTTTGTAGAAATATTATGTTGAAAGCTCATCTGGAAAATTGCATTCTATTTTGGATGATTTCTGGTCTTAAATGGATGCTATAAAGCTGGAAAAGAGTAGAAAGGGGTACCCAAAATAATGGTTACACAGCCACATCTGGATTTGTCCAGTGTCTAATTTCTACTGAGATGGAAGTTCTGGCATCCTAATTTCTTTCTAGTTAGTATCTTGGAGAACTTTCAAACCCAGGAATGAAACAAAAGTGCCTTAGAGAGAGATTCTCATACCCTTCTACTTTTTCAGTATATAACAGTTCACTTTCATCTAAACATTTAGAATAGAATAGAATAGAATAGAATAGAATAGAATAGAATAGAATAGAATAGAATAGAATAGAATAGAATAGAATAGAATAGAATAGAATAGAATAGTTGGAAGGGACCTTGGAGGTCTTCTAGTCCAACCCCCTGCTTAGGAGGAAACCCTACACCACTTCAGACAAATGGTTATCCAACATCTTCTTAAAAACTTCCAGTGTTGGAGCATTCACAACTTCTGGAGGCAAGTCATTCCACATGTTTCAATTTAATTCATCTCTCAACTTTAGACCTTCGTTGGTAGAATTTATTAGGCAAGGCTGATTATACCTGCTGAGTTATAGTCAGAACAAGGCAGCTATTTAAATGCCTGGATAAAAGAAGTTACTTTAACTTCCCAGCTGTATTTTTAGTAATACAGGAGTCCATTGAGGATCCTCCAGAGCAACTAGTAGGAAAATGTGTGAAAAATTCATTTATTAATCCTATCCAAGATATACATTATATACATGGGTAAGACATACATATAGAACAGTCAAACTAATGGTTAACATAACATCTGGAACTATCCAGTATCCCAAATCTACTGAGGCAGATGTTCTGTCACCCTAATTTCATTCTAGTTGATGTGTTGGAGAACATTCAGATCCAGGGCTGACTCAGAACTGCCTTGGGGAAATATTCTTATGTCCCATCTATCAGCTATCTAGTACATAGTTATAATTTTGAAGAAACCATGATCAGAACTGAGGATAGAATAGAATAGAATTCTTTATTGGCCAAGTGTGATTGGACACACAAGGAATTTGTCTTGGTGCATATGCTCTCAGTGTACATAAAAGAAAAGATACATTTGTCAAGAATCATAAGGTACAACACTTAATGGTAGTCATAAGGAAACAGTCAATATAAATCTTAAGGATACCAGCAACAAGGTTACAGTCATACAGTCATAAGTGGGAGGAGATGAATGATAGGAACGATGAGAAGATTAATAGTAATGCAGACTTAGTAACTAGTTTGACAATGTTGAGGGAATTGTTTCTTTAGCAGAGTGATGGCGTTCAGGAAAAAACTGTCCTTGTGTCTAGTTGTTCTGGGGTGCAGTGCTCTATAGAGCCGTTTTGAGGGTAGGAGTTGAAACAGTTTATGTCCAGGATGCAAGAGGTCTGTAAATATTTTCACAGCCCTCTTTTTGACTCATGCAGTATACAGGTCCTCAATGGAAGGCAGGTTGGTAATAATTGGATGGATGGTTTATCACTCTTTAATGATAAATCTTTAGACACTCTTAGCTCTTTGCTAAGTCTGTACCATAAAAACATACTTCTCAAAGGCCACATTTATGGAAACAAGAACATGAGTGAAATTAAAACAGTAGGCAAGATGAAATTACATTACATTGGAGGGGTGACCAGAAATTAATGAATGTTACAGATCCAAGTCTTCCAGTTTTATTAAGAAATTCCTATGTTCTATTAAGTAACTTCACAATCAGGATCAGTAAAAGTTTAATCAGAAATGCTAAAGTCATACAATTGGATCCAGATTTAGTTATGCTTGGACTGTCACTGTATCCACTGGAATTATGGTAAAACAAATTTCAATCCCATTTATTTAAAAAAAATTAGGACAATTAAGCCTGGATTCCATTCACAGGGATAAGAAATGAATAAAATGTATTGTTTAGGTTGTACTTGCATTGAATATAATTCCATACAAGGAGCTTGTATTTAATGGAGTTAATTCAACATAATTTCTATTTAAATCTTCAGTTTCTATAGCTCAGTAGTGAGCATATAGATCTGATCTGGCTGCTGCAGTAGCACTTTTTTTTATTTAATAGGTGTAGTTCATAGACGTAGTCACTTTGGCGGCAGCTATGACCTATTTTATTGTTTCCAAAGGGAAACAATAAATAATTAGAAATAATTAATTTTAATTTCTGCCTACAATCATCCAATCTCTTTCTTTGCAGATTGATCACAAAGTTCATCCAACATATCTTAGCCTTGGTCTTTGCCATTGATGAGATCAATGATAACCCTGACCTCCTACCCAATGTTACTCTTGGGTTCCACATCCATGACAGCTACACTGATTCAAGGACAACCTTCCGTGCCACTTTGGACCTGCTCTCTAAATCACATCAGTTTCTTCCCAACTACAAGTGTGGAAGCAATGGAAAATTAACAGGTGTCATTGGTGGACTAAGTGCTGATACTTCCTTGTGTATGGAAGAAATCTTAGGCCTTTACAAAGTTCCCCAGGTAAGAATTATGGATGTGCATCATGATATTTATGATAATCTGATCCTTAATTCCTTCTCATTTTTTCCTGGGAGAAAATTGACCATCACAAAATATGAGGGAAGCATGATTTAAGAAAAAGGATTGAAAGTATAAGGTCATAAATAAGTACATCATGGCACCTGAAATATGTGCCTTTTTGTAGGGGTTCACTCCAGTGGTGGGTTGCCCCTGGTTCAGACCGATTCTATAGAACCGGTAGTAAAACTGGCAGGAGGCTCTGCCCACTGACCCTGACATCATCAGAAGAGATCTGTGCATGTGCAGAAGCCTTTGCGCATGCACAGAAGCAAGGCACGCATGTTCGCGCGCGCAATCCCATTGCAAACCAGTAGTAAAGGTAAGTAGAACCCGTCCCTGGTTCACTCCTTTTGCAAAAACACTTAGTAATTGAGAAATTGTCTCTTAATTACAACCAGTTAAGACCGTTTTTTAAATATGTAAAATCATGTACCATTGGTACATGTCACCACAGGAATTATCTAGATTGTACAAAAACACTTCAAATTTATGTTGGCCTCAGAGCTCTTCAAAATGTTAGTGAGATATTTTATCATGTTTAGTGGGTATGTAAAAAAGCTAGAAAATTCCAGATTCAAATACACACACTGATTCAGAGATTTTAAAGATTAATATACAATTGAGACCAAAAGTTTTTCTTTTGGATTTGATGGACCAACACTTGGGGGAAAAAAAAGACATTGAGCTTTGTTTCTTCTGTATGACTACTGAAGCAAGATTATTGTATGCACAAAGATAAAAAGATTCAACATTATCCACAATGGAAAAATGATTCATGAAGATGATAGATCTTGATTAGATGGCTAAATTGACTTATTTGATCAAAGACAATATCTGTATTTATTGCTGAGTGGAAACCGCTCATAAACTTTTTGTAGGAAACAGAAAATGAATTTATGATTTATGGTTTTGGCGATGAGACACGTTTGATATATAAAGAAGAGAATTATGTTATAACCATAGAATAAGAGGTAGAATTTGCGTATAATTGCCAAAAAGAAAATGGGAAGTTACTTCTTTTAAGCTTTCTCTTTGATTTTTTTCTTTTTCTTTTTCTTTTCTTTCTCTTTATCTGAGTTTATATTTTCCTTTAAAAAAAAATAATAAAAATTATATATCAGCTTTGTAGTATATTTAAGCCTTAAAAAGTAGTAGTACAGGATAACATTTTATAAATTATGCTACAGCCACCTAAAGAACTTTAATTCACAAAACTTTCAGTATGCCATCAATTTCTTGAATCTTCAAATGACAAGAAAAACTTTATTATATGAAAAAATATGTTACATTAAAAACATATTGTTTTTTATCGGCACAGGAGACTACTCCAGCTAGTATGTGTATACACACACATACACACAAATATACAAACACACAAATATGAAAAGTTTTTTTTTTTTTTTTAAGTATACTTCTTCAAATTCTGTGTCGTGGCCATCTTTTAAGGATTACATTCCAATTCTCCAAACGTATGGAGTACAAATCAATGATCAAGTTGCTGTTTTTGCTACTGTTCCTAATCCAACAGCAGTGGAAAGAGGGTGATGATGAAGAACAATAAGAAAAATAATAGTGTTAGAAATGATGAGACAGAAAACATTGGCCCACGACGGAGAAATTTTTCCATCGAATAACTCATCAATGTACATAGTAGAACAATTGTCTTTGGACTTATTTTTATCTTATGTTCAATATTCCATTAAACTGTTTCATTATGAAATTGTGGACCAAAATTTTGATACCAAAAACATTGGGTCTTGGGTATTTGTATTTATACATAATACCTGATTATAGTTGACTATATTCTTGGCATCTATTGAAATGGACAGAGATGGATAAAGGGAGGGATGCAGATAGATGATGGATAGATATAGATAGATATAGATAGATGATAGATATACTGTAGATAGATGATAGATAGATAGATAGATAGATAGATAGATAGATAGATAGATAGGTAGATAGATAGATAGATAGATAGATAGATAGATAGATAGATAGATGATAGAGATAGGTGGTAGAGATAGTTAGACAGACAGACAGACAGACAGACAGACAGACAGACAGACAGATGATAGATTGATGAGTGAAATAAATGATAGAGATAGATACACAGACAGATAGACAGATGATAGAGGTTCATAGCTAGATAGCTAGATAGCTGGATAGCTGGATGGATGGATGGATGGATGGATGGATGGATGGATGGATGGATAGATGGATAGATGATAGATAGATAGATAGATAGATAGATAGATAGATAGATAGATAGATGATAGAGATAGGTGGTAGAGAGTTAGACAGACAGACAGACAGACAGATAGATGATAGATTAATGAGTGAAATAAATGATAGAGATAGATACACAGACAGATAGACAGATGATAGAGGTTGATAGCTAGATAGATGGATAGATGGATGGATGGATGGATGGATGGATGGATAGATGGATAGATGAGTAGATGATAGATAGATAGATAGATAGATAGATAGATAGATAGATAGATGTGATAGAAATAGACAGACAGATGATAGATTGATGAGTGAAATAAATTATAGAGATAGATAGACAGATAGACAGACAGATGATAGATAGGTAGAGAGATAGATAGAGAGACGATAGATGGCAGATAGATGATAGATGATGTTTGTCTATCATGTTTGAAGAGGACCTTGACATCTAACAGATTGTAAACTATCCACAATGTGTCTGCAGGTGGCTGGTAAGGCCTATACAGGCACAAAATGTTCTGCCATATGTCGGGCAGACATGTGTGGGCACCACTGTTGCAATGTTTGCAGCTCTGGCTTTGTGGAATGCTCGCTTTTCTTATGGGATGATAGATAGATGATAGGTAGTTGATAAAGATAGGCAATATAGGTAGACAGACAGACAGACAGACAGATGATAGTTATATGATAGAGATAGATAGATAGATGATAGATAATAGATAGATAATAGATTGGTGATAGATATAGATGATAGAGGCAGACAAACAGACAGACAGATAGACAGACAGACTGATTATGCAGGATTTTGTCATTTTTCCATTTCATTCCTCTTTGAAACATATGGGTTTTTTTCCCCCCTAGCTTTCTTATGGTTCATTTCAACCAACAGTAAATTATGATTCTCACTTCTCTTCCTTTTATCGCATGGTTCCAAATGAAGCCCTTCAACTTCGGAGGATAGTCCAGTTACTTCTGCATTTCAGGTGGAAATGGGTTGGCCTCGTCAGTATCGATGACCAAAGTGGGGAACGTTTCCTGGAGGTTTTGCAACCCGTACTTTCTCAGAAGGGAATATGTTCAGCCTTCATTAAAAGAATTCCAAAAACTCACCCAATCTGCAGTATAGAAGAAATTCTTGAAGAAATTCCTAATCACATCTCAGTTTTCCAAAATAGCAGAGCCAATGCAGTTGTTGTTTATGGAGAAACTGTAACCATGTTCTGGCTGGCAGATCTTTTATGGTGGTACGACATCGGGATGAGCATGCTAATTTCAGAACAGAAGTTCAACGTTTCTTCAGGAAAAGTGTGGATTTCAACAGCCCAGATTGATTTTGTATCAAACAAATTTCAAAAAGATTTCAATATACAGATCTTCCATGGCACCCTTTCCTTTTCAATCCACTCAAAGAAAGTTTTAGCCTTTGAAGAATTTCTTCAGAGAGTAAAGCCTTCGTTAGCAAATGGAAACAGTTTCATCAATAATTTTTGGGAAAATGCTTTCAGTTGTTCAATTTCAAACTCCACCACAATAGATGATTGTACTGGAGAAGAGATGCTGCAGAATCTTTCCACGCCTATCTTTGAAATGAGCATGACTGGTCACAGCTACAGCATCTACAATGCAGTTTATGCCATGGCACATGTCTTAGATATGATATACGCATCCAACCGCAGATCTAAGGCAGTACCAAGATCTCAAGATATTGAACCCTGGCAGGTAACAATTCCTTCCTAACCTTACTGCCAGGGGTGAAATGTTACCAGTTCGCTCCGGTTCGGGAGAACCAGTAGTGATTAAAAACCACCGGTTCTGGCAAACCGGTAGTAAAAAAAAAGCTACCAGTTCAGTCAAACCAGTAGTTAAAAAAACCTAAAAAATACCATCCAAACCAGTATTTCCGACAATCAGCTGTGCCGCATGGTTTATATTCGCTAGAAAGCAGGAAATCCTGCTTTCTAGCAAAGCTAAATTGTGCGGCAGAGCTGTTCCCCACCTTCACTGTTCTATTTACTTAGTAAAGTCTTCTTTTTCTGTGTGAAGCATGTGTTTGGCGTGTATTGCACATGTGTGTGGTGTGCTTTTGGTGCATGTTGTGCATGCACACGCAGCGTGCTTTTGGTGTGTGATGTGCATGTGTGCATGCAGTGCGCATTAGGTGCACAGCGCACATGTGCGGGCAGCAAACCGATGGCGATCCACGGAGGATTTCACCACTGCTTATTGCTATGAAGCGCAGGGTGGTTACAGAAAGGTGAAAATGTTTTTAAATGCCTTACTTTTTTCCCCCCCCCAAAGCTCCATTCACTTCTTGAAAAAAATCTCTTTCAACAACAGTGTTGGAGATAAAGTGACCTTGAATGATCATGGAGAAGTGATGGATGGATTTGATCTCATCAACTTGATCACTTTTCCAAATGGCTCCTACACCAAGGTGAAAGTGGGAAGATTGAATCCTAAAACACTTTCAGAGAAAGAATTTGTGGTGACTGACGAAAGAATCCAGTGGCATGGAGATTTCAGACAGGTAGCCAAAAGATCATTGTGCTGAAATAAGGGCTTGCTGGCTTGATTACTTGCTTTGCTATCTAGCAGATAATTATTTATTTATTTATTTAGTTAGTTAGTTAGTTTAATTCTGCCCATCTTGCTATCCATCTGAACAGGGTGGTGGCTTGCTTACTTGCTTGCTTGTTGTTGTTGTTAGTTGCGAAGTTGTGTTTGACCCATTGCGACCCCATGGACAATGTTCCTCCAGGCCTTCCTGTCCTCTACCATCCTCCGGAGACCATTTAAGCTCACACCGACTGCTTCAGTGACTCCATCCAGCCACCCCATTCTCTGTCATCCCCTTCTTCTTTTCCCCTCCATCTTTCCCAGCATTTGGCTCTTCTCCAGTGAGTCCTTCCTTCTGATTAGGTGGCCAAAGTATCTGAGTTTCATCTTGAGGATCTGGCCTTCTAAAGAGCAGTCAGGGTTGATTTCCTCTAGGAGTGACCGGTTTGATCACCTTGCAGTTCAAGGGACTCGCAGGAGTCTTCTCCAGCACCATTGTTCAAAGGCCTCAATTCTTTGGCGCTCAGCCTTTCTTATGGTCCAAATTTCACAGCCATACATTGCAACTGGGAAAACCATAGCCTTGACTATATGCACTTTTGTTGGCAGAGTGATATCTCTGCTTTTTAGTATGCTGTCTAGATTTGCCATAGCTTTCTTCCCCAGGAGCAAGCATCTTTTAACTTGCTTGCTAGCTAGCAGCTTGTTTGTTTCTTTGTTTCTTTGTTTAATGCAATTGTTCATTTAATTTATATTCTGCCCACCTCACTATCCATCTGAATAAGGTGGTAGCAGATTTCATATTAACAAATGAACAAAAGCATTTTTCCAACCACTCTAAGAAATTTGAAATAGATTCATATGGCCACTGGCATATTTTAAGCAGAAAATTATTAGTAGTAAGTGTATTTTTTGGGAAGTTGATAAATAATGAACTAAGAAATGGTTCATTATGGTTCAATGGTTTACAAAACTGCAAATTCTTAGAGCCAAGAGCATCCAACTTTATGTGAAAACTCTTCATTCCATTAAACTGAGCAGTTGACAGATGGAAACTGAAATAAAGAATAGAGTAGAGTAGAGTAGAGTAGAGTAGAGTAGAGTAGAGTAGAGTAGAGTAGAGTAGAGTAGAGAAGAATTAGAATAGAGTAGAGTAGAGTAGAACAGAACAGAACAGAACAGAACAGAACAGAACAGAACAGAACAGAACAGAATAGAATAGAATAGAATAGAATAGAATAGAATAGAATAGAATAGAATAGAATAGAATATAATAGAATTCTTTATAGGCCAAGTGTGGCTGGACACAAAAGGAATTTGTCTCCGGTGCATATGCTTTCAGTGTAGATACAAGCAACAAATGATAAATCATGATGATAGTCATCCTAAAACTACATTATCTCCATCTTAATGTGTTTGGACAGGTACCCCCTACTTCTCTGTGCAATGATCCCTGCCAGCCTGGATTTCACAAGGTCAAGAAGGAGGCTGAGCCCTTCTGTTGCTATGATTGTTTTCGATGTGAAGAAGAAAAGATTTCCTATCTGATGGGTAGGTCTGCCCCATTTTTAAGCATACTATACTAGAATTGAGAGCTAATGAAGTTTTACTTCAGTCATTGCTTGACTGCCTCTTTTTTTTTTTTAATTTGATTTATATGCTGCCCTTCTCTGGAGACTCAGGGCGGCTTACAATGCGCTAAGCAATATAAGCCGCCCTGAGTCTCCAGAGAAGGGCGGCATATAAATCAAATTTTTTAAAAAAAATCATTCCATTCTTGAAGAAACAGAAAACTCACTCACTTTCAAATTTTTTATTAATCAATTTAGAAACATTGGCAAGAGAAAAAGCATGATGATGAATTAAGGATAAAAATATTTGAGAAATAGACAATTAAGTAAGTAGTCTTTGAGGGCTGCCTTGGGGGGGATATAAAACTTTGATTGTAGGAGATGATCAGGCTTTACGCGAGGGAGGGATCAAATTTATCATTAGTCTCAGGTACCTTGTGCCCATCTTGAATTCGATTGATTTTTTTTTTTAGTATTTTTTTTTATTTTTAAAACATACAAACAAACATACAATACATCTTTTCTGAAAAGAATATTGGCCCGGTCATAAATTTAGATGTGGGTGTGGCTTATTGATGATGGCTAACGAGCCAGAAATAGATCTATATAAGTCTCTCACCTGGCAGCAAGAACTTGCTGGCTGCCAGAAAAGAAAAAAGCCCAGAATCGAGTGGATGTGATTCTACTGAGCTAGGGCTGCAGAAAAACCTTGGTTACGTAGGAAAAACCTGGCTAGAGGAAAAACACACATAAAACCTACGAAGAAGTAAGAAAATAGATATTGTACCTTTACAGGGAGGATACATGAGATGTGGGTGTGGCTTACTGATGAAGGCTAATGAGCTAGAAATAGATCTATATAAGTCTCTCACCTGACAGCAGGAACTTGCTGGCTGCCAGAAAAGAAAAAAGCCCAGAATCGAGTGGATATGATTCTACTGAGCTAGGGCTGCAGAAAAACCTTGGTTACGTAGGAAAAACCTGGCTAGAGGAAAAACACACATAAACCCTACGAAGAAGTAAGAAAATAGATATGTATGCATGTATGTATGTATGTATATGTATATATACACACATAGATACAGTATACTGTATAATATTATGAGCCATGTTGGCACAGTGGTTAGAAGGCAGTATTGCAGGCTACTTCTGCTGACTGCCGGCTGCCTGCAATTTGGCAATTCGAATCTCACCAGGCTCAAGGTTGACTCAGTCTTCCATCCTTCTGAGGTCGGTAAAATGAGGACCCAGATTATTGGGGGCAAGATGCCCACTCTGTAAACCACTTAGAGAGGGCTGTAAAGCACGGTGAAGCAGTATATAAGTCGAAGTGCTATTGCTATATTCATTTGAACTGTCTGAATGTCCTGGTTTCCTCAGCCTTGACATTGATCATGTGACAAACGGGAGTGACCTTCTTTCCATCACCACCTTTTGACTCTTGCTTTAAGGCAGAAAGAATCTTCTTTCCCAGGGTCTGATAGAACCAATTACCAAGCTATCTCAAGGCTCTTGACTGCAAAGATCCATGACTAAGACTCTTCACCTCTTTCTTTTTCAGATATGGATGACTGTATCAGTTGCCCAGATGATCACTATGTAAAAGATGGTGAAAATGTGTGCATTCCTAAAGTTATACATTTTCTCTCCTATAAAGAACCTTTGGGAATCACCTTGGCTTCATTTACTATCTCCCTTTCACTGACTGCATCTTTTGTGCTAGGAGTTTTTATGAAGTACCAGCATACGCCCATCGTCAAAGCCAACAACCAGAGTCTCAGCTACAGTCTGCTTGTATCTCTCATCCTCTCCTTCCTTTGTGCATTCTTCTTCTTTGACCGTCCCATACAAATAACTTGTCTCCTTTGACAAACATCCTTTGGCATCATCTTCTCAGTAGCAATTTCATGCATATTAGCAAAAACCATCATGGTGATCCTGGCTTTTTTGGCCATCCAGCGGCATTCCAAGATGAGTAAATGGATGGGGAGAAAACTGCCAATTTTTATTGTCCTCTCCTGTTCTCTTGTTCAAGCAGGCATTTTGGCCACTTGGCTGGGATCCTCACCACCATTCCCAGATGTCAACATGCACACATTAGAGGAAGAGATAATACTGGAATGTAATGAAGGTTCAACTAAAATGTTCTATTGCATTCTAGGATGTATGGGCTTCCTTTCCATTGTATCTTTCTTTGTGGCCTTTTTAGCCAAAAATTTACCTGGTAGTTTTAATGAAGCCAAGTTCATCACCTTCAGCATGTTGGTCTTCTGCAGTGTCTGGCTGTCCTTTGTTCCAACCTACATGAGTACAAAAGGAAAATACATGGTAGTTGTGGAGGTCTTCTCTATCTTGGCCTCCAGCACTGGCTTGCTAAATTGTATCTTTTTCCCCAAATGCTATGTGATTTTACTAAGACCTGATCTGAATCGCAGGGAGCAACTAATAAAGAAAAAGAAATAAATGGTCTTGTGTAAGAGAATTAGAATTTCTTCCTTTAGCTCAGGGGTGTCAAACTCAAGGCCCGTGGGGTGCTTAGAACTGGCCCGCAGGGCTGTCCTGGAAACAGTGAAGGACCGGCCCATAGTTTTTCTGCATGAAGCCCTCCTGAGCTCCATCTTTGCTGGCAGAGGGTTGCAGGAGGCCATCGCGGCTGAAAATGGAGCTCACAAGGCCTGTGGGTGACACTCCCAAGCTCTGTTTTCACTGTAAGAGGGTTGCAGGAAGCTGTTGCAGTCAAAAACGGAGCTCAGGAGCCTGTTTTTGTTGGCAGAACGCTCGGGCCACCACAGGTGCCCCCGACCTGAGTGATGTTGAGCTGGCCATGCCCACCCCAGCTCCCCATGGTCAAACACAACCCTGATGTGGTCCTCAATGAAATCGGGTTTGACACCCCTGCTTTAGCTGAAGACTGAGCATCTTGGGGTTCAGCCACAAAATAAACATTTTCTACTCTCCTTCAGGTTCAATTTTCAAAATTTAAACCCTGGGAAATTTCCTAATAGAGATATGTAATGCAGAAAGTGAATGCAGAGAAGCACATTTGGATACAATTGCAGTAAGTTAAAGGAATGTTATGAAAATTATATCAAATTGTATTTTTAAGACGTGATGGCTCAGTAGCTAAGACACTGAGCTTGTCGATCGAAAGGTCGGCAGTTCAGTGGTTCAAATCCCTAGTGCCATGTAACGGGGTGAGCTCCCGTTACTTGTCCTAGCTTCTGCCAACCTAGCAGTTTGATAGCACGTAATAAATGCAAGTAGAAAAATAGGGACTACCTTTGGTGAGAAGGTAACAGCATTCCATGCGCCTTTGGCATTTAGTCATGCCAGCCAATGACCACAGAGATGTCTTTGGACAGCGCTGGCTGTTTGGCTTTGAAATGGAGATGAGCATCACCCCCTAGAGGCGGGAACGACTAGCACATATGTGTGAAGGGAACCTTTACCTTTTACATTCAATACAAAAATGTGCACCAGGGAACGTTGTATGCAAAATGCTATAACAATTCTTCTTACTTATGTGTATTTACTATCTGTATTTCACTTTCTATATCCTTAAGATATGCCTTTTAATATCCTCCTTGTCGCTTTTTATTTGTGACTCCATTTGTAAAGAATAAATCTGTTTAGTTTGTTAAAATACTGACCAATTTTCTTTCCACCCTTCAAACAGAAAGTTAAGGGAACGGCTGAGAGCAAAGAAAAAAGGACAAAATCCGCTAAAAGAATGTAGATGAGGCATCTCCTTCGCCCTAACTTTTTCTGCACCTTATCCCACTCTTATTTTCTCCATGTAAACCATGGAACCTAAATGTCTATGAAAATTCTCAATCATCCAAGTCATGGCTGAGCCCTGAAGAAACTTCTTGGATGAGAAAACGAAACATCTTCAAAGAAAAAACAGAAAGTCCAGTTGCCTCTTGAAAAAGCATGGAGCTTAATAGATAGAATAGAATAGAGTTCTTTTATTGACCATACAAGGAATTTGTCTTGGTACATATGCTCTCAGTGTACATAAAAGTGTATATAAAATTACCATCCAGAAGGAACCTGCAATGGCTGTGTTACTGAAATAGCCACCTCGTGGTCAGGTGGTTCTCAAATTACGACAGTTCATTTAGTGACTGTTCAAAATTACAACATCACTGAAAAATGTGTCTTATGACCAGTTTTCACACTCATGACCCCTGTAGCATCTGCATGATCAAGTGATCAAAATTCAGGCACTTGGTTGAATTTTTATTCATATTTATGACAGTTGCTGTGTCCTGGGATCATGTGATCCCCTTTTGTGACCTTCTGACCAGCAAAGTCAATGGGGAAGCCTGATTCACTTAACAACTGTGTTACTAATTTAACAACTGCAACGATTCACTCAACAGCTGTGGCAAGGAAAGTTGTAAAATGGGGCAAAATTCACTGAACAAATGTCTCACTTAGCAATAGAAATTTTGGGTTCAGTTGCGGTCGTAAGTCGAGGACTACCTATATAAGCTTATTATCATCTTATGGAATTTGTGGAGCAAAAAACAGGAGCTCACCAGGGTCCTGAAAAGAAAGAATGGAGTTTAGAATGGAATGGAATGGAATGGAATGGAATGGAATGGAATGGAATGGAATGGAATGGAATGGAATGGAATCGAATAGAATCGAATCGAATAGAATCGAATAGAATCGAATAGAATAGAATAGAATAGAATAGAATAGAATAGAATAGAATAGAATAGAATTCTTTATTGGCCAGGTGTGATTGGACACAGAAGGAATTTGTCTTGGTGAATAGGCTTTCAGTGTACACAAAAGAAAAGATACATTCATCAAGAATCGTAAGGTACAACACTTAATGATAGTCATAGGGAAACAATCAATATAAATCTTAAGGATACCAGCAACAAGGTTACAGTCATACAGTCATAAGTGGGAGGAGATGGGTGATAGGAATGATGAGAAGATTAATAGTAGTGCAGACTTAGTAACTAATTTGACAGTGTTGAAAGAATTATTTGTTTAGCAGAGTGATGGCATTCAGGAAAAAAACTCTTCTTATGCCTAGTTGTTCTGGTTTATATGTAATTGGGATGTAGTATGATCTGCATGATGACTGAAAAACCACAATACCCATTTCTTTATTGTGGCTTGTCAATCTCCATTTATAGCATGTCCCAATCCCACAGAAACCTCATTCGTTTCCTAGGTTATTGGAAGCCAAGTCCTGAGAAGAGTCAGGCATCTGAACAATGTAATGAAGCCTCAATTTTATCTGAACCATTCATTTCTTTATATTCGCACTGAGAGACTGTCAACTTTGAAATTCCTTTTTTTTAAAGTATTTTTTATTAATTTATCACAGTATAAAATACAGAAGTGCAAAGAAAAGTGAAAATAATCAGAAATAAGAGAGGAAAAGAAGAAAAGAGGGAAAGTGTAGGGTAGAGGGGAAAAAGAAAAAAAGCATTGACCGCCGACTCCTTTGGATACAGTAGAATAAGGTAATAACATAAAACCTCAATTTCTTACTTTTATATGATAAAATTTCTATAGCATCAAACTTATCTAACTAGAAAACCCCAAAATCAAAGTTTCATTATTTTCCATCTCAAGAGAAAAATCCAAAAGTGGTTTCCAAGTAGACACAAAATCAAAACCAACACATTTCTGGGCTGCAAAAACAGAGAGATAGAATCAAGATGTTGTGAAGTGTTAATACCACCTTATAATGCCTTGGTAAGGTCACACTTGGAATACTGCATTCAGTTTTGGTCGCCACAATGTAAAAAAGATGTGGAGACTCTAGAAAGAGTGCAGAGAAGAGCTACAAAGATGATTAGGGGACTGAAGGCTAAAACATATGAAGAAGGAACTGCAGGAACTGGGTATGTCTAGTTTAATGAAAAAAAGGACCAGGGGAGACATGATAGCAGTGTTCCAATATCTCAGGGGCTGCCACAAAGAAGAGGGAGTCGAACTATTCTCCAAAGCACCTGACGGCAGGACAAGAAGCAATGGGTGGAAACTAATCAAGGAGAGAAGCAACTTAGAACTAAGGAGAAATGTCCTGACAGTTAGAACAATTAATCAGTGGAACAACTTGCCACCAGAAGTTGTGAATGCTCCAACACTGGAAGTTTTTAAGAAGAGGTTGGATAACCATTTGTCTGAAATGCTATAGGGTTTCCTGCCTAAGCAGGGAGTTGGACTAGAAGACCTCCAAGGTACCTTCCAAGTCTTCTATTCTATTCTATTCTATTCTATTCTATTCTATTCTATTCTATTCTATTCTATTCTATTCTATTCTATTCTATTCTATTCTATTCTATTCTATTCCAATTGTTTTCTTTTCTTTAATCAAAGCAGTCAGTTTAGCCATCTCTGCTAATGCCATCCATTTTTGCAGCCATTAATCCATTGTGGGAATCAAAGTATCCTTCCATTTTTGTGCATAGACTATTCTTGCTGCCATCAACATATATACCATCAAAGTTCCATTTTTTCCCAAGTTCTTTATATATAAACCTAAAAGAAAAGTCTCTGGTTTTTATCTTTATATTTATCCTGCAGAAGACCAAAATGGGGAGAATTGGAATTTCAGAGTAAGGATAAGGATAAGAAACTTTCATAACATGGTGAGAAGTTACACAGGGTTTTGTAGAAGCTAGTGATCTTACTCCCCCATACACATATATCCTATATGCATGCAACAGCAATAGCAACAGCACTTAGATTTATATACTGTTATGTCCTTATAAGGACATCCGCCCAGATTGGCTGCCAGCCATCGGGCGGGAAAGTTAAATCACTGCCAGGGGCAGTGAGCGAATATAAGGAGAGCTCCGGCAGCGCGCAGTCAGTCTTGCTACAGTTTCCTAAATAAAGTTATTAATGTAACGAGCTGGTCGCGTCTTCCATTCCTGCGCCGATCTAACACTGGCGACGAAGGACTAGAGAAAGAGACGAACCTCGTGGCGCCAAGCCAACAAGACCAAGACTCCGGCACCTGAAACCACAGTAGGCATTTCCGAAGGCATGGCATCCGCTGAAGTCACTTTGCCAGCCCTTGCTCCATTCCGCCCAGGGAAGGACAAGTGGAAATCCTACGTGGTCAAATTTCGGCAATACCTGAGAGGCAACAACATCAGGGATGCCGATGATGACCGAAAAAAGGGCATCTTCTTGGCCAACTGCGGCTCTGAAGTCCTTGATATGGCAATCGATCTCGTAGCACCACGAGACATCGAAGAAGTGCCATGGACGGACCTACTGCAGATCTTGGAAGAATACTATGCCCCAACTGGAACACCAGTGGCGAACCGTTTCACCTTCCATCAGAGGGACCAAAAGGAAGGTGAGACCATCAAGGAATTCGTGGCCGCCCTGCGCCAGATCGCAGCCAGCTGTGAGTTCGACCACGTGGACAACGCCATCGCTGACCGTGTGGTTTTTGGCATGAGGGACAGAGGCCTGCAAAAGAAATTCCTGAGCAGGAAGAAACTCGTGCTCAAGGATGTGGTGGAGGAAGCCACCGCATCCGAAATCTCGGAGAAAGCAGCTGCCGCAGTAAGCAGAGCTAAGGGAATCCACAAGATTCGCTCTACAACGCAATCATCAACCGAGGATTCCACAGCTGGATCCGAGTCGGAGGAGGAGTCCACCGTACACAAGGTATCCAGACCCCCAAGGCGGGAAACCGCCCAACGAAGCTACAAGGGGGGGCGCTGTGCCAGCTGCAGAGGGGACCATGCCAGGGCGACCTGCAAGTGGAGAGATGCGACCTGCCGACGCTGCAACAGAAGGGGTCACATCGCTGAAGCTTGCAGAGCCGAGGAACCAGCCCCAGAGCCATCCAGCCACCGTCCCTGCGAGAATCGGAAGGATTACCAGAGATCATCCAAATGGTCCTCTGGCCCATCCAGACGCAGAGACAATGATTTTCCCCGGAGCGGAGCGGTCCACCAGACGACCATCGCACACACGAACTCGGACAATGCCACCAAGTTCCACGTGACCATCCACGTGGAGGGAGCACCCTGCGAAATGGAAGTAGACTCGGGCTTGGTCTACTCCATCATGGACTGGCAACAACTGAAGCGCCTGCAACCCAGCATCACCAAGCGAGACCTGAAGCCATTACACTCCAAGCTCATCAACTTTGGGGGGAACCCCATCGGAATGTTAGGAAGAGCCAACATCCGAGTCGCCTACAACGAGTTCAAAGGCAAGCTTCCCATCACCGTCGTGAAGGACAGCCGACCGAACCTGCTAGGAGTGGAGTGGTTTAAGCCGCTGGGGCTTTCAATCGAAGGCATCAACCAAATTCGCAGGGACGAACTCGACAACCTCATCGAAGAGTTCAAGGAAGTCTTCGATGGTAAGCTGGGGAAATTTGTGGGGAGGCCAATCTCTTTTAATCTGGACAAGGGAATCACCCCAATTAGGATGAAGCCCCGCCGGGTTCCATTTGCCCTGCGGCCTAAAGTAGACGAGCAGCTGGATAAGCTGATCACCCAGGGCATCCTGGAACCGATCGATCATGCCTCATGGGAGACCCCCATTGTGACCCCACTGAAGCATGATGGGTCTGTGCGCATCTGCGCCGACTATCGTTGTACCATCAACAAGGCATTGGCACAGAGCGCATACCCAGTCCCAGTAGTGCAGCACCTGTTGCATTCCCTGGGAACTGGCACAATTTTTGCAAAACTGGACCTGGCCCAGGCTTACCAGCAACTGCCAGTGGAGGAAAAAATGGCGGAGGCCCAAACTATAGTCACACACAGGGGGGCATTCAAATGCAACCGTCTCCAGTTTGGAGTCAGCGCTGCCCCCGGCATCTTCCAATCAATGATGGAACGCCTCCTCCAAGGCGTTCCAGGGGTGGTGCCATACTTTGATGATGTGCTAATCTCCGGAGATTCACAGGCACAACTCCTTGAGAGGCTCAGGCTTGTCCTGCAGCGTTTTAAGGCCAAGGGCTTGAGAGTCAGGAGAGATAAGTGCATCCTAGGAGTACAGGAAGTCGAGTTCCTGGGCTATCTCATTGATAGCACTGGCATCCACCCCACCAAATCTAAAGTGAAGGCAATCCATGAAGCTCCGAGCCCCAAAAACAAAACGGAACTTCAGGCATTCCTTGGGTTGCTCAACTTCTATGCAATGTTTCTTAAACAGAAAGCCACAGTTGCTGAGCCACTCCACCGCCTGCTGGGGAAAGCGGCTTCCTGGAAGTGGGGCCCAGAAGAGGAAGCAGCATTCCGAGCCGTAAAAGGACTGTTAACTTCAAAAAGCATCCTCATCCAGTACAATGAGACGCTCCCCATCAAGCTAACCTGCAATGCGTCGCCCTACGGGGTGGGGGCAGTCCTCAGCCATGAACTGCCCAACAGCTCAGAAGCCCCCATAGCATACTTCTCGAAGACCATGTCCGGCGCAGAACGAAACTACAGCCAGCTGGACAAAGAAGCCCTGGCCATCGTGGCAGGAGTGAAACGCTTCCACGAATACCTCTATGGGAGACGTTTCACCATAGTAACCGACCACAAGCCACTCCTGGGGCTCCTCGCAGGCGACCAACCCACCCCGACCTTCATGTCCCCGCGGATGACGAGATGGGCCATCTTCTTAGCCGGCTATTCCTACAGGCTCGTGCACCAGCCAGGCACAGCCATAGGAAACGCCGACGCGCTGAGCAGATGCCCATTGAAGGATCCAGTAGAAGACCCAGCCCCCATGCTCCACCTCTTCCACATAGACGACGCCGCCAGCTGTCCAGTTTCGTCCGCAGATGTGGCCGTCCACACCCAAAAGGACCCCACACTCCGTCAAGTGAAGTCCTGGATCCTCAGGGGGTGGCCATCGGAGAAGACGGAGGAGAAGTTCAGCCCGTTCGCCAGGAAGCAGAAGGAGCTGTCCACCATGAAGGGCTGTTTGCTATGGGGAGACAGGGTGCTGATCCCAAGCACTCTGCAACGGCGGACGCTAGAGACTTTACATAAAGGGCACCCAGGCATCGTCCGCATGAAGGCCCTGGCACGGCGTTACGTCTGGTGGCCCTCACTGGACAGAGACATCGAAGAATGGGTCTCCAGATGTGACCCGTGCCAAGAAGTTCGCCCAGCGCCGCCACAAGCCGAAACAGCAAAGTGGGAGACCCCCAGCAACCCCTGGTCGAGGATCCACATCGACTTCGCGGGTCCGATGCAAGGGCGACACCTCCTCATCGTGGTAGATGCCTTCTCCAAGTGGCTCGAGGTGGTACCCACGGCATCTACCACAACGGAAGCGACGATCCGGTCCCTGCGCCGCCTTTTCGCCACCCATGGACTACCGGATGTGCTGGTCTCCGACAACGGACCCCAACTCACATCCCTGGCCATGGAGACATTCCTGGCAGGACTGGGCATCCGCCATGCCCTGTCCGCCCCGTACAGGCCGGCTGGAAACGGACAAGCGGAACGAATGGTGAGACTCACCAAGGAGGCACTCACCAAGATGGGCACGGGAGACTGGCAGGAAAGAATAGACAACTTCCTCCTCACCCAGCACATCACGCCGCATTCCACCACCCACAAGAGCCCGGCCGAATTGTTGATGGGCAGAAGGTTGAGGTCACCACTGGACCAGCTGCACCCCCAATACAGCCCAGAAGTGACCGCAACGGCCAGCCGCCCGCTTCGCGCCTTCAGCAAGGGGGATTCAGTTTTCGCACTAAACTTCAACGGATCTCCTAAGTGGCTGAAGGGGAAGATTGACAGCACAACCGGCCCGAAGTCCTACACCGTGGAGCTGGAAGATGGACAGGTCTGTAGACGTCACATCGACCAGCTCCGGAAAAGGTGGGGGGGAGCACAAGGAAACCAGCCTGACGAGGTAGGCCTACAACACCCCGATGAGGTAGGCCTACAACACCCCGACGAGGTAGGCCTACAACACCCCGATGAGGTAGGCCTACAACACCCCGACGAGGTAGGCCTACAACACCCCGACGAGGTAGGCCTACCACACCACGGCGAGGCAGACCACCGCCACCCCGACGAGGCCGGCCAATTCCACTACCAGGCGCTGACACGTCGACAGTCCAGAACGGTAGACCGGGGCCAGCCGCATGGGGAATGGCAACACCAACCCAGCGAGGTGGGCACCCGGCCAGACAGGGCGAGAGACCACCAAACCAGTCCACGAGTAGACCGGGACCTGCCCAGAGTGGAAGCACCACAACCCTCCAGTGAAGGCAACCCACGACAGCCCTGCCAGGGAGACCTCCACTCCAGGCAAGTAGACCGGGGACCATCCGAGAGGGGCACACCGCAGCGCATGGGTGAGGGTGGCACACAACCCCCCCGGCGAGGGGGACCCCCGCCCAGCACAGAGAGCAACCCGGCAACATCAGCCCAGCCCAGATGACCCCAGACACCAACCGGCAGTAGACCAGGGACTAGGGCGAAGGGAAAGCCGACAACAACCCGGCCAGGAAGGCCTGCACCACCCCAGCAGGGGAGACCTCCACCGACCCGCAGAGGTAGCCCCACAACGACAGCCCGACCAGGTCGTCCACCACCGACCCGACGGGGTAGGCCAACGTCAGCCCGACCAAGGAGACCTGCGCCACCCCTGCGAGGTCGGACACCCCGAACCGAGCCAACACCATCCACCGCTGACAGACCGGACCCGAGGGCACCGATCCGAACCACCCCCCAGACAACAGCGAACCGAACCGCAGCCGAACCGCAGCGCCCGGGAGACCGGGGAAGAGCAAGTGACAGCCGGGGACTTACCGAGACTCAGACGCTCTTCCCGGGTCGGAACCGAGCGACCCCGACGAGGCGAGAGATCCACAGGCCAGGAGGAAGACCACCAGAACCAGCAACCCAAGGTTGGCGGTCTGGCTGGAGGCGCTGAGGGTGACCCCGCACACTCGCCAGCCGAACCGAGCCCGGTTCCGGGGAAGGATCCAGGAGACAAAGGAACCCCGTCCGTCCAGGTCGGGGACGAGGAAGAAATGAGACTGCGCAGGTCAACTAGGGTGCCGAGGCGTCCTACATACCTGTGTGATTATGTGACTTTTATAAATGAACATTGACTATTTGCAGACTAAGAGGGGAGGAGTGTTATGTCCTTATAAGGACATCCGCCCGGATTGGCTGCCAGCCATCGGGCGGGAAAGTTAAATCACTGCCAGGGGCGGTGCGACTGCCGGAGCGAATATAAGGAGAGCTCCGGCAGCGCGCAGTCAGTCTTGCTACAGTTTCCTAAATAAAGTTATTAATGTAACGAGCTGGTCGCGTCTTCCATTCCTGCGCCGATCTAACATATACCGCTTCACAGTGCTTTACAGCCCTCTCTAAGCAGTTTATACAGTCATCCTATTGCCTCAAACAAGCTGTGTCTTTATTTTATCAATCTCGAAAGGATGGAAGGCTTAGTCAACCTTGAGCTCATTAGGTACGCCCGGTACGCTCTCATAGAGAGGGGCTCCTCCGGGTGCCGTCGGCCAAACAGTGTCGACTGGTGGCCCCCAGGGGGAGGGCCTTCTCTGTGGGGGCACCCACTATCTGGAACGAGCTCCCCCCAGAGATACAGAGGATTCCGGATCTGCGCACTTTCCGCCGCGCTCTTAAAACCTTCCTATTCCAGCAAGCTGGCCTGGCCAAACCTTTTCCCCCCTTTTCTTTTAAATTGAAAATTTTAAATCTGTTTTTAAATTATTGGGATGTTTTAAATTTGTCTCGGGCTAAATTGTTTAATCTGGTTTTATTTTTGCTTTTAAATTTTTGTATTTATGTATTTTATTTTTGTGCCTGTTCACTGCCCTGAGTCCTTCGGGAGTAGGGCGGTATATAAATCTAATGAAAGAAAGAAAGAAAGAAAGAAAGAAAGAAAGAAAGAAAGAAAGAAAGAAAGGAAGGAAGGAAGGAAGGAAGGAAGGAAGGAAGGAAGGAAGGAAGGAAGGAAGGAAGGAAGGAAGGAAGGAAGGAAGGAAGGATTGAACTGCTGGCAGTCAGCAGAATTAGCCTGCAATACTGCATTCTAACTATTGCACCACCACGACTCTTGCAGACATGCTTGTAAATGGGGTCCTTTACTCATATTTAATTCCAATCTTGTCTATAGGGATAAAGTTCCAATTTAGGGAGGTAGAAGATATAGTCAGGGGTGGGATTCAGCCAGTTTGGACCAGTTCGGGAAAACCGGATGCTAATTTTACGTCTGGTTTGCTGAACCGGTAGTTGCAAGGACTGGCTGGCCCCACCTACCCTGCCCTGCCCCTTTCAGGAGTCTCCACATGGCCTGTTTTGGATGACAGATGAGTGCAAGACCCGTATGGAGGCGCTAGGAAGGTGAAAAATGGGCCTAACGGAAGTACCGGAAGTTCGAAAACAGGCCCATTTCCAGCCTCCAGAGGGCCTCTGGAGCCCTTGGGAGGCAGTTTTTGCCCTCCCAGAGGCTCAAGGAAATCCTCCAGAGCCTGGGGAGGGTGAAAATGCCTCCCCCCAGCCATGGTGCAGGAGGCCGAGTAACCCATGGCCACGCCCACCCAGAAACCAGGCAGAGAACCAGTTGCTAAAATTTTTCAATCCCACTCCTGGATATAGATATCCTGTTGACTGGAGTACATATCTCATCCAGGCTGATCCCTTTAATGCAGGAGAAAAGAGATAGCATTTAAAAAGAAAAACCCAACCCAAAACTGGAAAGAATTGGTGGGGGAGAAGTTCTTTGACAACATCTCATTGCTGTTTTACCCCCTCTCAAAGTTTGTTGCTCCTGGAATGATATCTCCCCATCGAATGTTATTTCCTCCTTCATTATTGCTTCTAAATAACATGCAACCCTTTTAACAGAATAACAGAGTTGGAAGGGTCTTTGGAGGACTTCTAGTTCAACCCCTGCTCAGGCAGGAAGCCCTATAACATTTCAGATAAATAGTTATCCAGTCTCTTCTTTAAAAAAAACTCCAGTGTTTGAGCACTTCACGTATTATAAGCAACTGTGTTCTCTTCGCCGATGATGTTAAATAATTTAACACTACCAAGAATGCTTCTACCCTTCAAAAAGACCTTGACTTTGTGTTGGAATGGTCAAAAAATTGGCAACTCCAAATCTCAACAAACAAATGCTCTGTCTTACACATTGGCAAAAAGAATCAGAACACTAAATACAACCTAAGTGGACATTTATTTTTATTTTTTATTTTATTTCCAATTTATATACCGCCCTTCTCCCTGAGGACTCAGGGCGGTGTACAGCCAGAATTAAGAACATGAAATACAAATATTAAAAAACAATTAAAATATATGTAAATTTGGCCCAAAAATTAAAAATCACAAACCAATTAAAACATTTAAAAATTTCTTCTTAAGCCAGCCCGGCTTGCTGGAAAAAGTGGGTTTTAAGGGCACGGCGGAAGGCACTGAGGTCTTGGATTCTCCTTATCTCTGGGGGCAACTGATTCCAGAGGGTAGGTGCCCCCACGGAGAAGGCCCTCCCCCTGGGGGTCACCAGCCTACATTGTTTGGCTGATGGCACCCTGAGGAGGCCCTCTCTGTGGGAGCGCACGGGTCGATGGGAGGTCATCGGTAGCAGCAGGCGGTCTCGCAGATAGCTAGGCCCTATGCCATGGAGCGCTTTAAAGGTGATGACCAACACTTGAAGTGCACCTGGAAGACCACCGGGAGCCAGTGCAGCTCGTGCAGGAGCAGTGTTACATGGGAGCGCCATGCTGCTCCCATCACTACCCGTGCTGCTGCGTTCTGGACCAGTTGGAGCCTCCGGGTGCTCTTCAAGGGGAGCCCCATGTAGAGAGCGTTGCAGTAGTCAAGGCGAGAGGTGACAAGGGCGTGAGTGACTGTGCACAGGGAATCCCAATGAAGAAAGGGCCGCAACTGGCGAATCAGGCAAACCTGACAAAAGGTCCCCTGGTTACAGCCGTCAGATGTTCCTTCAAGGACAGCTGCATATCCAGGAGGACTCCCAGATTGCAAGCCCTTTCTGTGGGGGCCAAAGACTCACCCCCAATAGTCAGTGATGGAGTCAACTGACTATATCGGGATGCCGGGAGCCACAGCCACTCAGTCTTGGAAGGGTTGAGCTTGAGTCTGTTCCTCCCCATCCAGATCCGCACAGCCTCCAGGCACTGGGACATCACTTCAAGGGCATCGTTGGGGTGGCCTGGGGTGGAGATGTACAGCTGGGTGTCATCAGCGTACTGGTGGTATCTCACCCCGAAGCCATGGATGATCTCGCCCAGCGGCTTCACATAAATGTTGAACAGAAGGGGCAAGAAGACCGATCCCTGCGGCACTCCACAAATGAAAGGCCTCGAGGTCGACCTCTGCCCCCCTGCCAACACAAACTGCGACTGGTCGGAGAGAAAGGAGGAGAACCACCGCAACACAGTGCCTCCCACCCCCAACTCTTCCAGCCGGTGCAGCATGATACCGTGGTTGATGGTATCAAAAGCCGCTGAGAGATCTAACAGGACCAGAACAGAGGAGCAACCCCTGTCCCGAGCCCTCCAGAGATCATCAACCGACGCGATCAATGCCGTTTCCATGCTGTACCCAGACCTGAAACCCGACTGGAACGGATCTAGATAAGATGTTTCCTCCAGGAATTGTGGAAACTGTCGTGCAACCACACTCTCAACAACCTTCGCCATGAAGCGAAGGTTGGAGACAGGACGGTAGTTGGCCAATATTGCCGGATGCAGGGACGGCTTCTTGAGGAGAGGCCTCACCACCTCCTCTTTCAAGGCAGTGGGGAAGTGGCCCTCACTCAACGAAGTGTTGATAACACCCTGGAGCCAACCTCGTGTAACCTCCCGGGAAGCCAGTACCAACCAGGAGGGACACGGGTCCAGTAAACATGTGGCCGCACTAAGTCTCCCCAAAATCCTGTCCACATCATCGGGAGTCACAGCATCAAACTCCTCCCAGGTAACATTCTCAAGACTATTCCTCGTCACCCTGCCCTGATCTACCCAGTCAGAGTCCAAATCCCCACGGATCTGAGCGATTTTGTCATACTGGTATTGTCCGAAATCCTCCGCCCTGCCTTCCAAGGGATCCTCCCGCAATCCCGGATGGAGCAGGGAGTGGGTCACCCTAAACAGGGCGGCCGGACGATTCCCTGATGACGCAATAGAGGCGGAAAAGTAATTAAACTTTGCCATCTTTATTGCCACTAGGTAGGCCTTAATATGCGACCTTACCAGTGTTTGATCAGATTCAGCGAGACTGGCCCTCCAACCGCTCTCCAGGCGTCTTTTCTGGCACTTCATTTCCCTCAGCTCCTCAGTAAACCAAGGAGCCGCCCGGGATTGGCACCGGGTCAGAGATCGCAAAGGCACAACTCGGTCCAAGGCCCCACCAGCCGCCCGATCCCAGGCGGCTACCAGGTCCTCGGCCGAGTCATGTGCTAGATCCTCAGGAAATGGCCCAAGCTCCATCTGTAACCTATCAGGATCCATCAGGTGCCTGGGGCGGATCCATCTAATTGGGTCCGCCTCCCTGTGGCAGGGGGCAGCAGTTCGAAGATCCAGGCGAAGGAGTGAGTGGTCAGTCCATGACAAGGGTTCCATGTCTATATCCCCAATAACAAGACCACTCAACCACTGGCCAGAGACAAAAATCAAGTCAGAGTGTGACCTCCCCTGTGAGTAGGGCCATGAACTAACTGGGTCAGGTCCATGGCCGTCATGGAAGCCATGAACTCCCGAGCCACCTCAGACATTTCACCAACGGATGGCAAGTTGAAATCACCCATGACTAAAAGCCTGGGTGTATCTACTGCCACCGTAGCTATCACGTCGAGTAGCTCAGGTACGGCTGTTGCCACGCAGCAGGGAGCCAGGTACGTAAGCAACAAGCCCATCTGAACCCCGTGACCCCACCTCACAAGGAGGGACTCACATCCGGCTATCTGAGGCACAGCGGTCTCCCTTGGACATGACCTTGTAGATGACCCTCACTCTGTCAAGGACCTTGGAGTACTCATATCAAATGATCTAAGTGCCAAAGCCCACTGTAACAACATCACCAAAAAGGCATTAAGGGTTGTAAATCTAATCTTATGTAGCTTCTTCTCCGGTAATATTACACTACTAACCAGAGCATACAAAACATTTGCTAGACCAATTCTCGAATACAGCTCATCTGTCTGGAACCCGCACTGCATATCGGACATTAATACAATTGAGCGGGTTCAAAAATATTTCACAAGAAGAGTCCTCCACTCCTCTGCTCGTAACAAAATACTCTATGCCATCAGACTTGAAATTCTGGGTTTAGAAAATTTAGAACTACGCCGCCTTTAGTATGACCTAAGCATAGCTCATAAAATCATCTCCTACAATGTCCTACCTTTCAATGACTACTTCAGCTTCAACCACAACAATACACGAGCAAATAATAAATACAAACTCAAGGTAAACCATTCCAAATTTAATTGCAGAAAATATGACTTCAGTAACAGAGTGGTCAATGCCTGGAATGCACTACCTGACTCTGTAGTTTCTTCCCCAAACCCCCAAAACCTTAACCTAAAACTGTCTACTGTTGACCTCACCCCATTCCTAAGAGGTCTGTAAGGGGCGTGCATAAGCGCACCAGCATGCCTACCGTCCCTGTCCTAATGTTCCCTTTAATTGTATTCATTTTATGTATTCAATTCATGCTTATACTTATATATATTATCTAATATGTACTCAACAAAATAAATAAAAAATTTAAAAAAACTTCTGGAGGCAAGTCATTCCAATGATTAATTCTTCTCACTGTCAGAAAATTTCTCCTTAGTTCTAGGCTTTCTTTAAGGCAGGGGTGTCAAACTCGTGGCCCACAGGCCCAATACAACCACCCCCACCCCCGGTTTACTGAAGGAGAAAAAAAGTCACAATAGGTCACATGATGATGTGTTGCCACGAGTTTGACATCCCTGCTTTAAGGCAAGTCTGTGATCTACTTTTTGAGGTCCACCTGTATTCTGCAGTGCCTAGCTTTGCAATACTTTCATTTAAACATCTGAGTGGCATTCATCAACCCTGGCCAGATTTTCATGCTTCATTTGATATCATGTGAAACAGTAAAGAGATTCAAGCAAAAAGTAGTAAAATAGTAAAATAGTTTTAGGAGGTAGACTAGAAATGCCAATTTCTGCAACAGTTATGAAATACTAGTTAATACCACAAGGGGGCAGTGTTGGACTAGAAATGTTCACAGAGAGAGACACTATTTCTGTAATGAATAGTCAAATGTTCCTCAGCCTATTCACTAAGGGCTCATTCAGCCATCCATGTCAAGATTGCTAACATGGAATCAACATCCCAAGAAATAGTTCTCTTGTATGGTCAAATTATACCTAAAATACTGTTGGAAGAAATATCCTTCTGGGTTCAGTTCCAAGTGGGGAAAATGACACTGGATTCATAGAAGTTGCTTGGAAAGAAGGTTTATTGATGAACAGGATCACATGGCTTGAGATCCTGGGCAGAAAAAGGGAAGAGATGCTGAGAATCCCTGAGTTTTATACAGGGGTGAAATGCTCCCGGTTCAGATGGGATCGCCTGATTCGGTAGCGATGGCGAACTGGTAACAAAAATCCCTGCCCCCACCCCCCCATGCCCAGCTGAGCCACACGGTCATCAGAGGCTTTTTTTTTTCTTTCAAAAGCATTTTTTCCACAACCTCTTCAGATGAAAAAATGTGTTGCAATATTTTCAGGATCAGACTCAATAAATCATTTAAGAATTAAGAATTCAAATATATCTCTCTTTATTTACACAAGGCATTCTATATTCACTAAATATTCACAGATAGAAGCAAGGAATGGGTGCGTGCAGCTCCTTATATATACAATGGGTGGAGCTAGGTATGGGAGTGGTGAAGTATGAATACATTAAGAAGTGAAGAATAAATTAACCCCTGATATCCCGTTCATATACTATTTACATATTAGAGAATAAGGCATTTACATGTGACAAATCCCCCTCTAAATGCCGATTCGATATGCTACACCAATTACATTCAGATTCAGAACAATACAAAACATATAACTTGGAAGTCAAGTATTTATGTTGCTTAGATGGCAAAGGTTTTGTTAATATGTCAGCTAATTGTTCTGATGTCTCACAATGCACCGCTTTAATAAATCCATCCTGAGATAACTGTCTCACATGTTTAAATTTTATGTCTATATGTCTGGACCTCTGTCCAATGGCGTCAGATCTAGATATTTCGATAGCCGCTTTATTATCTTCATGCATGACAAAAGGTAAGGCAGGTTTTTTCCAAATATCAGAAATTAAATCATTAAACCATACAAGGTTATTTGCTGCTTTAGATAGACAAACATATTCTGCTTCTGTCGTTGAAGTGGCCACTAAATCTTGTTTGCCAGTGTACCAGTAAACAGGACAACCGTTAAGGAGGAATAAATAACCAGATGTACTTTTTCTGCATAAAGTGTCTCCAGCCCAATCTGCATCTGCGTAACATGTGAGGTTTGGCTCCTTGACATTATTAGGCTCTAATATCAAACAAAAATCTAAGGTATTCTTTAAATATCTTAATATCCTTTTAACAGCTTCCCAATGGTACATTGTTGGTTTGCTAACATGTCTGGACAATAAATTGAGGGGTAAAGCGATATCAGGTCTGGTCCAATTGGAAATGTAAAGAAGGGAACCTATGATTGATCTATAGAATGTGTTATCTTTGAACTCAGGGGATGATTCATCTGCATTTCTTAGGAAGTCAGTCTGCATAGGAGTGTCACAGGGTTTGGCATCGCTTAGATTACATTTGTTCAAGAGTTCTATGATCTTATCTCTCTGAGAAAGCTTGAATCCTCTTCTAGTTTTACTAATTTGAACACCAAGATACTTATTTACTTTGCCTAAAGATTTCAATGAGAAATGTTCATTTAGCTTTGTTACAAATGTTTCTCTTCTTTCTTTATGTTTACCTATGTACAAAATGTCATCCACATAGATCAATACAAATTCTATGTAATCATCACCCTTTTTAACAAAGAAACAGTTATCAGCAGTAGTAGCATTGAAATCCATGGTTTTAAGTACTTTTACTAAACAATCATACCATCGTTTACCAGATTGTTTTAACCCGTATAAACTTTTGTTTAATAACCAAGTCTCATTCTTGTTTGTGTATTGACTGTGAGGTGCTCTTACATATATTTCCTTATCTAATTTTGCGTGTAAATACGCAGTCTGTATGTCATATTGGAATACATCGAGATTGAGTGCTGATGCTACAACTAGAGCTGTTTTGACACTCTCAGTTCTTACTGTGGGGGAGTATGTGTCAGTATAGTCCTCGGGATATTTCTGTGCATAACCTTGTGCAACTAATCTAGCCTTGTATAGAGTATTGCCTCCCTCTAAATTTTTAATTTTATATATCCACCTAGTGCCAATAACGGTTTTGTCCTTTGGTGCAATTGCAGGTGTAAATACATCTAATCCTTGTAAACTTTCCATCTCTTTTGTCATTGCTAATTCCCATTTTTCTTTTTCTTTAGGAGGAAGTTTTAACACTTCCTCATACGTATTAGGTGTCGTTGATTCTCCATCCATATGCATTATATAATCCTTGTACTTATTTGGCATTTGGTTTCTGGTGTTTCTAATTGTTTTTTCAGGTTTACTATTATTATCATGCAAATATCTTGCTTCCTTTTTTGTTAATGTATCTGTCTTTATTTTGTGTTGACTGTTTGTCCATGTTTTGGTTTTGTTTCTATGTTTGTTGTCATTTTGCTTTTCTATAGTCCTTTTCTCTTGGGATTTTGTATCTGTGTTGTTGCTTGGGAATATTTCATTAAGATGTATTTTAGACCAGTTGGCCTGTTCATGGAACACAGCTGTTCTGGAAACTATAAATTTGTTATTATTATCAATGAATCTGTATCCTTTTGTACCTGTCTCATATCCCATAAATCTAAGTCTTCTAGACACATTTTCTCCCTTTCTTCTTAATTGTTTAGGTATGTGTACGTCTGCAGTGACTCCAAATATGTGCATGTGTGCTAATTTTGGTTTCCTATTATACATCACTTCATATGGTGTCTTATTTACAATGCTGGACCAAGTTCTATTTTGTGTGTAATTGGAATATTGTAGGGCTTCTGACCAGAATTGTTTGCTTAAGCCAGCATCTTCCAATGTGCATCTAATCATGGTTTGTAATGTTGAGTTCTTCCTCTCTGCAATTCCGTTCTGGAATGCAGAAAATGGGCTAGATGTGTAATGTAACATTCCTTTGTCCTTCAGCCATTGGGAGAATTCCTTAGACATGAATTCACATCCCCTATCTGTCATGATTTGTTTTATTTTGATATTGTGTTGTGTTTCTACGCGTTTGTAAAATTCTTTAAATTTCTGAAAAGTTTCATCTTTGTGTTTTAATGTGTAAACAAATCCATAGCGACTATAATCGTCCACAATGGTTAGGAAGTAACGTTTTTTATAAGTGATTGATGGAGTTAGTGGACCAACCAGGTCCATGTGTACTAAATCAAAAATTTTGTTGGTTGACCTTGTTGATTTTCTAGGCCTGGGACTAGTTTTTAGTTTTGTAGACTTACATACTGAGCATTCCAAATAGTTTTCACAATTTTTTATTTTAACACCTTCTGCGTGTTCAGTCATTTTTTGTACTACAGGAAAACTGGCATGTCCTAACTTCCTATGTAAAACATGAGCACACTCATCATGAATTGGCTTACCTATTTTTGGTTTTTTTTCATTATGTGCATCCTTGTGATTATGAGCTACTTTACATTCATCATTGTCACTGTTACTAATGTTTCCATTATCTAGTTCAATACAATCTTCCATATTTGAATCAATGTTGTGTAACCATTTCTCCTTTGTTATTAAATAAGGTAGGCCTCCTTTAATCATTACTGTACCTATATCTATTTTATTTTTCTCCAAGGTCGCTTTTCCTTTTGAAAACACAATATTAATATCAGAATCTCTGCTTAGTTTTATGGCACTTAGTATGTTATGAGGTATTTCAGGTATTAGTAATACCCCCTCTATTTTTCCTAGGCCAGGTAAGGTTACATTCCCTCTACCTATTACTTGGACCTTTTCTTGGTTAGCTACCTTTATTACAAATTTATCTTCTACAAATGAAGATAATATACTTTTATTATTAGTGGTGTGATTAGTTGCTCCAGAATCAATAAGCCAATTATTGTTCTCAGTTTGCTGTATGTTAGTGTTGTCTTGTTTGTTTAGTCCATTCAGTGAACCAGATTTTCTATCCTTTGAATTATCTCTGCCCCCTCTATGCTCTTTGTAATTTGGTGGGCTTCTATATCTATGTCTATCAATGGAAGACTGTCTATAGTTGTATTTATTTCTGTGTTCTGACCTATGTCTTTCTTTTGAAATTTTGGGGCAATCTCTCCTATTGTGTTCCCTGGATCCACAGTTGTGGCATCTAAATGTTTCATTATATCTTTCTTGAAAAGCCACTTTTCTATATGGTTTGTGTTCTATGTGGTTGTTAGAGCGACTCCTCCTTGAATTGTCTTCAGCTATTAACTTATTGGATAGACTTTCTATGGATAAGTATCCTAGATTGATTGTGTCTAAATGTGACATATAATTATCCCATGATGGGTCAAGTGAGTTGATGATAACACTTTTCATCGTTTGGTCTGAAATCACCTCCCCCCTTAAATGCAGTTCAGCTCTTATTTTGTTTAAAGATATTAAATGTTCACTTATGGAAACCCCTGGTTTTATCCTAGAAGAAAAGAAATCTTTAGACATTCTCGTGGTAGTAGCTACACTATCACTGTGAAATAAATTGAACATGCATTGAATAATTTCTGAGACAGTCAGATTTTGCTTAATGCTGTGATACATTGCAGGAGATACACTAGAAATTAATAAGAAAAATGCTCTATGGTGTAAGCAGTCTAACTTTAGAGTCCAAGGTCTTTTTGGGGGATTAGTGATAAAAAACAGTAAGTTTTCTTTCATAAAGACAACCTGGAGCTGCTGATACCATTCTTGTAAATTAATGCCATCTATTCTCAGCTTTGGGAAGTCACTGGACAAGTTTCCGACATTATTGGGTCCATTACTTACAACCGGGGGTAGTCCGTGGTCTTGTAAATGCTGGAAATTACAAAACGGCGTGGGAATGCTCGCAACGAGCCTGCACGATCCTTTCAGCAACTCATGTCTTCCTGGGCCGTCTGCGTAGTCTTGCGCATGCGCGTTGCTCATTTCGTTCCTGGAGTCATCGTGAGAGGTTCTCGTCGTTGCGGCTCGCTCGTTCTGCTCCTCCTCAGATGAATCGGTCTCCGGCTCGATCTTGGGAGTCCTGACGATGGCGGTTGTTCTTTTTCTTCTCTTGAGAGCGTTGGTGCTTGCATCGGTCTGCGGTGTGGGGCGGTATCTTCAGGGCTCTCTGGGTTCAGGCGTCGGTGCTCTCGTCGTCAGGATGGGAGCGGGTAGATTTTGAGGCGTTGGCTTGCTCGCTTGCTTTCTAGTTGATTTTTTGGTAATCTTTAGTTTCGGTCCAAATGCAGCAAAAAGCGTTTTCATTGCTGACTTTATTTGTGTATCTGTTGAATCACCTTCACTTTCCGATTCTGATCCTTCTGAGGTGTTTGACTTTTCTTTTTCATTTTCATTATCTAGTAATGTCTTTCGCGCCAGAAATTTTGAATCAAGTTTTCTGATTGGCTCTGCTTCGCTCACCCTGGAGGTCTGTTGAAACCAAGATGGCTGCCATTCGAAATTTTGCGCGGGATCACCGTTTTTCTTCTTCACAGCGTTTTTTTCTGTAATCGTATCACTCACTATTTTTGAATCTTTTGGCTTTTCAGTAGCGATGTGCTTCTCTCTCGCTGCTCCACTGTTTTTCAGCATATCTTGGAGGTTCGCGATGAGGCTTTCATCGTTCTTCTGGCTTTTTAACAGTTTTAATATCTCTGACCTGAGTTCGTTGTTTTCTATTTTGTTTTCCTCTCGGTCATCATTTTCATTTATTATTTCTTCGTCTTCAGTGGTGTATTCTTCAGATTCTCTCGAAATCGCATTTGTGGACTCATCGATTATTTCTTGATCCGTTTCCATTTCTTTGCTGTATGCCCTGGTGTTGGGCCTATCTCTCTTAGACATATTTGAGTTTTTATTGAGTCAATTCAACCATCCTCTGCTACCAGCTTGTTGCAATATTTTCAGGATCAGACTCAATAAATCATTTAAGAATTAAGAGTTCAAATATATCTCTCTTTATTTACACAAGGCATTCTATATTCACTAAATATTCACAGATAGAAGCAAGGAATGGGTGCGTGCAGCTCCTTATATATACAATGGGTGGAGCTAGGTATGGGAGTGGTGAAGTATGAATACATTAAGAAGTGAAGAATAAATTAACCCCTGATATCCCGTTCATATATTATTTACATATTAGAGAATAAGGCATTTACATGTGACAAAATGCTTTTAAAAGTAAAAAAAAAAAAGCCTCTGATGATCGGGTGGCTCAGCTGGGATCATCAGAGGCTTTTCAAAACATTTTTTTCTGCAACCTCTTGGCCGAAGAGGTGGTAAAAAAATGCTTTGAAAAGTCTCTGATGATCCCAGCTGAGTTCTCTGATTGGCAGAGAGGCATTTCTCTGACGATCCCAGCTGAATTCCCTGATCGGCAGAGAGGCTTTTCAAAGCATTAGAAAAAAATGCTTTGAAAAGTTTTTTTAAAAAAAAGTTGGCCACGCCCACCCAGTTACATTACCCCCCCCCCACCAAGCCACACCCACAGAACCGGTAGTAACAGATTTTACATTTCACCCTTGGTTTTATACCCTCTGTTGGGCTTTGAATTTGAGTTTTTGTTCTGATTGATTGTCAGACTCCCATGTGGCCATGCAGGGGTAACTTTGTAGGCTGTCTGTGACCCAGGCTTGGTTGAGCCTTGCTGGGTGATGATGTAATTTATTTTTTTTTTATTTTATTTTACTTCGAATGTATATACCGCCCTTCTTCCTGGGAACTCAGGGCGGTGTACAGCCAGATAAAAACACATAATATAAACATTAAGAACAGATTAAAAGAAATATCTCAATTTGGCCAAAAATTAAAAAAACATACAAATTTAAAATCAATTTAAGCCTTGATAGTACAGTGGTATACGCATCCTGTTATTAACACAGCTGCCTGCAATTTCTGCTGGTTCGAATCTCTCCAAGGCTCAAGGTTGACTCAGCCTTCCATACTTTCTAAGGTAGGTGAAATGAGAACCCAGTTTGTGGGGGCAATTAGCTGACTTTGTATAAAATATACAAAAGTATGAAGGCTATTGCTTAACGCATTGTAAGCCGCCCTGAGTCTCCGGAGAAGGGCGGCATATAAATCAAATTAAAAAAAAATAAATTAAAAGGCATTGTTAGGCCAGCCCGGCTTGTTGGAAAAGGAAAGTTTTAAGGGCACGGCGGAAGGCACGGAGGTCTTGGATTCTCCTTATCTCTGGGGGCAGCTGATTCCAGAGGGTGGGTGCCCCCACAGAGAAGGCCCTCCCCCTGGGGGTCACCAGCCTGCATTGCTTGGCTGATGGCACCCCGAGGAGGCCCTCTCTGTGGGAGCGCACGGGTCGATGGGAGGTCGTCGGTGGCAGAAGGCGGTCTCGGAGATAACTAGGTCCTATGCCATGAAGCGCTTTAAAGGTGGTAACCAACACCTTGAAGCGCACCCGAAGACCACTGGGAGCCATGCAGCTCGCACAGGAGCAATGTTATGCGGGAGCGCCATGCAGCTCCCGTAATTACCCACGCGGCCGCATTCTGGACCAGTTGGAGCCACTGGGTGCTCCTCAAGGGGAGCCCCATGTAGAGAGCATTGCAGTAGTCCAGGCGAGAGGTGACGAGGGCATGAGTGACCATGCACATGGAATCCCGATCAAGAAAGGGGCGCAACTGGTGAATCAGGCGAACCTGACAAAAGGTCCCCCTGACAACAGCCGTCAGATGTTCCTCCAAAGACAGCTGCATATCCAGGAGGACTCCCAGATTGCACGCCCTCTCAACGGGGGCCAAAGACTTGCCCCCGATAGTCAGCGATGGAGTCAGCTGACTATATCGGGATGCCGGGAACCACAGCCACTCAGTCTTGGAAGGGTTGAGCTTGAGCTTGTTCCTCCCCATCCAGATCCGTACAGCCTCCAGGCACTGGGCCATCACTTCAAGGGCATCGTTGGGGTGGCCTGGGGTGGAGATGTACAGCTGGGTGTCATCAGCGTACTGGTGGTATCTCACCCCAAAGCCACGGATGATCTCGCCCAGCGGCTTCACATAAATGTTGAACAGAAGGGGCGAGAGGACAGACCCTTGCGGCACTCCACAGATGAGAGGCCTCGAGGTCGACCTCTGCCCCCCTGCCAACACAAACTGCGACCGGTCGGAGAGAAAGGAGGAGAACCACCGCAACACAGTGCCTCCCACCCCCAACTCTTCCAGCCGGTGCAGCATGATACCGTGGTTGATGGTATCAAAAGCCGCTGAGAGATCTAACAGGACCAGAACAGAGGAGCAACCCCTGTCCCGAGCCCTCCAGAGATCATCAACCAACGCGATCAATGCCGTTTCCATGCTGTGCCCAGGCCTGAAACCCGACTGGAATGGGTCTAGATAGGACGTTTCCTCCAGGAATTGTGGAAACTGTCGTGCGACCACACTCTCAACAACCTTCGCCACAAAGCGAAGGTTGGAGACAGGATGATAGTTAGCCAATACTGCCGGATCCAGGGTCTTGAGGAGAGGCCTCACCACCGCCTCTTTCAAGGTAGCGGGGAAGTGACCTTCACTCAACGAAGCGTTGATAATTCCCTTGAGCCAGCCTCGTGAGACCTCCCAGGAAGCCAGTACTAACCAGGAGGGACACAGGTCCAGTAAACATGTGGTCGCATTAAGTCTCCCCAAAATCCTGTCCACATCATCGGGAGTCACAGAGTCAAACTCTTCCCAGATAACATTATCAAGACTATTCCTCGTCATCCTGCCCGGATCTACCCAGTCAGAGTCCAAATCCTGCCGGATCTGAGTGATTTTGTCATACAGATACCGTCCGAAATCCTCAGCCCTGAGTAATGAAGGGGCTTTGGGCAATTCCTATTACGGCTCTGCTTGAAGGAGATAGATCTTTGTTATATAGAATAGCCCAGGCCTTAATGGCCCATTGACAAAGGTGTGGGGGGGGGAGCCAGAGTTTCTGCCTCCCTTTTAGGGGAAATATTCTGCCCTTTTAATATTTCCCAAAATATCTCATTTTCCTAGGAGAGGGGTGGGTGCTAACTTCCTACAACACCATATCAGAGGTGGTATTCAGCAGGTTCTGACCAGTTCTGGAGAACTGGTAGTGGAAATTTTGAGTAGTTCGGAGAACCGGTAAATACCACCTCTGACTGGCCCCACCCCCATCTATTCTCTGCCTCCCGAGTCCCAGCTGATCGGGAGGAAATGGAGATTTTACAGTATCCTTCCACTGGAGTGGGGTGGGAATGGAGATTTTACAGTACCCTTCCCCTGCCACGCCCACCAAGCCACGCCCACAAAACCGGTAGTAAAAATTTTTGAATCCCATCACTGCACCATATCCACTTCTAGTCTTCAAAATAGGTGATGGATATTGAAGAACTGGAAAGAATACAAAAAGCCAAGAACTTGGCCTCTAAATTCTATGGAGGCCAGTTTAAAGGAAGTTGGTATGTTTAGCTTAAAGAAGAGAAGATCTAAAGAAGATATGATAGCAGTCTTCCAATACAGGAATAAGGCAAGCATCAATGAGTGGAAACTTTGCAGTGACAGATCGGAACTTGAATTAAGGAGTAGTTCCCTCAATACTTCAATACAGAATAGAGCTGGAAGGGACCTTGGAGATCTTCTAGTCCAACCTTCTTGCTCAAACAGGAGACCCTATACCAGTGATGGCTAACCTTTTTGCCATTGCGTGCCAAAAGCGGGGGGAGTGCGGGGGGGTCACATGCGTGCCCACATCCATAATTCTATGCGCCCCCCCGTGCTCCCCCCGCTTTTGGCACGTGATGGCACGGTGGGCCTGGTAGGCCCGTTTTTCACTCTCCCCAGGCTCCAGAGCCTTTCTAGGAGCCTGGAGGGGGAACAGCCTCCCCCCCAGAGGCCCTCTGGAGGCCATAAACAGTGTGTTTCCTGACTTCTGGTGGGCCCAGAAGGTCCGAAAATCAGCTGGCTGGTGCACGCATGCGTGCCAGAGCTGAGCTCGCGTGCCCACCGATATGGCTCCATGTGCCACCTGTGGCATCCATGCCATAGGTTTGCCATCACGGTCCTATACCATTTCTGACAAGTGGTTCTCCAGTCTCTTCTTAAAAGCCTCCAGTGATGAAGCATCCACAATTTCTGAAGGCAAGTTGTTCAGTGGTGGGATTCAAAATTTTTACTAACAGTTCTGTGGGTGTGGCTTGGTGGGCGTGGCTTGGTGGGAGGGGCGTGGCTTGGTGGGTGTGGCTTGGTGGGCATGGCAGGGGAAGGATACTGCAAAATCCCCATTCCCTCCCCACTCCAGGGGAAGAATACTGCAAAATTCACATTCCCTTCCCACCCCACTAACCTGCTTTCCAGCTCCGTTCACCTGTGCAGGGCAACAAAAGAAGACCCAGCCAATCAGCTGGGACTCAGGAAACAGCGAATAGATCGGGGGCGGGGCCAGCCAGAGGTGGTATTTGCCGGTTCTCCAAACTACTCCAAATTTCCCTATCGGTTCACCAGGACCAGTCAGAACCGGCTGAATACCACCTCTGAAGCTTTTCCACTGTTTAATTGTTCTCACTGTTAGGAAGTTTCTCCTTAATTCTAGATTGCTTCTCTCCTTGATTAGTTTCCATTCGTTGTTTCTTGTCTTGCCTTCTAGTGCTTTGGAAAATAAGTAGACACCCTCTTCTTTGTGGCAGCTCCTCAAATATTGGAACATTGCTATTTTGTCACCCTTATTCCTTCTTTTCTCTAGACTAGCCATATCCAATTCCTGCAACTCGTCTTTAGTCTCCAAGTCCTTAATCATCTTAGTTGCTCTTCTTTCCACTCTTTTTAAAATCTCAACATATTTTTTATTATAATGTGGGTTCATAGTTCACTCTGGTAACTATGAGGCCAATCCACCTGCCAATCAGCTTTTTTCTTATTTTCCTCCCCAAAAACTAAGGTGTGTTTTATACTCCGGTGCATCTTATACTCCAAAATATATGATAGTTTGGAAGAAGAAAAGAAAAGAACTTGGAGAAAAGAGCCACAAAAAAAGATGCTGAAGCAGAAGTTGAAAACATTTTATCTTTACCATGTCTCCTAAATCTCAAAGCATAACCTTGGAAGTTCTAAAAAAGCAGAAAGCAAGTCGAGATATCACTGAATCGATATTTCTAACTCCAGGAATTCAATAAATATAAGTCAAGAAGTTCGGATATAACGCTCAATCAAGATTGTATGATGTATTTTAATGTCTCTCATTCTTTAAGTGAATTAAAGTCTCTGAGATATTAGTATTTACGTTAACTGGCTGCAGTTTCTTGTTCTCTGCCCAGGCATAAAAATTTGTATAACACTTCTTGATATGTATTTTGGAAGCTCAAGATTGCTGCGTTCTTAGAAAACATATTCTGATCTGCAAATTTACTTCTGCTTTGAGCAATTCTGTGGAAAATTATTTTAACAGACTGCTGTTTAGCAACACTATACGAATTAGTGTTAGATATGTGGGTTAGATATGCAGTGTCTTGGTTACTGTATCATAATTATTTTGCATTTGTTTTTTCTCATGTTGTAAAGAAAGATTTTATCATATTTCCTTTTTGTCTTTTCTTCTTGTTGGAAGAATTATCCGTCTGGGTTCAGTTCCAAGTGGGGAGAAAGACACTGGAAAACATGGAAGCTGATTGGAAAGATGGTTTAATGATGGACAGGACCACATGGGTTTGAGGTCCTGGGCAGCTGACCACATGGAGTGGAGAGTGAGAGGTATTTATACTCTCTCTTGGGCTTTGAACTTGAGCTTCCTGTTCCTGTGCAATATTTTCATTTTTTTTTTTTCATTTTATTTGATTTATATACCGCCCTACTCCCGAAGGACTCAAGGCGGTGAACAGGCACAAGATAAAACACATAGAATACAAAAATTTAAGAGCAGAAGTAAAATCGAATTAAATCAATTTAGCCCAAGACAAATTTAAAACCCCAGGTTAAGAACAAATTAAAAATTTACATTAAAATTTACATTAAAAAGAGAATGGGAGAGGTTAGGCCAGAGCAGCCTGGTGAAATAAAAAGGTCTTGAGAGTGCGGCGGAAGGTGCACAGATCCGGGATCCTCCGTATCTCCGGGGGGAGCTCATTCCAGATAGTAGGTGCCCCCACAGTGAAGGCTCTCCCCCTGGGGGCCGCCAGCTGACATTGTTTGGCCGATGGCACCTGGAGGAGTCCCTCTCTGTGAGAGCATGCCGGCTGGTGGGAGGCTGTTTGTGGCAGCAGGCGGTCCTGTAAATAACCAGGCCCTAAGCCATGGAGCGCTCTAAAGGTGGTAACAAAAACCTTGAAGCGTACCCGGAAGACCACTGGGAGCCAGTGCAGCTCGCGCAGGAGAGGTGTGACATGGGAGCGCCATGTCGCTCCCATAACCAGCCGCGCGGTCGCACTCTGCACCAGTTGGAGCTTCCGGGTGCTCCTCAAGGGGAGCCCCATGTAGAGAGCGTTGCAGTAGTCCAGGCGGGAAGTGACGAGGGCATGAGTGACCATGTTTAAGGAGTCCCGATCCAGAAAGGGAGGCAACTGGCGAATCAGGCGGACCTGATGGAAAATCCTCCCGGTCATGGCTGTCAAGTGCTCTTCTAAAGACAGCCATGAATCCAGGAGGACGCCCAACTTGCGAGCCCTCTCCGTGGGGGCCAGCGATTCGCCCCCAATAATCAGCGATGGCGTCAACTGACTATATTGGGACGTCGGAAACCACAGCCACTCAGTCTTGGACGGGTTGAGCCTGAGCCTGTTCCTTCCCATCCAGATCCGCATGGCCTCCAGGCACCGGAACATCACTTCAAGGGCATCGTTGGGGGGGGTCCAGGGTGGAGATGTACAGCTGAGTATCATCAGCGTACTGATGGTACTTCACCCCAAAACCACGGATGATCTCACCCAGTGGCTTTACATAAATGTTGAACAGAAGGGGCGAGAGGACCGACCCTTGTGGCACCCCACATATGAGGCGCCTCAGGGTCGACCTCTGCCCCCCTGCCAACACAGACTGCAACCGGTCAGAAAGAAAGGAGGAAGACCACCGCAACATGGTGCCTCCCACCCCCAACTCTTCCAACCAGTGCAGCATGATACCATGGTCAATGGTATCAAAAGCCGCTGAGAGATCTAATAGGACCAGGACAGAGGAGCAACCCCTGTCCCGAGCCCTCCAGAGATCATCCACCAATGCGACCAATGCCGTTTCCGTGCTGTACCCAGGCCTGAAGCCTGACTGGAACGGATCCAGGTACGCCATTTCATCCTGGTGCTGGGGGAGCTGTCGTGCAACCACACTCTCAACAACCTTTGTCACAAAGCGAAGGTTGGAGACCGGACAATAATTAGACAACACTGCCGGGTCCAGGGAAGGCTTCTTGAGGAGAGGCCTCACCACCGCCTTTCAAGGCAGTGGGGAAGTCACCCTCACCCAATGAAACATTTATAATCCCCTGGAGCCAGCCTTGCGTCACCTCCCGGGAAGCCAGCACTAACTGGCTTCTATGTGTTCTATTGGCTGCTGTCAGACTCCCATAGGGCTATGCAGGGATCATAGCTGACATTTGTTTATTTATTTATTTATTTATTTATTTATTTATTTATTTATTTCATCAAGCATGTATTTTAGGACAGATACAAGTGTAAACATAATTATAAATACATGAAAAGGGTACAAATAAATGAAAACATTAGGACAGGGACGGTAGGCATGCTGGTGCGCTTATGCACACTCCTTATAGACCTCTTAGGAATGGGGTGAGGTCAACAGTAGACAGTCTAAGGTTATTTGGGGAAGAAACCACAGATTCAGGTAATGCATTCCAGGCATTGACAACTCTGCTACTGAAGTTGTATTTTCTGCAGTCTAGTTTGGATCGGTTACCACGAATTTGTATCTACTGTGTGCTCTTGTATTGTTTTGGTTGAAGCTGAAGTATTCATTGGCTGGTAGGACATCGTAGCAGATGATTTTATGTACTATGCTTAGGTCAGACTGGCGAATTTCTAAGTTGTCTAAGCCCAAAATTTCAAGTCTGGTGGCATAAGGTATTTTGTTACGAGTAGAGGAGTGGAGGACTCTTCTTGTGAAATATTTCTGGACTCGTTCGATTGTATTAATGTCCAATATGCAGTGTGGGTTCCAGACAGATGAGCTGTATTCAAGAATTGGTCTGACAAAAGTTTTGTATGCCCTAGTTTGCAGTTCAATATTACCAGAGAAGAAACTACGCACGATTAGGTTAACAACTCTTAATGCTTTTTTAGCAATGCTGTTACAGTGAGCTCTGGCACTTAGATCATTTGAGATGAGAACTCCAAGGTCTTTGACAGTGCGAGAGTCATCTGTTAGGTCGTATCCATCCAGCTTGTATTTTGTGTTCTGATTTTTTTTTTTTTTTTTGCCAATGTGTAAGGCAGAGCATTTGTTGGTTGAGATTTGGAGTTGCCAATTGTTTGACCATTCTGACACATAGTCGAGTTCTTTTTATAGAGACCTCGTTGTCTGAAATAAGTTTGGTTGAACCTTACTGGATGATGCAATGTTCCCAGGTGATTTCGCAATGCAGTGAGCCCTGCTGTAGATAATCCTATAATGTCCTGGAGGGTCATGTCTTAATCCCATCATCCTGGAGTTGAAGGTCTAATTGTCTTGTAGATAGGCTTGCCCAGTCCTGCTCAATGGGCATCAAATATCTGCTGGGGGCAGGGAGCTGCTCTTTGTCTTTAAAAACATGTTTCTCCTTTTCTCATAAAGGAAAAATATAACAGTCTGCCTTTTAAAAAAATATTTCCTAGAATATTTCATTCTTCTAGGAGAGGGGTAGGTGCTAACTTTCTACAATGCCCCAGAATTATTTATTTAAGTAACCATTGATCATCTACTTTCTCCAAAGAATCAGTGGTAGGAATGGATTGCTTTAAAACAATACAAATAAAAAGTATATCAAATATACAGGAAGAAAGGAATGATGGCTCAAACACACGTATCAACCCTAAACAAAAAAAAAAAAAAAGCTTGCCAATGCATGCAGTTTTGTTTGCTGGCAGCACATGAGTTTGTTGTGGCCCCGCCCTCTGAGCCTGTCCCATCGGAGGAAGAAAGCTCCGAGCATGAGGAAGAGGAGTCAGCCAGGCCTCCCTCTCCAGGCCCCTCCCCTCTGGCATTGTCTCAGGTGCCGGCCGAGGGAGAGGAGATCAGTAGGGAGACAGCTGGCTCGGATCAGAGTGACGAAGAAACATCATTCCTGGACGCACGCCTCCGAAGGCGTGATAAACATTTGCAGCAGCTTAGGAGGCGTGCTAGGGATTAGAACTGAGTCACTGGACCACACCCCAGAGACTATATAATAGAGGGTAGTGGTCAGTGATCCTTGTGACGAACAAAAGTAAACCTTGGATAGTCACTAAAGCCTCGTCCGGAACTGCGGAGAGAAATATTATTTCTGCTTGGACTTTTTGCACGTTAAGTACCTTATCTTTCTGTTTGTGAAAATAAAGGCATTTGGCAGACGGTGTGTCTATCGCTGCCAAGTGGGAGATAAGACCTGGGTGCGTTCCAAAGTGTTTCCTTAACCCTCGGCTGGCTGTGTTTGTGTGTGTGTGGGTACGGGGACAGATCAGAGTTTTCCAACACTTCCTATTTCTCTTGAAGCGTGACGTGTGAAAAACTCACAGCAACTATTCTGTTGAATTTTTCTGATAGGTCTGTTGAGAACAACTGATGAAAATACCATATTTTTCGGACTATAAGACGCTCCAGACTATAAGACACACCTAGTTTTTGGGGAGGAAAACAAGGGGAAAAAAATCTGCCTCTGACTCCCAGCATCCATTTGGTATTTATCTGGCCTGTTTGCTGCGGCCTGTTTGCTGTGGCCCATTTGCTGCCACGGTCCATTCGTGGCCTATTCAGCGTGGCCCATTCCCCACCGCTGCCACCTGTTCTAGAACAGCTGATCGGTGCTGCACCAAGCCCCTCTCCCCACAATATTCAGAGTATAAGACGCACAGACATTTCCACCCACTATTTGTTGGGGGGAAGCGTGCCTTATACTTTTAAAAATATGGTACCTTGGGGGTATGATTCTTACAGCAAAGGGTCTCCAGGGTGGATCATGTCCAGGACTCCTCAGCCCATCACAGTCCTCTTTCAGGTAGACCTTGGTCTAACATTTGTTGTTCTGAGCTCCTCTAAATCAGCATCTATTATATCAAACAGAAATATTATACTCCAGCAATTTCTTCCTCAGAATGAACCTAACACTAGCATTTCTCCTCAGAATGATTGTGCAAGAGTGGGCTTCCCTTGATAACTGTGTGGACTTCCCATAGACAGCATTTAGAAGATCTGCTTCAAAGGAGAAGGTTCATTTTAGAAGTCAAGATACTCAAGCACGGCTTTTGGAGAACAGTAATTTCTGAGGGACCATAATTTCCAAATCAAAAGTTGGAAGAAGATTGATCTCACTGAACATGGATGCCTTTGGCCTGGTCCCCATGCTAAGTGAGTTACTTTTTTCTCAAAACTTTTCTTCTTTTCTCTAACTCTTACTGGGTTTTTTTAATTTCTGCTCTCGCACCATTCTTACTAAAATGAAAACTTTGGCTTGCCAAATATTTAAAATTGCAGATAACGATGCATCTTGGGTACCCTTTTATGAGCAAAAGAAATTTAAAAGGCCTCTGTGATTTAGCTTTGAAGCTTGCACAGATTAATTTTCTTTAGATTTAAATATTGATCGACATTGGAATTTCAACCTGGATACCTGGGATAATGTGAAATATGTAACATGTGATAATCCTATATGGCGTATCTTTAAATAAATACAATACAGCTTCAAAGGAAGGCTGCAATTCTAGGCAGCCATCATCATCATCATTGGGAAGGCTGGGTTGTTATGGTTCAATTTGTTTTTTAACCAATGGATTTTTGAGCAAGCCAGCCAAAAGTTTTTTTGAAGTTGTTCCACTTATAAGATAATTAGCAACCCTCTAGTTTTCTTCCCTCCTCTTCTCTTTTTAACATATGGTGACAATGGTTATACTTGAAGTGAATCTCTACATTCCTTGGATGTATATCTAGTTTTCTTAATTAGTTGAAGTACATTAATATTATTTTTTAAGAAAATAAACAATTATATCAATAAGAATGTATTTCTAAGTAGACATATAAAGAACTGCTGTGTAAGTCAGTGAAATTCTGGTAATCCTTAATGAAAATATTTCTTACAGTATATATTTCTTATTCTTTTGCAGCTTTGCTTCATATTGTGCTCCAAGTATCCTCATCTGCAGGTAACATTTCAGTTTTCCTTCCTTCCTTCCTTCCTTCCTTCCTTCCTTCCTTCCTTCCTTCCTTCCTTCCTTCCTTCCTTCCTTTCTTCCTTCCTGTTATGTCCTTATAAGGACATCCGCCCGGATTGGCTGCCAGCCATTGGGCAGGAAAGTTTGAATCACTGTCAGGGGCGGTGCGACTGCCGGAGCGAATATAAGGAGAGCTCCGGCAGCGCGCAGTCAGTCTTGTTACTGTAGCCAATAAAGACTAAATGTATCGAGCTGGTCACGTCTTCATTCCCTGCGCCTAATCTAACACTGGCGACGAAGGACTAGAGAAGAGAACCTGAGCAAGACTGGTGGCATGATCGCCCAAACCGAGCTGAAGTCACTCAACCGCAGCTGCCTTCAGAATGGCAAACCCGCAAGCACCGATTGCCTCGCTGAACCCATTTGACCTGGCACGAGAGAAATGGAGGTCGTACATGGTCAGATTCCGGCAATTCCTCCGAGGGAACGGATACCAGAACCTCGACGATGAGCGCAAGAGAGCCCTATTCCTGGATCACTGCGGGTCCGACGTCCTGGAAATGGCCATTGACCTCGTGGCGCCCAGGGACATTGAGGAGATGTCCTGGAATGACTTGCAGGAAGTCCTACAGGAACACTACGCACCCACAGGCACCCCGATTGCCAACAGATTCACATTCCAACAGAGGAATCAACGGGAAGGTGAATCCATCAAAGAATTCGTGGCAGCGCTTCGCCAAATCGCTGCCAATTGCGAATTCGACAACGTGGACAATGCCATCCGGGACCGCATTGTTTTCGGAATGTGTGATGTGGGTCTTCAGAAGAAGTTCCTGAGCCGCAAGAGGATCCCACTCAAGGAAGTCCTCGAAGAAGCCACAGCCGCCGAGACGTCCGAAAAAGCAGCCGCCGCGATGGTAAAGGCCAGAGGGATCCATAAGATCCACAAGTCTGGCCCGAACTCATCAGATGACTCGACCACGCCATCAGAGTCCGATGAGGAAATGGCTGTCCACAAGGTTTCCCGCCCTCCCAGGCGGGAAAACCCCCAACATGGCGACCGGGGGGAATGCTGCAGCAGCTGCAAAGGCGACCACCCCAGGGCAACCTGCAGATGGAGGGACGCAACCTGCCGCCGCTGTCTGAAGGGGGGACACATCGCCGAGGCATGCAGAGCAGCAGATCCAGCCCCGGAACCACCCAGGCCAAGATTCCGCGAAAACCGCAGAGAAACCCAGAGGACATCCAAACGGTCCTCGAACCAGTCCAGGCGCAGAGACGAGGAATATTCCCACAGCAGAGCAGTGCACCAGACTACCATCGCCCACACAAACGACGAGGGAGCCACCAAGTTCAATGTGACGTTGCTGGTAGAAGGGTCACCGTGCAAAATGGAAGTAGACTCCGGGTCCATCTACTCCATCATGGACTGGCAGCATCTGAAGCGCCTAAAGCCATCCTGCAAAAAGACCCAGCTAAAACCCCTGAAGTCGAGGCTCATGGATTTCAGCGGAAACCCCATCGGAGTCCTGGGCAGAACCACCCTCCACATCACCTTCAAGGAATTCCAAGGCAAGCTTCCCATCACAGTCGTGGAGAACAGCCGACCGAACCTGTTAGGAGTGGAGTGGTTTAAGCCGCTGGGGCTATCCATCGGAGGCATCCACCAAATTCGCAGGGATGAACTCGACAACCTCATCGAAGAGTTCAAAGAAGTCTTCGATGGTAAGCTGGGGAAATTTGTGGGAAGGCCAATCTCATTTAATCTGGACAAGGGAATCACCCCAATTAGGTTGAAGCCCCGCCGGGTTCCATTTGCTCTGCGGCCTAAAGTAGACGAGCAGCTGGATAAGCTGATCGCCCAGGGCGTCCTGGAACCGATCGATCATGCCTCATGGGAGACCCCCATTGTGACCCCACTGAAGCATGATGGGTCTGTGCGCATCTGCGCCGACTATCGTTGTACCATCAACAAGGCGTTGGCACAGAGCGCATACCCAGTCCCAGTGGTGCAACATCTGCTGCATTCCCTGGGAACTGGCTCAATTTTTGCAAAACTGGACCTGGCCCAGGCTTACCAGCAACTGCCAGTGGACGAAAAAACGGTGGAGGCACAAACAATTGTCACGCACAGGGGGGCATTCAAATGCAACCGCCTCCAATTTGGAGTCAGCGCTGCCCCCGGCATTTTCCAATCTATGATGGAACGCCTCCTCCAAGGCGTTCCAGGGGTGGTGCCTTACTTTGACGATTACTAATCTCCGGAGAGTCACAGGCACAACTCCTTGAAAGGCTCAGGCTTGTCCTGCAGCGATTCAAGGCCAAGGGCTTGAGAGTCAGGAGAGATAAATGCATCCTAGGAGTACAGGAAGTCGAGTTCCTGGGCTATCTCATTGATAGCACTGGCATCCACCCCACCAAATCAAAAGTGAAAGCAATCCATGAAGCTCCAAGCCCAAAAAACAAAACGGAACTTCAGGCATTCCTTGGGTTGCTTAACTTCTATGCCATATTTCTCAAACAGAAAGCCACAGTTGCTGAGCCACTCCACCGCCTGCTGGGGAAAGCGGCTTCCTGGAAGTGGGGCCAAGAAGAGGAAGCAGCATTCCGAGCTGTAAAAGGACTCTTAACTTCAAAAAGCGTCCTCATCCAGTACAATGAGACGCTCCCCATCAAGCTGACTTGCGATGCGTCGCCATATGGGGTGGGGGCAGTCCTCAGCCACGAACTGCCCAACGGCTCCGAAGCCCCAATAGCATACTTCTCTAAAACCATGTCCGGCGCGGAACGCAACTACAGTCAGCTGGACAAAGAAGCCCTGGCCATCGTTGCAGGAGTGAAACGCTTCCACGAGTATCTCTACGGGAGGAGTTTCACCATAGTCACCGATCACAAGCCACTCCTGGGGCTCCTCGCAGGCGACCAACCCACCCCGACCTTCATGTCCCCGCGGATGACGAGATGGGCCATCTTCCTAGCCGGCTACTCCTACAGGCTCGTGCACCAGCCAGGCACAGCCATAGGAAACGCCGACGCGCTGAGCAGATGCCCATTGAAGGATCCTGTAGAAGACCCAGCCCCCACGCTCCACCTATTCCATATAGATGATGACGCCAGCTGTCCAGTCTCGTCCGCAGATGTGGCCGTCCACACCCAAAAGGACTCCACACTCTGCCAAGTGAAGTCCTGGATCCTCAGGGGGTGGCCATCTGAGAAGACGGAGGAGAAGTTCAGCCCGTTCGCCAGGAAGCAGAAGGAGCTGTCCACCATGAAGGGCTGTTTGCTATGGGGAGACAGGGTGCTGATCCCAAGCACTCTGCAACGGCGGACGCTAGAGACTTTACATAAAGGGCACCCAGGCATCGTCCACATGAAGGCCCTGGCACGGAGTTACGTCTGGTGGCCCTCACTGGACAGAGACATCGAAGAATGGGTCTCCAGATGTGACCCGTGCCAAGAAGTACGCCCAGCGCCGCCACAAGCCGAAACAGCAAAGTGGGAGACCCCCAGCAACCCCTGGTCGAGGATCCATATCGACTTCGCGGGTCCGATGCAAGGGCGCCACCTCCTCATCGTCGTAGATGCCTTCTCCAAGTGGCTCGAGGTGGTACCCATGGCATCTACCACAACGGAAGCGACGATCCGGGCCCTGCGCCGCCTTTTCGCCACCCATGGACTACCGGATGTGCTGGTCTCCGACAACGGCCCCCAACTCACAACCCTGGCCATGGAGGCATTCCTGGCAGGACTGGGCATCCGCCATGCCCTGTCCGCCCCGTACAGGCCGGCTGGGAACGGACAAGCGGAACGAATGGTGAGACTCACCAAGGAGGCACTCACCAAGATGGGCACGGGAGACTGGCAGGAAAGAATAGACAACTTCCTCCTCACCCAGCACATCATGCCGCATGCCACCACCCACAAGAGCCCGGCCGAGCTGTTCATGGGCAGAAGGTTGAGGTCACCATTGGACCGGCTGCACCCCCAATACAGCCCAGAAGTGACCGCAACGGCCAGCCGCCCGCTTCGCGCCTTCAGCAAGGGAGATTCGGTTTTCGCACTAAACTTCAACGGCTCTCCTAAGTGGCTGAAGGGGAAGATAGACAACACAACCGGCCCAAAGTCCTACACCATGGAGCTGGAAGATGGACAGGTCTGTAGACGTCACATCGACCAGCTCCGGAAAAGGTGGGGGGGAGCGCAAGAAAACCAGCCTGACGAGGGAGGCCTACAACACCCCGAAGAGGTAGGCCTGCAACACCCCGACGAGGTAGGCCTACCACACCCCGGCGAGGCAGACCACTGCCACCCCGACGAGGCCGGCCAAGCACACTACCAGGCACTATCACACCGACAGTCCAGACCGGGGCCAGCCGCATGGGGGATGGCAACACCAACCCAGCGAGGTGGGCACCCAGCACGACAGGGCGAGGGACTACCAAACCAGCCCACGAGTAGACCGGGACCTGCCCAGAGTGGAAGCATCGCACCCCGCCAGCGAAGGCAACCCACGTCAGCCCTGCCAGGGAGACCTCCACTCCAGGCGAGTAGACCGGGAACCATCCAAGATGGGCACACCACAGCCCATGGGTGAGGGTGACACATGACTCCCCAGCGAGAGGGACCCCCGCCCAGCACAGAAGACAACCCGGCAACAACAACCCAGCCCAGATGACCCCAGCCACCAACCAGCGGTAGACCAGGGACTAGGGCGAAGGGAAAGCCGACAACAACCCGGCCAGGGAGGCCTGCGCCACCCCGGCAGGGGAGACCTCCGCCGACCTGCAGAGGTAGCCCCACAATGACATCCCGACCAGGTCGACCACCGCCGACCCGATGGGGTAGGCCAACGCCAGCCCGACCAAGGGGACCTGCGCCACCCCTGCGAGGTCGGACAGCACGACACGAGCCAACACCACCCACCGCTGGCAGACCGGACCCGAGGGCACCGATCCGAACCACCCCCCAGACGACAACGAGCCGAACCGCAGCGCCCGGGAGACCGGGGAAGAGCAAGTGACAGCCTGGGACTTACTGAGACTCAGACGCTCTTCCTGGGTCGGAACCGAGCAACCTCGACGAGACGATAGATCCACAGGCCAGGAGGAAGACCACCAGAACCAGCCATCCAAGGTTTGCGGTCCGGCCGGAGGCGCTGAGGGTGACCCCGCACACTCGCCAGCCGAACCAAGCCCGGTTCCGGAGAGGGAACCAGGAGACACAGGAGCCCCGTCCGTCCGGGTCGGGGACGAGGAAGAAGTGAGACTGCGCAGGTCAACTAGGGTGCCGAGGCGTCCTACGTACCTGCGTGATTACGTGACTTTTATTGATGAACATTGACTGTTTCCGGACTAAGAGGGGAGGAGTGTTATGTCCTTATAAGGACATCCACCCGGATTGCCTGCCAGCCATCGGGCGGGAAAGTTTGAATCACTGTCAGGGGTGGTGCGACTGCCAGAGCGAATATAAGGAGAGCTCCGGCAGCACGCAGTCAGTCTTGTTACTGTAGCCAATAAAGACTAAATGTATCGAGGTGGTCACGTCTTCATTCCCTGCGCCTAATCTAACACTTCCTTCCTTCCTTCCTCCCTCCCTCCCTCCCTCCCTCCCTCCCTCCCTCCCTTCCTTCCTTCCAATATACCAAAAGTGAAGGATAAATAGTTCATCCAAGAAGCTTCTTCAGTTCTGACTGGATGGTTGGGAGAGGAAGGATTTATAATCCTAGCAGTCATCTGGTCGTTAGTACTCTTTTTGGGAGTTGTTCAGGACACTTGGAGGTTTATCTGTGCCCTCAGAATCCCCTGAATAGTGCAAATGGGTGTGCAACCTTTTTGAAACTGCTGAAAGGACCGTGTTGTAACTGCGCTGTGACTTTCATCAGTTCCAAAAAAGGTTCCACACCCATTTTCACTATTCAGATGACTCTGTGGGCACAGATAAACCTCCAAGTGTCCTGAACGACTCTCAAAAAGCATGCTAAAGTGACCAGATGACTGCTAGGAATATAAATCCTTCCCTTCCCCACCATCCAGTCATTAGAACCGAAGAAGCTTCTTGGATGAGAAGCAAAACGCCTTCAAGGAAAAACAAAGAAAGTCCAGTTGCTTCTTGAAATAAGTACCTTTGGGACAACCATGACTTGGATGACTGAGAATCTCTGTAGATCGGTGGTGAAATGTAAAATTTATTACTACCGGTTCTGTGAGCGTGGCTTGGTGGGGGTGGGGGTGTTAATATGACTGAGTGAGCGTGGCCAACTTTTTTTTTTTTAGGTTGTAAAAAAAATGCTTTTAAAGCCTCTGACGATCCCAGCTGACTTGCCTGATTGGCAGAGGCTTTCTTTCTTTTTTTTTTTTAAAGCCTCTGACGATCCTAGCTGTCTTGCCTGATCAGCAGAGGCTTTTTTTTCCTTTTAAAAATACTTTTTCTATAACCTCTTCAGCTGAAGAGGTTGTACAAAAAATGCTTTTAAAAGCCTCTGATGATCCCAGCTGAGCCGCAGGATCATCAGAGGCTTTTTTTTTTTTTTTTACTTTTAAAAGCCTTTTTTCAGCCAAAGAGGTTGTAGAAAAAATGCTTTTAAAAATAAAAAAAAAAGCCTCTGATGATTGCATGGCTCAGCTGGTCAATGGGGGGTGAGGTGGGCAGGGATTTTTGCTACCGGTTCTCCGAACCACCCACCTCCATCGCTACTGGATCAGGTGATCCAGTCCAAACCGGGAGAATTTCACCCCTGCTGTAGATGTCTCTCGATTACAGGGAATGGGATGAAAGCTAGAGACTAACTCGTGATTCCTCTGCCAGGCTAAGATTAAATATATACATATATATGAAGCATATATATATATATATATATATATATATATATATATATATATATATATATATATATATATATATATATATATATATATATATATATATATATATGCTTCACACCCATACAGTTCTGAGAAAGAGGTTGCTTCCTGCCCCCTTGAGATTTTTCTGACCTGCTGCCCAGGGGTGGGTTCTACTTACCTTTACTACCAATTCACAATGGGATCATGTGCACACGCTTGCTTCACTCACACATGTGCCTTGCTTCTGCGCACACATGCGCAAATCGCTTCTCATGATGTCAGGGTCAGTGGGTGGAGCCTCCCCCTGGTTTTACTACCGGTTCTATAGAACCGGTCCGAACTGGGGACAACCCACCACTGCTACTGCCTCTCCTTGCCAATGAATGGCACCAAGGCATCAGGGTGTCTTATTGATATGAAACAGGAGTTTGTGTGGACAAGCAATAGCAACATATGGTGTGTGTTTCATAATGGGCAAAACCAAATTGTCCAACTCGTGATGTCCAAGAGTGAAACATTCATCACTGGTTGCTCTATCTTTATCTGCGGTATAAGGAAACAGAAACCAAGCCTTTTCAAGAACTGATGATCTGGTGTTTTTTTGCATCAGTGGAAGTAAGGAATGTTGGCTTATTCTTTTCTGTTTTAACTCAGTCACACTTGCAAAAGCTTTTTTGCAAACAGCTCCCTTCTGCTAGAGCTGGTGGGGTGGGGGTGGGGGGCGGAGAGAGGAAATATTTGTTCACCAAAATGTTATTCAGTTAATGATAAGAATCTTGACATGTGCAACAAATCTCCATTATTATTTTTTACTCCTTCCGTCTTCCATTTCTTTAATTTCTGCAGACGTGCTGTTTATCTCTCTCTCTCATTTTATTCCTACTTGTTAGTTTATAATCTGAAAATTGTCTCCCATGTTCCAGGATCAGTGAAACACAATCTATATAGTTAAAAGTGGAGAAAAATTAATTCTTTCCTATATATATATATATATGTGTGTGTGTGTGTGTGTGTGTGTGTGTAAGTTATATATATATAAATATATATATAAGTCGCCTTGACTACTGCAATGCTCTCTACATGGGGCTCCCCTTGAAGAGCACCCGGAGGCTCCAGCTGGTCCAGAATGCAGCAGCGCGGGTAGTGATGGGAGCAACATGGCGCTCCCATGTAACACCGCTCCTGCGCGAGCTGCACTGGCTCCCGGTGGTCTTCCGGGTGCGCTTCAAGGTGTTGGTTATCACCTTTAAAGCGCTCCATGGCATAGGGCCTAGCTATCTGCGAGACCGCCTGCTGCTACCGATGACCTCCCATCGACCCGTGCGCTCCCACAGAGAGGGCCTCCTCAGGGTGCCATCAGCCAAACAATGTAGGCTGGTGACCCCCAGGGGGAGGGCCTTCTCGGTGGGGGCTCCCACCCTCTGGAATCAGTTGCCTCCAGAGATAAGGAGAATCCATGACCTCAATGCCTTCCGTCGTTCCCTTAAAACCCATCTTTTTCAGCAAGCTGGGTTGGTTTAAGAAGAAATTTTAAATTCTTTTAATCAGTCTGTGATTTCTTAACTTTCGGGCCAAAATTTATATATATTTTTAAATGTTTTTTAATATTTGTATTCTATGTTTTTTATCTTGGCTGTACACTGCCCTGAGTCCTCAGGGAGAAGGGCGGTATATAAATTGGAAATTAAATTAAAATTAAATTAAATATAAATGTATGTGTGATAGAGAATTCCTTCCACTTTGCTAAAAAAAGAAGCGCTTTAATACATGTAACAAGTGCACTTGAATCTGACCATTTTTTTCAGCCTTTTTTTTAAATATATTTTTATTGTTTACATATAAATATATTGAATACAGTGTAATTGTCCTGGCATTCCACTTGCCATAAAATAAAGGTAAAAACAAAATAACATATATACTATTTTAAACACTGCTCGTGTTGTACAGGAATTTCTGACCATCATGTTCTAGTATGTCAAATTATCTATCATTCTAATATCTACATTCTAATACATACATAATGTCTCTTTCCATGTCCACCTAACGTGATTCTTTCGCATTGCAACTTCTACCTCGTGTTTCTAACCATTGATAGAAACTATCCCATGTAGCTTAGCATTCTGTATCTGCTTTATTTTTTATTTTTAGTGTCCATTTTCGCAAAGACTAGTATCTTCCTTATTGTCTCCTCCTCTGAAGGGGTGTTTTCGCTCTTTCGCTCTTTTTTATGGCCATTTCTTAATTATGTTAACAATATTTCCCTTATATCTCAACCACTGACTCAGTTCACACCGACTCAGTTCAGCTAAAAATGTTGAAAATGTCTGTTTAGAATCGAGCTTCAAATTCATGCAAAATATATGCTTCAAAATATGCAGGGAAGGCCTCAGGGAGACCTTGCTGGCAACTCCTTAAAGGACCCATATCTTTTTACCAGCCGGATTCAGTCAAATCTTTGATGTGATGGAAGTGACCGGCTGTAAGCTGAGGGCATACACCAAATCAGTATCTAATTTTTTTTTTTAATATAAACGATGCTGAGTTTCAATGGTTAGATGCCCTAGACATTTGGTATTTGAACATAGATCTTTTTAATATTTCTATTTTATTGTATTTTACTAATCTAGGTGAAATGTTAATATATCTTTAGTCTTTAGTCTTTATTTGATTTATATATCGCCCTACTCCCGAAGGACTCGGGGCGGTGAACAGCCAAACAATAAAATACATAAATACAAAATTTAAAAAACCGAATTAAACCGAATTAAACAAATTTGGCCCAGACAGATTTAAAACACCCCAATCATTTAAAAACAGATTAAAATTTACGTATTAAAAGAGAAAAAGGGGGAAAAGTTTAGGCCAGGCCCGCCTGGTGGAATAAAAAGGTCTTGAGAGCGTGGCGGAAGGTGCGAAGATCCGGGATCCTCCGTATCTCCGGGGGGAGCTCATTCCAGATAGTAGGTGCCCCCACAGAGAAGGCTCTCCCCCTGGGGGCTGCAAGTCGACATTGTTTGGCCAACGGCACCCGGAGGAGCCCCTCTCTATGAAAGCATACCGGCTGGTGGGAGGCTATTGGTGGTAGTAGGCAGTCCCGTAAGTAACCAGGTCCTAAGCCATGGAGCACTCTAAAAGTGGTAAACAAAACCTTGAAGCGCGTCCAGAAGACCACCGGGAGCCAGTGCAGCTCACACAGGAGAGGTGTTACATGGGAATGCCATGTCGCTCCCATTACCACCCGTGCGGCCGCACTCTGCACCAGTTGGAATCTCTGGGTGCTCCTCAAGGGGAGCCCCATGTAGAGAGCATTACAATAGTCTAGACGGGAAGTGACAAGGGCATGAGTGACCGTGCGTAAGGAGTCCCGATCCAGAAAGGGACACAACTGGTGAATCAGGTGAACCTGATGAAAAATCCTCCCAGTCATGGCCGTCAAGTGCTCTTCTAAAGACACCGTGAATCCAGGAGGACGCCCAAGTTGCGAACCCTCTCCGTGGAGGCCAATGATTCACCCCCAATAGTCAGTGATGGCGCCACCTGACTATATTGGGACGTCGGAACCCACAGCCACTCGGTCTTGGATGGGTTAAAGCCTGAGCCTATTCCTCCCCATCCAGATCCGCATGGCCTCCAGGCACCGGGACATCACTTCAAGGGCATCATTGGGGTGGTCCGGGGTGGAGATGTACAGCTTGGTGTCATCAGCGTACTGGTGGTACTTCACCCCGAAATCACGGATGATCTCACCCAGTGGCTTTACATAAATGTTGAACAAGAGGGGCAAGAGGACCGACCCTTGCGGCACCCCACGAGGGGCCTTGGGGTCGACCTCTGCCCCCCTGTCAACATAGACTGCGACCGGTCGGAGAGAAAGGAGGAGAACCACCGCAACACAGTGCCTCCCACCCCTAATTCTTCCAACCGGTGCAGCATGATACCATGGTCGATGGTATCAAAAGCCGCTGAGAGATTTAACAGGACCAGGACAGAGGAGCAACCCCTGTCCCGAGCCCTCCAGAGATCATCTACCAATGTAACCAATGCCGTTTCCGTGCTGTACCCAGGCCTGAAACCTGACTGGAACGGATCCAGATACGTCATTTCATCCAGGTGCTGGGAGAACTGTTGCGCAACCACACTCTCGACAACCTTCACCACAAAGCGAAGGTTGGAGACCGGACAATAATTAACCAACATTGCCGGGTCCAGGGAAGGCTTCTTGAGGAGAGGCCTCACCACCGCCTCTTTCAAGGCGGCGGGAAAGTCACCCTCACCCAACAAAGCATTTATAATCCCCTGGAGCCAGCCTCGTGTCACCTCCCGGGAAGCCAGCACTAACCAGGAAGGACACGGGTCCAACAAACATGTGGTCGTGTTCAGTCTGCCCAGAATCCTGTCCACGTCCTCAGGGGTCACAGGATCAAACTCATCCCAGATAACATTCTCAAGACCTGTCACAGTCCCTCCCCCTGAGATTACCCAGTCGGTATCAGGAACCGAGTAGCGTGCTGTGCGAGCAAGCGAAGAAGAAGCACTCGAGCCACATCCTGCTGCAATGCTTTTATTCAAGATACACTTCCTTCCACCCAGCACGTCAAATCGGCAAAGAAACTGATGGTACGGAAATACACAAAGTTGGCGTTGGGAGCGGCTGCATCCCAACGCCCTTTTTAAACATCGCGCCACCGCCCTTCCGGGCCTGCTGCGCATGCGCCGCCGGGCCACCGCCCCTCAGGACGCTACAGTGCCGTGGAAATCATTTAACCCTTTCCTCGGTCGCCTCCGTGTCCGACCGCCTAGGCTTATGCTAGCACCCCCACCACCAGTGAATGCAGGTAAAGAAACGTCCGGCGCCCGTCGCAGGCTCCCCCCCTCCGTAGGTAGCTCCCATGGCGTTTCAGGGGTCGGGTCCTTGATCCAGGTGACCAGGTGAGGTGTCGAGTGGATCGCGACAGTCGGATTCCAGATCTTCCCGAATCTGAGAGATTTTGTCATGCAGATACTGAACAAAATCCTCGGCTCTACCCTCCAAGGGGTCCTCTCGCACTTCCTGGTGGAGCAGGGAGTGGGTCACCCTAAACAGGGCGGCTGGGTGGTTATCTGATGATGCAATAAGAGCAGAAAATAACTACATTTCGCTGCTTTTATTGCCACTAGGTAATTCCTAATATGAGATTTTACCAGTGTACGGTCCGATTCAGAAAGATTGGCCCTCCAACTACTCTCTAAGCATCTTTTCTGGCGCTTCAACTCCCTCAGCTCCTCAGTAAACCAAGGAGCCAAATGAGATCGGCGCCGGGTCAGAGGCCACTAGTCCTCTGTTGTGGCCTGTCAGCCGCTGGCCCCTTTGGCAGCCAAATCAGATGAGGAGGTGGCATGGGAGTCAGGGCCAGCTTCAAGGCAACCTGAGAGCTCTGAGGGGGAAGAGGGAATGGAGCTGTCAGAGACAGAGACAGAGGCAGCGTCTGGGCCATCCATCAGCCCTCAGATGGAGAGTCAACAGACCCTAGGTCTGGAAGTGGCTGATGATGAAGAGGAGGAACAGCTGGGTCCAGTACCTGATGCGCAGATACACAGAAGGCAGAGGAGAGGAGAGCAGTAGAAATCTACCGGCCGGTCCTTGGGACAGAAGAGCAACCACTGCTAGTGAAACCCAACCCTATCTCTGGTGATAAAAGGCAGGGGGCAGAGATGTATAGGTGTGGCAGACCACTATTCATCTTCCTGCCGGACAGATTTGTTAGCCTGCTGTGTGTGTGAGAGAGAGAGACTTTTTGCCGGGGCTGCTGGCACTCCTAATAAAGGGAACAATTAGGTAACTACAGAGGGTTTGTCATGTTTTGGAGCTGGGTCAGAACAGTATCATATACCATATGCTCAGTAGTGGGTTCCATGTATGTTCTCTACCGGTTCGGATCTGTGAGCAGGCTCCGGAGCTTTTCTTGAGCCTCCAGGAGGGCGAAAACAGCCTCCCCAGGCTCCGGAGGCCCTCTGGAGGCTGGAAACAGGCCCATTTCCAGCCTTCCTGAACTTCCGGTAGACCTGTTTTTTGCCCTCCCCAAGTGTCCCTGTGTGCCCTGAACTTACCTGCATCCAAAACGGGTCGTGTGGGAGGGGCGGGGCCAATCAGGAGTGGGATGGGGTTCTGTGAATTGCACAGAATCTTAGTTAGAGGTTCTCCTGAACCCCTGCGAACCCCCAGCAGCCCACCCCTTACCAATAGGAGTAGCTAATGGAAAAGGTGAGAAGGATAATAGTAACACAGTCCTACTACATGGGTAAATATCCTTAAAGGCATAAGACAGTGCTGTGGGAATTATGTGTTTAGCAGAGGGATGGCATGGGGAGAAAAAAAACTATCTTTGGGTTTAGTTGTTTTGGCATGCAATGTCCTACAGCAGTGTCCTGAGGGGAGGAGTTAAAATAGTTTATGTGCAGGATGTGAGGAGTCTGTAGGTATTTTCAGGAGTGGGCTTCAGATCCTTTAGCAATGGGTTCGCTGCCCCCTTGTTGGATGGGCGTGGCCATAGTGGATGTGGTCTAGTCAGCCGCCTGCACCACGGTGGCAGGAGGGCATTTTTTGCCCTCCCCAAGCTCCAGAGGATTTCCTTGAGCCTCCGAGAGGGTGAAAACTGCTTCCCCCAGGATCCAGATCCTCTTTTTTCCTCCCTCTCTTCTTACTTTTCCATGTTTTTTTTTTCTTTGTATTTTATCCTTCGATAAGCTCGATAAGCTTCGATAAAAAAGTGTTTTGGGGACTTACAGAACTGAACAATACAATTCAAGAGATGCCGAACAACTTAAAACTTCCATGTAATTCCTCCCCTGATTCACCGATCACAGAAATCATGGCAGTGACATGGTGAGAAATATGCAGGTGGTTAATTTTGATACGTTGCTTTGAAGAAACTACTGTGTCTATCTTTTTTTTTTAAAAAAAAATAGTCTTTATTTACATTTTCCATTAAAAAGAGAACACACACAAACACAAAAAAAGAACAACACACCATATAAATAACATACAAGACAACGTAACAAATAATAAACATATCTGCAAGTACATTATATTCCGAGGGAGACAGAACGACTTATCTCTCTTTATACATCAATTAGGTCTATCCGACCTCACTTTGTTAATATAATATAGGTTTCTCAAGAAATACTTTTCCTCTTTTCAATTGGGTTGAATCTTTCTCTTCACTAACCAAGTATAAAATTTTTCCCAGGATAAACATGTTTGAGTTAGATCTTTCTCTTTTAATTTTTTAGTCAATTTATCTGCTTCTGCACATTCCAAAATCTTTTTTATAGTTGCTTCCTCCGATGGGATATTTTTGCTTTTCCAAAATTGTGCGTATATCAATCTCGCCGCTGTGATAATGTGTAGAGCTAAATACCATAAATCTTTTTTATATTATCCGGTTTGGAGCCAAGCAAGCATGTCTCTGGTGCCCAATCCATCTTTTGGTTTACAATCTCATTAAGCCATTTTTTAATTCTTCCCCAAAACTTAACTGCTTCCGGGCATGTCCACCATTGATGATAGTCACTGCCTCTCTCCTGCCCACATTTCCAGCATTCCGCCGATTGTCCAGTGAACATTTTAGCCAATCTATCGGGGGAAAGGTGCCACCTGTATATCATCTTATAGATATTCTCTTTATATGCCGTGGAAACTACTGATTTCATGTTCTCACCCCAAATCCCTTGCCATTTGTCTAAATGAATTGGGTAACCAAAATTTTTCCCCCAAGCGATCATTGTATCTTTGATTACTTCCTCACCTATCTCTAATCTCATTAATAATTTGTAACTTTTTGCAATCATACCTTTTTCTTGTCCCATCAAAATTTTGTCTAATTCTTGTAGGTCCACATGTATGCCTTTCCCATCTCTATCTTTCTTAAATTTAGATTGAATCTGTAAGTAAGTCCACCAGTACACTTGTATTCCTAAAGAGTTCAATTCCTGTTTGGATTTTAAATTTCCCTGTGCATTCAATAACTCCTTATATATTAATTTTTTTGACGGATTGTAGATTTTGGGATATGTCAGTGCTTCCACCGGTGATATCCAGCACGGTGTTTTAATATAGTATTTTTTGCTAATCTTTTCCCAGTTTCGAATTAAGATGTTTCTTATATAATGTCTAGTAAACCATTTACTTTGTGGGTTACTGTCTCGCCAGAGGTCCGAGTGCCAACCCTATTGTAGATCATAACCTTCTAATTTGAGAAGATGATTGCTACCCAAGGTCATCCATTCTTTTACCCATACTAACAAAGCTGCTGAATAATAATTCTCCCAACAGGGTAAGCCCAGGCCCCCTCTTTCTTTTATCTCCTGCATCATCTTTCTTTTAATCCGAGGCTTTTTCCCCTGCCAAACAAATTTAGTTATTATCTGATTTAATTCCATAAAATTTTTTTTGGATAGGTTCACTGGAGCCGTTTGAAATAAGAAATTAAATTTCGGTAGAATATAGGATTTAACTGTTGCTACTCGTCCCAGAAGTGAAAGTTGAATTTTACCCCATTTATCTAAATCTTTTCTTATTTGAATTAATAATTTATTATAGTTGTCTTCTTGTATACTCGAGCATCTGCCAGATAACCAAATTCCCAGATATTTAACTTTGTTAACTACTTTCAATACGGTCGCTTCCTGTAAACTCCTCTTATCTTCCTCTAAAATATTTTTCGTTAATAAATTTGTTTTTTTTTATTAATCAATAATCCTGCGACTGCTCCAAATTCCTCAATCAATTCTAATAAGTATGGGCCAGATTTTATGGGGTCTTCTAAAATAAAAACCATATCGTCCACAAAAGCCTGGGTTTTGTATACTTGTCCGATTCTGAGGCCTTTTATTCTTTCCTCGTTCCTTATTTTTCGTAGTAGGGTTTCTAGTGATAAAATGAATAATAAAGGGGATAGGGGACACCCCTGTCTTGTGCCTTTACTAATAGAAAATTCTTCCGTCAAATCCCCATTTATCAATAGTCTGGCCGTTTGTTTGGAATAGATCGCTTTAATTGCATTTGTAAATCTCTGTCCAAAACCCATATATTCTAGCTGTAGTAATATAAACTCCCAGTTGACCCTATCAAAGGCCTTCTGGGCATCTATGAAAACTAGTGCGACCTGTTTACCGGGATGATCTTCGTAATATTCCAATATATTTAACATGATTCTCAGATTGTCTCATAATTGGCGTGATGGTAAAAATCCATTTTGGTCTATATGTATAAATTCGTTCAAGAAATCTTTTAATCTATTTGCTAAAATTGTTGTAAAAATTTTATAATCCGAGTTCAGGAGAGATATTGGTCTATAATTTTTTATATCTGTCGAGGGGGGATCTTCTTTTGGAATTAGGCTAATATTAGCCTCTCTCCATGAATGTGGAATTTCTGCTTTCCCCAGGACTTCATTAAATAAGTCTTTCATATGCTCTCCCATTACCTCAAACATTGTTTTATATAGCTCTGCGGGCAGTCCATCTGTACCCGGTGTTTTCTGATTCCCTTCTTTCTTGACTGCTCTTTCAATTTCAGTTAGGGTAATTTCCTCTTCTAATATTTCTTTTGATAAATTGGGTATTTTAGGTAAATCCGAATTCTCAATATAATTTTTTGTCACCTCTGTTAAAATTTCTTCTTTTTTGTATAATTCTTTATAGAAATCCACTGCAATTCTTTCTTTTCCTCTTTTATCTCTTATTAAGTTTCCCTCCTTATCTTCTAACTGATCAATTTGTCTATTCTTTTTTCTTTTTTAAGTCTATACGTGAGCCATCTTCCTAATTTATTAGCTGATTCAAAATGTTTTTGCTTTGCAGCTTTTATCTTATCTTTCAATTTATCCAATTCTAAAAGATTAAGCTGATGTTTTAACAATGTTATTTGATCTTTCGCCTCTCTAGCTAGTGGGTTATCTTGTAGCTATTCCTCTGCCTTTTTTAGTTTATTTATTAGATCACCCCTTTCCTGTTCTTCTTTTTTGTGTTTTATGGCCATATGTTTTATAATAAGACCTCTTATGAAGGCTTTAGCAGCATCCCAAATTGTTTGAAGTGGCATTCCCGGTGTTTTATTCTCTTGAAAGAACAGGGTTATTTCTGTCTTAAGCTTTTGTGTAAATTCAATTTCCTTTAAAATCTCTGATCTCATCATCCACCTTCTTCTATTTTTCCCCTCTTTTTTTAATACAGCTAGTACCGGATTATGGTCCGCCCAATCATTCGGTAGAATTCTAATTTCTTCTACTCGGGAATTAAGTTCTTGTGTCATCCAGATCATGTCCAGTCTGGACCACGATTTATGTCTGGGAGAGTAATAAGTAAATTGCTCTACATTCCGGTTATGCTCACGCCACATATCTTTCAGTCCTAATTCGTCTCTCATTCCCTCACAAATGGCTGGAAGAATCCTTTTATCTTGTCCTCTATTTCTTTTTGGGGAATTTTCTCCTGTTTTATGATCCTGAATCCTATTGCTAATTGCATTGAAGTCACCCATAAGACATACTTGCTCGTATTCCAATTCTCGAATTTCTCTTCGTAATCTTCGGAAGAATAATGTTTGTTTAGTATTAGGGGCGTAAATTCCAATCAATAAAATCTTATTTTGCAATAATTCCACTTCTAATATTAGCATCCTTCCCTCTTCATCTGCAAATATTTATTTCGGCAAGAGATATTCTTTTACAAATATTGCTACTCCTCTTTTCCTCTCTTCTGAAGCAGCTACAAATAATTTCCCTGCTTTAGGGCATTTCAATAAATTTGTCTGTGACAGTTTAATATGAGTCTCTTGTAAACATGTTATATCCGCTTTGGTTTTAGTAATTTTAGCTAAAATACGTCTTCTTTTGGACGGAGCATTGAGACCATTGACATTCACCGTCAGTAATCTCACTCCTTGATTCATTTCTCTCTATTAGTCCCTTTAATTTTAGCTGCTAATCTAGTCTCTACCCCGTATTCTTCTACCCCTCCTTCTTCCCCCTTCCTCCCATTTCGTTTCCCCTTTCCGTAATACGCTTGTGCTCCTCTCTCATTTTTCCACCCCTCTTTCTGATCTCTCTGACTCTCTCTGACTACTTCTTTGTCTCTTTCACTTTCATCAGATTCAAAAAAAAATTCACAAAATTCCTGTGCATCATGTAAGTTCTCAATTTTAATTTTCCGCTCTTGCCATGTCACCAAAAGTCCTTCTGGTAATAACCACCTGTACGGCACATTGTGTTTCCTCAGTTGTGTAGTTATAAATTGGTAATTATGTCTCTGCTCTCTCACTCTTCTAGGGATCTGTTTCAGAATTGTGATCTGACACTCTGATCCCTAGCTTTGTGGAGAGTTTCATCTCTTAACGCCTTTTTAGTTAGCCTCACATGTATTTCTCTGGGCAAGTTATGACGTCTCGCATAATTGGTATACACACGATATGCTTCATCAATATCACCACAGACCTCTTCTTTTCCCCTCCCCACTACCTCTGCAATCACTTCACCCACAATTTCATCCAGTTGTTCCTCTTTGTCCTCGACTACGTTTTGAAGACGTAAGAAAAAGGTGGATTTCTCCATCTCTAAAAAGACTACTTCGTCCTCAAGTTTCCCCACCGCTTGCACACATTTCCTTTCGCAACTATCAATCTGGGTTTCAACTCTTTCTGTAGTTTTTTCCACCTCTATCAATTGCTCCTCATGTTCCGTAATAGTTGTTCTCATTTCTCCCAAGGTCTCTTTTATTTGTACAATTTCTCCTCTTAATCCACTTATCTCCCCTTTCAGATCATCAAAGTTTTTAGAAATTGATTCTTGATTTTTTTCCATTATTTCTTGGATGTTTTGAAACATCGCCTGCATTCCTTGCATCGTGACTGGTTTTTCTGCTATTGGTAAATTTTCTGATGATTTCCTTACTCCTGGAGGGGTTGTTATCGGAGACGATGCCACAGTGGAGGCTATATGTTTCTTCGCCACTTTTGTAGATGTCACTATGGTGGACATATTGGCTAGGCAGAGAAGGTTTTTCCAAACTATCATGCACAGATACTATTTAAATTACTTGAATTAATATTCACCTTTAACTAAACTCTTACTATTGTTCAATCACAATTCTATATAGTTGTTAATCAATTCTAGTTTAACTTATCTATCCACAATTAAATACAATCTAAATGTATATATATATGATACTAAATAGTAAATCACAACAAAAAAAAGAAAAAAAAACAAGCAGAAAGGTAAATAATCAATCAATTCATCAATACTCAGTAATCACTATATACAATAAATAAATATTAAAGATATTGAAAGAGCATATATCAATTATTAATTAACTCTTCAGAGGGTGTTAATCTCCAATCTCACTTTGATTAATTCAGTTCATTAGGGTGGTTAAGTTACACCAGAAAGGGCTCACTATTAAGGCTCCTGGGAGGAAGGGGGTTCAGGAGAAGAGTCACCCCCTGATCATCATCCACTTCAGACAGTTAATAAATCCAAATTTATTGTTCTTTTATTCGTTGTGATTCAATACGCCACTTAGTTCATACTTCCGTTTCCTTCCAAATCCACAGCAGCGAGATATTCAAAAGTTTAGTGAGAAAAGGCTTCCTTCACTTGTAATTTCAGCTGCCACTGTTATCTCCAATCGCTGTACCGTCCCTTTAATTCTTAAGTCAGTCTCTTCCTTGTTTCTTCCCTATCTTGTTCCGTCCCGTCTCCCCATGCCGGTCAAAGAAAAACGCAGCGTCATTGCTTTGGGGCCGCTGTTTCCACGGTCCTCTTCCTGTCCTCCGGATCCTTGGAGCTCACGCTTCGTTGCGGCAAGGGGGTCACACTCCCCCTCCTCGCCTCCAAAGAAAGCCCCTCTGCTCTCCCAACCTCTCCGGGGCTGAGAACGGCAAAAAAAAGCCACGGAGAATCTGGAAAACGCTCATCGCTGCGGAGCTAATGCAACGACGATCTTTCTGCCCTGACTGCTGCACCAGAAGCCCTATCTCAGGATCATTTTTGATGACAATAGGTGTCAAATACAATAGAACCCATTAGGGAAGTTACTTTGCTCTAGATTGGTCAAAGAAGGAATGCTTCCCTAGGCCAGGGGTCAGCAACCTGCAGCTCTGGAGCTGCATGTGGCTCTTTCACCTCTCTGCTGTGTCTCCCTGTCACTCAAATGCATCACAACTGCAAATGTGTGACACTCACTGGCATGCGATTTATTGAGCTTTTCAACCACCAGTAGGCCAACCATGGATAAATCCAAGAAAATAAAAGTCTCAGAAGAAAACAAAACGTTTAATTCAACTACATATGCTAGTTTTGTGGCTGCGCAAAAAATAGTCAGGCACGGGAAGGGTTTTGTGGCTCCCGGTATTTTCTTTTCTGTGGGAAACGGGTCCAAATGGCTCTTTGAGTGTTTAAGGTTGCAGACCCCTGCCCTAGGCTGTGCCCAAAATTTAGGTGGCACCTTGTAGTTTTGTATCTGCTTTTTATTAAGAAGAAAAGGAAGGATAAGTGACACTTGTTCCTCTTTCTATATGTCTAGTCTCTGTAAATATCTCATGTAAAGTTGCCTGATTTCTTCTTGGATTATTGTTTAAAAACTTAAGAAAATAGCCAAAGCAGGGGGTTGTATTTGCACGAGAGAAATGGGGGTAGGATTCCCTCTTTGTACTTTATTGTAATTCTGCCAAGTGAGAGCTGGTGAAGCCCCCCTCTCCCCATCTCTCTTGTAACTGCTGAGATCATTGGATTTCTAGATAATGGTGATTTATCTGTAAGAGCACTGAATGGAAAGGAAAATCATGTTTTGAAACTCATTGTAGTGAGGTTGGATAGCATCAGCGGTAGCTTTTCGTCGCTTTTTTTTCAAAAAATGGGAAGGCGTGAGATTTTGGACATTGAAAGAAATGTCTTAAAAGTCCTTTGGCTTGGTCTTCTTACAAATAAATTGCTGTCTGGCACAAGGAATGAGAATACAATTTGGAGAGTGGTGGACACTATGAGTAAATGGAGTGAATGGCAGGCAGGATAAAGCAGTGGTGAAATGTAAAATTTGTTACTACTGGTTCTGTGGGCGTGGCTTGGTGGGGGGGTAATGAGACTGGGTGGGCATGGCCAACTTTTTTTTTTTAACTTTTAAAAGCATATTTTCTACAATGTCTTTGGCAGAAGAGGTTGCAGAAGAAAATGCTTTCAAAAGCCTCTGACGATCAGGCAACTCATCTGGGATCGTCAGAGGCTTTTAAAAGCATTTTTTTTTTCTACAACCTCTTCGGCCTTTTAAAAGCCTCTGATGATCCCAGTTGAGCCGCGTGATCATCAGAGGCTTTTTTTTTTCTTTTAAAAGCATTTTTTCGGCCGAAGAGGTTGTAGAAAAAATGCTTTTAAAAGTAAAAAAAAACAGCCTCTGATGATCGCGCAGCTCAGCTGGGCATTGGGGGGGGGGGGGGGGTAACAGGGATTTTTGCTACTGGTTCTCCGAACCACCCGCCACCATCGCTACCGGATCGGGCGATCCGGTCCGAACCAGGAGCATTTCACCCCTGGGATAAAGCCATGTCCACACTCAGGGTCAATTGAACTGCTGGCAGTCAACACACTTCGCCTGCAATACTGCATTCATCGCGGCTCTTCAATGGAAGGCAAGCTAGTTGCAATTGTTTTTTTTTTCCCTACAGTCCTAACTATCCATTGAAGAATGTGTCCCTGCCCTTTGGCTGTGCCAAACCAGACAGTTAGAGAAGTACAAATGACAGACTCAATAATTCCTCTGTATCATCAGATCCTTGGTCACTCTGAGCTTTCACAGGTGCTAGGCCATAGGTGCAAAACTTAAGATTCCTCCAGGCTTGGAAAGGCATTACAAGCATGTGCACATGACCCCCCCCTTCCCTGTGCATGCACACACAACCCCTCCACACTCCCCGCCTCCCCCCCATGTATGCGCACGTGAACCCCCCACCTCGTTTTGGGCCTAGTAGGCCTCCCTGCTGTTGCAGGTGTTGTGTCTGCCTTGTATGCAGCTTTACTCCTCTTTAGCATTCATCTCCATTGTTTTGTGATGCATTTCCTGCCTCTCTATCTAGGATTTACCTCCATTTGCTCCTGTGAGGCACTTCCTGTTCCTGTTGTATATATGTATTTATATTCTCGATGGCTTGTATAGCGTTTTAACTGCATTTTGATTAAAACTACTTGAAACACTTGCAGCCTCCTGGGACTAAAAATGGGCCGTGGGGGGGTGCACCCTCCCATGCTCCCCCCACCCCACACATGTGCGCCCCCCATGCATGCACATGCAGCCCCTGCCCACGTATGCATGTCTCCCACATGCACCCTGCCCCCCCATCCCGAAAATCAGTTGGCCGGTGGGAGGCGTGCACGCGTGGTGGAGCTGGCTTGCATGCCCGCAGAGAGGGTCTGCGTGCCAGCTGTGGCACGTGTGCCATAGGTTCACCATCATGGCTTTAGGTCTTTCACAAGCATTTTGCTGCTATTTATGTTTTTTATAGGCTTCTGAAAGCCTTAGAAAAGAACGGTGGTTGCTTTAAGGAATGGATTTATATTAAAAGTCATGAAACTTTTCAGGCAGCCTTATATTCTCCCCCCCCCCCAGCTTCACATAGAAAGTGAAAATAGATGAAATTCTTCTTCTGATTCATTCTTGAGACCTGCCCAGTCTTCTGTGTATCACACACAGTAGGAATTTCTGATAGACAAAAAAGGAGGGGGGAAAAATGCTCCACTAGCTATAATCGTGATCCGACTCATACTTCTCAAAACAAAGATTGTTGATGAGTCAGAAAGTAAATTCAAGTGTTTCCCAATCTGGCTGCTTTTTAATTATGTAAGCTTTCCTGCTTGGGTACATGCACTTGTTTATTATGTTTTTTTTTTTTTTTTTTGCTAAATTTCATCTCTGAGGTACTTCTGAACTTTTTTTAAAAAAAGAAGAAAAATGTAAACCGATGTGCATGTTTTATCATTTCAAAAGGAAGGAGACCTTTTACCTATATATTTTGTGACTACAATGAGATGAGTAACTTGGTCGTTAAGTGAAACTATGACCTTGGCTCACCTGTCTTCAGCTTTCCTTTGTTCTAGAAACCTGCAACGGTCTGTACAAATTGTTGCTAAATCAGGCAGTCACTAATACCATTCTATAAAGCCTTAGTAAGACATTATAGTCTTACTATAATAATAATATATATAATATATATATTATCAAGGGATGCGGTGGCTTAGTGGGTAAGATACTGAGCTTGTCAATCGAAAGGTCGGCAGTTTAGCGGTTCGAATCCCTAGTGCTGCGTAACAGGGTGAACTCCCGTTACTTATCCCAGCTTCTGCCAACCTAGCAGTTCGAAAGCACATAAAAAATAAATTGGTGGGAAGGTAACAGCATTCCATGTGCCTTTGGCATTTAGTCATGCCAGCCACATGACCACAGAGACATCTTCAGACAGCGCTGGCTCTTTGACAGCGCTTTGAAATGGAGATGAGCACTGCCCCCTAGAGTTGGGAACGACTAGCACATATGTGCAAGGGGAACCTTTACCTTTACCTTTAAGACCTCACCTAGAATACTGCATCCAGTTTTGGTCACCACACTATAAAAAAGATGTTGAGATTCTAAAAAGGGTGCAGAGAAGAGCAACCAGGATAATTAGGGGCATGGCTGGGCATGGCTAGTCTAGTGAAGAGAAGGACCAGGGGAGACATGATAGCAGTCTTCCAATATCTGAGGGGCTGCCACACAGAGAAGAGGGTCAAACTATTTTCCAAAGCACCTGAAGGCCAGACAAGGAATAATGGATGGAAACTGATCAAGGAGAGATTCAACCTGGAAATAAGGAGAAATTTCCTGACAGTGAGAACAATCAACCAATGGAACAGAAGTTGCCTCTGGAGGTTGTGGGAGCTTCATCACGTGAGGCTTTCAAGAAGAGACTGGACTGCCATTTGTCAGAAATGGTATAGGGCACGGGTGTCAAACTCGTGGTGTCACATTGTTGTCACGTGATTATCACAACTTTATTCCCTTTCGCTAAAATGGGGCTGCGTGTGGCCAGCACATGGCACATCTGACCACGAGTTTGACACCCCTGGTGTAGGATCTCCTGCTTAGTTGGGTGGGCGTTGGACTAGAAGACCTACAAGGTCCCTTCCAACTCTGTTAATCTGTTACCATGCAACTTTCCTGAATAATGCATGAAGTTTCCCAAATTTACTTTATAAATTTATAAGATTTATAAGGCCACCCAATTCAAGCATTGTGATGGGAAACACCATATAAAGCAAGCAAATAGTAAACAGTCAGCCCCTCCCAGGGGTGAGCTGCTGGGGGTTCACAGGGCTTTGCGAGAACCTCTAGCTAAGATTCTATGCAGTTCGGAGAACCCCCAAATCCCAATCCTGACCCGTTTTGGATGCAGGTAAGTGCAGGGCGTGGGCGGAGGCTTGGAGAGGGCGAAAAATGGTCAGGACCAGAAAGTCAGGAAGGCCAGGCCTGTTTCTAGCCTCCAGAGGGCCTCTTGAGCCCTGGGAGGCCATTTTCGCCCTCCCAGAGGCTCAAGAAAAGTCTCCGGAGCCGGGGGGGGGGGGCAAAAATGTAACCCTCCACTGTGGTGCAGGAGGCCAATTAGGCCACGCCCACCATGGCCATGCCCACCCAGCAACTGGGTAAAGAACCCCTTGCTAAAATTTTTGTAACCCACACCTGGCCCCTCCAACCATATACTGTAAATCAAACATCAATACTATGTAAATATAAAAATATAATTTTTAGTTGGATTAGATCTCAGCCTGGGTTTGAAGCTGGCTTTGAGGTTGTCTCCACCTTTTGCTAACCCAACCATCTGCCACCTGGATCTGTCTCATTTTGATGTGTTTAATTGCTTTGTGTCTAATTGCAGAGCCTCTAACTCGACCCACACTTTCTGTGCAGCCTATGTACCAGGAATATTATGAAGGAGAGAACATCAGGTTGGTCTGCTCAACTTTTCAGAACTTGACAGGGATGCGAAACTTGATGGTGCAAGGTTACCGATTCTTCCGAGAAAATGGGCAGCAGATCCATCAAGAGGCCCCAAATGCTTATGGAGATGGTGTGATGGATTTTCAGGCACAAATGAACAACACCGGAAGTTACAGGTGTGCTTATTGGCTGGAAGAAGCAGGCAGGGAAGTTCAGTCGGACCAAAGCCGCACCAGCAGCATCCAAGTGAATGGTAGGTCATGCTTATAGTCCTGTAGAGCACAGGGAAGCCTCTGTGAAGCCTCTCCTATTGCCACAAAACCAGCTAAGAAATTTAAGGAGTTACAGCGTTATGTCCCCCATTGTAGTCCAGGAAATGATTGTCCGTCTGTCTGTCTGTCTGTCTGTCTGTCTGTCTGTCTCTCTCTCTCTCTCTCCATCTATTCTACCTTTCTTATTTATTTTATTTATTTTATTAATCATATTTCTATGCCGCCCACTCTTCGAGGACTCTGGGTGGCTTACAACAATCGACAGTATACTAAATAGCATATTGCCCCCAACAATCTGGGTCCTCATTTTACCCACCTCGGAAGGATGGAAGGCTGAATCAACCTTGAGCCGGTGAGATTTGATCCGCTGATCTACTGAACTAGCAGTCAGCTGAAGTAGCTGCAGTACAGCACTCTAACCACTGTGCCACCTCGGCTCTTTCTATCTATCTATCTATCTATCTATCTATCTATCTATCTATCTATCTATCTATCTATCAATCATCTTTCTATCTATTATCTCTCTCTCTCTTTCTATCTCATTTATCATCTATCTATCTATTCTCTGTCTGTCTGTTTCTCTCTCTCTCCATCCATCCATCCATCCAATCTATTTTATCTTATCTTATCTTATCTTATCTTATCTTATCTTATCTTATCTTATCTTATCTTATCTTATCTTATCTTATCTTATCTTATCTTATCTTATCTTATCTTATCTTATCTTATCATCTTATCTTTCTATGTATCATCTCTCTCTCTCTCTATTCCCTATCTGTCTGTCTGTCTGTCTAGTGTATCTATCCCATCATCATCATCATCATCATCATCATCATCATCATCATCACCATCTATTTCATTTATATCCTGCCTTTATTATGTTCACAAATAACTCAAGGTAACAAACATAAGCAACTCCCATTGTCCCCACCTGTGATGTGGGTTGGGCTGAGAGAGAGTGACTGGCCAGCTTAGTACCCCTGTTTCCCAGAAGACATAGAAGAGGTTTTGGCTCTGTGCCAACCTCTGCACCATCAAAATCCCTTTATTTTGGTTTTATGTCCTAGGCACACAAATATACTTTTCAACAAAGCACTGGGCCACAGACTTCGGTGCCATAGGCAGGCAGACAGTGAATGGAGAGAGAGAGAGAGAGAGAGAGAGAGAGAGAGAGAGAGAGAGAGAGAGAGAGAGAGAGAGAGAGAGAGAGAGAGAGAGAGAGAGAGAGAGAGATGGAGAGGCTTGGCAAAAATTGAATGTTAATTATGCAGTTCTAGAAAAGTACTCTATATTTTCCGGAGTATAAGATGCTCCGGAGTATAAGACGCACCTTAGTTTTTGGGGAGGAAAATAAGAAAAACAAATTCTGCCTCTGCCTACCAGCATCCATCGGTATTCATCTGGCTAGCATCCTGTCAGTGTGTGAGAGAGTTGAGCGCTGTTTGAAAACTGAAACAGTATTTGCTGTGTGAGCAATAAAGAAGGAGACAGCCAGGAGCCTGACGTGGCTTAGGTCTGCAGCTCTGAATCTGTCCTGAACTAGTCTAAACTAGTCTGCTGCTCAAAAATGAAACTGAAATTCCGCTCCTCTGCTTGTGTTTTGCTTGTATTTACTACCACATTGGAAAACCTGCGTTTTGTATTGTATGTTTACTTCATGTGTTATATTATATATAAAGAGAAGTCATTGAATCCTGCAGAATCAGTGATTTCTGGATGTGATCACTGCGGCAAACTCTGAGTCCTTGCAGCAAACAGCCAGGTCAGCTTCAGCACATTATTGCAGCTTGATTCAGCATGAGCAGCTGTTTGGCGGGTGGATCGGCCTCCCGGAATACCCCTAATCAGCTGTTCCAGGCTGCAGGGATTCCCACAGACCATTGCTGCCTCCGTGCCTCATGTTTTTGGCTATATTCAGTGTATAAAGACGCACCCCAATTTTCACCCTCTTTTGGGAGGGGGAGTGTATCTTATACTCCAAAAAATACGGTAGGTTCTGACTGAATGTTATTAAAACTCTAACAGTAAGAATAGTTAGAGGTAGAGTCAGTGACCCGAGAAGCAATAGGCTCTCTTCTTGAAACAAGGCAAATATATGTGTCCCAGGATAATGCTGCAGGATCCAATCTCGGTCAGTTACCAGGACCAAAGGTTTTGTCTTCTGAACTTTTGAACACACACTGGACTCGTTCTCTCTCACCAGATTGTGTGTGAGGGTCCCTGAGGATGGGCTCCAGCACAATCCATCTCAATCTTCTTCAAAGTTTTCTTCCTAAGAAAGAAGGACTCTAGTGCCCATTATCCCGTCGTGAGGTGTAGCTAAGGATGATGGGAACTGTAGGACAACACCTGAAGGGTCAATTTTGTCCCGGTTTGGTTTGGTTTGGTTTGGTTTGGTTTGGTTTGGTTTGGTTTGGTTTGGTTTGGTTTGGTTTGGTTTGGTTTGGTTTGGTTTGGTTTGGTTGGAAGAAATGTCTATCTGGGTTCAGTTCCAAGTGGGGAAGAAGACACTGGAAACATGGAGACTGCTTGGAAAGATGGTTTTTAATGGTGGACAGGATCTCATGCCTTGATGATATTGGGTGAAGAAGGAAAAAAAAAGGAAGAGATGCGGAGATTGCCTGAGTTTTATACCCTCTCTGGGCTTTTGAATTTGAGCTTGCATTCTGATTGGTTGTCAGACTCCCATGGGGCCATGCAGGGGCAACTCTGTAGGCTGTCCTGAGTCCCAGGCTTAGTTAAGCCTTGCTGGGTGATGTAATCTTCCCAGGTGCCAGGTGAGATGGGTAGAGGGCTAATCCTATCATGTCCTGAAGGCCATGTCTTAATCCCATCACCCTGGACCTGAAGGGGGGCAGGCAGGGAGCTGCAGGAATCTGCTTTGTCTTTAAAAATCATGTTTCTCCTTTTCTCATCCAGGGAAACATAATATTCTGCCTTTTAATATTTCCTAAAATATTTCATTCTTCTTGGAGAGGAGTGGGTGCCAACTTCCTTCAGTTTTTGTTTGTTTGTTTGTTTTCCTAGTCAAGATCTCCTAGTGGTCTCTCTCCAAGGACTAAGTAGCTGCAACCTTGCTGAGCTTCTAAAAGACACAAGATTGTAGAAGGAACTTGGGACTGTTGTTGTTGAGTCATTTGCTGCAACAGCATTGGAGAGAGGGCGGTTCAGGGTGAAAACTGGGGCAAGGAAGTGACCCGCCTTCTTTCTAAAGCCTGACGGTCATTTCATTTAAATGTTTAGCTTTTCAAAAAGGAAGTTTCCCAGGGCAGTTTGTAAAGAGGTAAAGGCATAATTTCTTTCCTTAAGAAATTCAAAATCAAGAAACCACTGAACTGAGCCCAAATTTTAAACAATAAGAACATGGCTAACAGCAACCAATTGGTTAAACAACTTTGCTGCAGGATATATGTTTAAAATGATAAACAAGTTCATTTAATAAAAGGCTTGGGGAAATTTTATTTAAAATAAATTTTAAGGGAGGGAGGGAGGGAGGACACTCCGCCTCTCTCCCTTCCTCCCTCCCTCCCTCCCTCCATCTATCTCTGTCTCTGTCTCTGTCTCTGTCTCTGTCTCTGTCTCTGTCTCTGTCTCTGTCTCTGTCTCTGTCTCTGTCTCTCTCTCTCTCTCTCTCTCTCTCTCTATCTATCTAATTAAAATATTTTTTTTCTTCATATAAAATACAAATAAAATAAAGTTAATGGAAAAAAAGAAACAGGGAAGGGAAAGGAAAGGAAAGGAAAGGGAGAAAGAAATGAAATGAGGGAAAGAAAAGAAAGAAAGAAAAGGCAGTGACTTCCAACTTCTCTAAAACAAACCTAAAACTCTGACATCAGTATTTTATGCAATGAAGGCTGACTTTTAATTTTTGTATTTAGCTAAAGGGAGGGCACCAGACAACCAAAGAGGAAAAAATAGAATCATGGCTACTCTGGGGAACTTCTGAGTGATAAGTTTCTATATTAGCAAATAGCTTACTGGTTAAAGGAAACTAAAGATCTCTCTCTCTCTCTCTCTCTCTCTCTCTCTCTCTCTCTCTCTCTCTCTCTCTCTCTCTCTCTCTCTGTGTGTGTGTGTGTGTGTGTGTGTGTGTGTATTGTATGTGAGGGAGAACCTGTGTTGTAAAAGATATAGATGCAGCACATTCTGATCACCAGATGGCAGCAAAACATTGCCACACTGCCACACTGTCACACTGACTTATTTCCCCCCCTCCTTACTAAACTACTGTTTCCAAGTCCGAGTTGCCCTTTCTTAATACTCATGATTTCATTTTTTAATCCAGGGAAATGTTATGTAAATAGGTTTGTTTGGCGGGAAGTTCGAATTAACTGACCCTCAGCTGATTGGCTGACCACCACAGCTGCAAGGTATATAAAGGGAGCTGGCTCCCTGGGTCAGTTGCTGGAGTCTCACCATATAATAAAGAGCTGTTGTCACTAACTACTCTGGCTTGCTGCGTCCTCATTCACCCAACTTAACATTGGCGACGAAGGTGGGATTTGAGGCCAGAAGCAGAGGAGAGCTGAAGCCACACTCAAAAAAGAGCTGAAGCCACGTTCGGAGAAGGGGAACGGAGACCGCATCCGAATCCAGCCAGGCGAGCGAGCGGAGCACAGGAGAATCCCGAAACGATGTCTGCCTACACCCCGCCAGCGCCTTTCGACCCCAAGGAAGAGAAGTGGGGATCCTACATGTCTCGGTTCGAGTGCTTCATGGTGGCCAACGACATGCAAGGGCTACCGGACGTTCGGAAGAAAGCCCTGTTCCTGAGTCACTGCGGGCCAAGGGTTTTCGACACAGCCGAAGCATTGTCGGAGCCGAATTCGGTCCACAACATTTCCTGGTCAACGCTACAGACCCTGCTGAAAGACCACTATGCACCAACGCCATCGAAGTACGTCCAGCGCTACGATTTCCGGCAACGACTCCAGCAGGAGGGCGAATCGATCAGCAAGTACGTCGCTGCCCTGCGTAAGGCCGCAACCCATTGTGAGTACCGAGACCTGGATGAGATGCTCCTAGAGCAACTAATTTGTGGAGTGAGAGATAGCCGGCTCCAGAGAAGACTGCTCGCGAGGTCAAACCTGACCCTACACATCGCGCTAGACGAGGCCAGAGCGCAAGAATCGTCAGTAAAGGCTGCAGAGAAACTAAAGAGCTCCCACCTAACCAGAACAACGCAGAAGACGGCGCCGGTGCACCGAGAGGCCGTCAGCACCGCGAGCGAGGGGGAGTCTGAAGAAGAGGTCTACCGCACCGAGCAGTCCCGCACAGCCCGGAGGGAGCCCAGAGACGGATGCGCCAGCTGCGGAGGGTCCCACTCACGACAAAGCTGTAAGTTCAGGGACGCCGTTTGCCGTTCCTGTGAGAAGAGGGGCCACATCGCTCGGGTCTGCAGATCCAAGGCACACCAGAGCTACAAACCACGTGGCCAAACCTTCCAATCCGAGCCAGCGCCACACCGAAGGCCCAACAGAGATGGCGGAGGCGAGTTCCAAGTACAGTACGGGGAGTTTACCGAGAAACTGCCCCTCACCATCGTCAGCGACAACCTCCCAAGCCTCCTGGGCATGGACTGGTTTAGAGCCCTAGGCATGGGATTCACCGGAGTAAGGAACGTTCGAAGCACCCTGAAAGAGGACCTGATGCTAGAGTTCCAGGACGTGTTCGACGAAAGGCTTGGCAAGTATGTGGGGACCCCGATTTAGTTCAACCTCAACCCCAATATTGCACCCATCCGGTTGAAGCCTAGGCGGGTACCGTTCGCCCTAAAGCCCAAAATTGACATTGAACTGGACAAATTATTCAAACAAGGGGTGCTCGTTCCAGTCGACCACGCCAAATGGGAGACCCCAATTGTGACACCGGTAAAGCCGGACGGATCAGTGCGCATATGCGCTGATTATAAATGCACAATTAATAAGGCCCTGCAGCAGAGCGCCTATCCAGTGCCCATCGTTCACCATTTGTTGCATTCCCTGGGCCCCGGCAAGATCTTCGCAAAACTCGATCTTGCGCAGGCGTACCAGCAACTGCCGGTAGATGGCGCTACCGCAGAGGCACAGACTATCGTAACCCACAGAGGGGCCTTCAAGTGCACCCGCTTGCAATTCGGAGTAAGCGTAGCCCCCGGACTTTTCCAAAGTACCATGGAGCAGCTACTACAGGGAATCCCCGGGGTGGTGCCCTATTTTGATGACGTGCTCATTACCGCCAACAATGAGCAACAACTAAGAGAAAGGCTGAGGGAAGTCCTAAGGAAATTCAGGGACGCAGGACTCAGAGTGAAACGAAATAAATGCAGGATCGCAGTCCCCTCAGTCGAATTCCTAGGATACAGGGTAGATGGCACCGGCATACACCCAACAGAGAGCAAGATCAGGGCAATCAGAGAAGCACCCACCCCCAAAGACAAGGCAGAATTACAGGCCTTCCTGGGGCTATTAAACTTTTACGCCATTTTTCTAAAAGACAAGGCAACAGTGGCAGAACCCCTACATAGACTGTTAACCAAGAAAGCCATTTGGAAATGGGGGAAGGCGGAAGACAGGGCATTCGCCGGCATTAAAAAACTATTATCAGCTGAAAGCTTTCTAATACAGTACAACGCAACGCTTCCCCTTGTTCTAGCATGTGACGCATCCCCGTTTGGGGTGGGAGCCGTCCTGAGCCATAGGCTCCCAAATGGCCTAGAAGCACCCATCGCATACTACTCCTGAACGCTATCAAGCGCCGAGCGAAATTATAGCCAGCTCAACAAGGAGGCCCTCGCCGCCGTTTCGGGAGTAAAGAAATTCCACGAGTACTTGTTCGGGAGGGATTTTGAACTAATCACCGACCATCGACTGCTCCTGGGTCTCCTCGCGGGAGATCGACCAACACCGGCAGCACTATCACCAAGGATGACACGCTGGGCCATCTTCCTCGCAGCGTACTCCTATCGCCTGGTACATCGACCAGGGGCGGACATGGGCAACGCAGACGCACTCAGCCGATGCCCACTACCCGACAGCCTAGAAGACCCCACACCCGGCATTCCCATCTTGCTGATAGACGTCTTGGACTCTGGGCCCATAACATCAGCCGAGGTTGCAAAAGCGTCAACTGAAGACCACGTGATCCGGACAGTCGCAAGTTGGGTCATGAGGGGGTGGCCGGAAAAGATTGTGAGCGGGGAATTTAAACCATTCACGGGGAAACGGGACGAATTGACAATGCAAGGGGGTTGTGTGCTATGGGGCGATTGGGTTGTTATTCCTTTACGGTTACCGGAAAAAGTCTTAACATTGTTGCATGAGGGGCACCCTGGGATTGTAAGAATGAAGGGGCTAGCCAGGAGCTACGTCTGGTGGCCCAGCATGGATACAGACATTACCAAGTGGGTGGGGAGATGCCAGCCCTGCCAAGAGTCCAGATCAGACCCGCCAACGGCACCCGTGAGGGAGTGGGAAAGACCCCAGGGACCCTGGTCCAGGATACACATTGACTTTGCAGGCCCATTTCACGGGCAGACCTTCATGGTCGTTGTAGATGCATTCTCCAAATGGTTGGAGATCAAGCTAATGAAGGCCACTACCACCGACGCAACCATCAGGGAGCTAAGACAGTTATTCGCCACCCATGGGTTACCGGACATCCTAGTGTCAGATAATGGGCCACAATTCACCGCGACACAATTCGAGGGTTACTTAGCGGGACTAGGGATCAGGCATGTCCTTTCGGCCCCGTTTCATCCGGCTAGTAATGGACAGGCTGAGAGATTTGTGAGGTCAGCAAAAGAGGCCCTTTCACGTTTAAGCCCCGGAGACTGGCAGGAAAGGATAGACAAGTTCCTAATAGCGCAGCACTCCACCCCCTGTACAGCCACAGGCCGAAGCCCAGCAGAACTATTAATGGGACGGAAACTCCGAGGAATACTAGATAGGCTCAACCCCAATTACTCCCCAGAGGTTTTCAAGGGGGGGGGGGAGAGGAAGCTTAGAGAGTTCACCATAGGAACACCGGTACACGCTAGAAACTATGGACAGGGCCCACTCTGGGAGGCCGGGACAATCACAGAAATCACGGGGCCCAAATCATACAGGATAGACATGGGGGACGGGAGAGTTTGGCGCAGACATATTGACCAATTAAGAAAACGAGTCACCACAGACACCGACGATAAATTAGACGACCCCATCTCGGACCACGACTACCAACCAGAAACACAAACTACAAGCCCGAGTGGAGTGGAGGACTTAGCTGAGGATTCTGGTATCCAGCGCCGCCCCATCGAGGTAGTCCAAACAGCCGGAGAAGTCGCCACCCACGAGGAGGTCCCGGAGGCCTCATTAGCGGAGCAGGGAGAAACAGAAAGTCCCTCCGACCTGCTCAACGCTGCCCCTCCGACTGAACTGCACAGGTCAACTAGGACTCGAACACGCCCTAGTCACCTGAGAGACTTTGTATGTAAATAACACCCCAAGTGACTTCTGGGAGGGGAGGAGTGTTATGTAAATAGGTTTGTTTGGCGGGAAGTTCGAATTAACTGACCCTCAGCTGATTGGCTGACCACCACAGCTGCAAGGTATATAAAGGGAGCTGGCTCCCTGGGTCAGTTGCTGGAGTCTCACCATATAATAAAGAGCTGTTGTCACTAACTACTCTGGCTTGCTGCGTCCTCATTCACCCAACTTAACAGGAAAGGTAACCTGGTTGGGCTTAGTATTTAGAAGGAAAACCAGCAATGAATCCTGCAGGAAAGGAAAGAAGGAGAGGGCAGGATAGGGCAGGACAGAGAAGAAGGGAGGAAAGGAGGAAAGAAGGATGGGAAGGGAGGGAGGGAGGGAGGGAGGGAGGAAGAAAGGAAGGAAGGAAGGAAGGAAGGAAGGAAGGAAGGAAGGAAGGAAGGAAGGAAGGAAGATATTCTCTAACAGCTCTCAAAGGATTGCCCATTTTAGCATTCTCATCTGATAACTCAGTTGATAAATGTTGCAGAATACAGAGCATATTCTTCTTATCAGGCAATCTCCCAATCCATCAGCTCAACATCCCATCTTCCAGATTTATTGCAGAGCCCAGAGCTCAGAGCTCGTAATCTAAATTTCCTATAGAACACTCTTCTACAATAGCACCGGCAAAGATATAGTTTCATTCAGACAAGATGCTGAATTAGAAAATAGCCAACCACATTAGCCAGTGCACTAAGCAAAACCAACCTCTGGATTTAAATGATGGCTTAATATCATATATAAACCCTAAGTTTCTGGCTTTAGTTACAACTGGCTGCAAGATTATCTAAATATAACCCATTCTATTTAATTATAGCATGTTTCATACATCTGCCCTTGTATTTGTGCATATCAATTCATGTTTGAGGAGCCAGGTAGATTAGTAAAGGTAAGATCAGAGAGAAGCTTACGGAATTGCTGCAGGCAGTGGTAATTGCTCATAGTCATCATTCAAAAAAGCCCCTGCTAGGTTTGTTTGTTTTTTTTTTTTTTTTGTAAGGATGCCATGCTTGCTCTGGTATCATTAGCTCTGCCTTTATGATAAGAAATGTCCCTTCCAGGGAATGTTTAAGATAATGACAAGAACGATTCCTTGTTCATTTCATCTCAAGGAATTAACTGACTTCATTGTGAGAACCACCATGAAGGTGAATTCTAAGAGGGTTTCTGAAGAAATAATATACCTAGGTCAAATAACATGTTTTAATTGGTATTATGCCCAGGGATAGGCTTCAGAAATTTTAGCAAGGGGTTCTCTGCCCAGTTTTTGGGTGGGCATGGCCATAGTGGGCATGGCCTAGTTGGCCTCCTACACCACTGCAGGGGACGTTTTTGCCCTCCCCGGGCTCCGGAGGCTTTCCTCGAGCATCTGGGAGGGCAAAAACAGCCTCCCCAGGCACCGGAAGCCCTCTGGAGGCCAGAAACGGGCCTATTTCCAGCCTTCCTGAACTTCTGGTAGGCCTGTTTTTCACCCTCCCCGAGCCTCTATGCTTGCCCTGCACTTACCTGCATCCAAAATGGGCCACGTGGGGACTCCTGGTAGGGGCATGGTGGGGTGGGCCGGGCCAGCCAGGAGTAGGATTTGGGGGTTCTCCGAACTGCACAGAATCTTAGCTAGAGGTTCTCCCGAACCCCTGCGAAGCTCCAGCAGTCCACCCCTGATTATGTATGATATGGAGACTAATTCCTTCTTCTCACAAAAGGAAAGATATACTGTAGCAGTCTTCCAAAATTTGAGGGGATCCTACAAAGACGAGGAGTTCAAACTATTTTCCAAAGCACCAGAATACAAGACAAGAAATGATGGATGGAAATTAACCAAGGAGAGAAGCAACCTAGAACTAAGGAGAAATTTTCTAACTATGAGAGCAATGAACCAATGGAATAGCTTGCCTTCAGGAGTTGTGGGTGCTCCATTCCTGGGGTGGGGTGGGGGGTTTAAAATGAGGCTGATGGACTTTCCAAGGTAAAAAATCATGCAAGTTCTAGTTTGCTTCTATGCTTGGTTAATTTCCATCCATTATTTCTTGTCTCACGTTCTGGTGCTTTGGAAAATAGTTTGAACTCCTCGTCTTTGTAGGAGCCCCTCAAATATTGGAACACTGGATAGGCATTTGTCACAAATGGTATAAGAACTCTTGCTCGAGCTGGGGGTTAGACTAGAAGACCTCCACGGTCCCTTCCCACTCTATTATTCTATGCTCAGTGTTCATTACTTGCCCTTGAGGAGAAAAGCTGAAAAGCAAGCAAAAAGAAGAGAGGGTTGAACACGTGTCTTTCTTTTTTCAGCGGCCCCATCAGCTCCATCTCTGAATTACATGATTTTTGACTTCAGAAAGTCCATCAGAATGGAATGCACAGCTCCACCTGAAGCTGATCAAATCAGGGAGTTTCGTTTCATTACAAACAAAATGGTTATCTCGGTCATGGCTACCGGCAACAGCTCCTACACATACAATCTAACTAATGTGAAAGGCAAGGATGTGGAGATCGTCAGGTGTGCCTATGCTCAGTACCTCGGTGGAAGAAAGGTAGTTTCCAGGAGCAGCAATCCAATCTACATTGACCTGCTAGGTAATGTTGCTTCTAAGGATCCCATGTTCTTTTTTTTCTTCCAACATGCTGCTGAATATCTATGGAGCTTCTCAGTCATCCAGGTCATGGTTGTCTCAAAGGTGCTTATTTCAAGAAGCAACTGGACTTTCTTGGTATTTATTTATTTATTTATTTATTTATTTATTTATTTATTTATTTATTTATTTATTTATGTCAAGCATAAATAAATGTTTCCCCTAAAATAAGACATCCCCTGATAATAAGCCCAATTGTTCTTTTGAGTGCATGTGCTAAAATAAGCCCTCCCCCAAAATACGTATGATTATGTAACATCTACCCTGTTTCCCCAAAAATAAGACCTTCCCGGATAATAAGCCCAATAGGGCTTTTGAGTGCATGCATTAAAATAAGCCCTCCCCGAAAATAAGGCCTCCCCAAAAATATTTAAATGCATGTGCAGATGGTCCCCACCATTTCCTCTAGTTAGGGTTAGGGAGACAGAGCTGGAAATCAGGTAAGACAGCAAGAGGAGCCCCGTCTTGCTCCACGTGCCCCAAAATAATAAGATATCCTCGAAAATAAGGCCAAGCACTTATTTTGGGGTTCAAAAAATATAAGACAGGGTCTTATTTTTGGGAAAACATGGTATTAGATAATAAATATAAGTATAAACATGATTTGATTACATGAAATGAATACAAATAAAGGAAACATTAGGTCAGGGATGGTAGGCAGTTTTTTAGGTTTTTTTAAAATTATTTTATTTTTTATTTTTTAGTAGTTTTTCCTTGAAGATGTTTCACTTTTCATCCAAGAGGCTTCTTCAGTTCTGAACAAATTCTTTTCTGAAAGCATCCTCACTTATTGCATCATGGTATGGCATGCTGGTCTGACAGCCACGGATAGAAAAACATTACAGAGGGTGGTGAGCACAGCACAAAACATTGTGGCCTGTCCCCTGATACCACTAGATGAGATCGCTAGGGCTCTCTGCCTTAGAAGAGTGAGGAAAACTCTCAGGGACGGCTCTCACCCTGGTCACCACTTCTTTACCCTCATACCATCGGGAAGAAAATATAGAAATATAGCCAGCTGCACAAACAGGCTGAAGAACAGTTTTTATCCGTGGGCTGTCAGACTCCTGAACAAGAAATAACATCATCACTACATAGTATGATGGACTGCAGAGCCGGCACAATGGGTAACATGTTTGCACTGGCGCAATAGGACTGGGTGTTTTGTTAATATGATTTATTGGGTTAAGGATTTTCTGTCTTCACTGTGAGTTGTATTGTGTTGGGGGGCATGCACTGAGGGAGCTCAACCAATCTCATTGTACATATGTTGTGCACTGACAATAAAGATTTGAATTTGAATTTGAAGAAGCTTCTTGTATGAGAAGCAAAACATCTTCAAGGAAAAACCAAGAAAGTCCAGTTGCCTCTTGAAATAAGCACCTTTGGGACATGCTGCTGAAGAGCTGGCCCAGAAAGAAGGTGTAAGAGAAGATCAAAGATTGCAATGAGATCAAAAATGATAGAGAAACCACAGAGCTTGCCAAAGCTGCTTTTTAAATGATGAATAAGCACTGTTAGATGGGAAAGCCCAAAACAATCAGTCTAATCTGAATCTGAAAAAGAATACTTACCTGTTTATTAAAAGAAATGAAGGATGTGGTAAGTTTGTGTTAAAGAAACAATCAGCATTTCTTTTCTCTCTTCTGGTTTAGGCGTCAGATGGATTCGATTGTTGGCTGTCAGTGGGAGTTTCTTCACCATCAATGGTCTCATCTTCTTAATCTCCTATTGTATTTCTTTAAAAAGCAGGTAAGGCAGATTGGAGGCATTGGTAGCATGATAATCTCTTTAGAGGTTTAGTAATTTCATTACTCCCACACCTTTGAGAAGATACATTGACAAAAGTAGAATTTACATAGCCAGGATAAACAAACATAGAAATCTCATTTTATCTCCAGAATAGTCATCTCAAACTTCTTCAAAGTTTTCTTCCTAACAAAGAAGGACTTTAGCGCCCATTATCCCATCGTGAGGCATAGCTAAGCATGATGGGAATTGTAGGACAACACCTGAAGGGCCAATTTTGTCCTGTTTTGTCCTGTTTCTTGACTCAAGAGATAAATTTGACCTTTGCAAAGATCAGCATGTTCAAAAAAGTTGAAAAAGGCCAGAGAAGATACAGGTGAAACTATGAAAAAAATAAATTTGATTGAAATAAATTAAATGCGTTCCCTGAGATGACTTCCTCCATCAAGGATAGTCTCCACCAATAGTTGGGAAAGGCTTTTAGGAACTATATCCATGATTCTGTGTGTGATCCTAAGGTCTGGTAGCCCATCATTGCCTTTAACAATCTAGGACTACAATATTTTAAGGCCTACATTTTTTATGAATGAAGGCAAATATACATGTTCTAGGATAATATTGCAGGATCCAATCTGGGTTGATCAATAGGACCAGAGATTTAGTCTTCCAAACTTTTAGATTCGTGCTGGAACCCTTCCTGGGGGAATTTATCTCTACCAGGTTCTCTGAGGATGAGCACCAGCATGAATCTGAAAGCTAAAACCAGGGGTGGGCTGCTGGGGGTTTGCAGGAGAACCTCTAGGTAAGATTCTGTGCAGTTTGAAAAACCCACAAATTCCACTCTTGGCTGGCGCTTCCCCGCCCATCCCACCCCTCCCAGGAGTCCCCATGCGGCCCTTTTTGGATGCAGGCAAGTACAGGGCACACACGGAGGCTTGGGGAGGGCAGAAATGGGCCTACTGGAAGTTTGGGAAGGCCATAGGGTCTCCAGAGCCTGGGGAGGTCGTTTAAGCCCTCCCGGAGGCTTGAAGAAAGCCTCCGGAGCCTGGGGAGGGCAAAAACACCCCCCTTCATTGTGGTGCAGGAGACGCACTAGGCCACACCCATCATGCCCAGGCCCACAGAGCAACTGGGCAGAGAACCCCTTGCTAAAATTTTTGAAGCCCATCCCTGACTAAAACTTTAGTCCCAGTAACCAACCCAGATTTGATCCAACTTTTCTTCTTTTGGACACCATAATGTGCTTAAACTATAAATGCGCCCTTAAAAATAATGAGTAAAGCTTTTAATTTCTGGCCTTGATAGCATTACAGAGGATCGAGCACAGGGACAATGTTCCTATTCCCACAATATCTAAACCCATTTAGTCACTCACTGAGTCAGTTCTCTACTGTTGGCCCACTGGAAAGGCACAATCACAGGAACTGAATAAAAAAGGCTGCAAAATGCTGAATGGCCACTGGTGACACCAAAAAGGCAGAGAAAAATTCTGCCTCCTTGCTGCCATCTCTTGGTTGGCCAGGGTATTGAAGACAAATATATTAGTTTTAATCTAGAGAACTCCACATTTATATCCCCAGGGAAGGGCTGATGTCCCTTGTGTAAGGTGACCAGATTTTAACATTGGTAAAGAGGGACATTGTGGGCGTGGCTTATTTTGTGGGCGTGGCTAGCTGGTCATGTGACTGGGTGGGCGTGGCTAGCTGGTCATGTGACCGGGTGGCCATGGCTATGTGTATAGGGTAAGGTGAACAGATTTTAACATTGGTAAGAGGGACACCATTGTGGGCGTGGCTTATTGTGTGGGCGTGGCTTGGAGGCCATGTGACTGGGTGGGCGTGGCTAGCTGGTCATGTGACCGGGTGGCCATGGCTATGTGTATAGGGACTACTCAGAGGGCTGGAAAGTCATTTCTGACAGGTCCTCACACTTTTGACTGGTCCTCACACTTATGACCATCCTCACATTTATGCCCGTGCAGCATTCTTAACAACCATGTCACTCATTTCACAACTGCTTCTCTTCACCATGGTGACAAGATAGGGCAAAAACGTAAAATGTGAGGACAGTCGTAAGTTCGAGGACTGGTCAAAAATGCGAGGACCAGTCAAAAATAACTTTTTCAGCCCTCTGAGTAGTCCATATGCACAAAAGGACTAACCAGAGGGCTGAAAAAAGTCATTTCTGACAGGTCCTCGCACTTTTGACTGGTCCTCACACTTATGACCATCCTCATATTTATGCCCATGCAGCATTCTTAACAACCATGTCACTCATTTCACAACTGCTTCTCTTCACCATGATGACAAGATAGGGCAAAAATGTAAAATGTGAGGACAGTCGTAAGTTCGAGGACTGGTCAAAAGTGCGAGGACCAGTCAAAAATAACTTTTTCAGCCCTCTAAGTAGTCCATATGCACAAAAGGACTAACCAGAGGGCTGAAAAAAGTCATTTCTGACAGGTCCTCACACTTTTGACTGGTCCTCACACTTATGACCATCCTCACATTTATGCCCGTGCAGCATTCTTAACAACCATGTCACTCATTTCACAACTGCTTCTCTTCACCATGGTGACAAGATAGGGCAAAAATGTAAAATGTGAGGACAGTCGTAAGTTCGAGGACTGGTCAAAAGTGCGAGGACCAGTCAAAAATAACTTTTTCAGCCCTCTGAGTAGTCCATATGCACAAAAGGATACAGTAATTGAGAGGGATGAAGGAAGGGAAGGGAAATTAGAGTAGGAGTGACGGTTAAGAGAGGGAGGAAGAGAGGAGGAGAAGGAGAAAGGAAGAGGAAGTAGGGAGGAGAAGAAGAGGGGGGGAAGAGAAAGTAAGAAGGAAAGAAAAGAGAGGTGGTAGGTTTGAGGAGAAAGATTGCTGTACAATAAAAAAGATGAAAGGGAAGAAAGCCAACCCCAAACAAATATAAAGATATTAAGATAAAGAATGAATTGTTAAACTTTAAAGAATAAAAGAGAACAAATATGAATAAATAGCAATAATTAGAAACACACATACATACAATGTATTTTCTTGGAACAGAATATTTGGCTGGTTCACAAATTTAAACAGTGTTTAGTCATTTCAATTAAATTTACAATTTCTATATTTCCTTTTTGCCATATTTATTCCTCATCTATTTTTTTAAAAAAACAATATTACCCTTCATCCTCATCTCTAATCTTAATCAAATTCAATTTTTCCCTTCTATTCTATTTTATACCCCTTCCCATTGTCATCTATTTTTATATCCATCCTCACATTGTTTAATTATGTAATTATGTAATACAGTTGTTTAATACAAATTCAACATTTTAATATAAATCAATTAGTTATATAACTATCTTTTTTGTATATTAATCAATATGAACATGAATATTCCAATTATTTCCATGCAATCCAATTTCTTACAAATCAATTAATTATACTTACCAATAATAATAAACCAAATAATTTCCCCCATATATTCCTCCAAACCACAACTTAACCATTCCTGCTTTCAACACAGTATACAATTAATAATATCTCAATTATTACAATTCCCTAGTTAAAAAGAGCTTTTTTTTCTTTTGTGTTTTAAAATCTTGAACTCTCCTCTTTTGCCCTAAATAATTTTCCATTGTTTGCCCTTACCTTTTTTGGTGAGGAAAAGGAAAATAAATCTGCTGCCTAATTTTCCAACGTTGCAAGCAAACCGCAAAGCCAACAGCCTGTTTTACTTTCAGTTTCGTTTTGAGCTTGGTTTGCACAAAGAGGAAAAAAAAACTGAGCAATTTAGCAAGAGCAGAGCCCTGTGCAAATCAGCTGAGAGGGGGAAGCCGAGCTAATTAACGTAGGGCGGCCCTTTGAAGCCCCGCGGCAAGAGTTTAAACAGGTTTTTTCCCTCTAGCCATCAGCGGGGATTCAGGAGGCAGCCGGGAACCAGGAGGCAGAATGAAAAATCAGGACTTTTTTAAAACACCGTGGGACGCGGGACAAATTGCTCAAAAGCGGGACTGTCCCGCCAAAAGCGGGACGTCTGGTCACCTTACCCTTGTGACAAATTCTTGAAAAGTCTTCATGGCATACTTGCCATGTGTGCGTCTCTCTCTCCCATCATTAGCCTTAAAGCAGGAATAGGTGAGCTATTCCAGCCAATCAGCACTTTGGAGGTATGTTCTTGTCCAGCCCTGGCAGTGAGTGACACCGTTATTTAACCTTAGGCATGACCCCAGATGTTGTGTTACAACCTGATGATGTCCTTAATCATAATAGGCTCTCTAGGGAAGGAGGGGAAGGAGGAGCAGGAGCCCTGTCAACAGTCTGCTTCTTTGAACAAGATTTAAAATGGGGGAATGTAGGAGATGACCAAGCTCAGCTGGAAAGCAGAGTCAAATGTGTCATTAGTTTGGAGTCTCTACAACTCTGTAAGAGACCTAAGTCCAGTTTCCCTTGAAGTCCATTGATATTTGGCGCCATTTCACCTTGACCATTAGTGGTTCCGATTCTTGTGTATCCATAGCATGAAATAAACTTGCAGTACAGGTAGCTCTCAACTTACGACAGTTCATTTAGTGACTGTTCAAAGTTACAACAGCACTGAAAAAAGAGACTCAGGCTGTTTTTCACACTTTATGACCATTGCAGCATCTCCTTGGTCACATGATCAAAAATCAGACATTTGGCAACAGGCTCATACTTATGACGGTTGCAGTGTCCTTGGGTCATGAGATCACATTTGCAACCTTCTGACAAGCAAAGCCAATGGGGAAGCCAGATTCACTTAACAACCGTATCCCTGTCTTAACTGTGGTGATTCACTTAACAACTGTGGCAAGAAAGGTTGTAAAATGAGACAAAGCTCACTTAACAAATTTCTCACTTAGCAACAGAAATTTTGGACTCAGTTTGTCCCTAAATCAAGGACTTACCTGTAGTTTTGAACTACATCCAGGCTCCTGACTTCTTGCAGTCTACTGGAGGCTTGGAGTTGAGGGCCTGTATAAAACTTCCATGTTCAGACATCGTATACCTTGGATAATCCACTTGCAAAATAGTGGATAAGCAAGAGGAAAGGGAGGTCCCCTCAAACCTGGCCTGTGAGCTTTCTACAGGCTGATACAAGAATGCCCCTCCACCCCTGCCCCAATTATTCTATACAAGTGATGGCGAATGTTTTCGGCACCAAGTGCCCAAACTGGAACATGTGTGAATGGTCGTGCATGTGTGCACGTCAGAGCACCAGAAATCTGAAGACCAGTTGGCCGGCACACATGCCAAAAATGGCCCAAAAAAACAGCCTGAAAATGGCCCGAAAAATGGCTTGAAAACAGTCTGAAAAATGGCCTGAAAACGCCCCCCAAAATGGCCTGGTTTTTGGCCGTTTTCAGGCCATTTTCTGGTGCCTTGGCATCCACCCACAAAGACCAGCTGGTCAGAGTGCATGTGCATGCTGGAAATCAGAAGAGCAGCTGGTGACGGCACATGTGCCCACCAGGGCCGGATTTAGATGAAAAGAGGCCCTAGGCTATTCCACTTATGAGGCCCTTTCACCAGTGGTGGGATTCAATTTTTTTAACAACAGGTTATGTGGACGTGGCTTAGTTGGGGGTGTGGCTTGGCAATCATGTGACTGGGTGGGCGTGGCTAGCTGGTCACGTGACTGTGTAGGCGTGGGTAGCTCGTCATGTGACCGGGTGGACGTGGCTATGTGCATAGGGACTACTCAGAGGGCTGAAAAAAGTCATTTCTGACTGGGCCTCGCACTTTTGACCAGTCCTCACACTTATGACCATCCTCACATTTATGCCCGTGCAGCTTTCTTAACAACCATGTCACTCATTTTACAACTGCTTCTCTTCACCATGGTGACAAGATAGGGCAAAAACGTAAAATGTGAGGACAGTTGTAAGTTTGAGGACTGGTCAAAAGTGCGAGGACCAGTCAAAAATAACTTTTTCAGCCCTCTGAGTAGTCCATATGCACAAAAGGACTACCCAGAGGGCTGAAAAAAGTGATTTCTGACAGGTCCTCGCACTTTTGACCGGTCTTCGCACTTATGACTGGTCATCATTTATGCCCATTGTAGCATTCTTAACAACCATGTCACTCATTTCACAACTGCTTCTCTTCACCATGGTGACAAGATAGGGCAAAAACGTAAAATGTGAGGACAGTTGTAAGTTCGAGGACTGGTCAAAAGTGCGAGGACCAGTCAGAAATAACTTTTTCAGCCCTCTGAGTAGTCCATATGCATAAAAGGATACAGCAATAGAGAGGGATGAAGGAAGGGAAGGGAAATTAGAGTAGGAGGGAGGGTAAGAGAGGGAGGAAGAGAGGAGGAGAAGGAGAAAGGAAGAGGAAGTAGGGAGGAGAAGAAGAGGGGGAGGAAGAGAAAGTAAGAAGGAAAGAAAAGAGAGAGGTGGTAGGTTTGAGGAGAAAGATTGCTGTACAATAAAAAAGATGAAAGGGAAGAAAGCCAACCCCAAACAAATATAAAGATATTAAGATAAAGAATGAATTGTTAAACTTTAAAGAATAAAAGAGAACAAATATGAATAAATAACAATAATTAGAAACACACATACAAACATACAATGTATTTTCTTTGAACAGAGTATTTGGCCGGTTCACAAATTTAAACAGTGTTTAGTCATTTCAATTAAATTTACAATTTCTATATTTCCTTTTTGCCATATTTATTCCTCATCTATTTTTGTAAAAAACCAATATTACCCTTCATCCTCATCTCTAATCTTAATCAAATTCAATTTTTCCCTTCTATTCTATATTATACCCCTTCCCATTGTCATCTATTTTTATATCCATCCTCACATTGGTTAATTATGTAATATGAGTTGTTTAATATAAATTCAACATTTTAATATAAATCAATTAGTTATATAACTACCTTTTTTGTATATTAATCAATATGAACATGAATATTCCAATTATTTCCATGAAATCCAATTTCTTACAAATCAATTAATTATATTTACCAATAATAATAAACCAAATAATTTCCCCCATATATTCCTCCAAACCACAACTTAACCATTTCTGCTTTCAGAAATATACAATTAATAGTATCTCAATTATTACAATTCCCTAGTTAAATAGAGCTTTTTTTCTTTTGTGTTTTAAAATCCTGAACTCTCCTCTTTTTCCCTAAATTTCCCATTGTTTGCACCTACCTTTTTTGGTGAGGAAAAAGAAAAGAATTCTGCCTGCCTAATTTGCCAACCTTGCAGCAACAGCAAAGCAGTTTCAGTTTCGTTTCTCAGCATAGCTAGGGGGAAAAAAATCGGCACTCTTTGCAAGGAAGCAGAAGAGCCCTGAGCAAAACAGCTGAGACAAATCAGCTGAGAGCCGGGAGGCCAATTAGCCTATGCTGAAGCTCTGTGGGCCAATAAAATTACAAAAAAACCACCGAACCCTTTGTTAAATTGCTGGCTCCCCCGCCCCTCGCCCACCACTATTTATTGGCAATAAATAGTGGTGTGGAGGGGCGGGGCAAGCCAGCAATTTAACAAAGGGTTCGGCTGCACCACTGGCTCTAGGGCGGCCCTTTGAAGCCCCGCGGCAAGAATTTGAAGTTTTTTTTTCCTCTAGCCATCGGAAGCAGCAATAGATTGGGAGTGGGCGGGGTAAGCGAACGGCCGGCGATCCAACAGAGCAGAGAGTGAGGGTGAGTGAAGGCGTGGAAGCTGCTTTCTCCATCCTGCTCTCTTGTGTCCGGAGCCGGTGGGGAACCACATGGCAGCCCACGTGGATCCCAGGCAGCGGAACAAGCCAAGCTGTCTCAGGAATTCTGGAAGTTGAAGTCCACAGGTTGTAAAAGAGCCACAATTGCCTACCCCTGGCTACGGTAGGCTGGCACCGCACGGGTGGGAGGCGAGGGGCAGGCGAGCCAGCAATTTAACAAAGGGTTCAGCCGAACCCCCTAGAACCCCCAGAATCCCACCACTGTGTAGGCCCCTCTTGATCTTGAGGCCCTAGGCTGAAGCCTAGTTAGCCTATAGGAAAATCCGGCCCTGGTGCCCACAGAGAGGGCTCTACATGGCACCTCTGGCATGCGTGCCACAGGTTTGCCATCACGGTTTTATACTGTATATTGTCAGTATTTATCAAAACCAAACTGATACCTCCAAAGCATTTCCTGATCATTATTTTGCTGCCTTAAATGGACTAATTCTAATCTTTGGCTATGGCTCTTTTTTGTTTTTGTTTTTTAATATATTTTTCAGATCTCTTCTTCAGAAGACTGAAAGGACCATCTGACCATGGTCTACTTCATAAGCTTCTCTTTAGGTTGAAATGCAGTTGAATCGATGGTCTTCATCAGGTGCTTCAGCCAATATATTAGACGCACCCTTAAGCCACTGACAAAATACCATGCCTGTCTCCCTTTAATGAAGCCCACCCCAAATGTAATATTTCTGCAGCCCTGCCTTTTCAGCTGACGTTTTCCTGCAGTTTGGCCTTTCTCAAAAACATATGAAAAACCTCAGCAAGTTATTCTGACTTTTGGAAACTGCTGCTGCAGTTGCTCTTGTGGCTGTTGTTTCTTCTGCTGCTATTTTAAATAAACCAGAGTTTTCCCGTGTCAATATCTTCCTGTTTGATATATAGTTGTGTATATATATATATATATACCTTCCCTACCGGTTCGCGAATGTGTGCGTGCTGTAGTTTGCATATGCGCAAAGCCTACTGCACATACACAGAGCCTTAAAATGTCACAAAAAAACCAACATCATGACGTCTGCACAGGTGGGTGGAGCCTCCTGTAGCCGGCGCTACTGGTTCGCTCAAACCGGATAGAATCGGCTGAATTTCACCCCTGCTCCCAGGGGTTACTTACAATGTAGATTTGAAGTTCTGTTGGTTTCCCCTCCCATCCCTTCAGTCACTCCCCCCCCCAGGTTAAAATATTCTTTATTCTTAAAATTAAAAGAGGCAGGATAGAATATTTCCCCAAAGGAGAAATGGAGAAACATGTTCTTAAAGGCAGAAAGCAGCCCCAGTCTTCCTACCATAGTAAAATAGCTTCAAGCAGAAGAGACTGGTCTTTAGGAATGGAGATTTTATATTCATTCAGCAAGACTGGGCCAATCTATTCATATACAAAACGCACAGAAGGTTGGAGCTGATGGGATTAAAAATCTACATTCCCCCCACCCAAATTCTAAGGAAAAGACATGACCTTTAGGACATAATAGGATTAACTCAATCCCATTGAAATAGTAAAAGGCACAAGGCTCGCTACATTGCACAACCCCCGGGAGCATCTCAATCACTCTATAAAGATCCATCCACTCACTTCAGCCATTTTGTCAGCCACCCCAGAAACATTACTGCTGTCAATGAAGTTTCTGGAAACCAAATAAACCTTCTTTCCATCAGCCTTCATTTTATTTTCAGCACCTTTCTCCAGGTTTGGAACTGGACCAGATTTTTCTTCCCACACTATAGGATGCTGTAAACCTTGTAAAAGCATACTGGTTGCCGAGTGCCCAAACTTGGTTGCATGATTATTTATTTATTTATTTTATTTTATTTTATTGAATTTCTATACCGCCCTTCTCCCGAAGGACTCAGGGCGGTATACAGCCAGAAATAAAACCATAACAATATAAAAATTAAAAGCAATTAAACAATTAAATAAATTGGCCAAAAACTCTAATAAAACAACCCATTAAAATAGTTAGGCCAGCCCTGCTTGTTGGAATAATAATGTTTTTAGGGTGCGACGAAAGGTACGAAGGTCAGAAATCCTACAAATCTCTGGGGGCAGCTCATTCCTGAGGGTAGGGGCCCCCACAGAGCTAATGCTCTCCCCCTGGGGGTCGTCAGCTGACATTGCCTAGCCGACAGCACCCGGAGGAGCCCCTCTCTGTGGGAGCATACCGGTCGATCGGAGGCTATCGGTGCGTAGGAGGGGAACACCACCAAGGCAGTGCCAGGATCAGTAAGGTACAAACAAACTTAGAAAGGCAAAAGGCCACAGGCATAGGGAAATGACCTTCCCAAAATAGAACACATGAACATCAGGGCCATTTAGGAACAAAAGAGGACCCAGGGAAATGACACACACAAAAGACTCAGGACATGCCAGAAAAGGAACTATCAAGACAGCAGAAACTAGGAAAGCAAAACAAAAGGAATGGCAGAGGATTAGCAAAAGGAAAAGATTTAATCAATAGCCCAAGCAATCTGATAAGAGTCAAGCCGGGGGGTAAGGGCTTACTTGATAACAACGTGATCAGCTTAAGGCAAGGAGCAAATAATAAGAACAGAAGGAAACAAAAGAACATGAGACCAGATAGCCCAGACACCACCCAGTTTCAAGTAGGGAAAAACTAGAATAAGAAAACAGGGCAATCCAAGAACACACACACAAAGGGAAGACCCACAAAAGTAACAAAAGAAACAAAGAATTTCCTTTGTATCAAAAAGTATAAGAATGCATGCTTACCTTGTAACGATGTCAGCTCACCCAGAAACGCAGGTTCGTGCGCTTGCCGGATCCGTCTTCCTGAAACATAATAAAGAGAATCCTGTTTTCACGCAGCTCGCTTCACTCATCAATTGATTCATCGTGCCTGGGACGATTTCTCACCCGGGAAATTCAACCTTTCGGGGAAACCTCTGCGGAGATTCTAACAGGTGGCAGAAGGCGGTCTCGTAAATACCCAGGTCCCAAGCCATGGAGCGCTTTAAAGTAGCAACCAGCACCTTGAATCTCACCCGGAAGACCACCGGGAGCCAGTGCAGCTCGCGCAGGAGCAGTGTTACATGGGTGTGCCATGTCGCTCCCATATTCACCCACGCGACCGCATTCTGGACCAGTTGGAGCCTCCGGGTGCTCTTCAAGGGGAGCCCCATGTAGAGAGTGTTACAATAGTCCAGACGGGAGGTGACGAGGGGGTGAGTGACTGTGCGTAAGGAGTCCCGGTCCAGAAAGCGACGCAACTGGTAAATCAGGCGAACCTGATAAAAAGCCCCCCTGGCCACAGCTGTCAGGTGGTCTTCTAAGGACAGCTACGAGTCCAGGAGGACACCCAAGTTGCGAGCCCTCTCTGAGGGGGTCAAGGTCTCACCCCCAATAGTCAGTGATGGAGTCAACTGACTATGACGGAAACCACAGCCACTCGGTCTTGGAAGGGTTGAGTCTGAGCTTGTTCCTCCCCATCCAGATCCATACGGCTTCCAGGCACCAGGTCATCACTTCAAGGGCATCATTGGGGTGGCCCGGGGTGGAAATGTACAGCTGAGTATCATCAGGGTACTGATGGAAATCAACCCCGAAGCCATGGATAATCTCGCCCAGCGGCTTCACATAAATGTTGAACAGGAGGGGAGAGAGGACAGACCCCTGTGGCACCCCACAAACTAGGTGCCTTGGGGTCGACCTCTGCCCCCCTGCCAACAGAGACTGCATATGGCCGGAGAGGAAGGAGACGAACCACCATAGAATGGTGCCCCCCACTCCTAACTCCTCCAACCGGCGTAGCATGATACCATGGTCGATGGTATCAAAAGCCGCCGAGAGATCTAACAGGACCAGGACAGAGGAACAACCCCTGTCCCGAGCCCTCCAGAGATCATCAACCAATGTGACCCATGCCATTTCTGTGCTATACCCAGGTCTAAAACCCGACTGGAACGGATCTAGATAGTCCGCTTCATCCAGGTGCTGAGGAAGCTGTTGTGCCACCACACTCTCAACAACCTTCGCCACAAAACGAAGGTTGGAGACAGGACGATAATTAGATAAAACAGCCGGGTCCAGGGAAGGCTTCTGGAGGAGGGGCCTCATCACTGCCTCTTTCAAAGCGGCGGGAAAGAAACCCTCACTCAAAAAGCGTTAATAATCCCCTGGAGCCAGCCTCGTGTAACCTCCCAGGAAGCCAGCACCAACCAGAAGGGACATGGGTCCAACAAACCTACCCAGGATCCTGTCCACATCTTCAGGAGTCACAAGGTCAAACTCCTCCCAGCTAGCACTCTCAAGACCTGCCTCCATCACCCCATCTGAACCCATCCAGTTGGAGTCCAAGCCTTCCCAAATCTGAGTGATTTTGTCATGCAGATATTGCACAAAATCCTCAGCCCTACCCTGCAAGGGGTCTTCCCGCGCTCCCGTATGGAGTAGGGAATGGGTACCCTAAACAGGGTGGCTGGGCGGTTATCCGCAGACACAATCAGAGCGGAAAAATAATTAAATTTTGCTGCTTTGATCACCACTATGTAGGTCTTAATATGAGATCTCACCAGTGTTCGGTCAGATTCAGAACGGCTGGCCCTCCAACCGCTCTCCAGGCATCTTTTCCAGCGCTTCAACTCTCTCAGCTCCTCGGAGAACCAAGGAGCCAATTGAGATCGGTGAGTCAGAGGCCACAAAGGCCCCAGAAGCCACAAAGGCACAACACGGTCCAAAGCCCCAGCGGCTGCCCTATCCCAGGCGGCCACTAGTTTTTCAGTCAAGTCGTGAGCCAGAGCTCACGACTCACAAAGGCACGACGTGGTCCAAAGCCCCAGCGGCCGTCCTATCCCAGGCGGCCACTAGTTTTTCAGTCAAGTCGTGAGCCAGAGTCTCAGGGAATGGCCCAAGCTCCGTCCGGAACCTCTCCGGGTCCATCAGGCACCTGGGGTGGAACCATTTAACCGGTTCTGTCTCCCTACGGCGAGGGGTAGCGGTTTGAAGATCCAGTTGAACGAGTGAATGATCAGACCATGACAAGGGTTGCATAACTAAATCCCCTATTTCCAGATCATTCTGCCACTGACCAGAGAAAAAAATCAGATCCAGAGTGTGTCCCCCCCATGTGAGTAGGACCTTGAACTAACTGGGTCAGGTCCAAGGCCGTCATGGAAGTCATGAACTCCCGGGCCACCATTGATGTGTCACCGACCAATGGCAGGTTGAAATCCCCCACGACCATTAGCCTGGGGGTATCAACCGCCACCCCGGCTATCACGTCAGGCAGCTCGGACAGGGCCGCTGCCATGTAGCAGGGAGCCAGGTACATGATCAGCAGACCCACCTGCACCCCACAGCCCTACTTCACAAGGATGGACTCACATCCGGCTGTCTGAGGAACAGTGGTCTCCCTCGGACATAGATCTTCATTAATAACAACCACTATCCCCCTGCCCCTCCCCTGGGCTCTCGGCTGATGGAATTCCCGGAAACCTGGTGGGCACATTTCTACAAGGGGCACCCCCCATTCCGGGCCCAACCAGGTCTCTGTGATACCCACCAGGTCCGCTCCCCCCTCCTGAATAAGATCGTAAATGAGGGGGGCTTTATTTACCATGGACCTGGCATTACATAACATCAGTCGGAGGTCCAGGCCCTGAGGATCTGAACCACCTGGGGAACAAGAAAGGCATTGAGGACCGGAGTGCACAATTGCTTGAAGGTAGCGAGTGCACACTCCCGAAACATGAAATGGCCCCCTGCCACCCCCATATTTGCCCCTCCCACCTACAGTACTGATTGAACAACCCTCCCCGGATCGAGCTCCAGCCCCCTCCCTCACATCTGACCCTGTATCCCTAGTGCCACACCCCCTCACAGGGCCCAGCCTCCCCCCAAACCCATCCCGGTCTTCCCCGAACCCCTTAAAATTTTGATTAAAAACCCATTTAAAAAACCCGTCAATCTCTTCTTTGATGCATACCATCTCTCGGGGCTCCAAAACCCATCATCAAGATAGGCCCTCGATAGCATGGAGGGCCAGGCCTGCGAAAAGGGGAAATTTCGTAGTGCAAACAGCTCCGCCGCCGAATACATCAAAAAACATCAAATAACCAGGATGGGAAAAGCAAATTTGGGTGGGGTCCTAAAAGTCCTGGAATAGAAAAAGTCTCAGTTAAGTGGAGCATGGTCCCCACTGCCCTCTCACGGCAGTGGAAGGAGATAACGTTAGTTCAGTCATTCGGAGGGCAGTTTCCAGGCCACCCTCTCATGGTGGCCTGGCCAGATGCACTTGAAAACTAGGATTCATTGATCCAACTCCTCCAATAGCAGATGATTCATAGACGCCATCTCACTCAAGGTCCACACCATTCTGTCCAGGTCATCATCTGGCAAGGGGAGTTCAGATGGAATCAACTCAATAGAGGCAGAAATCCAGATGGAATTACCCCACTCAATAAAACAGAGTGATAACAATCTTGCAGAAGGAAGATGTATTCAAGGGAGGGAGAATTCCCATCTCGTACAAGTTGGAGGAGGCTGAAACAAGCCAATGGTCGGGCCACACAAAAAGGGGGGGGGAGAAGGGGGAGGAGAGGTGTTCCATGGTGGCCCAATAATCAGTCCTAGGCCATCCACCGGCCCCTCAGACCCCAGATCGTATACACCTCCCCAGCAGTCATCCCGTCAGCCATACCTCCATCTTCCAACCCCTGATCTCAATGGGTATTTAAGGTCCCGCAGGGGCAGGCTCCCAAAAGTTGTTGGGATGCTGCGAACTGTCATAAGTGCAAGGGCTGGTTATAAGTCACTTTTTTTCAGCATCGTAGCAACTTCGAACAGCCTCTGAACGAACGGTTGTAAGCAGTTGTGGAATTCATTTTTTTTACTACCTGTTCTGTGGGTCTGGCTTGGTGGGCATGGCAGGGAAGGATACTGCAAAATCTCCATTCCCACCCCACTCCAGGGGAAGGATACTGCAAAATCTCCATTCCCACCCCACTCCAGGGGAAGGATACTGCAAAATCCCCATTCCCACCCCACTCTTGGGGGAAGGATATTGCAAAATATCCATTCCCACCCCACTCTGGGGCCAGCCAGAAGTGGTATTTGCCGGTTCTCCAAACTACTCAAAATTTCTGCTACTGGTTCTCCAGAACCTGTCAGAACCTGCTGAATTTCACCCCTGGTTGTAAGTCAAGGACTACCTGTATTTTCCAGTTAGATTCACTATAGTGAAAATGTTGTCCATTTCATCTTGGAAAGCTGGCCAATCTAGAGCCAATGGACTTGAATATGTTTGTTAGGGGGAATTGTATGGGGTTTAGTATCAAAGTAAAACCTGCCTTTTTGCATCCTGTCTTCAAGCAGGAAAACAAAGATGGCCTTGGAGGCTTTTCTTCAAAGAAAGGAGTAATTCTGGCAAGGAACTTCACAGGTGGCTTTGAGGGGGGGATGAGGTAGTGACCATTCCTTGCTGGGAGGCCCCCTGCATGATGCTAATCTTATGAAATAGATCGGGGGGTCTCCAAACTTGGCCACTTTAAGACTACATAAAGGTCTTAAATTCCCAGAATTCCTCATGCTGGCCACGTTAAGACTTGTTGGCTTAAAGTGGCTGGAGATGTTGGCTGGAGAATTCTGGGAGTTGAAGTCCACCAATCTTAAAGTGGCCAAGTTTGGCGATACCTGAAATAGTTCACTCGAGAGGATGAACTTTCTAATGTGGTCAAGAAAGACTGCTTTGTTTTTCCTCTCATGAATACCATTAAGTTAACATTTTTGTCGCAAGAGTTCTGCAACTACAGAAACTACAGTAGCAAGCAAGGGAAACAAAGCACACGTAATATTCATTCTACTTCTGAAACTTTCAACCCACTTGTGGCTAGGTCAGACACAAACTTAACCAGTATGGTTTTCCCCTTATAGAATTTGACAGCCCTGTATTGCGGCTCAATACAGCCTACAGTGATCTAATAGATTAACAGAGTTGGAAGGGACCTTGTAGGTCATGTAGTCCAACCCCGCCTAAGCAGGAGACCCTACATCATTTGTGACAGATGGCAGTCCAGTCTCTTCTTGAAAGCTTCCAGGGATGAAGCTTTCACAACTTCTGAAGGCAACTTCTGTTCCATTGATTGATTGCTCTCACTGTCAGAAAATTTCTCCTTATTTCTAGGTTGAATCTCTCCTTGATCAGTTTCCATCCATTATTCCTTGTCTGGCCTTCTAAATTTAGAAGAAGAGGGCCAACTCTATTTTTGGCTCAGAAAAAATAAACCCTTCTGTGCAGGGGTGGGCTTCAAATATTTTAGCAAGGGATTCCCTGCCTGGTTGCTGGGTGGGCGTGGCCATACTGGGTGTGGCCTAGCTGGCTCCTGCACCATGGGGGGTGGGTTGTTTTTGCTCTTCCTGGGCTCTGGAGGCTTTCCTTGAGCTTCCCAGGAGGGCAAAAATGGCATCCCCAGGCTCCAGAGGCCCTCTGGAGGCTGGAAATTCTGGCTTCCCAAACTTCCAGTAAGCCCGTTTTTCTCCTCCCCAAGCCTCCGTGCACCCCCTGCACTTACCTGCATCCAAAATGGGCCATTTGAGGACTCCTGGGAGGGGTGGGATGGGGTGGGATTTGGGGGTTCTCTGAACTGCACAGAATCTTAGTTAGAGGCTCTCCTGAACCCCTACGAACTCCCAGCAGCCCATCACTGCTTCTGTGTAAATGTACCATTGCACTAAATGAGAATTTCTCTTCTCTTCTCTTCTCTTCTCTTCTCTTCTCTTCTCTTCTCTTCTCTTCTCTTCTCTTCTCTTCTCTTCTCTTCTCTTCTCTTCCCTTCCCTTCCCTTCCCTTCCCTTCCCTTCGCTTCCCCTTTTCTTTTTTGACTTAGAATGGTTGGATAAACCTATACATTGTGACTTGGTAAACATGCTGGCTGGGGAATTCTGGGAGTTGAAGTCCACATATCTTAAAGTTGCCAAGGTTGAGAAACACCGGATTAAGCAAACAATGATTTAGCACAAGAGTGGGAAGCTGTTGGCAGCTAAGGCCTGCGTTTTGTGTGAGTTGTGTGTGTTGCTTGTTGCTGAGCAGAATGGCAAAATGGGAAACCATTGCTATATCCGACATGAAAACAAGGCTGATATAGGATCTCCTGCTTGAGCAGAGGGTTGGACTAAGGTCTCTTCCAGCTCTATTCCCTTCTGGATTCTGATACCGCAATAGGGAGAAGGATTTTCCTTTTCTTTATTTTCTTTATTTTTTATTGACGGGCATATTTACACCTCACATGCTTTTTCCAGTGGTGGAATTCAATTTTTTTTTACTACTGGTTCTGTGAATGTTGCTTGGTGGGCATGGTGTGGCTTGGTGGGTATGGCTTGATGGGCATGGCAGGGGAAGGATACTGCAAAATCTCCATTTCAACCCCACTCCAGGGGAAGGATATTGTAAAATCCCCATTTCCACTCCACTCTGGGGCCAGCCAGAGTGGTATTTGCCGGTTCTCCGAACTACTCAAAATTTCCGCTACCAATTCTCCAGAACCTGTCAGAACCTGGATTTCACCCCTGGCTTTTTCTTATTCACCTCAAAATATGAGCAAATATGCAAATAAGCAGAGTTAGTCTGGATTTTAAGGGCACTTCAATTCTTCACCCTCAATTATTAGATTGTCCACTTCGTTTAAACTATTTTGTGTATGATAAGTCAACCTCTTGATGGCAAACAGACAAATCCATGGGCTCTCTTAATACTATTGGTATTTTTTTCAAATCTGAAAAAATGGGCAAATCTGAAAGAAGCTCAAAAGGGGGAAAAATGGTTTATGCTTATAATTTTGCTTCACGAAGCAAAATTCAAGAACAAAACCAAGAAAAAGGCGCATATTTTAATTTTTAAAAATATCTAAAATCAAACGGTATATCTGAAATTTATTTTAAAAAGACAACTCTATTTTTTGTATTTTTCACATAAATGGGAAACACTGTGCATAAAGTGGACCCACTTCAGGGGTGAAATCCAGCAAGTTCTGACAGGTTCTGGAGAACCGGTAGCAGAAATTTTGAATAGTTCGGAGAACCAGCAAATACCACCTCTGGCTGGCCCCAGAGTGGCATGGGAATGGAGATTTTGCAGTATCCTTCCCCTGCCATGCCCACCAAGCCACGCCATGCCCACCAAGCCATGCCCACAGAACCGGTAGTAAAAAAAAAAAGGATTTTACCACTGACCCACTTGTATATCAAATGTTAAATGATCCAAATACAGGCAGTCCTTGACTTACAACAGTTCATTTAGTGACCATTTGAAGTTACAACAGCTCTGTAAAAAATGACTTATGGCCATTTTTCACATGACCATTGTAGCATCCCCATGATCAAAATTCAGATGCTTGTCAACGGACTCAAATCTATGATGGTTGCAATGTCCCAGGGTCATGTGATCCCCTTTTGCGACTTTCTGATAAGTGAAGTCAACGGGGAAGCCAGATTCACTTAACAACCATATTATTCTATTTAACAGCTGCATTGGTTCACTTAACATCTTCAGTGGCTCCCTTAACAACGGTGGCAAGAAAGGTCGTAACACGGGGCAAAACAAATGTCTCACGTTGCAACAGAACTTTTGGGCTCAGTTATGGTCGTAAATCAAAGACTACTTTTAAAGCACAAAAGTGTGGTAAAATAATCTAAAGGACAGCTTTCTGAAATAAAAGACTGTCTGTATTACCATACTTTTTGACGCACTCCCCACCCCCTAAAAGTGGGTGGAAATGTCTGTGCGCCTTATACACCAAATGTTGCTGAAGCCCCGCCTACCTGCTGGTCTCCCCCCTTCAGCCCCCACCCACTGCCGAACCCTGCCATCTAACCAGCTGAAAATGTAACATGCGGAGGCCAAAAATGCGATGTGCGAAGGCCGAAAATGTGATGTGTGGAGTGGTAATCAGTGGTGATGTGCTGTGGTGATCCCGGAAGGTCTAAAATGGGGTGTGCGGAGGCCGAAAATGCAACATGGAGGCCAAAAACGCGACGAGCTGAGGCGGAGATGGGCTGTGGTGGTCCCCACAGCCTAGAACAGCTGATTGGCGGTATTCTGGGAGGCCGATCCAACCGCCAATCAGCTGCTTGTGCTGAATCAGACTGCAATAATGTGCTGAAGCTGACCAGGCTGTTTGCTGTTTGCTGCAAGAATGCTAGCCGGATGAATACCAATGGATGCTGGTAGGCAGAGGCAGAATTTTTTTTTTTCTCTTATTTTCCTCCCCAAAAACTAATGTGCATCTTATACTCTGGAGCATCTTATACTCCGAAATATATGGTAGACAAGAATGTATGGTCACTGCATCTATAAGACATTAAAAAAAATAGTATATCAGTAGCGGTATTGGTAGTAAAATAGTACATAAAAACACAAAAGTCACCCCACTTCATCATGTAAACTGCACAGTGAGGGAAGGACAGATAAATGATTGCCTGCCTGCTTGTTGGGGTTTGGTTTTCAGCTTCCCCCCAGATAAGGCTCTGTGGTTTGAGTCCCTTCCTTCCGAAGCCAGGCAGAGGGAGATCTCTGCGAAGGAAGGGATGACACAGGAAGGGATGTTTGACAGCTGAGCAGAAGGCTAAGGCCAAAAGGGAAAGGAAGGAAAACGAAAAGAAAAAGAAGGATGCAGACATGCAGACACAACTTCCAAGTTGGGACTTGTTGGAGGAAGGAAAGCCAGGGGTGTGGTCTTCTATCTCTCCAGCAAGTCCCAACTTGGAGGTTGCCTGGAGAATCCAGGGGTGTGAGTTCGTGCATGCAGACTGAGCCAGCCTCCCTGACACTTCCCTGCTCTTCCATTACTCAATCTCATTCCAGCTTCTAGTCTAGACAAGCTGAGGAAGAGCAGTGAGAGAAGCAACCTTTTGCATGAATAAGGACTGGTTATGAAGGCGTTATTAATCCAGCAAAGGCAGGAGACACTGGCACTTCTGTGACCTGAAGTGGATGGCTGTCCCCCCATGTAAGTATTTTTTTAAAACTTTGGTGGGTGGATGGTAAGTGGTACTTGAGGCCCAGTTCAAGCAGGGGGAAAAAAGAAGGGAAGCGAGGCAGGTAAAGAAGCGGTCCCACTGTATGAAATAATTGGGGGCATTCCTTGAATTGTTCTGTTTGGGAATTTGGAAATTAAAGGAATGAACAGAAATGTATGATAAGAATCCAGGACAATGTTTACGCTTTGCCGGTTATGCTGCTATCCAAACAGTCACAATTCATCTTAATTTATAGATAATGGCAATGGCAACGACAGGCAAAGGATTAACACAAAATTCCACAAGGGAGGGAGGGAGGGAGGAAGGAAGGAGAAAAAAACAGAAAAGAAAAGAATGTGTGAGAGAGAGAAGAAAGAAAGAAAGAAAGAAAGAAAGAAAGAAAGGAAGGAAGGAAGGAAGGAAGGAAGGAAGGAAGGAGGGAGGGAGGAAGATGGGAGGAGGGAGGGAGGGAGGGAGGAAGGAAGGAGAAAAAACAGAAAAGAAAAGAATGAGAAAAAGAAAGAGAAAAAGAAAGAAAGAGAAAGAGAGAGAGAGAAAGAAAGAAAGAGAAGGGAGGGAGGGAGGAGAAAAAAACAAAAGAGAATGTGAGAGAGCGAGAAAGGAAAGAAAGAAAGAAAGAAAGAAAGAAAGAAAGAAAGAAAGAAAGAAGAAAGAAAGAAAGAAAGAAAAAGAGAGAGAAGGAGGGAAGAAAGGAAAAAACAGAAAAGAAAAGAATGAGAAAGAGAAAGAAAGAAAGTGTAAGAGAAAGAGAGAAAGAAAGAAAGAAAGAGAAGGGAGGGAGGGAGGGAGGAAGGAGAAAAAACTGAAAAGAATGAGAAAGAAAGAAAGAAAGAATGTAAGAAAGAAAGAAGGAAGGAAGGAAGGAAAGAAAGAAAGAGAAGGAAGGGAGGAAGGACGGGAGGGAGGGGGAAGGAAGGAAGGAAGGAAGGAGAAAAAACAGAAAAGAAAAGAATGAGAAAGAGAAAGAAAAAGAAAGAGAGAGAAAGAGAGATAGAAAAAGAAAGAAAGAAAGGAGGGAGGGAGGGAAGAGAAAAAACAAAAGAAAATGTGAGAGAGCGAGAAAGGAAAGGAAAGGAAAGGAAAGGAAAGGAAGGAAGGAAGGAAGGAAGGAAGGAAGAAAGAAAGAAAGAAAGAAAAAACAGAAAAGAAAAGAATGAGAAAGAGAAAGAAAGAAAGAAAGAGTAAGAGAGAGAGAGAGAGAAGGGAGGAAGGAAGGAAGGAAGGAGAACAAACTGAAAAGAATGAGAAAGAAAGAAAGAAAGAAAGAAAGAAAGAAAGAAAGGGAAGGGAGGGAGGGAGGGAGGAAGGATGGGAGGGAGGGAGGGAGGGAGGGAGGGAGGGAGGGAGGGAGGGAGGAAGGAAGGAAGGAGAAAAAACAGAAAAGAAAAGAATGAGAAAGAGAAAGAGAAAAAGAAAGAGAGAGAAAGAGAAAGAGAGATAGAAAAAGAAAGAAAGAAAGAAAAGGGAGGGAGGGAGGAGAAAAAAACAAAAGAGAATGTGAGAGAGCGAGAAAGGAAGGAAGGAAGGAAAGAAAGAAAGAAAGAAAGAAAGAGAGAGAGAGAGAAGGAAGGAAGGAAGGAGAAAAAACAGAAAAGAAAAGAATGAGAAAGAAAGAAAGATTAAGAGAGAGAGAAAGAAAGAGAAGGGAGGGAGGAAGTAAGGAAGGAGAACAAACTGAAAAGAATGAGAAAGAAAGGAAGGAAGGAAGGAAGGAAGGAAGGAAGGAAGGAAGAAAGAAAGAAAGAAAGATTTTTTTTCCAGATTCTGGTTAGTGTTATCATTTATTTGTGCATTTCAATTGAGAGACGCAGAAAGAGAGACCCACGTTCCACTGCAATGGAAAATTTCTATGGAAAATTCAGGCATGAGGAGGAAAGCTTTTGAAAATGAAATAACCAGGGTTAGTAAGGACTTTCCTGCTTGATGCTTATTAAAGTGCATCACTGGATAGGAGCACTGTACTGGGTTTTGATTGTTTTATTTCAAAAGGAATAGCAAATTCAGAAAGTGGTAGGAGCCTCTTCGATAGGTGGGAACACAAGAGATTTCAGAAAGGAGCCACGGCTTAAAATGGTAATGATATGGGAACAAAAAATAGACCAAGAGAATAAAAATCAAGTGAAAATGATGGGTGAGGTGTTTTTCCTCCCTAGTAAATGAACTGCACAGCTGTCAAATGCAAATGATTGGCAGAGAAGTAAGATCAAATAGAATCCCTATTGTCTCGCACAGGACCTTGGTGCTCTCCGAGCTTGGTTGTTTTCTTGCAGACGTTTCATTACCAAACTAGGTAACATCATCAGTACTACTTACTATCCATGGCTAGCTATCATCAATCACTAGCACTAGCACTGTTGATGTTACCCAGTTTGGGTAATGAAACATCTGCAAGAAAATCACCAAGTTCTGAGAACACCAAGGACCCCTCATTTCAACACCAAGCTACAAATATTCTCCTTTGTTGGTCACACAGAACCTTCTGAGGCAGTGAAACTCATGGCTACTGGACGTGCAATAGCCAAGATTTTTTAAAAGGTAAAAGAGTCCCTGCAGATTTTACTCCTCTAGTCGTTGCTGACTGTAAGGGGCGGTGCCTATCTCAGTTTAAAGACCATTGAGCTAGCGCTGTCCGAAGATATTTTCTATGGTCATGTGACCAGCATGACATCATAGAGAGCTGTTACCTTCCCACTGTAGTGATACCTATTTATCTACTTGCGTTTGCATACTTTCAAAGGAGTTGGGGTGAGGACAGGAACTCATCCTGTCTCATGGCGCTCTGGTCTCAAACCTGGGCTGCCAACTTTCCAGATGACAAGCCTAGTGTATTAACTGCTGAGCTACCAGACCACCCCTAAAAAGGTAAAAGGTATGGAGGCAAATGTCTATGGAGATTCTCAGTCATCCAGGTCATTGTTGTCCCAAAGTTGCTTTTTCAAGAGGCAACTGGACTTTCTGGTTTTTCTTTGAAGATGTTTCACTTCTCAATCAAGAAGCTTCTTCATCTCTGAAGCTCAGAGCTCAAAGCTGAAGAAGCTTCTTGGATGAGAAGACGCTCCTTGGATAAGAAGCAAAACGTCTTCAAAATAAAAACAGAAAGCCCAGTCGCCTCTTGAAAAAGCATCTTTGGTATGGAGGCAAAATTCAAGAAGATGACCAGAGATTATCCATTAGGGTAAGGAAGCCAATGTGAGAAGTAACACAATCAGAAAAGCAAACAGAACAAGAAACGAATATAGCCAACATGTCCCAGAGATTAGATCTTGTGAGACCAGTAATTTCAAGCCCACCTCTGGCTCATTGCAACTAGAGGAGCCATGTTGGCACAGTGGTTAGAATGAAGTATTGCAAGTTAATTCTTCCAACAGGCCCTATTTCGATCCTGACTGGCTCATGGTTGACTCAACCTTCCATCCTTCTGGTAAAATGAGAACCCAGGTTTTGGGGGGCAATATGCTAAGTAAACCACTTAGAGAGGGCTGTAAAGCACTATGAAACAGTATATAAGTCTAAGTGCTATTGCTAGTGCTAGGAAATTTATTTTTGGTGGTGAGGTATAAGCATACTTCACCTCCAATCCATCTCTTGATATTTCAAACTTCTCCATGTTTCCTTCTTAACAGGGCGCCCCCATTCCATTTGTTGAACACTACCATCAATGATTGCCTCCTCACATCAGGAAACAGCACCCTCGTGAGCTCCTCAATTTCCAGCATTGCTGGTATTGTGTTTCTCCTCCTGGCTGCCCTGATTGGGCTTCCTGGGAACTTCTTTGTGATTTGGAGCATCCTGTGGAAAATGAAGCCGAGCCATCGCTCAGTCACCTGCCTTCTGGTCCTAAACTTGGCAGTGGCAGATGGAGTGGTTCTTCTCCTGACACCCTTCTTTGTCCTCTTCCTTATCTTCAAGACCTGGCTGTTTGGCTGGGCCATTTGCAAAGCAGTGTACTACCTGTGTTGCATCAATATGTTCGCTAGCATCTTTATCATCACCCTCATGAGCGCAGATCGCTGCTTGGCAGTCAACCAGCCCTATTATTCCCAAGCCATCCGGAAGAAGAACCTGGTAGTCAAGATCTTGGTAGGGATTTGGATGGGGGCCATTTTGTTGTCTCTGCCAGCTTTCTTCTTCCGACAAGTCTTAAAGGAACCCTCACGGAAATATCTCATTTGTGAGCCTTGTCACTCCAGGAAGAGCCTGACCATCTTCCACTTCACCATGGAGACAGTGGTGGCCTTTGTGATTCCATTCACCATCATTGTTGGCTGCTATTCTGCCATTCTTGTCCGCCTCAGGGGGGTACGGAAGAGAAAAGGGGCTCGGATGGAGAAACTGATTGTGGCCATTGTGATCTGTTTCGCTGTCCTATGGATGCCCTACCACATCATCAACATGATCCAGGTGGCTTCCAATCTAACCTCGGGGAAAATGGCGGAACGATTGGGACAGGCCTGGAAGAATGGGCGAGCAGGAGCCACAGCCTTAGCCTTCTTGAGTAGCAGCATTAACCCTGTGCTCTACGTCTTTGCTGCTGGGAATCTCATTAAAACTTCGGGTGCCAATTTCATTGCTCAGTTCTTTGAGGGAGCATCCGAGGGGCTCAGACGGAGGTCTCAGTCTCAGAAAAACTTGGACAAAGACTTAATACCAGCTGCTGGGGCATCTGTAAACCTGGACCAGCAGTTATTGGGAAATTGTGATAGGGTCGACAAGGACACAGATTGTAGGCTGACCGATGGCACAACACATAACACTTCCTAGACTGAGTCACTACACAAGAAATTCCAAAACTGCCTTAGGCAGGACCAGTTCCTCCAGCATATGACTGTCAACACTGATTGGGCAGTTTTTCAATATTTCATGCAGAGGTCTTACGAAGTAAAGAACCAAAGCTAGGGTCATTTGCCTGCAAAATATGAATTTCCAGTTCTGCCTGCTCTTTGTGTAAAACCAAGATTCAGAGAAAAGCTTCAGTAACATTTCTACACTACATGACATGTGCAACTATTTTTTTTCTCTCTCTCTTCCATCTTTCCTCTTTGTACCTAGGTTTCATGGCAGTGTTGTTTATTTCTTTGTTTCCTTGTTTTTTTCATGACTGTATTGTCTCTTCTTGCCACATCCATTTGAAGAAATGTAATATGTTGATTTTAGAACTGTGGTTTTTTTTTTCATAGCTAGGCTTTAGGCTTGACTCTTGTGAAAAGAGCAAAGATCTGTGGTTGATTTTGAGCATGTACAGAGTGTTTATCTGTTAGTAAATAAATTGTTCCTGAATGGTTGGATGCCAGTAGCCCCCCTCCCTCCCTCCTTCCCTCTCCCTCTCTCTCTCCTTAAAAATAAACATACAGGATTTTTCAGGGGTGGGCTTCAAAACTTTTAGCAAGAGGTTCTCTGCCCAGTTGCTGGTGGGCATGGTGATAGTGGGTGTGGCCTAGTCGGCCTCTGCACCACAGCGGGGGGAGGCGTTTTTGCCCTCCCCGGGCTCCAGAGGCGATCCTTGAGCCTCCCAGAGGCAAAATTTTTTAAATTTTTAAAACCTTGAGGCAACCTAGTCCATGTATATTGAGAATGGTGACGTGAGTTAGGGTCTTTCCACTCAAAGGCAAATAAATCCTGGCTATCAGGATGTAAGGGAATTGTGAAAAAAGCATCCTTCAAGTCTATGACTGAAAACCATGTTGCTGAAGGAGGGATAGTTCCAAGCAAAATATATGGATTAGACATAATTGTATGAAGCGTTACAGTCCGGTTATTGATGGGTCTTAAATCCTGTGCAGGTCTAAACCCCCCATCTGTTTTTTTTATGGGTAATATTGCAGTGTTCCATGGGGATTTAGTTTCCCTTAATATGCCTGCAGCTAAGAATTTGTCAATTAAGACTTGGATGGCTGTAGCCGCATCCTGTGGAATGTGATACTGGGGTACTCTAATGGGCTGGCATCCTGGTTTCAGCTTCACTTCAACTGGAGATGCAAATATAGCAAGCCCAGGGGGATTGTCTTCTGCCCACAAGGTAGGAACATTGAATTTCTCCCAATTGCTTTCAATGAGTGTGTCTTGCATTAGCATTAATCGCCACGTTTCTTCCACTGGGTGTGTTACTGTTAAGTACTGTCCATTATCATTGAAAGAGATAGTGGCTTGTAGTTTAGAAAGCAAATCTCTGCCTATCAGTGGAACTGGGCAATTAGGCATGTACAAAAATTGATGCTCTACTAAGCCATTTCCAACTTTGCATTTAACTGGTTTCAGGAGACTGTGTGTAACTGCATCGCCAGAAACGCCTTGGACTCTAATCTTCTTAGCTGACAAAGGAGCCACTTGTGTGTTAATTACTGATCGACTGGCTCCGGTATCAACCAGCATGCGTACGTGATGTTTTCCCACCCATAAATCCATCAATGGCTCCGGGGGGTGGGGTGAAGCCACGGAGCTGAGGCAGCTTCAATCGTCCCAGTCCATATCAGCTAAGCCGATAACTTCTGGATTCTGGGTTGACTGGCTGGGCGAAATAAATTGCCTCTCATTTCCTCTTCTTCCTCTGAAAACTCCTCTCATATTCCCTCTCACAGACCTTCCATTAAATCCTCCTCTATGACTTCCTCTCACCATCTGAAATCCATGCCCGTAGGATACTTCTCTGGGTTCCATCCTTCTACGGGGACATTCTTTCTTCCAATGACCATTTTCCCCACAAAATGCGCACTGAGTTGGTCCTAAAACGACCCCACCGAGCGCCAAAGCTAACATTTCCATCTGCTTTCTGTCCTTAGCAACTTGTCTTTTTTCTTCCTCTCTTTCTCTGTTCAAATAAACCTTCTTAGCAACTTCTAGCAATTCAGAAGTATTCTTGCCAAGAGCGCCCTCTAGCTTTTGAAGTTTGTGTCTGATATCAGGAGCGCTCTGGCTGATAAACCTTTCATTTAACATAAATCTGTTTGCAGGATCCTCAACATTTATGCCTGTATGAGTTTTATAAGATTCAATCAAACGAGTTAAAAATGCTTCCGGGGATTCATCTTTTTCCTGCAAAACAGTGGCGGTCTTTGCATAATTAACAGGACCCTTTGCAGCCTCTCTCAAACTTTCTACACATAAGAGGCGGTAGTTATTTAGCAGCGTTTGATGTGGGGGGTGGTTAGCATCCCAGTTGGGGTCTATTTCTGCGGCGGCTGCTATCTTAGCGGCGGCCTGATTAGCATCAGGAAACATGCGGTTTAATACTTTTCCTTTAGCAAGTTTGAATTTCTCTCTATCTTCCATAGAAAGCAATGTATTTAACAGCAATTGGATATCTCCCCACGTGGGTCGGTGAGTTTGCATAAGAGTGTTGAAGAGGTCGACAAAATGTCCTTGTGTTCTTTTAATGACAAGCCCGTGGGAAAATTCAGATAATTGAAATTTAGCATGCCTATCGGTGACAAATATGCTTTTCTTCCACAGTTTTTCCTTGCATTAAAAAAAAAAAAAAAGTATTGTTTAGCTAGAGGTTCTCCTGAACCCCTGCGAACCCCCAGCAGCCTACCCCTGGATTTTTTTGCAGGGAATATTTGGATGAGAAAAAAAATAAATATAATTTCTTAAATATCTTAAAATTAAAAGCAAAGCAAAAAAGGGGAAAAAATGTTTGACAGAAGCCAGTTGAATAAACTGATACATACACACAAGCATATAAACATGAAGTTGAATGTAGGGGTTTATGATAAAAGAACATATTAGGTTTTCACTGTGGAATATATTTGCAATCTGTTAAGTAGGGCGAATGAGGACACAGAAGCCAGGTCGTGAGTAACAACAGCTCTTTACTTCATGGTGTGAATCCAGCAACTGATACGGAGAAACAGCCCCCTTTATATACCTTACAGTCCTGGCAGTTAGCCAATCAGCTGAGAGCAATTAACATTCAAACTTTCAGTGTACCAGGCAGTATGAATATGCTGCTAGGAAGATTGCCCAGTGTGTCATCTGGGGAGACAAGGCAGCAGGTGTGGGTCGGTCCCCTGCCAGGAGGCCCAAAAGTGGCTGATGGTCTGTGACGAGGTCGAAGTCCCAGCTTTTTCACCCCCGATACGGCTGGTAGGGCCTCTCTGTCCAGCTGGCTGTAGTTCCACTCAGCGCTGGACAGGGTGCAGGAATAGTAAGCAATGGGTGCCTCTAGTCCATTCGGTAGTCTGTGGCTCAAGACGGCCCCTACTCCAAAAGGGGATGCGTCACAGACTAACACAAGGGGAAGCATGGCGTTGTATTGTATAAGGAAATTTTCTGCAGATAGAAGTTTCTTTACAGCGGCAAATGCAGCAGACTCCGCTTCATTTAGAAGGCCCCAAAACACCTGTAGTTTCGCCCTGTTCTTAGGGGTGGTTGCCTCTTGAATCGCTCTGATTTTGCTTTCGGTGGGGTGAATGCCAGTTCCATCTACCCGGTACTCTAGGAATTCCACAGAGGGGACTGCAATCATGCATGTGTTGCGTTTGGCTCTGAGGCCAGCACTCCTGAATTTTGTTAGCACTTCCCTCAGTCTGTCTCCCAATTGTTGCTCATCTGCTGCGGTGATGAGGACATCATTGAAATAGGGGACTACCCCTGGCAGCCCCTGCAGCAGCCGCTCCATTGTGCTCTGAAACAGCCCTGGAACTATACTGACTCCAAATTGGAGCCTAGTACATTTGAAGGCACCTCTATGTGTTACAATAGTCTGTGCCTCTGCAGTAGTGCCATCTACCTGCAGCTGCTGGTACGCAAAATCGAGTTTTGAGAAGATCTTGCCAGGGCCCAGGAATGGAGCCAGGTCGTGAGTAACAACAGCTCTTTACTTCATAGTGTGAATCCAGCAACTGATACGGGAAACAGCCCCCTTTATATACCTTACAGTCCTGGCAGTTAGCCAATCAGCTGAGAGCAATTAACATTCAAACTTTCCTGCCAAAACTATATACATTACACAATCTGTCTTCTGATAAGCTAAAAGGAATAAGGGGAATTTCTGTAGTAAATTCTTTTATTATCTGCTTGCAGGCAGAATTACTCCAACACGCACATTTTCTAAAAACAGAGAAAGGCATTTGGTTTTTTTTTAAGATAAAAGGAGGAGGAGGAGAGGAGGAGGAGGAGGGTAAAAACCAAAAATGGAATCTCTTTTTACTTCAGACAACCTCTCTGTGTATACTACAGCAGTCAGTAGAAATGCAGAAATTGAGGTTGAAAATCCCCAGTGCATAAGTACATAGGCCAACAATATTTGTCTTGGGCTGTTTACAATAATAAACTGGTTATTATATACAAATGATTTTGTGCATTCCATTTACGTCCTTGTGTTCTTTTAATGACAAACCAGTGGGAAAATTCAGATAATTGAAATTTAGCATGCCTATCGGTGACAAATATGCTTTCTTCCACATTTTTTTTTTTTTTTTTGCATTAAAAAAAAAGTATTCAACCCATTTTTATGGGGCGGATATGCCTGTTAAAAATAGGCCCAGAGAAGATAAAGCAAGATCTCTTCCTTGTTTGGGTGCTTCATGGAAGAAACACAATGTGGTTCACCTCATTGAGGGGTGATGATGATGATGATGATAATGATGATATTGTCATATTGGACATTAATGCAGTTGAGCGAGTCCAGAGGTATTTCACGAGAAGAGTCTCCACTCCTCTGCTCGCAACAAAATACCTTATGCCACCAGGCTTGAAATTTTGGGCTTAGACAACCTAGAACTACGTCGTTTTCGGTCTGACCTAAGCGTAGTACATAAAATTATCTGCTACAACGTCCTACCTGTCAATGACTACTTCAGCCTCAACTGCAACAATACACGAGCACACAATAGATACAAACTCAAGGTAAACCACTCCAAACTTGGTTGCAGAAAATACGACCTCAGTAACAGGGGATCAAGGCCTGGAATGCACTAACTGACTCTGTGGTTTCATCCCCAAACCCCCAAAACTTGAACTTTAGACTGTCTACTGTTGACCTCACCCAGTGGTGGGAGTCAAGTAATTTAACAAACGGTTCTCTGCCCTAATTATTTCTTCCAACAACCAGTTTGCCAAACTGCTCAGAAAGTTAACAACCAGTTCTCCCGAAGTGGTGCGAACTGGCTGAATCCCACCACTGACCTCACCCCATTCCTAAGAGGTCTGTAAGGGATGTGCATAAGCGCACCAATGTGCCTACTGTCCCCATTTATTCGTATTCATTTCCTGTATTCATAATCATGTTTATACTTATATCTGTTATCTTATACATGCTTGACAAAATAAATAAAATAAATAAAATAAAATAAAATAATAAAATAAAATAAAATAAAATAAAAAAATAAAATAAAATAAAATAAAATAAAATAAAATAAAATAAAATAAAATAAAATAAAATAAAATAAAATAAAATAAAATAATAAAATAAAATAAAATAATAAAATAAAATAAAAAAATAAAATGATGATGATGATAATGATGATGATGATGATGAGATGGTTCTTCTGAAGAATGCATTCTTCATTTCTCCCTTGGCCTCCTCCAACATAGAGACATAAGTGTTAGATCGGCGCAGGGAAGCAAGACGCGACCAGCTCTGGTCAATAAGTTGACAGATCTCCATAACGTCAAGACCCAATATAAAATGAACTCAAATGTGGGAGGGTTGGGGAGTGACTGCAATGGGTTTAAATTGTCATGTCTATAGGTACATGAACTGTATCTTTATGCTGAACAAGAACAAGTGATCAATGGGAATTTTGGTTGAGCTTGCAGAAGATTCTTATCGTTTCATGACACATCAACATGTCTGAGAGTTCAAAACTAGCAGCCTTAGTTCAGCCTCGCGAAAGTTGGGGCAAACCCTGGTCTTGGAAGTCTTGGAGCCATCTTGCTTTGCGAAGCAACATAGGTGGGGGCAGGTAGCTCTATGAACCCAATTTGAAGTGGTGCCATCACAACAAAGCTTTGTGCAACCCTACCTCATCCTGCCTAATTATGGAAAGAGACACTCATGGGTTTTATGAATGCATTCAGATTGACTCACTCACTCACTCACACATGCACACACACACACACACACACACACACTCAAACGCACCCTTCCTAATTTGTCAACTTGGTTAGACTTTTCAGAAGTTCCTCTAAACTCAGGAAATCCTGCTTAGACTTGTAGCACAGAGAAGGCTAATTACATGGTGTTGGAAGAAAAATCCATCTGTTCCAAGCTGGGAGACAGATGCTGGAAATAACATGGAAGCTGATTGGAAAGAAATTTATTTCTGTTTATTGGTGAACAGAACCAACACACACACACACAGTGTCTGCAGTTTGGGGACAGCTAACAAAATGGAGTTGAGAATGAGTGGGTTTTTATACCTCCTTGATTCCTATGGGGTCATATTAGGGGTCAAGGCTGGTGCTGTAGGGGAAATGTAAATCCTACATGTTTGTCTGAGCTAATCTTGTCAACCTTTGGCTTGCCTAAATGTGTTGCTTATCTGGAGTCTCTGTCTGACCCAGTCTTTCTGAATGGATTACCAAATCAGGCATTTCTAAAAGCCGGCCTCCTCCATTTCTGCTTGGGGAAGGAGACTGGGGTTGGTTTTTGCCTCCCTTAAGATTTTCCCCCATGTCTCCTTTAGGGAAAATATTCTATCCTAATTTGTTTATTTGTTTATTTGTCTATTTGTCTGTTTGTTTGTTTGTTTGTTTGTTTGTCTATTTGTTTGTCTGTCTATTTGTTTGTCTGTCTGTTTGTTTATTTGTTTATTCATTTATTTGTTTATTTGTTTATTCATTTATTTGTTTATTTGAATTTGCAAAACAAAATACAAGAACAAGAATAAGAGAATAAACAGCAGCCAGGTTAATCTTTGCAAAATACTGGAAAGACAAACAAACCCCTCCAGAGGTGGCAATAATAAACAAAATTCTAGAATGTGCAGAAATGGTAAAATTAACAAGTGTTCTTAATGATGATATGAATTCAAAATTCAAGGCAGTATGGGAAAGGTGGTATAAATGGTGGAATACTAGAATGGGATTGTAAGAATATGTATATGTTTAATAATCGCAGATTCAAATGTAATAGATATGTATATAATGTATATAACATAAATATGTAACTATACGATACCTCAGATGTTCATAGCGATTTGACGTTTTCTTTTAAAAAAAAAATTTCTTTAAAAAAGTCAATAAAGTATATTTAAAAAAAAAAAGAATAAGAGAATAAAAATACAATGGCAGAGACGATAGGTACGTTACTGCACTTATGCATGCCCCTCTACCGACCACTTAAGTATGAAGTAAGGTCCATAGAAGTCAATTCATGACTGAAACTGAAAATTTGTAGCTGAGACAACTGAATCATGTTCAGTTTTAAAAAGGAATCATTCCTTTTTAATATTCCACAAATATTATCATCTTTGTGGCTCTGCATTCTCTCTTTCTCTGCATTCTTTCTAGAATCTCAACATCTTTTTTATATGTGCAAACCAAAACTGGATGCAGTATTCCAAGTGCGGTCTTACCAAAGCATTTATAAAGTGTTTTGTGACCTTGATTCTCTGTTAATGCATTCTAGGACTGTGTTGGCTCTTTTGGCAGCTGCAGCACACTGCTGGTTCACAAGGGTGTGATTTATTCTTGCCTTCTTCTAATTTTTTTAAAAAATCAATTTTCTGGTCTACCTTAGGATTTTCTAATGGGTCCTTATCAGAGGTTGTATTCAGCCAATTTGGACTGGTTTAGGCAAACCAGTAGCGCCGACGATCAGTTGGCTCCGCCAATCTGTCCCCGTTCTATTCTGTCCTTTATTTCCTGCTTTGTAGCTCATCTCAATCCCACGACACAGCTGATTCCCCCCCCCCCACTGTTCTACTTACCATTGCTGACTTGGAAGGTAAGCAGCTGAGCTTCTAAATCCATGATGGCGAAACTATGGCATGCAGAGCCATATCTGTGGGCACGTGAGCGTTGCCCTACCTCAGCTCCAGCATGCATGCGTGCACTGGCCAGCTGATTTTTGGGCCTTCTGGGCCCATCAGAAGTTGGGAAATGTGCCATTTCTGGACTCCGGAGGACCTCCGGGTCGGGAGGGGGGGTGGAGAAGGCTGTTTTCGCCCTCCCCAGGCTCCAAGAAAGCCACTGGAATCTGGGGAGGGTGAAAAATGGGCCTATCAGGCCCACCAGTAACTTTTTTGCCATCATGTGCCAAAAGTGGGGAGAGAACGTGTGGGTCGTGTACGCATGCGCAGGGGTGGTGGGGCGTGGAGGGCATTGAATTATAGGTGTGGGCACACATGTGTGGGACTCCCGATCCTCCCCCTGCTTTTGGCATGCAACGGCAAAAAGGTTAGCCATCACTGTTTTAAATGCTCCATTTTCAGCCCTGTATGCAAATGCCTTAGGCGGTTGTTACCGGTTGTTACTGGTTGTTAAACCGGCAGCATTCCACCACTGGTCCCTATCCATGTAGAAACCATATGCAAGTTAGCTTGCTGATCCAGATATGGTCAGTCATTCCTGCTACCAGCTGAGATTTCCTTCCACTTGGCTGGTCTTAAGGAGATCTGGAAAAATTCATAGACAACTATGCTGTGACCATTAATGTTGATATTTGTTTCTGAACTCAAACCTCACAGCTTAACTAGTAGCTGTGTAGCAGTAGCAACAGGGGAAATTACTTTTCTATTCATATTTGTGAGCTATCCAAATAGTGTCTGCGTGATTTTAAATGATGGTCTTACAAAAGTATAACTATCAACATACAGCATTTCTTATCTTTGGCAACTTTAAGACTTTAAGACCTCACATCCTGGACATAAATTGTTTCAACTTCTACCCTCAAAATGACACTATAGGGCACTGCACACCAGAAAAACTAGACACAAGGACAGTTTTTTCCCGAATGCCATCACGCTGCTAAACAACTAATTCCCACAACACTGTCAAATTATTTACTAAGACTATATTACTATTATTCTTCTCATCCTTCCTAGTACCTATCTCTTCCCACTTATGACTATAACCATGTTGCTTTATCTTTACAATTTATATTATTTTATTTGTTTCCTAGTATGATTTGATTGTTTATTAGTAACCTATGACTATCACTAAGTGTTGTATCTTACGATTCTTGATGAATGTATCTTTTCTTTTATGTACACTGAGAGCATATGCACCAAAGAAAAATTCCTTGTGTGTCCAATCACACTTGGCCAATAAAGAATTCTATTCTATTCTATTCTATTCTATTCTATTCTATTCTATTCTATTCTATTCTATTCTATTCTATTCTATTCTATTCTATTCTATTCTATTCTATTCTCTGAATTCCCCAGCAAGTTATGGCTGAAAGACACTACCCTAAATTCATTCGACTTGTAGAAATTCAGCGCCTACCCCTCCTAGAAGAATGAAATATTTTGGGAAATATTTAAAAAAGGGCAGAATATTATATTTCCCCAAAGGAAGAAATGGAGAAATATGTTTCTAGAGGCAGTAAGCAGCTCCCACTTTCCTTAATAGCCCACAGCAGATGTCAGCACTTAAGAGATAAAGAGCTTATTGAAAGAGGAAGACAAGTATCTAGATAGCACAATTCATAGGCAAAGCAAATACTGCAGGCAGAAATCCATTCAAGACAGGCTGTTTTAAAATTCCTTGCAGCAAAGTCTGACAAAGGCAGAATGGTAGGATTAGAAGCAGTCCCCTCACCCAAGATCCAACACAGGATGAAAGCCATTAAGACACAATAGGAATTGCCCAACACCCTTTCAGAACACAAGCCCCTTCATTGCACCATCCCAGAGCAGTCCAAACTTCACATGGGAGCTCAGATAAACAATAAGCCAGAGGCTGACCAGATTAGTTCAGACAAACACTTAGGATTTGCATTTCCTCTTTTGCCTATAGAGCCAGTTATGACCCCTACATGACCCCATAGGAATTTGACATCAGCCAATAGAATATATGTTCTTCCACAGGAACAGGAAGCTCAAGTGCAAAGCCCAAGAGAAGGTATAACCGCCCCCCTCAACTCCATTTTGTCAGCTGCCCAGAGCCACAAACCCATGTGGTTCTGCTTCATCAATAAGCAATCAGCCTCCACTGTTTCCAGTGTCTTTCTTCCAGCTTGGAACTGAACCAGATGGATATTTTTTTTCCAACAGGGCTAACAAGAAGAAAAGACAAAAAGAAAATACAATAAAATCTTTCTCCAAAACATGAGAAAAAACAAATGCAAAATAATTATGATGCAGTAACCAAGACACTGCATATCTAACCCACATATCTAACTCTTAACTCGTATAGTGCTGCTAAAATCAGAGGCAGTCTGTTAAAATAATTTTCCACAGGATTCCTCAAAGCAGAGGTAAATTTGCAGATCAGAATATGTTTTCTAAGAACGCAGCAATCTTGAGCTTCCAAAATACATACCAAGAAGTGTTATACAAATCTCTGCCTGGGCAGAGTACAAGAAACTGCAACCAGTTAACATAAATACTAATATCTCAGAGACTTTCATTCACTTAAAGAATGAGAGACATTAAAATACATCATACAATCTTGATCTGGGTCAACATTTTAACAACCTAGTGTTGTGGTCCACCAGCAGCCTGCGGAGCTGGTAGCAGAGTCAGACAGTGAGGAATATGGGCCAGTCCTGGAGTCTGGGAAAGGCTTGGATGAGGGGTCTGTGTTAGAGGCAGAGAAAGGGCCATCTGGGAGATACCTGCTGCCTCCAGAGCCTCCAGAGTCGGACCTCAGCAAGGCAGAGAAACAGGGGGACCTGTTCCCAGTGCACGCATGCACAGAGCTGCCAGAAGGCAAGAACAGTTAAAACAAAAGGGATGACTCAGGAGTAAGGCTTGGAGATGATTGGCCCCTCCCATAAAACTTAAAAGAGGAGCAAAGGCACATGGGCCTTTGCAGGAAGCAACGTTGTTAATTCTGTGCAGTTTAAAGTCTGAAGCTCTGTTTGATTCTGCACTCCGTGTGACTTTGCCAATTAGGTCTTTGGCAGCGTGCCAAGGGAGATAAAGATGGGTGATTATCAGCCTTATCCCGAAGGACTCTTTACAACTATTTCAGACTCATCAGTGAATGAACAGAATTCACAGCTGTTGCAATAAAAGAGGTTTTTGGGACTACTCGTGTGTTTTACTGACTCAGGAAGCCTAGGTCAGAACACCTCGGAAGGGTGGAAGGCTGAGTCAACCTTGAACCTGGTGGGATTCGAACTTCCAAACTGATGGCAGCCGGTGATCATCAGACGTAGTCTGCAGTGCTGCACTCTAACCACTTGTCTGTTTCTTTCTTCCTTTTTTTTTTCCCCCAGCCATCCATGAATACCAACATTTTCACTTGAAGGGGAAGTTCACAACTTTTTTTTTTTTGCATTTCATTTTCTGTGGAGTTTCTGCACCCCACCTGGCTGTTTCGACAGTGCTGCATCACCACACACCCACCACAGATCGTATGAAGGCTTGAAGTGCTGCAAAACTCCTTGTGAAGAGTTTCTTTGTGAAACCTGACTAGGTGGCTCAGTGGCTAAGACACTAAGCTTGTCGATCAGAAAGGCTGGCAGTTCAGCAGTTCGAATCCCTAGTACAGGTCTCCTGTGTGAGCAGGGGGTTGGACTAGATGACCTCCAAGTTCCCTTACAACTCTGTTACTATTACCTATTACCTAAAGTTTTTTTTTTATTGAAAAAGTTTTAAAACAAACACAATTTCCCCACAACCCCCCCTCCCAACCCCCCCTCCCCCTCCCCGACTTCCCAGAGCAGAACACAAGGTATTTCTATTGACCTTTAACAATAAACTAAATTGCATAACCAATCATTAAACTAACACCCCTAAAAAAAAATTTCTTAACCCCCCATATATAAAATCCTATTTCTTAAACATAATACTTCTAATATCACTTATATAACGCTTATACAAATAAAAAAAATCATTCATAAGCTATTTGATATTTTTTGGTCTGATACTTATTTTGTATATAATCAATCCATCTTCTCCAGTCCTGTATGTACCTTTCTTGTGTGTGATCCTTCAGATATGCTGAAATTTTAGCCATTTCAGCTAAATTAGTTACTTTCAATATCCAGTCATCAATAGTAGGCAAAAAGTCCTTCTTCCAGTGTTGTGCTACCAACAATCTTGCTGCTGTTATCAAGTTCAAAATCAATTTAGTCTCTGCAACTGTACAGTCCGTAGTTATACCCAGTAAGAACAACTGTGGAGTAAATTTCAGTCTCTTTTTAAGAATATTCTGCATCACCCACCAAATCTTTATCCAAAATGCTTTGATTTTTCTACAAGTCCACCATATATGATAATAAGTTGCATCATCACAGTCACATCTCCAACATTTAGCTTGCACATTAGAATACATACATGATAATTTTTTAGGATCTAAATGCCATCTATAAAACATTTTATAAAAATTTTCTCTTAAATTTTGTGCTTGTGTAAATTTCACATTTCTAATCCAAATCTTTTCCCAAGTCTCCATCATTACTGGCTCTTGAAAATTTTGTGCCCATTTAATCATACAGTCTTTAACCAATTCCGTCTCAGAATCTATTTCCAATAAAACATTATACAACCTTTTAATATGCATTTGTTTTTGATCTCTAATTTGTTTTACCAAATTCTCCTCATTTTGCACAAAGCCAGTTTTTTGATCTTCCTTCCATTTAGCTTGAAGTTGACCGTACTGAAACCATGTATAAATTATACCTTCTTCTCTCAGTATATCTAAAGATTTCAAATACATTACCCCCCTTTCCATAATAAGAAGCTCTTTATAGGTAATCACCTCCTGTTTTTGTTCTATACTTATATTTTCTATTGCATGTCTAGGATTTGCCCATAAAGGTATCTTATAATTTAACTTATATTGATATTTTTTCCAAACCCTTAACAAAGCATTTCTTAATATATGAACCTTAAATACTTTATCCACTTTTTTGTCATATAACAAATAGGCATGCCATCCATATAACAAATCATAACCTTCTAAATTCAAAATTCTCCCCTCAGTTAAATTAAACCAATCACTAATTTGTGATAAAACCGCTGCTTCATAATATAATCTTAAATTATAGCCGCGGTGGCAGTTGATACACCCAGGCTTATGGTCATGGGTGATTTCAACTTGCCATCCGTTGGTGAAACGTCTGGGATGGCTCGGGAGTTCATGGCTTCCATGACGGCCATGGACCTGACCCAGCTAGTTCATGGCCCCACTCACGGGGGGGGGACACACCCTAGACTTGATTTTTGTCTCTGGCCAGTGGTTGAGTGATCTTGTTATAGGGGATATAGATATGGAACCCTTGTCATGGTCAGATCACTCACTCCTTCGTCTGGACCTTCGTACCGCTACACCCCGCCGCAGGGAGGCGGACCCAATTAGATGGGTCCGCCCCAGGCGCCTGATGGATCCTGATAGGTTCCAGACGGAGCTTGGGCCAATTCCTGATGATCTGGCACACGACTCGGCCGAGGACCTAGTAGCTGCCTGGGACCGGGCGGCTGGTGGGGCCTTGGATCGAGTCGTGCCTTTGCGGCCTCTGACCCGGTGTCGATCCCTCGCGGCTCCTTGGTTTACCGAGGAACTGAGGGAGATGAAACGCCGGAAAAGACGCCTAGAGAGCGGTTGGAGGGCCAGTCGCGCTGAATCTGACCGAACACTGGTAAGGTCGCATATTAAGACCTACCTAGTGGCGATAAAGACGGCAAAGTTCAATTACTTTTCCGCCTCTATTGCGTCATCAGGGAATCGTCCGGCCGCCCTGTTCAGGGTAACCCGCTCCCTGCTCCACCTGGGAGCGCGGGAGGATCCCTTGGAAGGCAGGGCAGAGGATTTCGGACAATACCTGCATGACAAAATCGCTCAGATCCGGGGGGACTTGGACTCTGACTGGGTAGATCAGGGCAGGGTGACGAGGAATAGTCTTGAGAATGTTATCTGGGAGGAGTTTGATGCTGTGACTCCCGATGATGTGGACAGGATTTTGGGGAGACTTAGTGCGGCCACATGTTTACTGGACCCGTGTCCCTCCTGGTTGGTACTGGCCTCCCGGGAGGTTACACGAGGCTGGCTCCAGGGTGTTATCAACGCTTCGTTGAGTGAGGGTTACTTCCCCGCGGCCTTGAAGGAGGCGGTGGTGAGGCCTCTCCTCAAGAAGCCATCCCTGGATCCAGCAATATTGGCCAACTATCGTCCTGTCTCCAACCTTCGCTTCCTGGCGAAGGTTGTTGAGAGTGTGGTCGCGCGACAGTTCCCGCAATTCCTGGAGGAAACATCCTATCTGGATCCGTTCCAGTCTGGTTTCAGGCCTGGGTACAGCACGGAAACGGCATTGGTCGCGTTGGTTGATGATCTCTGGAGGGCTCGGGACAGGGGTTGCTCCTCTGTTCTGGTCCTGTTAGACCTCTCAGCGGCTTTTGATACCATCGACCATGGTATCATGCTGCACCGGTTGGAAGAGTTGGGGATGGGGGGCACCGTGTTACGGTGGTTCTCCTCCTTTCTCTCCGACCGGTCGCAGTTCGTGTTGGCAGGGGGGCAGAGGTCGACCTCGAGGCCTCTTATATGTGGAGTGCCTCAGGGGTCGGTCCTCTCGCCCCTCCTGTTCAACATTTATGTGAAGCCGCTGGGCGAGATCATCCGTGGCTTTGGGGTGAGATACCATCAGTACGCTGATGATACTCAGCTGTACATCTCCACCCCAGGCCACCCCAACGATGCCCTTGAAGTGATGTCCCAGTGCCTGGAGGCTGTACGGATCTGGATGGGGAGGAACAGGCTCAGGCTCAACCCTTCCAAGACTGAGTGGCTGTGGTTCCCGGCATCCCGATATGGTCAGTTGACTCCATCACTGACCATTGGGGGCGAGTCTTTGGCCCCCACAGAGAGGGCTCGCAATCTGGGAGTCCTCCTGGATACGCAGCTGTCCTTGGAGGAACATCTGACGGCTGTAACCAGGGGGACCTTTTATCAGGTTCGCCTGATTCGCCAGTTGCGGCCCTTTCTTGATCGGGATTCCTTGTGCACAGTCACTCATGCCCTCGTAACCTCTCGCCTTGATTACTGCAATGCTCTCTACATGGGGCTCCCCTTGAGGAGCACCCGGAGGCTCCAACTGGTCCAGAACGCAGCAGCGCGGGTAGTGACGGGAGCAGCGTGGCGCTCCCATGTAACACCGCTCCTGCGTGAACTGCACTGGCTCCCGGTGGTCTTCCGGGTGCGCTTCAAGGTGTTGGTTATCACCTTTAAAGCGCTCCATGGCATAGGGCCTAGCTATCTTCGAGACCGTCTACTGCCACCGACGACCTCCCACCGACCCGTGCGCTCCCACAGAGAGGGCCTCCTCGGGGTGCCATCAGCCAAACAATGCAGGCTGGTGACCCCCAGGGGGAGGGCCTTCTCTGTGGGGGCACCTACCCTCTGGAATCAGTTGCCCCCTGAGATAAGGAGAATCCATGACCTCAGTGCCTTCCGCCGTGCCCTTAAAACTTTCTTTTTTCAACAAGCCGGGCTGGCTTAATTTCTTTTTAAGGGTTTTTTTTTAATTGTTTTGTTTTTGCTTATCGTTTTAATTAATGGGGCCAAATTTATATATATTTTTAAATGTGTTTTAATATTTGTATCTGATGTTTTTATCTGGCTGTTCACCGCCCTGAGTCCTCAGGGAGAAGGGCGGTATACAAATTCAAAAATAAAATAAAATAAAATAAATAAAATAAATAAATTAGGCATTTTAAGACCCCCTCTTTCACGTGTATCTTGTATAATTTTCATTTTTATTCTGGGTTTTTTCCCAGCCCAAATAAAAGTATTAACACCTTTCTGCCATTCTCTCAGATTTTCATCTTTCTTAAGCACAGGTATCATTTGGAACAAAAATAAAAATCTAGGTAAAACATTCATTTTAATTGCTGCAATTCTTCCCAATAAAGACAACTGTAATTTTTTCCAATTTTCCATATCCTTCTGTACCTTCTGCCAAAGTACCTCATAATTGTTTTTGTATAATTTTGTATTTGAAGCTGCTATGTATACCCCTAGATATTTAACCTTTTTAACTATTTCAAAATCTGTTAATCTTGCTAGTTTATCTCTTTCAAGTATAGTCATATTTTTAACTATCATCTTTGTCTTATGTGAATTAACTTTAAATCCTGATACTTTCCCGTATTGATCAATTATATCCAATATATATGGAGCCGACTCTATAGGTTGGGATAAAGTAATAACCAAGTCATCTGCAAATGCTCTTAATCTATAATCTTGTTGTCTAATTACAATACCCTTCAATTTTTCTGAATCACGTATCTTGTTCAATAGTACCTCCAAAGTCAAAATAAATAATAGTGGGGACAGAGGACACCCCTGCCTTGTTCCTTTCTCAATTTTAAAAGCCTCTGTTAAACCTCCATTAACTATAATTTGTGCTGTTTGCTGCGGGTATATCGCTCTAATTGATTGTGTAAAATATTCCCCAAAGTGCATTTTCTCTTATTATTTTGAACAAAAATTGCCAGTTCAAACGATCAAATGCCTTCTCTGCATCCAAAAATATAAACGCTGCAGGGACTTGATTATTTTTTTCCAAATATTCCAGTAAGTTTACAATTTGTCTAACATTATATCTCATTTGTCTCCCTTTTGTAAACCCTGATTGATCATTGTGAATTATTTGTTGCATAACTGGCATTAATCTATTAGCTAATATTTTAGCAAAAATCTTATAATCAGTATTCAGAAGTGAAATTGGCCTGAAATTCTCAGGTTTAATGGAATTTTGGTCCTCCTTTGGAATTAGTGAGACAAAGGCTGTTTTCCAAGAAGGTGGTACTCCTCCTCCTACTTGTATTTTATTAAATAAAATTTTGAGTGGTTCTAACATTTCAGATTGTAAATGTTTATAATAAACAGCTGTTAGTCCATCTGTTCCCAGAGCCTTACCTATTTTTAATTGTTTAATTGCCCCAACAATTTCCTCGGAAGTTATTGGCTGATTCAATCTCTCTCTCTGTTCCAGCGTTAATTCAGGAATCTCCATCTTTAAATATCTATCAATATCAACATCTTGAATTGCATCTTTAGCATATAACTTTGTATAGAACTCCAAAAAAGCCTTTTTTATTAAATTCTGTTGATAAATCTCTTTACCTCTAAATTCTATCTTGTCTATAACACGTGATTTCTGTTTTTTCCTCATCATGTAAGCCAACCATCTCCCAGGTTTATTAGCATTACAAAATGTATTATGTCTGGCATATTGTATGCTGGTTGCTACTTGCCCAGCCATTAACATATTAAATTGCTCTCTTAAAATATTAATCATATCTTTTGCCTTTTTATCTCCCGGGTTAATTATAAGCAATTGTTCTTTCTTTTTAATTTCCTCCTCTATCTCTTTCCGTCTGTTTTGTTGTTTTAATCTATATTTATTATTCAAAAAAATTAATGTTCCTCTCATATATGCCTTACACGCATCCCATACCATCTCCATCGAAGTTCCTTTATTCATATTGTTAATAAAAAATTCTTTCATTTGTTTTTTAAGCTCACACAAGTTATCTTCATATCTAAATAAATTCTCATTTAACCTCCAAGACCTCCTTTCCCCTCTTTCCTAAGTTTCCTAAAGTTTGTTGTGGCTAATCAAGGTGGGGGATTGTCTCAAGGAGAGGAAATGAATCAGCTAAGATGTGACAGAATACCAACAGAGGGAGCTAGTCAATCAATCAATTAAACAGAATAGATCTGGAAGAGAAGTCTTGGAGGTCTTCTAGTCCAACCCCCTGCTCAAGCAGGAGACCCTATGTGGAGACAAGTGGCTGCCAGTCTTTTCTTAAAAACCTCCAGTCAAGCAGTGGTGGAATTCAAATTTTTTTTACTACCAGTTCTGTGGGAGTGGCTTGGTGGGTGTGGTGTGGCTTGGTGGGCATGGCAGGGGAAGGATACTGCGGAATCCCCATTCCCTCCCCACTCCTGGGGGAAGGATATTGCAAAATCCCCATTCCCACCCTACTCTGGGGCCAGCCAGAGGTGGTATTTGCTGGTTCTCCAAACTAATCAAAATTTCCGCTACCAGTTCTCCAGAACCTGTCAGAACCTGCTGAATAGCACCCGTGCTTCAGTGATGAAGTATCTACAACTTCTGAAGGCAAGCTCTTCATCGCATGGGACCAGGTTATTTTAGGAACCATCTCACTGCTAGTGGTATCAGCCCACCACACTTGATCTGGCAAAAGGGTCCTACTGAGGGCATGATTGGCCAAGATGTTTTGACCAGGTCAAAAGTAGAAGAAGGGCCTTTTCTCTGTGGTCCCTGCTTTTTGGAATATCATGCCTCCTGAAGTAAGGTCTTCCCACACTTTTAGGTCTTCTGGAAGGCCATTAAAACCTGCCTCTTCAAGGCAGGACAAGAAGCAATGGATGGAAACTAATCAAGGAGGGAATCAACCTAGCATGAAGGAGAAATTTCCCAACAGAACAATTGATCGGTGGAATGACTTGCCTCCAGAAGTTTTAGGTACTCCGTCACTGGAGTTTTTTAAGAAGAGAAGGGACAACCATTTGTCTGAAAAGGTATAATAGGGTTGGGCCAGTGGTAAAATCCTCTGCGGGTCACTACCGGTTCGCTTGCCTGCACATGCATGGTGCACACCAGACATGCATCGCGTGTGTGCATACACAGTGCATGCCAGATGCATGCTGTGTGCGCGCGCATGCACACTGTACCAAATGCATGCTGCATGTGCATGCGCAGTATACACCACACAAACGCGCTTCATGTAGAAAAAGGAGCCGTTTGAAGGTAAGTAGAACAGCGAGGGGGGAACAGCTGTGCCACGTAATTTAGATTCGCTAGAAAGCAGGATTTCCTGCTTTCTAGCAAATATAAATCGCATGGCACAGCTGATCCTTGGAAATACCACTTCGGACCAACCGGTAGCTTTTTTTTATTACCGGCTCACCTGAACCAGTGCAAACCAGTAGGATTTCATTACTGGGTTGAACTAGGGAACTTCCAAGTGTTATGTAAATAGGTTTGTTTGGCGGGAAGTTCGAATTAACTGACCATCAGCTGATTGGCTGACCACCACAGCTGCAAGGTATATAAAGGGAGCTGGCTCCCTGGGTCAGTTGCTGGAGTCTCACCATATAATAAAGAGCTGTTGTCACTAACTACTCTGGCTTGCTGCGTCCTCATTCACCCAACTTAACATTGGCGATGAAGGTGGGATTTTGAGGCCAGAAGCAGAGGAGAGCTGAAGCCACACTCGAGGAAAAAGAGCTGAAGCCACGTTCGGAGAAGGGGACCGGAGACCGCATCCGAATCCAGCCAGGCGAGCGAGCGGAGCACAGGAGAATCCCGAAACGATGTCTGCCTATACCCCGCCAGCGCCTTTCGACCCCAAGGAAGAGAAGTGGGGATCCTACATGTCTCGGTTCGAGTGCTTCATGGTGGCAAACGACATGCAAGGGCTACCGGACGTTCAAAAGAAAGCCCTGTTCCTGAGCCACTGCGGGCCTAGGGTCTTCGACACAGCCGAAGCATTGTCGGAGCCGAATTCGGTCCACAACATTTCCTGGTCGACGCTACAGACCCTGCTAAAAGACCACTATGCACCAACGCCATCGAAGTACGTCCAGCACTATGATTTCCGGCAACGGCTCCAGCAGGAGGGCGAATCGATCAGCGAATACGTCGCCGCCCTGCGTAAGGCGGCAACCCAATGTGAGTACCGAGACCTGGATGAGATGCTCCTAGAGCAACTAATTTGCGGAGTGAGAGATAGCCGGCTCCAGAGAAGGCTGCTTGTGAGGTCAAACCTGACCCTACTCATCGCGCTAGATGAGGCCAGGGCGCAAGAGTCGTCAGTAAAGGCTGCAGAGAGACTAAAGAGCTCCCACCTAACCAGAACAACGCAAAAGACAGCACCAGTGCACCGAGAGGCCATGAGCACCGCGAGCGAGGGGGAGTCTGAAGAAGAGGTCTACCGCACCGAGCAGTCCCGCACAGCCCGCAGGGAGCCCAGAGACGGATGTGCCAGCTGCAGAGGGTCCCACTCACGACAAAACTGTAAGTTCAGGGACGCCGTTTGCCATTCCTGTGAGAAGAGGGGCCACATCGCTCGGGTCTGCAGATCCAAGACACACCAGAGCTACAAACCATGTGGCCAACCCTTCCAATCAGAGCTGGCACCACACCGAAGGCCCAACAGAGATGGCGGAAACCGGAAGGGCGCGAAATTTGAAGACGCTGGGGCCTACACCATACGCATCGCACAGACCTGCACCTCGCCCGGAGAAAAGACCTACACCACGGTCGAGATCGAGGGATGGGAGTGCCAGATGGAGATCGACACGGGATCACCAATATCCATCATGTCTTGGGAGAACCTAAAGAAAGTCATCCCCAGCGCACGCAAGCGACAGCTCCAGCCACAGCAACGCAGATTGAAGGACTACCAGGGGAACCGCATACCCGTCGAAGGAAGAGGCGAGTTCCAAGTACAGTACGGGGAGTTTACCGAGAAACTGCCCCTCACCATCGTCAGCGACAACCTCCCAAGCCTCCTGGGCATGGACTAGTTTAGAGCCCTAGGCATGGGGTTCACCGGAGTAAGGAACGTTCGAAGCACCCTGAAAGAGGACCTGATGCAAGAGTTCCAGGACGTGTTCGACGAAAGGCTTGGCAAGTATGTGGGGACCCCAATTTCGTTTAATCTCAACCCCAATATTGCACCCATCCGTTTAAAGCCTAGGCGGGTACCGTTCGCCCTGAAGCCCAAAATTGACATTGAACTGGACAAATTAATCAAACAAGGGGTGCTCGTTCCAGTCGACCACGCCAAATGGGAGACCCCAATTGTGACACCGGTAAAGCCGGACGGATCAGTGCGCATATGCGCTGATTATAAATGCACAATTAATAAGGCCCTGCAGCAGAGCGCCTATCCAGTGCCCATCGTCCACCATTTGTTGCATTCCCTGGGCCCCGGCAAGATCTTCGCAAAACTCGATCTTGTGCAGGCGTACCAGCAGCTGCCGGTAGATGGCGCTACCGCAGAGGCACAGACTATCGTAACCCACAGAGGGGCCTTCAAGTGCACCCACTTGCAATTCGGTGTAAGCGTAACCCCCGGACTTTTCCAAAGTACCATGGAGCGGCTACTATAGGGTATCCCCGGGGTGGTGCCCTATTTTGATGATGTGCTCATTACTGCCGACAATGAGCAACAACTAAGAGAAAGGCTGAGGGAAGTCCTAAGGAAATTCAGGGACGCAGGACTCAGAGTGAAACGAAATAAATGCATGATCGCAGTCCCATCAGTCGAATTCCTAGGATACAGGGTAGATGGCACCAGCATACACCCAACAGAGAGCAAGATCAGGGCAATCAGAGAAGCACCCACCCCCAAAGACAAGGCAGAGTTACAGGCCTTCCTGGGACTATTAAACTTTTACGCCATTTTCCTAAAAGACAAGGCAACAGTGGCAGAACCCCTACATAGAGTGTTAACCAAGAAAGCCACTTGGAAATGGGGGAAGGCGGAAGACAGGGCATTCGCCGGCATTAAAAAACTGTTATCAGCTGAAAACTTTCTAATACAGTACAACGCAACGCTTCCCCTGGTTTTAGCATGTGACGCGTCCCCGTTCAGGGTGGGAGCCGTCCTGAGCCATAGACTCCCGAATGGCCTAGAAGCACCCATCGCATACTACTCCCGAACTCTATCAAGCGCCAAGCGAAATTATAGCCAGCTCGACAAGGAGGCCCTCGCTGCCGTTTCGGGAGTAAAGAAATTCCATGAGTACTTGTTCGGGAGGGATTTTGAACTAATCACCGACCATCGACCGCTCCTGGGTCTCCTCGCGGGAGATCGACCAACACCGGCAGCACTATCGCCCAGGATGACACGCTGGGCCATTTTCCTCGCAGCGTACTCCTATCGCCTGGTACATCGGCCAGGGGCGGACATGGACAACGCGGACGCACTCAGCCGATGCCCACTACCCGACAGCCTAGAAGACCCCACACCCGGCATCCCCATCTTGCTGATAGACGTCTTGGACTCTGGGCCCATAACATCAGCCGAGGTTGCAAGAGCCTCAACCAAAGACCACGTGATCCGGACAGTCGCAAGTTGGGTCATGAGGGGGTGGCCGGAAAAGATTGGGAGCGGGGAATTTAAACCGTTCGTGGGAAAACGGGATGAATTGACAATGCAAGGGGGTTGTTTGCTATGGGGCGATCGGGTTGTTATTCCTTTACGTTTACGGGAAAAAGTCTTAACATTGTTGCATGAGGGGCACCCGGGAATTGTAAGAATGAAGGGGCTAGCCAGGAGCTACGTCTGGTGGCCCAGCATGGATACAGACATTACCGAGTGGGTGGGGAGATGCCAACCCTGCCAAGAGTCCAGATCAGATCCACCAACAGCACCCGTGAGGGAGTGGGAAAAGCCCCAGGGACCCTGGTCCAGGATACACATTGACTTTGCAGGCCCATTTCATGGACAGACCTTCATGGTCGTAGTAGACGCATTCTCCAAATGGTTGGAGATCAAGCTAATGAAGGCCACTACCACCGACGCAACCATCAGGGAGCTAAGACAGTTATTCGCCACCCATGGGTTACCGGACATCCTAGTGTCAGATAACGGGCCACAATTCACCGCAACACAGTTCGAGGGTTACATAGCGGGGCTTGGGATCAGACATGTCCTTTCAGCTCTGTTTCATCCGGCTAGTAACGGACAGGCTGAGAGATTTGTGAGGTCAGCAAAGGAAGCCCTTTCACGTTTAAGCCCCGGAGACTGGCAGGAAAGGATAGACAAGTTTCTAATAGCTCAGCACTCCACACCCTGTACAGCCACAGGCCGAAGTCCGGCAGAACTATTAATGGGGCAGAAACTCCGAGGAATACTAGATAGGCTCAACCCCAATTACTCCCCAGAGGTCTTCAAGGGGGGGGGGAGAGAAAGCTTAGAGAGTTCACCATAGGAACACCGGTACACGCTAGGAAGTATGGACAGGGCCCGCTCTGGGAGGCCGGGACAATCACAGAAATCACGGGGCCCAAATCATACAGGGTAGACATGGGGGACGGGAGAGTTTGGCGCAGACATATTGACCAATTAAGAAAACGAATCACCACAGACACCAACGACAAATTAGACGACCCCATCTCTGACCACAACTACCAACCAGAAACACAAACTACAAGCCCGAGTGGAGTGGAGGACTTAGGTGTGGAATCTGGTATCCAGCGCCGCCCCATCGAGGTAGTCCAAACAGCTGGAGAAGTCGCCGCCCACGAGGAGGTCCCGGAGGCCTCATTGGCGGAGCAGGGAGAAACAGAAAGTCCCTCCGACCTGCTCAACGCCGCCCCTCCGACTGAACTGCGCAGGTCAACTAGGACTCGAACACGCCCTAGTCACCTGAGAGACTTTGTATGTAAATAACACCCCAAGTGACTTCTGGGAGGGGAGGAGTGTTATGTAAATAGGTTTGTTTGGCGGGAAGTTCGAATTAACTGACCCTCAGCTGATTGGCTGACCACCACAGCTGCAAGGTATATAAAGGGAGCTGGCTCCCTGGGTCAGTTGCTGGAGTCTCACCATATAATAAAGAGCTGTTGTCACTAACTACTCTGGCTTGCTGCTTCCTCATTCACCCAACTTAACACCAAGAGTCCTTCCAACACTTTATTCTGTTACTTGGCTTGAGATTGGAGATGATTGATTGATTGATTGATTGATTGATTGATTTAATTTGATTTGATTTCTATAGCTGCCCATCTCAGCAAAAAACTCTGGGTGGCTCACCATTAAAAAACATATATTAAAAGTGGAATCTTATATATAATAAATAACCACATTAAATATTAAACAATAAAAACATTAAAACACTAAAAAAAATTACAACATCTGATTTGAATATATACAAAGAAAGGTAAAATGACCTTGGTGCTTGGGAGTGTAGCCAGGTCTTAGAAGCTTTATAGAAAGCTAATAGGGTTGGGGCCATTCTAATCTCTGAAAGGAGGATGTTCCACAGAGCAAGGGCTTGTAGGGAGTTAGCACCCACCCCTCTCCTAGAAAAATGAAATATTTTAGGAAATATTAAAAGGGCAGAATATTTCCCCCAAAAAGGGAGGCAGAAACTCACTCCCACCACCTTTGTTAATGGGCCATTAAGACCTGAGCCAGTCCATTCTACATAACAAAGATAGGATTAGCCTCTACCCATCTAGCAACAGAACTCACCATATGGCACCTGGGGAGATTGCATCACCCAGCAAGACTCAAGCAAGACTGGAACTCAAAAGACAACCTACAGACTTACCCCTGCATGGCCCCATGGCAGTCTGACAACCAATCAGAATACAAACTCAAATTCAAAGCCCAACAGAGGGCATGAAACCCAGGCACTTTCAGCATCTCTGCCCCTTTTCTGCTCAGGAACTCAAACCATGTGATCCTGTTCATCAATAAACCTTCTTTCCAAGCAACTTCCATGAATCCAGTGTCTTTTTCCCCACTTGGAACTGAACCCAGAAGGATATTTCTTCCAACAGGCTGCTGCAAGAAAAGCTCATCTTTCAGTCCCCATCAACCAACATTCTTTGCCACCTCTATCCTGATCTTGCATTTTGTTTTGTTGGAAGAAACATCCTTCTAGGTTCTGCTCCAAGTGGGGAAAACAGACACTGGAAACATGGAGACTGCTTGGAAAGATGGTTTAATGGTGGACAGGATCACATGCCTTGAGTTCCTGAACAGAAAAGGGGCTGATACAGTAAATCTTGGGGTTTTTATGCTCTCTGGCTCTGCATTTCTTGGGGCCCAGAAAGAGTTTCCTGATTGGTTGTCAGACTCCCAGGGGGTGGGGGCCTTGCTGGCTGATGGTCACATGTGCTTCCCAGGTCACATGTGGTGAGTTTCTGCTGCTATTGTGTAGAGGGCTAATCCTATCTTTGGCAATTCCTACTATGGCTCTGCCTGAAGGAGGTAGATCTTTGTTATGTAGAATAGACTGGCCCAAGCCTTAATGGCCCATTGACAAAGGGTGGGGGGCAGGAAGGTGGGAGCTGCTTTGTCTGTAAAATATGCTTCTCATATTTCTCATCCAGGGAAATATAATATTCTGCCTTTTTCATATTTCCTAAAATATTTCACTCTTCCAGGAAAGGGGTGGGTGCTAACTTCCTACAGTTTCTTATCTTGGTACCTAAAGCTTTTAATATTGTTATATTATATGATAGTAGTGTTCCAATATTTGAGGGGCTTCCAGAGAGAGGAAGGGGTCAAGCTATTTTCCAAGGCATCTGAAGGCCGGACAAGGAATAATGGATGGAAACTGGTCAAGGAGAGATTCAACCTAGAAATAAGGAGAAATTTTCTGACAGTGAGAACAATCAACCAATGGAACAGAAGTTGCCTTTGGAAGTTGTGGGAGCTTCATCACTGGAGGCTTTCAAGAAGAGATTGGACTGCCATCTGTCAGAAATGGTGTAGGGTCTCCTGCTTGGGCGGGGGGTTGGACTAGATGACCTACAAGGTGCCTTCCAACTCTGTTAATCTGTTAAAATCTGTTAAATATTTATGATTTTAATTGTTGCTTTGCAGAATGAGATGGGCAGCATATAAATTTAATAAATAAATGCATTTCAATGGTGTAATTTAGACATTTACTTCCATATACTTTAGACCACAGATCCCCAACCTTTGGAGGCCTGGAGTGAGGGAGGGGCAGGAGCCTTTATGTGCGTATGCGCATGTGCGCACACGCAATGCAAACAAGGTGGCAATGACAGCACTCATGTGGTGCTCGCAGCGACAGTAGCACAAGTGTTTTTTTTTTCCTTCTTTTTAAAATATTTAGCTAAGCAAGGTGTAGAGATTCTCAGTCATCCAGGTCATGGTGTGAATGGTGTAGGAGTAGGAATGGATTTCCAGGGAAGATTTGCAGACTACAGGAACCAGGAGCACTACTCAGGCAACCCTGAGGACACAGATAAACCTCCAAGTGCTTCAACGACCCTCTAAAAGGATGCAAATGACCAGCTGTCTGCAACGAATACAAATCCTTCCATTCCCCACTGTCCTGTCAGAGCTGAAGAAGCTTCTTGGATGAGAAGCGAAACGTCTTCAATGAAAAAACAGGAAGTCCAATTGCCTCCAGAAAAAAATCACCTTTGGAATCCACATCTGCTTATTTCTGGTCCTTGGAAAGGACTCGATAGGTGGATAAAAATGCCAAATCTAGTCTTAACATCTGGCTGACTACGTGAGGAACCATAATAGTAAAGCAAGCACGGAGCAATTGATTGGTTTTTTTGTTTTAAGATTCCTAGAGACCACAAAGATGTGGTTCCTCAATGAAAGCAGAGTACTGTTGATGTACTTTTTTTAAAGAGGGAAGTTAGCATATATTTCTGTGAATAAGTATTCGTACAGCTGTACTCTCTGAATCTATGTTCTCCTTTGCTCATCACAGAATACCTTATTCCACCAGACTTGAAATTTTGGGCTTAGACAACTTGGAACTATCCCACCTTTGGTCTGACCTAAGCATAGTACATAAAATTATCTGCTACAACGTCCTACCTGTCAATGACTACTTCAGCTTCAACCGCAACAACACAGAAGCACACAATAGATACAAGCTTAAGGTAAACCGCTCCAAACTCGATTGCAGAAAATACAACTTCAGCAACAGAGTGGTCAATGCCTCGAATGCACTAACTGACTCTGTTTTTTTCCCCCAAACCCCCAAAACTTTAACCTTAGACTGTCTACCATTGACCTCACCCCATTCCTAAGAGGTCTCTAAGGGGTGTGCATAAGCACACCAATGTGCCTACTGTCCCTGTCCTAATGTCCCCTTTTATACATATCTATTTCATGTATTCATAACTATGTTTATACTAATATCTGTTATCTAATACATGCTTGACAAAATAAATAAATAAAAATAAAATAAATGTTTAATGAAAAGAAGGACTGGGGAGACATGATAGCAGTGTTCCAATATCTCAGGGGCTGCCACAAAGAAGAGGGAGTCAAGCTATTCTCCAATGCACCTGAGGGCAGGACAAGAAGCAATGGGTGGAAACTAATCAAGGAGAGAAGCAACCTAGAATTAAGGAGAAATTTCCTGACAGTTAGAACAATGAATCAGTAGAACAACTTGCCTCCAGAAGTTGTGAATGCTCCAATACTGGACATTTTTTAAGAAGTTGTTGGATAACCATTTGTCTGAAGTGGTGTAGGGTTTCTTGCCTAAGCAGGAAATTGGACTAAGAGTCCTCCAAGGTCCCTTCCAACTCTGTTATTCTAATGTTAAGGGTTTTAAAAAAACAAATGGGGGGAAAAAAACAGGCAGCTTGAGTTCATGAAATCCAGAAGCCAAAAAGGGCAAGAAAGAAGGCAACATCAGTGCACATGAGGACTCACAGTCACAACACACACACACACACACACACACACACACACACACACACACACACAATCAACCCCAGTAGCTGATTGTGTCTACAATAACTCAGCATTTTTTTAAAAAACTACCATCTCTTACCCAACTTTTCTGAAAGTTGCAATCACTTCCTTTTTGAGTTAGTGGAAGGTGCTATGACCAAAAAAAGAGATTGAGCAAAGGAAGGAGGGAAAAAAAAAAACCTCCCCAAAGGACAAGACAAAAAGAGAGAGAGGCTGGTCTCAAGACAGAAGCGAGAGCTTGAAAGAAGAGCTAAGAAAGAAAACTGAAGGGTAAGCATGCTATTCTCATCTCAGTATAAAGAAGTTGTGTGACGAGCTAGATTGTGCACCAAGTTTCTGATTGGGAGGTGATGAAGGAACCCCAGAAGGAGAAGGCTGCTTAGCCAAGCTTAGTTGAAGAGGAATTTGTTGGAAGCTGTGTGGGATGACAAGGAATGATGCTCTTCGGGTGGAGCATCAGGCTATGAATAAATCATGGTAGTGTTTACACAGCCTAGCCTTCTTTCCAGTTGCCCAGAAAGGTCTGTGATTTCTCTAATTTGACTCCATGACAACTTTATGAAATAATAGAATAGAATAGAATTCTTTATTGGCCAAGTGTGATTGGACACACAAGGAATTTGTCTTTGGTGTATATACTCTCAGTGTAGATAAAAAGAAAGTGTTGCAATATTTTCAGGATCAGACTCAATAATGATAATAAGAGTTAGAGGTTTAAATATATTTCTCTTTAATTATAACAGGCATTCTATATTCACTGAATATTCACAGATAGAAGCAAGGAAAATGGTGAAGGTGGCTCCTTATATATACAAGGGGTGGAGCCAAGAATGGGAGTGGTGAATTATGAATACATTAGGAACCAAAGAATAAGTTAACCCCCGATGTCCCATATATACATTATTTACACATTAGGGAATAAGGCATTTACATCTCACAAATCCCCCTCTAAATGCCGGTTCGCTATACAACACCAATTACATTCAGATTCAGGACAATATAAGACATATAATTTTGATGTTAAATATTTGTGCTGTTTAGAAGGTAAAGGCTTCGTCAATATGTCAGCTAATTGTTCAGAGGTATCACAATGCACTGCTTTGATAAATCCATCTTGAGACAATTGTCTCACATGCTTAAATTTTATATCTATATGCCTGGACCTTTGTCCAATGGCATCGGATCTGGATATTTCAATGGCTGCTTTATTATCTTCATGCATAACAAAAGGCAAAGCAGGTTTTTTCCAAACATCTGAAATCAAATCATTAAACCATACAAGGTTATTTGCAGCTTTGGACAAACAAACATATTCCGCTTCTGTGGTCGAAGTGGCTACCAGTTCTTGTTTACCAGTGTACCAGTAAACTGGACAGTCATTTAATAGAAAAATATAACCAGAAGTGCTCTTTCTGCATGATATATCTCCAGCCCAATCCGCATCTGCGTAACATGTAAGTTTTGGTTCTTTATCATTACTAGGTTCTAATACTAAGCAAAAGTCTAATGTACTTTTCAGATATCTTAGGATTCTTTTGACTGCTTCCCAATGATACATTGTTGGTTTGCTAACATATCTTGACAATAAGTTGAGTGGTAATGCAATATCTGGCCTGGTCCAATTAGATATATAAAGAAGTGAACCTATGACTGATCTATAAAATGTATTATCCTTGAATTCAGGGGAAGATTCATCAGTGTTTCTAAGGAAATCAGTTTGCATAGGAGTGTCACAGGGTTTGGCATTGTTTAAATTGCATTTGTTCAGAAGTTCAATGATTTTATCTTTCTGAGTAAGTTTGAATCCCCTTCTAGTTTTGTTAATTTGTACACCAAGGTATTTGTTTACTTTACCTAGAGATTTCAATGAGAAATGTTCGTTTAGCTTATTTACAAAGGTTTCTCTTCTCTCCTTGTGTTTTCCTATATATAAAATATCATCTACATAAATTAATACAAATTCAATATGATCATCACTCTTTTTTACAAAGAAACAGTTATCAGCAGTGGTAGCGTTGAAATCCATGGTCTTAAGTACTTTTACCAAGCAATCGTACCATCTTTTGCCAGATTGCTTTAATCCGTATAGACTCTTGTTCAATAGCCAAATTTCATTCTTATTAGTGTATTGACTGTGTGGTGCTCTTACATATATTTCCTTATCTAGTTTTGCGTGTAAATACGCAGTCTGTATGTCATATTGAAATACATCAAGATTGAGTGCAGATGCCACTACTAGAGCTGTTTTAACACTCTCTGTTCTCACTGTGGGGGAGTATGTGTCAGTGTAGTCCTCCGGATATTTTTGTGCATAACCCTGTGCAACCAATCTAGCTTTGTATAGAGTATTGCCTCCTTCTAGATTCTTAATTTTATAAATCCACCTGGTACCTATAATCGTTTTATCTTTAGGTGCAATCGCAGGTGTAAACACATTTAATCCTTGCAAACTTTCCATCTCTTTTTTCATAGCTAGTTCCCATTTTTCCTTTTCTTCACGAGGGAGTTTTAATACTTCCTCATATGTATTAGGTGTCATTTGTTCACCATCCATATGCATTATGTAATCTCTGTATTTATTTGGTACTTGATTTCTATTGTTTCTAATAGCTCTTTCGGGTTTGCTATGGTTATCATGCAAATATCTTGCTTCCTTTTTTGTTAATGTGTCTGTCTTTATTTTGTGCTGACTATTTGTCCAAGTTTTGGTTTTGTTTTTATTTTTGTTGATATTTTGATTTTCTATTGTCCCTTCCTCACAAGATTTTGTATCTTTGCATTTATTTGGAAATATTTCATTAAGATGTAATTTAGACCAATTGGCCTGTTCATGGAACACAGCTGTTCTGGAGACTATAAATTTGTTATTATTATCAATGAATCTGTACCCTTTGGTGCCAGTTTCATATCCCATAAATCTTAATCTTCTGGATACGTTTTCTCCCTTTCTTCTCAACTGCTTAGGTATGTGTACGTCTGCAGTGACTCCAAATATGTGCATGTGTGCTAATTTGGGTTTCCTATTATACATCACCTCATATGGTGTTTTATTCACAATACTGGACCAGGTTCTATTTTGAGTGTAATTTGAATAATGTAAGGCCTCTGACCAAAATTGTTTGCCTAAACCAGCATCCTCTAATGTGCACCTAATCATGGTTTGTAGTGTGGAATTCTTTCTCTCTGCAATCCCGTTTTGGAACGCAGAAAATGGACTAGACGTGAAATGTAGCATTCCTCTATCCTTTAACCATTGTGAGAATTCTTTAGACATGAATTCACATCCCCTATCTGTCATAATTTGTTTTATTCTGATATTATGTTGTGTTTCTATGCGTTTGTAGAATTCCTTAAATTTCTGAAAGGTTTCATCCTTGTGTTTTAATGTGTAAACAAAACCATAGCGACTGTAATCGTCTACTATTGTTAGGAAGTAACGTTTTCTATAAGTGATTGATGGAGTTAATGGACCAACTAGGTCCATATGTACTAAGTCAAAAATTTTGTTAGTTGATCTGTTGGATTTTTTTGGTCTGGGACTAGTTTTTAGTTTAGTGGATTTACATACTGAGCATTCCAAATAATTTTCACAATTTTTTATTTTGACACCTTCTGCGTGTTCAGTCGTTTTTTGTACTACAGGAAAACTTGCATGTCCTAACTTCCTATGCAAGATGTGAGCACACTCATCATGAATTGGTTTACCTATTCTTGGTTTCTTCTCATTGTGTGTATTTGCGTGATCATGAGATATTTTACATTCATCATTGTCACTGTTACTAACATTTTCATCATCTGCCTCAATACAATCTTCCATATTTGAATCAATGTTATGTAACCATCTTTCTTTTGTTATTAGATAGGGTAGGCCTCCTTTAATCATCACAGTGCCTACATTTGTTTTGTCCTTCTCTAAAGTTGCTTTCCCCTTTGAGAAAACTATATTGATGTCAGAATCTCTGCTTAGTTTTATGGCACTTAGTATGTTATGAGGTATTTCTGGAATTAACAATACCCCCTCTATTTTTCCTAGGCCAGGCAAGGTCACATTTCCTCTGCCTAATACTTGAACCTTTTCTTGATTAGCTACCTTTATTACAAATTTATCTTCTGTAAATGAAGACAATATATTTTTGTTATTAGTGGTGTGGTTGGTTGCCCCAGAATCAATAAGCCAATTATTGTTCTCATTTTGTTGTGTTTTAGTGCTGTCTTGTTTATTTAGTCCATTCAGTGAACCAGATTTTCTCTCTTTTGAATTTTCTCTACCCCCTCTACTATCTCTGTAATTTGGTGGGCTTCTATATTTATGTCTATCTGTGGAAGACTGTCTATAATTGTATTTGCTCCTATACTCTGACCTATGTCTCTCCTTTGAGATTTTGGGACAGTCTCTTCTATTGTGTTCCCTGGACCCACAATTATGGCATTTAAAAGCTTCATTGTATTTTTCCTGGAAAGCTACCTTCCTAAAAGATTTGTGTTCTGTGTGATTGCTGGAACGATTTTTTCTTGAATTGTCTTCTGCTATCAATTTGTTAGATAGACTTTCTATGGATAAATATCCTAGATTGATGGTGTCTAAGTGTGACATAAAACTATCCCATGATGAATCAAGTGAATTGATAATAACACTTTTCATTGTTTGATCTGAAATCACTTCCCCCCTCAAATGCAGCTCAGCTCTTATTTTGTTTAGAGATATCAAATGCTCACTTATGGAAACCCCTGGTTTTACTCTGGAAGAAAAGAAATCCTTAGATATTCTTGTAGTGGTAGCTACACTATCGCTGTGAAACAGATTAAACATGCATTGAATTATTTCTGAAACAGTTAGGTTTGGTTTGATGCTATGATACATTGCAGGAGACACGCTAGATATTATTAAGAAAAATGCTCTATGATGTAAACAATCTATTTTTAAAGTCCAAGGTCTTCTTGGAGGATTAGTGATAAAGAATAGCAAATTTTCTTTCATAAAGACAACCTGGAGCTGTTGATACCATTCTTGCAAATTAATACCATCAACTCTAAGTTTTGGGAAGTCACTGGGTAAGTTTCCCACATTATTTTGTCCATTACTTACAACCTGAGGTAGTCCGTGGTCTCGCAAGTGCAGGAAATTGCAAAACGGCATGGGGATGCTCGCAACGAGTCTGCGCGGTTCTCTGGCCAGTTCAAGTCTTTCCGGACCGTCTACGTAGTTTCGCACATGCGCGTTGCTCATTTCTTCTTTGGCGTCGTCGTGGAAGGTTCTCTCCATTGCAGCTCGCTCGCTCCGCTCCTCTTCAGACGAGTCGGTTTCTGGCTCGGTTTTAGGAGTTTTGATGGCGGCGACTGCTCTTTTCTTTCTTTTGTGTGCGTTGGTACTTGATCCGGTCTGCGGTGTAGGGCGGAATCGACATGGCTCTCTGGGCTCGGGCGTCGTCGCTCTCGAAGTCAGGATGGGAGCGTGCAGGTCTTGAGGTATCGGCTTGTTCTCTAGCTTCTTCGTTGTCGCTTTGGAAATTTTTAATTTTGGCCCAAATGCAGCAAAAAGCGTCTTCATTGCTGACTTTACTTGGGATTTCGTTAAGTCGTCTTCGCTTTCTGATTCTGGTTCTTCTGAAGAGTTTGAATCTTCCTTTTCGCTTTCGTTGTCTGATAACGTTTTTTGCGCCAGAAATTTTGAACTGAGCATTTTGATTGGCTCTGCTTCGCTCACTTTGGAGGCTTGTTGGAACCAAGATGGCTGCCATTCAAAATTTCGCGCGGGATCACATCTTTTCTTTTTCATAACGACTTTCTCTGTAGTCATATCACTCACAGTTTTTTGGTCTTTGGGTTTCTCTTTAGCAATGTTTTTCTCTCTCGCTGCTCCGCTGTTTTTCAGCATTTCTTGGAGATTCGCGATGAGGCTTTCATCATTCTTCTGGCTTTTTAATAGTTTTAATATCTCTGACCTGAGTTCGTTATTTTCTATTTCGATTTCCTCCTGGTCATTATTTTCATTTATTAGTTCTTCTTCTTCAGTGGTGTATTCTTCGGATTCTCTCGAAATCGCGTTTGTGGATTCGTTGATTATTTCTTGTTCAGTTTCTATTTCTTTGCTGTAGGCCCTGGTGTTGGGCCTATCTTTCTTAGACATCTTTAAGTATTTATTGAGTCAATTAACCATCCTCTGCTACCAGCTTGTTGCAATATTTTCAGGATCAGACTCAATAATGATAATAAGAGTTAGAGGTTTAAATATATTTCTCTTTAATTATAACAGGCATTCTATATTCACTGAATATTCACAGATAGAAGCAAGGAAAATGGTGAAGGTGGCTCCTTATATATACAAGGGGTGGAGCCAAGAATGGGAGTGGTGAATTATGAATACATTAGGAACCAAAGAATAAGTTAACCCCCGATGTCCCATATATACATTATTTACACATTAGGGAATAAGGCATTTACATCTCACAGAAAGATTCATTTGTCAAGAATCATAAGGTACTTAATGATAGGGTACAAATAAGCAATCAAATCATACTAGGAAACAATCAATATAAGTCATAAGGATACAAGCAACAAAGTTACAGTCCTGCAGTCCTAAGTGGGAGGAGATGGGTGATAGGAACAATGGGAAGATTAATAGTAATAGTCATGCAGACTTAGTGAATAGTTTGACAGTGTTGAAGGAATTATTTGTTTAGTAGAGTGATGGCGTTCGGGGAAAAAACTGTTCTTGTGTCTAGTTGTTCTGGTGTGCAGTGCTCTGTAGCATCGTTTTGAGGGTTGGAGTTAAAACAATTTATGTCCAGGATGTGAGGGGTCTGTAAATATCTTCACAGCCCTCTTTTTGACTCATGCAGTATACAGGTCCTCAATGGAAGGCAGGTTGGTAGTAATTGTTTTTTTTCTGCAGTTCTAATTATCCTCTGAAGTTTGTGTCTGTCTTGTTGGGTTGCAGAACCAAGCCAGACAGTTATAGAGGTGCAGATGACAAACTCAATAATTCCTCTGTAGAACTGGATCAGAAGCTGCTGATTAGTTTCCATCCATTGTTTCTTGTCTTGCCTTTGGGCAGTTTGAGCTTCTTGAGTTGGTGCAGAAAGAACATTCTTTGTTGTGCTTTTCTGATGATTTTTTTTTTGATGATGTGATTTATTTTGATAAATCACTCCAGGGCAATAGTGAAAGCTCATGTGAATTACGTAGTGAGGAAAACTTTGATCCGTTTTATTCACTGCAATTTTTCACTACTTCCACATTTCCACGGCCAAGTTCCTAGAGCTGAGATTTTTGAGGGAAAAAATGGACAGATTCAGATTGATTTGACCTCACGGCTTCATAGTGCGCTCAGCTGGTGACTTCATCTATGTATTGGGGATTTATTGTTGTTATGATGATGATAATGTTTGATAGATAAAAGAGTATGTTTGTTAGACCTCCAATGTAGAAAGATTGAGATACAACATTTGTTAGGGGTTGAATGTAAAGAGATTTTTTTCTCTCTCTCTTTCTTTTCCTGGGGTGATCTCTGTCTTTGAGAAACTGTTAGTTAGAAAGCTTCTTCAAAATTGCTGGAAAATGGGGTGCTTTCTTTGCCTACAGTAATAATGTCAGAATAAGGTAGTTTGCAAAACTGATGTTTCTACTCTCCCACAGAAGATATTTTTGTTCTGATTTGGCTTTTTTTGTGGGGATAATCTGTTTAATCTGCATACATGGTCATGAGACAGAAATTGGTCTCCAAATGTCGATTGTTGATTTTAGATAAGGAGTCTGCTGATTTTACAGACCATAATCTTAGAAGAGATATTTTCCTTTCACAGATCAGCCAAAATTTTAATCTTGTCCTCCTAACATTCTTGACGCTAACTGGCATCGATTCTGTTCAACAGATTGAGACACAAAGTACAGAATTTGCCATTGTTAAGCAACAGAGATTGTTATTTTTTTTACTGTATTGTAATCTATTCCTTCTCTTCATTCTAAGCTTCCATTTTACAATCTGTCTTTTGCTTATTATTATTATTATTATTATTATTATTATTATTATTATTTACTTTATTCATTAAACATGAAACTCAGTCAACCGAACATTCAAAAATACATCACAAATACCATTGATTGGTGCTAATGGTTGATATGAGTTGCTGCCAGCGTCCTAGGTATTAACCAAGTACCTTTTTAAGATATATGATGTTCCAAGTAGCACAGTTTTTTGCAGTTCTGCTGGTGTTATTGCAGGAAGCTGCAATTTGTTGATGTATTTTATAAAATTCTTGGACATGGTACCAAATGCCCCGATGACAATGGGTATCACTGTTACATGTTTCATCCATAGTGTAGTTTCGATGGCCAGGTCATGATATTTCATGATTTTTTCCAGTTCTTTTTCTTCGACTCTGACATCTCCTGGTACCGCGATGTCAGTAAATTGTATGTTTCGGTTTTCAACAATTGTGATATCTGGCGTGTTGTGTTCCAAATGACGATCCATCTGTATTTGAAAGTCCCACAAGATCTTCACCTTCTCATTTTCTATAACTTTTCATCATCACCATCATCATCATCATTAAAAAAAGCAGGCTCTGCAAGCTCTGATCTTAAGCAGGGAAAAAGTAGGGAGATGTAACATGATGTACAAGTAGTCCTCGACTTATGACCACAATTGAGGCCAAAATTTCTGTTGACTGGTACCTGGCCTTGCACTCCTGCAGGTCTTCCCTCTGCTTGGAGAGCCTATGCTCGTAGTCCTCAGTGAGGTGCTTCTGCTGAGCCTCCTTCTTGGCCAGATACAATTTGAACTGAGCCAGCTGTTTTGCCAACTCTTTCTTGTGATGGCTCCAACAACTGCTCCATGTTGGGGCCCTAAGGAGTCTGGGTGGGCAGGCAACGAGTGGTTGGAAGGGGAGGGGTGAGTAGAGGCTGGCAAGGCACCCCTCGACACGAGTGACATCGAGTTGGCCATGCCCACCAAGTCACATGATCACCTAGCCATGCTCACCTAGCCAGTCATCAGCCAGATCATATTAGTGGTCTGCGGGATTTAAAATTATGAATTTAGTGATCCCTGAGGTCCCAAAGGTTGGTGACCACTGACCCAACTCACAAACTTACTTACTTACTTGGTCAACTGCAGTTATGAAAACATCTCTGTGGATGTTATTTCAAAAGGACAGGCCTACCAGATGGGATGACAGAAGGAAACTTAGTGTTCTGTCACTGGTTTCTGGTCCTTCAGAATATTGTTTACCCTTTGTTTTTTTCTTGGGCAAGTGAACAGTAGAGCTTTTCTTGGTGTTCTTGGAGCCTTACAGACATTTTTGTGTAGAAAAGTTATGCTGAAGGTTGGCGCTATGCTACCATTCGAAGTTCACCTAATTAAAATAAGCTAAACTATTGTTTCTCCTCTTCAACAACTTTAAGACAAATGGACTTCAACTCCCACAATTCCTCAGCCAGCATAATCTAAGCAAATAAGCATAGGAGCACCAAAGTTTCTGGCGGGTGGACCAATGAAGGTTACTCTCACATGAGCTATGGTTATGAGGACTTTGGACTCCATTGGTTGCCAACAAAGAGGCACAATTTTTGGTATCCTTTCACTGATAATAAGTAGTTGTCCAGATATACGCAGATGAGTTGTTCCTTATCACTGGGTTATGTAACTGGAGAACAATATGTTCCATCAACATGAAACCGCAATAAGGTGCAAACCAAAAATTGTTCATGCCCTTAAAAAATACAGTTCCTGTTATTCTAACCTTGACTGAAAGGAAAAGATGCATAATCTTTTTTTCTGGAAATCAAACAAAACCATAACATTTCCTGTGGGTTAGACAGCATCACCATAACTGGCTGACCAACTACACTCAACATATAGTCCTCAATGGAACTGCATCTACATGGAAGGAAGTATGCAGTGGGGTACCCAAAGACTCTGTTTTAGGCCCAGTACTCTTCAACATCTTCATCAATGACTTGGAAGTGGGGATAGATTGGGAACATCAAATTTGCAGATGACACCAAGCTAGCAGGAATAGCCAACACTTCAGAAGATAGGCTTAAGATACAGAAGGATCTTGACAGACTTGAACATTGGGGGCTATCTAACAAAATGAAATTCAATGGTGAAAAGAGTAAGGTTCTACATTTAGGCAAGAAAAACAAAATGCATAGATACAGTATATGTGGTACCTTGCTCAATAATAGTAACAGTGAGAGGGATCTTGGAGCCCAGTGGACAACCATTTGAATAGGAATGCAGCAGCTGCCAAAAAAGCCAGCACAGTTCTAGGCTGCATAAACAGAGGGAATGAATCAAGATCATGTGAAGTGTTAACATCACTTTATAATGCCTTGGTAAGGCCATAGTTGGAATACTGCATTCAGTTTTGATCGCCACAATGTAAAAAAGATGTTGAGACTCTAGGAAGAGTGCAGAGAAGAGCAACAAAAATGAGTAGGGGCCTGGAAGCTAGGCTAAAATATATGAAGAATGGTTGCTGAAACTGGGTATGTCTAGTTTATGAAAAGAAGGATTAGAGGAGACATGATAGCAGTGTTCCAATATCTTAGGGGCTGCCACAAAGAAGCGAGAGTCAAACTATTCTCCAAAGCACCTGAAGGCAGGACAAGAAGCAATGGGTGGAAACTAATCAAGGAGAGAAGCAACTTAGAACTAAGGAGAAATTTCCTGACAGTTAGAACAATTAATCAGTGGAACAACTTGTCTCCGGAAGTTGTGAATGCTCCAGCACTGGAAGTTTTTAAGAAGATAACCATTTGTCTGAAGGGGTGTAGGGTTTCCTGCCTAACCCATCTCCTCGTACTTATGACTGTATGACTATAACTTGTGGCTGCATCCTTATGATTTATATTGATTGTTTCCTAGCATTGTTTCCCGTCAGCTAAACAATGCCGGCTGGCGGGCCCGCAGGGGAGGGCCTTCTCTGTGGCTGCCCCAGCTCTCTGGAACCAGTTACCTCCTGAAGTCCAGACCATCCCCACCATATTGGCCTTCTGAAAAGCGATGAAGACCTGGCTTTTCCGGCAGGCCTGGGGCCGTTGATCTCGCTCTTGTGATCTAGCGAGATCCAGCCATGAATGGCGTGAATGAGTTTTTAATGTTTTTAATGTTTTTAATTTTTAAATGTTTTTTTATAATGATTTTTTTAAATGTATTGTGAGCCACCCTGAGTCTTCGGAGAGGGGCGGCATTTATATATATATATATACATACATACATACATACATACATACATACATACATACATATCTAGGTCTTTGGTTATTCGGGTTTTCTCCCGCGTAAAATTGGAGGTTTCTTGGCAACGTTTCGACGAAGTCTCATTCGTCATCTTCAGGCTGGTGTTCTCGGCTTCGTGCTTCTAGGAGCAATGTGTGTGATCGCAGCTGTTTCTTCCTTTTAACTGCCAGTGGGGGTGTGAACTGATTGGGTGGGAGCTTGGCTGTGTTCTGATTGGATGAGGGGTTGGCTGTGCTCTGATTGGCTGGGTATGTGTTCTGTTTAGGTGGGGGCTTGGTTGTGCTCGGGTTAGTCTGAGTAGCAGGGGGATTTGAGCTGGTGAGCTGTGTTGCTGTTGTTTGGCTTCGTGTTCGTGGCCGTGCCATCTCTTCATGGTGGGTGTCAGTCTGCTTCATGTATGGATTGGAGGGGTTTAAAGTGGCTAATGATGCAGCTGTGGTCTGGCTTCTGGTCCGGGGTCGTGCCTCATCATCAGTGTGGGTTCGAGTCTGCTTTCTGCGTGGATGTGTGGTGGCTACATCCTGTGTGGTTCTCGTGAGTGTGGGTCTGGTGTCATTCTTTGTGTTAGGGACTCGTTTGTCAATAAGGGTGGGTTTCCAAATGGCTGGTAGGCGGGAGGTATCATCTCGTTTATTCATGCTGTGTGGACGTTTTTCTGTCTCGATGGCTTCTCTGATTATTCTGTTGTTAAAGTGTTCAGTTTTGGCGATAGTTCTGGTCTTTTTAAAGTCAATATCATGTCCTGTGGCTTTGAGGTGTTGGACCAGGGAAGAAGTTGGTTCCTCTTTTCTGACTGAGTTCTTGTGTTCTTCAATGCGTGCACTTATTCTTCTGTTGGTTTGTCCGATGTATGTGGTGGGGCAGGCGGTGCATGGGATTTCATATACTCCTTGATTTTCTAACTCAATTTTGTCTTTGGGGTTTCTTAGGATGGTGGATATTTTTCGGTTTGTGCAGAATGCTGTCTTGATGTTGTGTTTGTGGAGGATCTTGCTGATTCTGTCTGTGGTGCCTTTTATGTATGGGAGGACGGCTTTTCCATTTTCTTTTTCTCTGTCTTGGATTTTAGTGGGGGTTTCTTTTTGGATTAGGTTGGTAATCTTATTTCTTTGGAATCCATTGGATGTTAGTGCGTTAGTGAGAGTGTGTAGTTTGGTTTTTAGGTGTTGTTCGTCAGCTAAGCGTTTTGTTCTGGAGATGAGTGTCTTGGCTACGGAGTTGATCTGTGCTGGGTGGTGGTGTGAGAGTGCGTGCAGATAGCGGTTTGTGTGTGTTTTCTTCTGGTAGATGGTGTGTCCTAGGGAGCCATTGGATTTTTTGTAGACTAAGACATCCAGGAAGGGAAGTTCCTGAGGAGACCCTCTCTGTGGGAGCAGACTGGCCGGTGGGAGGCTACTGGTGGCAGAAGACGGTCTTGAAGGTACCCAGGTCCAATGCCATGGAGCGCTTTAAAGGTGGTAACCAACACCTTGAATCGCACCCGGAAGACCACTGGGAGCCAGTGCAGCTCGTGCAGGACGGGTGTCACGTGGGCACGAGTTTCACCTATAACCACCCGCGCAGCCGCATTCTGGACCAGTTGGAGCCTCCAGGTACTATGTACTATGTTAACAGTAAACAGTAAACAGTGAACAGTAAACAGATGCTTATAAACGAAAACTTCAACTAAGTTTCTACTTACATTAGCTTATTTACAAATTTTTCCATATTATATTCATAGTTTATATGTTTTATTTGTTGTACTGACATTCATAAACTTCCCTCTCATTTCTACTTCTTGTCTCTATCCATTCATAAAATTTATTCCATGTCCTGTAATATTTCTGGTTTGAACTCAATATGTTGCTCAGTTATCATTTCTAGCCATTTATGAATTTTGTCCCAGTAACTCCTTACTTTCTTACATGTCCACCACATGTGGTAGTATGTTCCTGGAGTCTGGTTGCATTTCCAACAATTAGCGGAGGAGTTCTTATACATTTTGGCCAATCTTGCTGGCGGCAAGTGCCACCTGTAAAACATTTTGTAAAGGTTTTCTTTTTATGCCGTGGCCATCGTCAGTTTGTAGTTTCTCTCCCAAATTATTAACCATTTTTCTAATTCTCTGTTGTATCCAAAATTCTTTGCCCAGGCAATCATTGTTTCTTTAACTATCTCTTCCTCCATTTTATAGTTCAGTAAATAATTATATATTTTTAATCAATTTTTCATCCGTCCCCATTAAAATTTTGTCCAATGCTGTTTGTTCTTTGTTTACACCCCATAATTTAACATCTTTTTCGTGCCTTGCTTGGATCTGCAAATATGGCCACCAAGATAAATCCAATCCCTGCTTCTGCAATTGTTATCTGGATTTAAGATCACTCCTTTCATCTAAAATATCCTTGTAACATACAATTTTTCCCCAATTCATAAGATTTGGATATATTATTGCCTCCATTGGAGAGAGCCAGACTGGTACTTCCCTATAGTGTTGTAGTTTAATTTTTTCCCAAATGTTAAGTAACACGTTCCTCACATAATGCCTCTGGAAATATTTGTGTGCCATATTTCTACCATACCAGAGAAAGGCATGCCAGCCTAATTGTAAGTCATGCCCTTCTAGTAATAATAGTCTTCTGTTATTCAAGTTTACCCAATCTTTTAGCCAGGTGAGAGCTGCAGCCTAGTAATATAATTCCCAGTCTGGGAGCGCAAAACCACCATTATTCCTAGAATCCTGTAAAACTTTCAATTTTATTCTCGATTTTTTTCCTTGCCAAATATATTGCAGAGTCATTTTATTTAGTTCATCAGCAATTTCTTTTCTAATTTTACTGGTATGGTTTGAAATAGAAAGAGTAGTTTTGGTACTACGTTCATTTTCACCACTGTAATTCTCCCTATCATCGATAACTGTACATTCTTCCATCTTTCCAAATCTATTTTAATTTGTTGTATCAGCTTTGTATAGTTGTCCTCTTTGATTGTCCCACACCTAGCTGTTAAGAAAATACCAAGGTATTTAACTTTTTTTTCTATCTGTAGGTCAATTTTCTCTGTCAATTCCTTTTTCTGTTTGTTGGTGCAATTTTTGACTAATATCTTGGTTTTATCTTTATTTATTTTCATCCCTGCCACCTCTCCATATTCCTCAATTTTCTTTATCAATTTAGGGCCAGTTTCTATGGGTTCTTCTAATATAATGACTAGCTAAGTCATCAGTGAAAGCTTGGAGTTTGTACTTTTCATTTCTAATTTCCATTCCTTTTATCTCTGTATCTTGTCTTATGTTCCTCATCAATACCTCTAATGTTAAAATAAATAATAATGGGGAGAGGGGACAACCTTGCCTTGTTCCTTTTTGTATACTAAAACTTTCTGTTACATCTCCATTAACCAATACTCTTGTGTTCTGTTGAGTGTAAATTGCTTTAATCGTATTCCTAAATTTTCCACCAAATTCCATAAAACTGATCTGGATGAATGAATTCATTTAAAAAGTTTTTTAAATCTTTCCACAATTATTGATGCGAAGATTTTATAGTCTGCGTTTAGTAACGAAATCAGTCTATAGTTTTTAATTTGAGTTATATCTGAATCTTCTTTGGGGATCAGGGTAATATAGGCATCTTTCCATATGTTCGGAATTTTAGCTTCTGTTAACACTTCATTGTATACTTCTAGCATTGACAGACTCAAGGTGTCTTCTAATTCTTTATATATTTCTACTGGTAGACCATCTGGTCCCAGGGTTTTATTGGTTTTTTTGCTTTTTAATTGCGTTCATTAACTCTGCCATTGTTATTCTTTCCTCCAGCCTATTCTTAACCATTTCTGAGATTTTAGGTAAATTGGCTTTCTCCAGATATTGTATTAATCTCTCCTCTTCTATTTTATCAGCTTCATATAATTTCTCATAAAATCATGAACTATATCTCTTTTCTTTTCAAGTTGGCTATGTAATATGCCTTCCTCATCCTGTAGTTTTATTATCCAGTTCTTTTTTCTTTCTTCAATCTATAGGCTAACCACCAGTCCCCAGTTATCTTTATTGCTCTTCTCTGCACTCTTTTTAGAATTTCAACATCTTTTTTATTTTGTGGCAAGCAAAACTGAATGCAATATTCCAAGAGCGATTTTAGATATGGAAATCTTAGATATGGAAATGGTACCTGGATTTAAGATGATGGGTGGGGAATGACAAGGAGTAGCTAGGGAAAAAAATAATTATTTTCCAATATGATAAGAGGACACATAATTTCACAGTAAATACATGATTTACATGGCCAACAAAGGTCTTCTTACTGAAGTAAGAAGGTCTGTTAAAGAGAATTCTGCCTAAAGAATAGAGTACTGCTAAATAACATATCAAGCTAAAGAATTTGCTTCCTTATGATGTTGTGATGTCCAGTACCTTAGAAGGCATTGCACAGCACTGAAGATATGTTTATCAGTGGCTACTAGACAAAATCTCATACCTCCAGGACAAGAAATAGGTTAGTTCTTAAGGCCATGATCACATCCATGTTTAAACTTCCTATAGGCATTTCTTTGATCAGTTGAGGAAATAATATGATGGAGTGCATAGTCTTTTGACTTTATCCATTAAATATATCATACTGCATTCTTATGGATGGGAGGGCAGACATGGGGTCCCCAGTTGCAAATAGTTTCCATTTCAGGTATAAATAAATTAGCCATTATCACTTTCATAATTTTTTTAATGCCTCACTTTGTGAAGCAGGTTGGCCAACAAATCAGACAGGTTTTTATTTGTTTATTTATTTTTATTTCATTAGATTTATATACTGCCCTACTCCCGAAGGACTCAGGGCGGTGAACAGCCAAGAAATAAAACACATAGATTACAAAATATTAAAAGGCAATATAAAACCACATTAAATAATTTGGCCTTAGACAAATTAAAACACCCCCAATGGTTAAAACAAATTTAAAATATACACTTTAAAAGGGAAAGTTAGGCCAGGCCAGCCTGTTGAAATAAAAAGGTCTTGAGGGCGTGGTGGAAGGTGCATAGATCCGGGATCCTCCGTATCTCCGGGGGGGGGGAGCTCATTCCAGATAGTAGGTGCCCCCACAGAGAAGGCTCTCCCCCTGGGGGCCACCAGTCGACACTGTTTGGCCGATGGCACCCAGAGGAGCCCCTCTCTATGAGAGCATACTGGCCGGTGGGAGGCTACTGGTGGCAGCAGGCGGTCCTGTAAATAACCAAGTCCTAAGCCATGAAGCGCTCTAAAGGTGGTAACCAGAACCTTGAAGCGCACCCGGAAGACCACCGGGAGCCAGTGCAGCTCGCGCAGGAGAGGTGTTACATGGGAACTCCACGTCGCTCCCTTAACCATCCGTGCAGCTGCACTCTGCACTAGTTGGAGCCTCTGGGTGCTCCTCAAGGGGAGCCCCATGTAGAGAGTGTTACAGTAGTCCAGGCGGGAAGTGACGAGGGCATGAGTGACCATGCGTAAGGAGTCCCAATCTAGAAAGGGACGCAACTGGCGGATCAGGCGAACCTGATGAAAAGTCCTCCCGGTCACGGCCGTCAAATGCTCTTCTAAAGACAGCCATGAGTCCAGGAGGACACCCAAGTTACGAGCCCTCTCCGTGGGGGCAAATGACTCGCCCCCAATAGTCAGTGATGGCACCAACTGACTATATCGGGACGCTGGAAACCACAGCCACTCGGTCTTGGAAGGGTTGAGCCTGAGCCTGTTTCTCCCCATCCAGATCCGCACAGCCTCCAGGCACCGGGACATCACTTCAAGGGCATCATTGGGGTGGTCCGGGGTGGAGAGGTACAGCTGAGTGTCATCAACATACTGATGGTACTTCACCCCGAAACCACGGATTATCTCACCCAGTGGCTTTACATAAATGTTGAACAGAAGGGGTGAGAGGACCGACCCCTGTGGCACCCCACATATGAGGCGCCTCGGGGTCGACCTCTGCCTCCCTGCCAACACAGACTGCAACTGGTCGGAGAGAAAGGAGGAGAACCACCGCAGCACAGTGCCCCCCACCCCCAGCTCTTCCAACCGATGCAGCATTATACCATGGTCAGTGGTATCAAAAGCCGCTGAGAGATCTAACAGGACCAGGAAAGAAGAGCAACCCCTGTCCTGAGCCCTCCAGAGATCATCAACCAACGTGACCAATGCCGTTTCCGTGCTGTACCCAGGCCTGAAACCCAACTGGAATGGATCCAGATAAAGGTTGAGAAGAGTTAGCTTACTATGGCTTCACATGAAGGAGTTGACTCTGAAAATTTTGAGCCCAGTGTTTCTCAACCTCAGCAGTTCTGGGAGTTGAAGTGGCCTTCAACTCCCAGAATTCCCCAGTCAGAGGGCTCTAGCTAGCCAATCAATTTTCTCCTTACCTAGAAACCTCCACAGACTCTGAGAAGGAATGTTCTTTGCCCATTATATATTATATTTTCACATATTGAGAGTTTTAACTTTAAACAATGGTTAACAATCTGCCTTTCACTGTACCAGTCATACAGCAGTCATAATTGAAATATTTTAATGACAGGATACATGATATGAAATAAATATGAAATGGAGGATAAAAGTGAACCTAAATATACAGTTTATACAGTGAGATAAATACAATGTCTTGTCTTTGTTTAGCTGACAAGATGCATTGGTTTAAGATCTGAAAAAGAAATATTATAATCAAATATGCTTACTTCCAAATAACATATCAATGTTTTCAAGTAGGCCAGGCCACTAAACTGATGCTGCAGGGTTTATTGTTTTATTGCTATATGTTATATTTACAGACATTTGATAGCTACACCAAAACATTTACTTTCCTCATTTTAAGAGCAGTGAGGTCAAGCTGGGGCTACTCTTTTTCTTACACTCTCTTCCTTCTCATATGTGAGCAAAAGTTTATCTCTCTTTCTTCTCAAAGCCAGTGCTAAATTATTCAAATCAATCGATAGTGGTAATTGTTAATTCTTCATTTTTAGGTGCTCCTTTGTGTTGAGTTCTGGTCTCAGTACAATTATGTAGCATTTAGGAAAAAAGATAGATCCCAATATTCCTATACCGGAAGCCAAGATAGAGAAGCTCTCCACAGCTACCATGTATTTTCCTTTGGTGCTCAAATAAGTTGGGACAAAAGTCACCCATACACTACAAAACACCAGCATGCTAAAAGCAATAAATTTGGCTTCATTAAAAGAGTCTGGCAGTTTTCGAGCAAAGAAAGCCACAACGTAGCTATTGCCTGATCCTTCATTGCATTCAACTACAATCTCTTCTGGAAGAGAATGCATGTCCAAATTTGGCAAAGGAGGGCCAGTGCACAGCCACAATACGCAAATACTTGCTTGAATGCAGGAACAACAGAGAATCAGAGAGTATGAAAATCTTTTCCCCACCCATTTTCTCATTTTTGATCCTGGCTTAGTAGCCATAAAAGCTAGAACCACTGTGACGGTTTTGGCCAAAACTGAAGAGACCGCAACTGAGAAGATGATCCCAAAAGCAATTTGATGAAGAAGACAGGTCAGCAATTGGGGCTGACCAATGAACAGCAAGGAACAGAGGAAGCAAAGGAAGAGAGAGACAAGGAGAAGATAAGTGAGATTCTGGTTGTTAGCTTTGACAATGGGAGTATTCTGATGTTTTATGAAAATTCTAAGTACCACTACTGTGGTCACAGAAAATGATAGCCCCAGAACTGTCAAAGTGATGCCCAAAGTTTCATTATAAGACAAGAAATTTAGATCCTTGGGAATGCACGTATTTTTTTCCTTGTTTGGATATTGTTCTTCTGGACAGTCTAAGCAGTCATCCATATCTATGAAAATATGTATTTCAGAATTCATAGCAGTATTTCAAATTTGCATACTTTTGTTTACTGAGAAGTATTTATTAATCGAAAACATTCTATGTCATAAAACATCAGTGGACTACTATGGTTTGTGGAACTGAAATGTGCAATAATTCTCATCATTCATTGCCTTCAGTCCTCCAAGGTAGACATGCTGGCAGATATATCCCAGCAACAATAACACCTATTCACATCTCTGTTAAATATACCTTTGTTAAATCTTGCTTTTGGAGAACTGAACTAGAATGGAACTCTCATGAATAATGAGGATGACCTTATGAGTCCTGGTGGTGCAGTGGTTAGAATGCATTGCTGCAGACTACTTCTGTTGACTGCCAGCTACCTTCAATTTGACAGTTCGAATCTCACCAGGCTCATCCTTCCATCCTTCTGAGGTTGCTAAAATGAGGATCCAGATTGTTGGGGGGCAATAGGCTGAGTCTGTAAAACACTTAAAGAGGGCTGCAAAGCACTGTGAAGTGGTATATAAGTCTAAATGCTATTGCTATGTGTGTGATATCTCTGTGTGCCTTTATGGATATATACAGTTGCACATACATAAATATAACAATATTTCCTACCTCTTTTATTTGAAAATTTTCTTGATGGACAAGTATTACAATCATAGCAACAAAATGGCTTTCCTTCCTTCCTTTTCTTTCTGGAGCCTGGTGGGCAATGATCATTGCGCAGAGCAAGAGGTATAGTCTATTCATTAATGAGAGAGAGAATTATATTTTATTTCCTTGAATCCAACCATTTTCAGAAATCAGTACATGCATCATATACTTCTGAAAAATATTAGTTTTTTGTGTGTGTGGGTTTCTGCAGATATGTACACATATAAGAATCAACTGATCCAAAATAGTATGTTTATCCTCAGCATCCTCAGTCCCGGAGGATAAGGCCGCCGCCTTATCCTCAGGGATAGGGCAACAATGACTGACGGTTCCCACCTCCGGTGACCCCAATGGACTCAGGAACCCGCTGTGGTGAGAGGACGGCGAGGATTAATATCTCTTATCATTCCCGAGTGTTGTGGGAGGACGCACAGGAATGGAGGTTCCTGTCTCCAGGGATGGACCAGCTTGATATACCCCAATCACCATGGATGGTCCCCTGGGCCTCAATGTTCAGGGATGGTGTTACGAACATATGCAAGAACGGATTTGGTTGCTCTGAGGGATGCTCCCCTATCCTGGGAGTGGCCTGCCAGCCTGGTGAAGATCTACCTTAATGACGGGTCCTGGGATCCCGAGAGGTGGCATGAGGGTTTTAAGGGTTTTAGTAAGGGGGCGTTACATCGGTTTTTAACTAGATTTTTAAGGGGATTGGGGAGGGGGGTGGGTTTTGATATTGGGCAGATGGTTGGGGGGGCCCCACCGGGCCAATGGCAGTCCAGGTTATGGGGAGGGGGCAGTGGTTTTGGTGCGGTGTCGGGACATCCGGGTACCCCAGAGGTGCAGGTGGGATCTCTGATTCCGGTTGCGATTGGGAACGGCTGCAGGTGGAGGAACGGAGGGCCATATCGTATTTTGGGAGCCTGCCCCCGCTACCTTCAAGCGGTGGCATGCTCCGACCCTCCTGGTTCTCTCCGACCTCCTGGGGGTTTGAGAGACAGGGTTACTGGGCTCAGGCTGGTGTCAGCATTCCAAATTGTGATTTCCTCCAGCGCTGACATGAATGAGAGAGGGAGAAGCTTTGGTTTAATGCTGAGATGAACTTTTACCTAGTTTCCTGCTCTTCAGTAGATAGCGTTACCTGGGTGACAGAGGGAGGGGGGAATTCCTGTGAAAAGAAAGTGCTTGGGACGAAGAGATGGATCTGCACGATGGCCAATGAGACATTGGGGTTGAAGAACGGAAAGGGAGGGGTTTGGAAGGAGGTGCCAGTTTTGGCTGCACAAAGAGTTCAGGGATGTTGTTCTTTCTATTCTTAAATAAAAAAAAAAGATTCATTAGAGACCTTGCGTTTGAGAATGAAGTTTATTTAAGATAGCAGCGAAACCTGACAGACAGCCAAAACTCCTCCAAAGCCAGGCTGGCTGATTTTAAATCATCCCGCTCCCTCCCAGACGTGTGGTTGGACTGGAGGTTATCTCCAGACACTATGGCTGAAGCCAAGCTCTCGGAGGAAAGCCTGCTTCAAGCAACGGGAGGACAACCGGCCGTGATCCCAGCCAGTTTGGAAAGTACGAAGGCTCAACTCTCCCCGCCTTCCCCCTCGGCAGAACTTCAAGCCAAGAAACGGGAGCCAGATAAGTACCCAGGGACTGTGCCAAAAGCCTCCGAGGCTGAATTTCCCTTTCCAAACGTGAAAGATAAAGGGAAACCCCTAAGTGAATTGGGAAGGGCGACCTGGCTATGGGAATGGGAGCAAGCCAGGAAACAAACTAAGCACCAGGAAATTTTAAAGAAGCCACTCAAAAGCCCCATAGATGAGTTGAAAGAGAAATTTGACCATGCCACCCTTCAGGGGGAGGGGCCATCTTGCAGACCCAAAGAAAAGAGAGAACCAGTCTGGGCTGTTGATCCAAGAGGCCGTAGGCCAAAGTGCAGCCCTTCCCCCCTCCACAGCAGAAGGAGGAGGAGCCCAACGACGCATCCATGGATTCCCCCCCCTCCCAGCAAGCAGCGAAGCCTAGATGAGGCAGTACCTCCCTACCCCAGGATGAGAGACAAGGCAGAGGACTATCAACACCAAGGCCGGCCCTACAGAGCTCAGCACAGAGAGGAGAGGGCAGAGAGGGAGGAACCACCCCAGTTCAGAGGGAAGTTCGATGGTGACCCAGACAATCTCGCCCAATTCCTTGATTCAGCTGAGATATACATAGAGCGTTTTGGACACCTCTACCCTTTCCCCAGAGCCCTAGTGAATGCTATCTCGGAAGGGTTGGAGGGAGAAGCAAAGAGGTGGTCAGCATCCCTCTACAAAAACAGGCCCCCCCAGCTGCAAGATGCAGACGGGTTCTTGCAACTATTGAGAGCCCGTTATGAGGAGGAGGAGGAGGACCCCTATGTGGAAGACGAGCTCAGAAACCTAATGCAGAAGGGGAAGCCTATCAGAGAGCATATCCGTGAATTCAGGAGAGTCATTGGGACACTGCCTCCCCTACCAGAGCGATTGCTGGTGTATTTTTTTAGAACAAGCCTAGATAAGAGAATTTCCCAAGTGACTGCCTATTGGGACATCCCAAACCAACTCTCCGAATGGTTCCGGGTAGCAATAAAAGTCGACAGAGGGCTGCGGGAAAACGACATGTCGAAACCACCAGATGGAAAGGAGAGAGGCCGACCGGACCAGAGACCACACAACAGACGAGAAACCCCAACATCACAGCCCACCCAGAGGCCAGCCGCCCCAAGGAACCCACTGAAATGCTACAGATATGGGGGGAGTGGCCACATAGCAGCAAGATGTGGAACCCCTAGACCGGGACCAGCTCCACCGCCCAAAGCACGACCGGAACGAGGGCCCAAACGCACCACCCATGTACCACGGAAAGCTCCCCAAAGCCCGGAGTTTTTCGCTCACCTGACCGAAACCAGAGGAATCCCAGATGAGGGAGATCAGTCCCCCAAACCCTTTGACACGGAGGACGAAGGCGAGGACGACCCGATGGTGAGTGGACCCGTCCATCCTTTTCTTTTCCCCATATGCCTAACAGCCCCCAAAACAGGGACCCAAGGGACTTTCCAAGCCCTAATAGACTCTGGTAGCACAAGGTGCCTAATTAACCTACCCACAGTTCTAAAATTGGGGATCCGAGCTAAAAAGCTCAAACAGCCAATTCGCTTTGAGCAAGTTGATGGGTCCCTAGTGGGGGGAGCGTACGCCACACACTTGACTGAACCCGTGAGACTGGAACTAGCAGATCACTGGGAAATGATCCGCTTCATAATAGCCCCCAAGATGACAGACCCAGTCATATTGGGACTCTCGTGGTTGGACAAATGGGGCCCAATCATTTGGTGGCAAGAGGGGACTCGCAGGCTGAGGATAGAAAAGGGCCCCCAACCCCTACCCCCCCGACCAGGAGAATTCCCTCCTACGCTGAGACCCCAAAGCCGCCCGCCACTGCAGAAGAAAACACCGCCAACACAAGGGTCCCTCCCAGAAGGTACAGCGAAGCAATTGGCAGCCGCACCCGCCAGCGCTTGTAATACAAATCAGATCCCAGGGGAGTACCAAGACCTTGCAGAGGTATTCAGCGAGGCCGAGTGTGACATTCTACCCCCCCACCGCGAGACCGATTGTGCCATCGAGATTATCCCGGGAGCGAAACTACCCAAACCTAAAATGTATGCCATGACGCCCCGTGAAATGCAGGAAATGCGGGACTACATAGACAAGAACTTACGAAGGGGATTTATTGAGCCAGTAAAACCGAGGGTAGCGGCGCCGGTCCTTTTTAAAGAGAAAAAGGACGGCTCTATGAGACTGGTGGTCAATTTTCGAAGTATCAACGCCGTTTGCATACACAACTTACACCCCCTCCCCCTCATGAAGGACATGCTAGCCCACCTAGCTAAAGGAAAAGTCTTCACCAAACTAGACCTTCGAGAAGCTTATTACCGAGTGCGCATCAAGGCAGGAGATGAATGGAAAACAGCATTCAACTGTCCCCTGGGTAGTTTCCAGTTCAAGGTAATGCCCTTTGGATTGCAAGGAGCCCCGGCAGTGTTCATGCAGTTGATAAATGAGGTCCTACATGAGCACCTTTACAAAGGGGTCCTCGTCTACCTGGACGATATTCTTATCTACATGGAGACCATAGACGAACATATACCCCTCGTCCGCCAAGTACTGGAAAAACTGCTGAGGGCAAACCTGTATGTCAAACTGTCAAAATGCGATTTCCACCAATCACGGCTAGACTACCTAGGCTACCAAGTATCAAATGAGGGGATAGAAATGGACCCAGCCAAGGTCCAATCAGTTCTACAATGGCAGCCCCCTCGCACCCGCAGACAACTGCAAAGCTTCCTAGGCTTCGCGAACTTTTACAGACAATTCATCCCCTCGTTCGCGAAAATTGCCAAACCTTTGATGGACCTCCTAAAGACAGGAAGCCCAACGATGAAACCCCGCCCGGGACAACCCCTACAGTGGGATCTGACCTGCCAACAGGCATTCGAGACGCTAAAAGGAATGTTTGCGAAAGAACCTGTCTTAAAACACCCTGATCCTGAACAGCCTTTTGTCATCCAAGCAGACGCAAGTGATGTGGCAGTAGGAGCCGTTTTACTCCAAAAGAACAGCCAAGGTGATCTACAACCCTGCGCCTACACCTCCCGCAAACTCACCGACACGGAGAGGCGATGGGCGGCGTGGGAGAAGGAAGCGTTCGCAGTAAGATGGGCGTTGTTGACCTGGCGGCACCTACTAGAGGGAGGCCAGAAACCATTTGAAGTCTGGACTGATCATAAAAACCTGGAGGCCCTCAAAACCCCACGGAAACTGTCACCCAGGCAAGTCCGGTGGGCTCAATACTTCAATCGTTTCAATTTCGAGCTTAAGCACATCCCAGGAGGGAGGAATTTCCTGGCTGATGCCCTCTCCCGGATGCCCCAATACAACAGTGAGCGGGAGCAGGTAGTGAATGCCATCATCCCCTCCACCCAAGCAGCGGCTCAAGTGATCACCAGATGGCAACAACGTGACCAGCAGGGCCAACTCGCAAGCTACTTAACTGCGAAATTAAAAAATGAAACACTGACAGACCCCTGGTTCCGAGACAATCAACATCTCTTGACAAAAAGAGATGACCTAGCATGGAAAGGGACAAAGCTCTATGTCCCACAGACTTTACGCACCCTGATTCTCAAGAGGAGCCACAACGTTAAACCCGCGGGACACTTCGGGTTCCTAAAGACTCTGCACCTAGTACGAAGGCAGTTCTGGTGGCCCCACATGAGAAAGGACGTAGACAGTTATGTAAAAAGCTGCATCATTTGTGCCATGATGAAGACAAGACCAGGGTGCCCGCCTGGACTGTTGCAACCAGTAGCTGAGCCGACAAGACCATGGGAGGAGATTGCGATGGACTTCATAGTAGACCTACCGAGGAGTAGTGGGAATACAGTGATCTGGACTGTAATAGACTTATTCTCCAAACAGGCACACTTCATTCCTTGCAGCGGACTGCCCTCAGCCCGCCAGTTATCCAAACTGTTCCTGAAACACATCTACCACCTGCATGGAGTCCCCAGGAGAATCATCTCCGACCAAGGGGTCCAGTTCACAGCAAAGTTCTGGAGGGAGTTCCTACAATCCATAGGGTCATCCCAAGGGCTCAGCTCAGCATTTCACCCGAGCACCAATGGGGGGGCAGAAAGACTGAACGCTATAATAGAACAGTATTTAAGATGCTACGTCGACTACCAGCAGTCCAGTTGGGCAGACCTCCTATCTTTTGCGGAGGTCGCATATAATAATGCTGTCCACAGCAGCACGGGGCTAACCCCGTTCAAAGTAGTGAGTGGCATGGATTTTGTTCCCATGCCAGAGTACCCGAGGGAGTCCCCTTCCTCAGTCAGCTTGACCGACTGGATGGCAATGTTGAGAGAAACTTGGGAGAATGTTAAGAGGGCGTTAGCATTAGCCAAGGCGGCTCAATCTTATAAGAAACAGGCTGACAAACTCCCCAAAGGCCATTTCAGCTGGGAGAGAAAGTCTACCTTTCCACCAAGTACTTGAGACTTAGACTCCCGAGCAAGAAATTAGGCCCGAAATTTATAGGACCGTTTCCTATAGTAAAAATAATCAACCCCGTTACAGTACAACTGCAGTTGCCACAGCTTTTGGGGAAGATTCACCCCGTTTTTCACAGTAGCCTTCTGAAGCCTGTAGTGGGGTCTACTTTAAGGCCGACGCCACGTGAACCCCCTGGGCCCCTGGTTGTTGGGGGCCAAACTCAAGGAGGCCTTGATAGTACAGTGGTTTAGTGCACCCTGTTATTAACACAGCTGCCTGCAATTTCTGCTGGTTCGAATCTCTCCAAGGCTTAAGGTTGACTCAGCCTTCCATCCTTTCTAAGGTAGGTGAAATGAGGACCCAGTTTGTGGGGGAAATAAGCTGACTTTGTATAAAATATACAAAAGAATGAAGGCTATTGCTTAACGCATTGTAAGCCGCCCTGAGTCTCCGGAGAAGGGCGGCATATAAATCAAATTTAAAAAAAAAAAAAAAACTCACTACGAAGTGCAGCGAATTCTTGATTCAAGATGGCACAGGGGGCGCCTCCAGTACTTAATTAAATGGAAGGGCTACCCATTGTCAGAGGCTTCCTGGGTGAAGAGCTCAAACATCCAAGCTGACCGCCTTATAGCAAAATTCCATGCAGACCACCCGGGCAAGCCGGGAGGGGGGGGGTTCGCAGCCAAGGAGGGGATAATGATACTTATCTTGTTGTGTTTTTTTTCCTATGGGGCAGGTTACGTCGGAGAAGTGAAGGGAGAGGGGCCGGATGTCAGCGTTCCAAATTATGATTTCCTCCAGCGCTGACATGAATGAGAGAGGGAGAAGCTTTGGTTTAATGCTGAGATGAACTTTCACCTAGTTTCCTGCTCTTCAGTAGATAGCGTTACCTGGGTGACAGAGGGAGGGGGGAATTCCTGTGAAAAGAAAGTGCTTGGGACGAAGAGATGGATCTGCACGATGGCCAATGAGACATTGGGGTTGAAGAACGGAAAGGGAGGGGTTTGGAAGGAGGTGCCAGTTTTGGCTGCACAAAGAGTTCAGGGATGTCGTTCTTTCTATTCTTAAATAAAAAAAAAAGATTCATTAGAGACCTTGCGTTTGAGAATGAAGTTTATTTAAGATAGCAGCGAAACCTGACAGCTGGTTTATTTTAATGCCAGGTCTGTGGTCAACAAAGCTCCCCTCATTCGTGATTTGATTGAGGAGGAAAATGCAGACCTGGCTTGCATTACGGAAACCTGGTTGGGCTCAGAGGGGGGTGTCCCTCTGACTGAACTTTGCCCACCAGGGTTCCGGGTGCTGCACCAGCCAAGGGCCCAGGGTAGGGTAGGGGGGTGGCGGTGGTTATTAGGGAAGTCCTTAGTCCGCAGGAGGTCACTGCTCCTAAAATAGACGGGTGTGAGGCCCTCCTCATGAGGTGGGGCCCGTATGGCAGTTGGGCTTGTTGATTGCATACCTGTCTCCCAGCTGCGTATCAACAGTCCTGCCCGGGCTACTGGACACCCTATCAGGGCTGGTGGTGGAGTTTCCCAGACTTATTGTTCTGGGGGACTTCAATCTGCCGTCCCTGGGCGGGGTGTCGGGGGTGGCTCGGGAGTTCATGACTTCCAAGGCAGCTATGGACCTGACTCAGATTATTCAGGGCCCAACACATGAGGGGGGCCACACGCCCGATCTTGTTTTTGTCTCGGAGCAGTGGCAGGTAGAGTTCGGTGGGGGATTGTCCTCCATTTATCCCCTGTCATAGACCAACCGCTATCTCCTTCGGCTAGGCTTCCATTATGCCACCCCTCCTTGCTGGGATGCGGAACTGACCACCTGGTTCTGCCCCAGGTGCCTGATGGACCCGGAGATGTTCCAGACGGAGCTTGGGATGATCCCTCTCTCTCTCTCCCACACCCCGGCCACGACCCTGGTGGATGCCTGAGATTAGGCTCTTTACCAGGTTGTTCCTTTGCGGCCTCTGACATGTCGCAGACCCCGGTTGGCACCTTGGTTTACCGAGGAGCTCTGGGGGATGAAGCGACGTAGGCGAGGCCTAGAGAGCCGTTGGAGAGCTAGTCGTTCCAAATCTGACCAGTCCCAACTAAGGTTGGCCACATGGGCCTACCTTGTGGAGTTGGCGGCGTCAAAGCGTCGCTACTTCACCAATGTCATCGCGTCCACAGAGAATCACCCGTGGCGCGTCAGCTCCCGCTGGCCCTGGATGAAGCGGATTACCTCGACCCGTACCAATCGGGTTTCAAGCCCGGGTACAGCACGGAGACGGCATTGGTTGCACTGGTGGATGATCTCTGGAGGGCTCGGGACAGAGGTTACTCCTCTGTTCTGGTCCTATTGGATCTTTTGGCAGCTTTCGATACTGTCGACCATGGTATCTTGCTGCGTCGCCTCGAGGGGCTGGGAGTGGGAGGCACCGTTTTATGGTGGTTCTCCTCCTACCTCTTGGGTCGAACGCAAGCGGTGTTGGCAGGGGGCAGAGATCGAGCTTGAGGCCCCTAACTTGTGGGGTGCCCCAGGGGTCGGTTCTCTTGCCCCTTCTGTTCAACATTTATATGAAACCGCTGGTTTCGGGGTGAGGTACCATCAATACGCTGATTATACTCCACTCTTTATATCCACCCCGAACCAACCCAGTGATGCCCTCAACATTATGGCCCGGTGCCTGGAAGCGGTACAGGTCTGGATGGGAAGGAACAGACTTCAACTCAACCCTGCCAAGACCGAGTGGCTGTGGGTACCGGCATCTCGGTTCATAGGAGAGGTTCCATCGTTGGCTATAGGGGGTGAAGTTTTACCCCCTGTAGACAGGGCATGCAACTTGAGTGTCCTCCTGGATTCACGGTTGAGTCTAGAAGATCATATAATGACTGTGACCTGGGGGGCATATGCCCAGATTCGTCTGGTGCACCACTTGTGTCCCTACTTGGACCGAGATGCCCTACGCACAGTTACTCATGCACTAGTCACCTCACATATTGACTACTGTAACCCTCTCTACATGGGGTTGCCCTTGAGGACCACTCAGAGGCTTCAGCTGGTGCAAAATGCAGCCACGTGGGTTGTGATGGGAGAATCCTGATACTCCCATGTTACACCTCTCCTGCGCGACTTGCATTGGTTGCTGGTTGCCCTCCGGGTGAGATTCAAGGTGCTGGTGATGACCTATAAAGCCCTACATGGCTTAGGCCCAGGATATTTGGCAGACCACCTGCAGCCAGCAATGACATCCCATCGCCCGGTTCGTGCCCATAGAGAGGGCCTGCTCAGAGTGCCGTCAGCTAGACAGTGACGGCTGGCGGCCCCCAGGGGTAGAGCCTTCTCTGTGGGTGCACCCACCCTCTGGAATCAACTCCCCTTGGAGAAGGTCAGGTTGGCTCCTGACCTTCGCACCTTCCACTGTGAATTAAAATCTTGGTTATTCAAGTTCCCCGACCTGGACTGATGGGGCTTTTATGGGATGAACCTTACCTTAACTCAGAATAGGCTTTTTTCATCACTAATACGTTGAAATAACCTACTGTATATAGAAATAGAATAACAGAGTTGGAAGGGACCTTGGAGGACTTCTAGTCCAATCCCATGCTTAAACAAGAAACCCTTCAGACAAATGGTTATCAAACATCTTCTTAAAAACTTCCAGTGTTGGAGCATTCCCAACTTCTGGAGGCAAGTTGTTCCACTGATTAATTGTTCTGTCAGGAAATTTCTCCTTAGTTCTAAATTGCTTCTCTCCTTGATTAGTTTCCACCCATTGCTTCTTGTCCTACCCTCAGCTGCTTTGGAGGATAGCTTGACTCCGTCTTCTTTGAGACAGCCCCTGAGATATTGGAACACTGCTGTCATGTCTCCCCTACTCCTTTTTTTTTTTCATTAAACTAGACAGTTCCTGCAACCATTCTTCATATGTTTTTCTTGCCTAAATGTAGAACCTTACTTTTTTCACCATTTAATTTCATTTTCTTAGACAGCGCCCAATGTTCAAATCTGTCAAGATCCTTCTGAAGGTATCTGAAGCCTATCTTCTGGAATGTTGGCTATTCCTGCCAGCTTGGTGTCATCTGCAAATTTGATGGGTTCCCCATCGAAATCATTGGTGAAGATGTTGAAGAGTACTGGGCCTAACACAGAGCCTTGGGGTACTCCACTGCATACTTCCCTCCATGTAGATGCAGTTCCATTGAGGACTACACATTGAGTGTGGTTGGTCAGCAAAGTTACGAATTCATCTGGTTGTGATGCTATCTAACCCACATTTTTCAACTTTATCTAGTAGTAGGTTATGGTTTACTTTATCAAATGCCTTACTGAAGTCCAAGTAAATTATATCGATAGTATTCCTCTGGTCCACTAATTTAATGAATAACAATAACAACAACAACAACAGGGCCGGGGTACTTACGAGACCGCCTTCTGCCACCAATAGCCTCCCACCGGCCAGTACGCTCACACAGAGTGGGCCTCCTCAGGGTGCCGTCCGCCAGGCAATGTCGGCTGGCGACCCCCAGGGGGAGAGCCTTCTCTGTGGTGGCGCCTACCCTCTGGAACACCCTCCCCCCAGAATTACGCATAATAACAGACCTCCGGATTTTTCGTCGGGCCCTAAAAACCTATTTATTCCAACAAGCTGGGCTGGCTTGACCAAATTTTTTAATTTTTAAATTGATTTTAAATTGGAAATGGTTTTAATTCGGCCAAAACATTTAATTATTTTAAATAGTTTTTTAGATTCACCATGTTTGTATATATGTCTTGTTTTTACCTTGGCTGTGCACCGCCCTGAGTCCTATTTTGGAGAAGGGCGGTATAAAAATTTAATTAAATAAATAAATAAAAAATAAACAACAACAACAACAACAACAACAACAACAACAACAACAACAACAACAATGATTAATGTCTTGTGGTTATTCTGAGTTGTTTGTATTTGACTTCAGGGCTGCTCAATGGATAGAATCAATATATACATTATATTATTACTGAAAGTCAGGGAGCACTTCAGTTATAGGGACCTATATGAAATCTAAATTCCTCCACAACAATTAGTGTTTATTGGTCGGATGCTCTTTCTGATGCCACATGGTGTTTGCAGCAGATATTTTTTTCTTTGCGCCCTGAAAGAAATATATTTGCTGTTACCTGGGATTGCACTCTCAACCTTGTAGGAAATCTACAATAATCCCCCAAAAACGAATTATATAAAGGGGATGGAGAAAACAACTATCATCCTGTACCCTGGGGCTAATGTGACTTGAAAGTTTAGCATGGGTGAGGTGATAAATGCTAGACAGACAATACTCAATAATAAAAAGGCACCTCCTCAATCAAAGGTATTAAAGATAACCAGTAGAACCTTCTTGGAGGACCTGAGCATTTTCTCACTTGAAACTTCTTCATTTCCTTATGGAAAAAGAGAATGGAAGCCATCAATTTCTTTCACTCCTCCTTCCCCTTGCAAACTAGCTTTGCAAAAAATTTCACAAACAGGATCGAAAATGTCAAGTTTGTATTCTTCCTGACAATTATCATAACAATACTGGCAATCGTTAATTGCTGAAAAGAAGGCCATCTATTTTGATTTTCAAACTGGAAACTTCATTTTAGTCCTACCTGGTTAAAATGGGCTGGCCATGTGATTTTTCTTTCATTGATGGAGAACCTTCTGCCTGATGGGGCTTGAGGATCCATTTCTCCCACTTTCACTTTCACGAAGGATTTGTTAGGGAAAGTAACCCAGTTGATAATGTCAAATCCATCTAGCAATTCACCCTTCTTGTCAAAAGACACCTTGTCTCTGGCACTGTTGTTAAAGGAGACTTGATTTAGGAAATGATAAAGCTGGAATAAATGACGTTTTCGCAAGTGTTACCAAAGTGGTGGAAAAAGTGAAAAATGTTTGACTTGGAAAAAAGTTTTGATATTCTCTGAAGCTACTTAATTATTTTATCACTCCGTTATTGGGAGTCCCATTATTTCTTTCCCCAATCAAATATTTCACTTTAGCTCAGTTTGAAAAGGATACGAAGAACTAGCAGGCAATGTATTTCAAATAAACAGACTAAATTTTCTTTTAGCATAGAAATATACTGATATACCTATGTCACTGATGGGAATCCAAGTATTTCAGAGCCAAGGTTTACTATTTGCCAGGGGAATAGTACTATTGATACTATCCAGGGATGGGTTCTAAATTTTTTTACTACCGGTTCTGTGGGCGTGGCTTATTTTGTGGGCGTGGCTTGATGGTCATGTGACAATTCTTTAGGATTTAGCAGCGGTACTGGTCTACCAGGCTTTTAACTGCTTGCAGAGCTGTACTGGTCTATCCATTTATTTTTGGAGGCACCGGTCTACTCATTTGTTTTTGGAGGCACTGGTCTACCCATTTATTTTTGCATGGACTGGTCTACTCATTTGTTTTTGGAGGCACCGGTCTACCACCACACTGCCTTTTAACACTGATCAGCTGTAGGGCGGCCCTTTGAAGCCCAGCGGCAAGAGTTTAAACAGTTTTTTTCCTTCTAGCCGATCAGCTGGGACACAAGAGGCAGCAATAGATTGGTGGTGGGGCCAAATAAAAGGTAAGAATAGCGCGGGGGGGCAGAGTGGGGGGGCGAATCGGTTCGGTTACGTCATATCATCACCGCTACCGGCTCGGTGGAACCGGCCCGAACCGGGAGGAACCCACCACTGATACTATCTTTACTACCACTATTTGTATTGAATTAAATTTATATGTTGTCTAATTTCCAATGACTCTTGGCAGTTTCAATATGGTTATTAAGTACTGTAATTATGTATTTTTTCTGCTATAACTTATTGAGCAATTTTTATTATTTACTTAAATTAGAATGTTCTGCAAAAGTTTGGATAAAATCCTAAATTCTGGATTTGGTAGCATCCTGCATCTGTAAGAATACAGCTCTCATTTCTTTCAAAACTTACAAAAATGATAGTCTCAGAAAAACTTTAGACCTTTTATTGCCATTATGGAGTCTATTTACACGTATTTATCTCCATGGTTTGCAGGTAGACTTACAACCATTCATTTAGTGATCTTTAAAAGTTACAATGGCACTGAAAGAATAACTTACAACTAGACCTTGCACTTATAGCTATTGCTGCATCCTTACAGTCATGTGATCAAATTTGATTGGTATGTAGTTACAATACCGTGTTTCCCTGAAAATAAGACCCTGTGTTATATTTTTTAGAACCCTGAAATAAGCGCTTGGCCTTATTGCCATACGCTCAAAAGCCCGATTGGGCTTCTTATCAGGGGAGGTCTTATTTTGGGGAAAACAGGATAGTTGCAATGTCCTGGGCTCTTGTGATCACCATTTGTGACCTTCCCATCCAGCTTTTGATAGCAAAGTCAATGGGAGAAGCTGGATTCACTTAATCATCATGTAATTCGCTCAACAACTACAATGACTCACTTAATAATCATGACAAAAAATGGGCAGGTCTCACTTAACAACCGATTTGCTTAGGCATGGAAATGTTGGTCCCAATTGTAATCATAAATCAAGGACCACTCATATACCCACTGTCCTTCCTTCTGTGCATCTTCTCTGGAAATTCTTAGTTAGGCAGTATATACAGAATGAGAATCCTTCTTATATAAGTGAAGGCAGTAATATTAACAATAACAATGATGCATTTTAAAAATCTGCCTTTTAGATGCAACATTACCTGAAAATACTGTGATTTAGAAGTCCTTGGGTGATCTCTATCCAACACTGCTCCATATTTCCTTCTGGATGAGTAAAAGGCATGCAAAGCATGTGCCACAGCACAGACAGCATTATAAACACTGTAGCTTTGACTGGTCATGCTTGTTTCAAAAAAAGAATGTGGAAGGCTTTCCAGTCTCTCATTGCCAGTACAGCTTCCTTTGTCTGTTGCAGAAGCTGGAAATGAGCATTTAAATGCTTGTTCCCAGAAGACTTTGATAAAATGATCAGTCAGAGAATGGGGGTCCTGGAATAGAAGGAAATTCTGAAATGGTGACATCTCTGAGGTATGACTTGCAAAGGACAAGGTGCCGTGGAAGATCTGCATATTTAAATTGTTTAAAAAGGGCTCCACTGAAAAATCCCAATGGGCTGTCATCACCCATACTTTCTGCACAGGCAGCATCATGTCTGATTCGGCAACGCTGAGCACTAGCTGCAAATCTAACATCATGTGAGCAGCAGCACTTACAACACAGACATTGACGTTTGCTTTACTCAGCAACAGGGCCATTTCCCTAAACATGACACTGAAATTATCAAACATGTGTAAAAAATTGCTTTGGAGTGGCATTCGTTCAGAGAAGGCAGTGCAGATTCCATTATCATTAAAGCTTTTCTCCAAGGTCTGCACAAACATTTCTCCTTTATCGTCATCCATGGCCATGATCCCAATCCACTTCCATTGAAAATGCAGTAATAGCTTGACTATTCCTGTATATTGATGCACTTCATTAGGTACCATGCGGTATAAGAAAGACGGGTGACTTATATCATTCACTGGTGGACTATATAAACAATAGGAGACCTAAAGGCCAACATAATTACATTCATAATCGGGAAATATAAAAATATCTGCAGGGTCAAACACAAAAACACAGTAGTTTTTATTTTATTTTCTAAAAAAAAAATATTTAGTTAGTTTACAGCATACCCAAGGACTGCTCGAATCACAAACTGACTCTATGTAGGATTTAGTTTTCTCCATCCTTAACATGAGATGAACCAAACCAACCCCCAAAATAAATAAATGAATAAATAAATAATAAAACACACTATTTGTTCCGCATAACAGATTCCATATCATCCTGACTTCTTTTATCTGCATTTATACATATTATTTCTTTTGTCATCCATTTTCCCATCTCTATTTATTATTATTTATTTATTAATTCAATTTGTATGCCGCCCCTCTCTGAAGACTCAGGGTGGCTCACAATGCATTTAAAATCATTATAAAAAACATTTAAAAATTAAAAAAAAATAAAATCATTAAAACTCATTCACATTCATGGCCGGAACTCGCCGGATCGCAAGAGCGAGATCAACAGCCCCAGGCCTGCCGGAAAAGCCAGGTCTTCACTGCTTTTTGGAAGGCCAACAGGGTGGGGATGGTCCAGACCACAGGAGGTAACTGGTTCCAGAGAGCTGGGGAAGCCACAGAGAAGGCCCTCCCCACGGACCCACCAGCAGGCATTGTTTAGATGATGGGACCCAGAGGAGACCACCTCTGTGGGATCTTACCGGTCATTGGGAGTTATGTGGTAGAAGGTGGTCTCGAAGATACCCTGGCCCTGAGCCATGTAGGGCTTTAAAGATAATAACCAACACCTTGAATTGTGACCGGAGACCAATAGGGAGCCAGTGCAGCTTGTGGAGAATTGGTGTAATGTGGGTGTACCTAGGTGCACCCACGACAGCTCGCGCAGCTGCATTCTGGACCAACTGTAGTCTCCAAACACTTTTCAAGGGTAGCCCCATGTAGAGCGCGTTGCAATAATCTGACCGTGAGGTGACAAGGGCATGAGTGACCGTGAGGAAAGCCTCCCGATCCAAGTAGGGTCGCAATTGGTGCACCAGGCGAACGTGTGCAAAGGTCCCCCTAGCCACAGCTGTCAGATGTTGCTCTAATCTTAGCTGTGAGTCTAGGAGGACACCCAAATTGCGAACCCATTCTGAGGGGGACAATTTCTCCCCCCCCCCCAGAACCAAGGATGGACAATCAACATAGACTTTAGGAGGCAATACCCACAGCCACTCGGTCTTGTCTGGGTTAAGTCTGAGCCTGTTGACTCCCATCCAGACCCTCACAGCCTCCAGGCACTGGCACATCACATCCACCGCATCACTGAATTGACGCGGGGTAGAGATATACAGCTGGGTATCATCAGCATATTGCTGATACCTCACCCCATATCATCAGATGATCTCACCCAGAGGCTCTAGTTAACAATGCATGAAGTACAAATATTCCTCTACTTGTTCTAATTTTTCATGATTTATTTTTGATTCATTATTATTCCTTTTATTTCCCTGGTTACAATCTAAGAGCAGTCAGTACCAACTAAATACTAACCAGAGGTGGGATTCAGCTGGTTCGCACAGGTTCACCTGAACTGGTATCTAACTATTTCTGCAGTTCAGCGAATTGGCTGAATTCCACCACTGATTGCCATGCTGAGCCATGCACCCCTCCCCTCCCAGTACTCCTTGCTTGGCCTCCTGGCTGCCTGGCCTGAGAAGGTAAGTCTGACCATGGAGGAAGGAGACCCGCTCCGGGCCCACCGGGCTCAGCCAAAGGGGCACCTGGGGTGAAATGATTAGGTTCGGCCACCTTTTGGATCCAGGTCTTGGCTTCTGCAGGGCCTCTAGACAGAAGGCCTGAGAGAAAGTGCCTGATCCAGGAACACAGCCCTCCACAATAGAGGACTTCTGGGAGCAAAGTCTTGGATGATCTCATCTGTCTCAAAAGCCTCGAGGGGCTACAGAGTTTCTGCGCGCCTCTGCCAGCCCAAGCGCCCTGCCCTACAGATCACAACAGGGCCGGTGCATGGCAGGGGCACTCCAGGTGGCTGGATGAATGTCCCAGGCCTGCCGCACCAGTCAGCCAGGCTAGCCGGAGACCGCTGGGTAATAATAAATGTCTTAATAACTTTTTAAAGTACATCAACTGGAAGTTAAAGTCCATCCATCTTAAAATTGTCAAGATTGAGAAACACTGTAATAGATAATAAGTTCCTAAACAAATAGAGCTGTAATCCACCTTACCTGAGGAATCTTGTAGGTCCCTAAGATAGTAGCTATGTGGAGGGAAGTTTCTGAGTCAGTACCCTCAATGACAGCTGCCGGTATCTTCTTGCTGCATTTGTAGTTGGGAAAAGTTGGTTTCTGATTAAAGAGCAAGTTCAGCGTGTTCTGATAAGTTATCTGGGCATCAAAGTGGCTATCATAGATATGAAATCCCACAGTCCAATTGGCTAAGATCATGCTGTTTCCATTGATTTCATTCACTGCAAAAGCCAAGGCTAGGGTGTGCTGATATTTTTTCAGCATTACACTAAAGTAAAAGACACATCTTGAGTAAACTATGATGTTCAGTGTTGTGAACATTTGCATACTACTCCTGTAAGTGGTACCCTATATTTACTGGTGGGGAACTACTGGAGAATGAGAAACCTGACATTAGAATGAAGTTACCTTTAACTAGAGAATAGCTTGTTTGCTTGTAATGGATCTACCCTTCTCCAATATTTCAACTGTCCTAGTGTGTCCTTAGAAACAAATGCAATGTTTTACATTGCAACAGATATTGCACTAAATATCGCTTCATTAATTTTATAGTGAAACTATTCAATGATGGATTGTTTTTCTTCTGGACCAGACCAAATCACATGTAACCCAACATGCTAGTCACAAGACAATCACTTGCTTCTGGCCTCTCACAAGGTCAGAGAAATATGAAGAAACTTTTCTCCAATGATTTTTGAGTCTCTGGATACAAATCTGGATACAAATAATGCTGTGCATATAATACCAAGGAATTAAGCAAAAGAAGATTGATCTAAGACTGAGGCAGGTTTTCCCACTTCACATAATCAAATGTAGCATGTCTTACTGACTGATTTGATCCTATCAGATGTTAAAGATCAGAATAAACTCAGAGCATACAAGGAGATCTGGCAAATATCATAGAATCATAGAGCTAGAAGAGAAGTTTAGATCATAATATCCAACTGTTTGCTCAGTTCTGCAGCTGTAAATTTGAGCCAAATAGTTGGGTTAAACCTAAGAGCGATAAGACAGAAATTGCAGAGATGAAAAATAACATGGTTGCCATGTGTGTTTTGGGTCTGACTACCATTTCAAAATCTCCTATTTTCTATTACCAGAAGACCAGAATGAATGGATGAAGGACTACTAATTATCTGATTTCTAGAATCTATGTCAAGTTGCTGAAAGCATATCAGTGGCACTGCCAAGAAATAGCCAAGTATTACAGAAATCAGTGAGGTTTTTCTTACATAGGTTCAAAATCACACTTGGATCTAGGGTGTGAGGTGAAATCTGCTCCTTCAGACAAGGAGAAAAACTGTGAAAGTATCCCACCAATTATCACATCACCTGGCTGAAAGTATTGGTATTGCACTTTCAGAGACTCACAAATGGTACAAACTGCAGGAGATATCGCACAATCTGTTGGTTGCAGCAGCAGCAGCAAATACACAAGAAGTCTCAGGGACAAGAAGGACCCTCTCATGCAGCAGGCAAAATGATTGTCCCTTAATTTAAGATCTCCTACTCCTACTTTGATCATCATCATCCAGCTATTTAGTATGCCATGGTCTTCATGGTTCTGGATCCTACCACTAAATGCATACACACTGATCTGCTGAATCCATTGCTGGCTGGCTGGATAGATAGATACATGTATACGTACGTACATAGATACATAGATACATAGATACATACTGTAGATACATACATAAATACATACATACATACATACACTAACCCTCCCTTTGATCAGTTGAGGAGTTACAGTATATACCTGTATGCAATTAGAGTGGAAAAATATTTTTGTGCCTTGTGAGTAATGCTGAGTTCATAATTATCACCTTAGATAATCATCAGGTATGCATTTTCTAAAACACTGCAAAATTCCCAGTGGTTAAATCTCCTCCTTCTCTTCCTCCTCTGTCTCCATTCTTGGTTTGGGCCTAATAATGATTGTTTTGTACAGCATAAAGTATTGGAACCGCTGAACAAAAGGAGAGCTACATATTTGATTTATTAGGCATATAATCTAATAAATATATATTAAATGTATTAATTAATTATATTTATTGGGAATATTTATTTAGGATACACGTTATAAATTATCCTTAGATCTAATTATTAGATTTGATTTACTAGGGAATGGATTTATTAAGGAGATGATCTAATAAATTGTTACATCTATTTTTTTAATTAGATTTCTTAGATTGGATTTATTAGGCATATCTGTCCGTATGTGTGTGTGTTTAAGTCAATGCCAACTAGAAGAATAATTTTGCAGAAAATATTCTATGCTTCTCAATACTTTTTCTGATGGAAGGATGGAAAAAAATAAATTATATCTGTAAAAGACATGTTTCCAAATTCCTACAGAGATTTAAAACCATGAATATGCTTTTCTTCCTCTACATTTTGTGTTTTATACTGTCAGGTTTCCAAGTAACACCCCCAAACAAAAGAAGACTCTGAGGCTAAAAGTTCATCCAAGTTCCATTTTATTAGAGATGCCATATTGGCACATGTGGGAAAACCCGAATCTGAAAGCTTCCAGGTTTTCCCCACACATAGGAAAGTCCAAGTCCCTGCCCAGTACCCACATGTCCATCACATGGCCCAATCAATGCACCATCCAAACTGGAGATGCCTCCCAGTCACACCCCTCCAGGTGCAGGGCAAGATGTCCTTGACTCCAGGGGTGGGTTCTAAATTTTTTTACTACCGGTTCTGTGGGCATGGCTTATTTTGTGGGCGTGGCTTGATGGTCATGTGACAGTTCTTTAGGATTTAGCACAGGTACTGGTCTACCAGGCTTTGCAGAGCTGTACCGGTCTACCCATTTATTTCTGCAGGCACTGATCTACTCATGTATTTTTGCAGGCACCGGTCTACTCATTTGTTTTCTTTTAACACTGATCAGCTGTAGGGCGGCCCTTTGAAGCCCTGCAGCAAGAGTTTAAACAGTTTTTTTCCCTCTAGCTATCAGCTGGGACTCAGGAGGCAGCAATAGATTGGGGGTGGGGCCAAATAAAAGGTAAAAGGTGGGGCGGGGGGGCGGGGGGCTGAAGAACTGGTTCAGTGATGTCATATTGTCATCACTACCGGGAGGAACCCACCACTGCTTGACTCTCAGAGAAAGGAATGTTATTATGACTATATAACTCCCCTGCTCCATACAATCTCCCCTCCCAGTTTCCCACAGTACTAAATGTGACAGGCCTGAGGATCCAATGCAAAAGATGGCTTCCAGGCCTGACATATACTTTAAATATTCTCCACATATTTTCCTCTTCCTTACATGAAAACTTTGTAAATACGTAAAAATATATTTGCTGCAAATGTGAGTAAATGATAGGACTGATTTTGTAGCAACTGTTCATTTTATTAAATAACTTAACTAAGAATAGTTGCTAGAAACATCAATCCAACAAAATAGTACAATATTTGATTTAGAGAAAGTGCACGATAAACTAAATCAGCCTGAATTGTGGCAGATTCTGCTTGAATATGACATTGAAACTTGGCTGCTGAATGAAACTCGGCTGCAGATATGCTAAAACGTATCTCAGAATTTATTGGACATTTTGAGAACAGTTCAAAACTTAGTAAGTAGTAACAAACCTTTGGTTGCTTAATGTATTTATCAATAAATGTTAATAGCTTGCTGATGTAACTCACACCATCTACAAAGTCTTACATGGCATGGGAGCAGGATATTTGTGGGTCCAACTTTCTCCAATTGTCTCTGCCTGCTCCATCAGCTCAGATAGATCCCAATATTCCTATACCGGAAGCCAAGATGGAGAAGATCTCCACAGCCACCATGTATTTTCCTTTGGTGCTCAGATACGTTGGGACAAACGTCATCCACACGCTACAAAACACCAGCATGCTAAAAGCAATAAATTTGGCTTCGTTAAAAGAGTCTGGCAGTTTTCGAGCAAAGAAAGCCACAATGTAGCTGATGAGAGCAAGAAATCCCATATATCCTAAAATATAATAGAACATGTTGCCTGATCCTTCATTGCATTCAACTACAATCTCTTCAGCAATTGGGGCTGACCAATGAACAGCAAGGAACAGAGGAAGCAGAGGTAGAGGGAGACAAGGAGAAGATAAGTGAGATTCCGGTTGTTAGCTTTGACAATGGGAGTATTCCGATGTTTTATGAAAATTCCAAGTACCACCACTGTGGCCACAGAAACTGATAGACCCAGAACTGTCAAAGTGATGCCCAAAGTTTCATTATAAGACAAGAAATTTAGATCCTTGGGAATGCACATATGTTTTTCCTTGTTTGGATATTGTTCTTCTGGACAGTCTAAGCAGTCATCCATATCTGTGAAAATATGTATTTCAGAATTCATAGCAGTATTTCAAATTTGAATGCTTTGTTTACTGAGAAGTATTTATTTTTTTTAAATAGTTTTTATTGAATATAAATATTAAAAAATACATACGTAACATATACACAACTAACATTTATACAACATATACACAAAAAGAATATAATTTCTTCTTAAGCATTTTTTCAGAGTGACATTCTACACTTCTACTTATAATATATTCCTTCTCCTTTCTGTAATCTAATAATATTTTTATTACATATATATGTATCAATCAGTAATATATCCCCTATATTTTTTGTATATTTCTAATTTTTAACCAATTATACCAATTATTCCATATTTTATAATAGTCTGATTCTTCTTTTTCTTGTAATTCTTTGGTTAACCTATCCATTTCAGCGCATTCTAAAATTTTCCCTATTACTTCTGTTTCACTTGGTATTTTTTCTTGTTTCCAATTTCTTGCGTAGGTTATTCTTGCAGCAGTTAATATGTGAATTGTGAGATATTTGATATCCTTAGGGTATGATTTGTTAAATATTCCTAATAAAAATGTTTCTGGTTCTTTTTCAATCTGTGTTTTTGTTATTTGTTCCAACCATTTTTTGATGTTAGACCAAAATTTCTTTGCTGCCGGGCACGTCCACCATAAATGATAGAAAGTCCCTTGTGCCTTTTTGCACTTCCAACAAATTGGGCTATTTTTAGGTTGTATTTTTGCCAATCTGGTTGGAGACATATGCCACCGATAAAACATTTTCAGTTGATTTTCCTTGTACGCCGTTGCTTTCGTTAACTTTAGGTTTACCTGCCAGAACTTTTCCCATTTTTCCAAAGGTATTGTGTGTTTGATATTTTGAGCCCACTTAATCATCGTTTCTTTGACTGTCTCTTCTTCCAATTTATAGCGTAGGAGAAATTTATAAATTCTACTAATTAATTTATTTTCTGAATCTAATATAATTTTATCTATTTCTTGATTTTGATTATAAATTTCATATGTTTTTATATGCTCTCTATATTTGGATTGTATTTGAGTGTAAGTCCACCAGTCTATTCCTTTGTGTAAATCTATCTCCAATTGTTGTTTTGTCTTTAGTTTGCCTTGATAGTCAATTATATCTTTATATCTAATTATTTTTGTCTTATCTGTTAAATTTGGGTGTCTAATTGATTCAGCCGGTGCTAGCCAATTTGGTATCTTCATATAATGTTGTTTTTTAATTTTAAGCCAAATTTGTAATAATGAGTTCCTTATTGTATGTGTTTTAAAATATGAATGTGTTTTGTATTTCTCATCCCACATAAAGGAGTGCCAGCCAGTTTGAAGTTCGTGTCCCTCAATTGTTAAAGTTCTAGAGTCCTTTAATTCTATCCAATCTTTGACCCACGATAGTACTGCTGCTTGGTAGTATATCTCCCAGTCAGGGAGTGCAGCTCCTCCTCTATCTTTTGTATCCTGAAGCAGTTTAAATTTTATTTGTGGCCTTTTCCCTTGCCAAATAAATTTAGATGTTATTTTATTCAGCTTTTCAAAAAACGATTTATCTATTTTAATTGGGGTGACCTGAAACAAATATAAAAATTTAGGTAATATAATCATTTTGATGGCCGAAATTCTTCCTAGGAATGAAATGTGTAAATTTTCCCATTTTTCTAAGTCTTTCTTTGTTTGTTCTAGTAATTTATCATAATTGTTTTCTTTAATTGCTGATGTTCTTGTAGATAAGCAGATTCCTAGATATTTTATTTTTTGTTGTTGTTTGGATTTGTATATTATCTATCAAATCTTTTGTTTGGATTTCCGTAAGGTTTTTAACAATTAGCTTCGATTTACTTTTATTAATTTTTAGTCCAGCCACTTCTCCAAATTCTTCTATTTTTTGGAACAAATTAGGTATAGATTCCATAGGATTTTCTGTCAAAAACACTAAGTCATCAGCAAAGGCTTGAACTTTGTATTCTTCTCTATTAATCCTTAAACCTTCAATTCCTTGATCTTCTCTAATTTTTTTCAACAGGGTTTCCAATGATAGAATATATAGTAAGGGGGAAAGTGGACAGCCTTGTCTGACTCCTTTTGTTATATTAAATTTGTCTGTTATGTCATCATTCATAATTATCCTTGCTGATTGCTTGGTATAGATTTCTGCTATAATTTTCCCAAATTTTTCCCCAATTTGCATATTTTGTAGTTGTTCAATCATAAATTTCCAATTTTGGTTATCGAAGGCCTTTTGGGCGTCAAGAAAAACCAACACTGCCTGCTTCTCCGGGTGTGATTCATAGTATTCTAAAGCATTAAGTATTATTCTCATGTTGTTCTTTATTTGGCGTCCCGGCAGAAATCCATTTTGGTCTGGGTGTATATATGTATTTAATACTAATTTAATTCTTTCTGCCAAGACTGCTGCAAATATTTTGTAATCGGCATTCAATAATGAAATAGGTCTATAGTTTTGTATTAACTGGAGATCTGTGTCTTCTTTTGGAATGAGTGTTATTATGGCTTCTGTCCATGAATTTGGTATCTTGGCTTTCTCCATAGCTTCATTATATAATCGCAACATATTCTCTCCCAATACTTCTTGCATTGTTTTATATATTTCTACCGGTAGCCCATCGGGACCCGGTGTTTTATTGTTTTTTTGCTTTTTCAGTACTTCATCTAGTTCTAATTTGGTTATTGGCCTATTGAGAGTAATTCTTTGTTCTTCTGTGATTTTTGGCATTCCTGATTTCTCTATGTACTGTTTTATTTTATCTTCCTCTATTTTCCCCTGATTATATAGATTCGCATAAAATTTCTTAATAATATCTTTTTTGGCCTCTTTACTATGTTGAATTTCTCCTTTATCATCCTTCAATTGGTATATCATTCTTTTTTTCTGTTCTTTTTTCAGTTTATAGGCTAGCCATCTGCCCGTTTTATTTGCGTGCTCGAAATAGTTTTGTTTCGCCATTTTTATTTTTTGGGCTAGTTCTATTTGGTTTATCAAATTCAATTTATGCTTAATCATTTCCCATTCTTCTCTTATTGTTTTGTTCTGGGGCTTTTCCTGGAGTTTTTGTTCTATTTGTTTTAGGTCTTTCTCTAATTTATCTAATTGTTTTTTCTTCTCTTTATTCTTTTTCCTCGTATATGCTATTACTAGGCCCCTTATATATGCTTTTAAAGTATCCCATGTGTTTTGTAAAGAGGTTTCCTCTATTTTATTTATCTGAAAGAATATTTTTACTTCCTTTTCTAACATCAAATTAAATTCTTTTTCTTTACATAATCTTTGGTTCATTGTCCATCTCTTACGTCTTCTTTCCCCTTTCCAGTTTATGAATAGTGGATTGTGGTCTGCCCATTGGTTTGTGCCTATCTCAATTTTTTCTACTTCTGTTTTGATACTTGGGGTCATCCATGCCATGTCCAGTCTTGACCAGGAGTTATGCGGATGGGAGTAAAAGGTGTATTGGGCCTCTTCTTCATGTGTTTCCCTCCATACGTCTGCCAAGTTTAGTTCTTCAGCCATAGTAAAGAATTCTTTTGGAAGTATTTCTTTTTTCTTTTGTTTTTTTTTCCCAGTTTTGTAGTCTTTCTTTGCATCTACTATTGCATTATAATCCCCTATTACACAAATATCATCATATTCTAATTCTGCTAATTTTATATGTAGGTCTTTAAAAAAAACCTGTAGTTTTTGGTTAGGTGCATAAATCCCTACAATTAACATTTTCCTTTTTCCTATTTCTAATTCAACCATCACCACTCTACCTTGCTCATCGGTATAAACTAGTTTAGATTGTATTTTTTCTTTTACGTAAATCACTACTCCTTTTTTCTTTTTTGGGGCCAGAGATAAATATAATTTTCCTAATTTGGGGTTTTCTAGGATTTTTTGATAATCTTTTTGAATGTGTACTTCTTGCAGACATATCACATCTGCTTCTAATTTTCGTAATTTTGAGAAAATTTTATTCCTTTTCTTTGGGGCATTTAAGCCATTAATGTTTACCGAAAAGAGTTTGATCTGTTCATCCATTGCCTATTGTATCTGTTTTTTGGTGTTTCTTGTTTCCATCCGTTCTCTAGGTTTTGCACCTTCTCTCTGTTCTCTCTCTTTTTCTTGCCTCTGTTTTATTTCTTTTTCTTCCTTTGTTTCTATTGGTTCTTCTTCTTGACTTTTACTATCTGTTTCCTCCTTACTTTCCTGTTCTACTTCTAGTCTAAAATGTGTGTTTTGAAATTCTCTTGCCTTTTCTAGAGTGTCTATTTTATATCTTTTGTCTTCCCACGTAATTAAGATCCCCTCTATTGGCAGCCATCTATACATTATCTTGTATTTGATCAATAGTTGTGTTAAAAACTGATATTGTTGTCGTAGATTTCTTACTCTTCGGGGTATCTGTTTTAAAATTATAATTTCTTTTCCATTATAGATCACCGTTTCTTCTCTAGATTTCTTATAGACTTCATCTCGGATTGATTTTTTAAAAAATTTAACATGGACTTCTCTCGCCAATCTGTGTCTTCTTATATAATTTGTTTGTACACGATAAGTTTCTTCCAATTGTCCTTTTATTTCTTCTGGCTCTTTTTGTGTCATTCCTGCAATAATCTCCACCATCTTTCCTTCTAAATCCTCATTTTTTTCTTCTGGAACGTTTTGAAAACGCAGGAAGTATGAGGCCTTTTCCATTTCGAGCATGGCCAAGGAGTCTGACATTTCTTTGTTTAGTTGTAGGGTTTTTTGTTCCATTGCTTCTACTTTTAATTCCACGTGATCTATTTTTGTTTCCGTTTTCCTAATTCTCTGTTCGTTTTCTGCTATAGAATTTTGAATGCCCCCAATTTTATCTTTCATGGTCTTAATATCTTCCTTAACTTCTAATTCATTTCTGATCTCTGCATGGAACGTTCTCATTTCTTCCTGATTTTCAGCTATTTTTTCTTGTGTTTGAAGCAGTGTTTCCTGGATCTTTTGAAACATATCTTGTATTACATTAGGTTCCATTTCCAGTTTTTCTTTTTCTTTTTCTTTCCCCATCATGCTATCTATTGTTTTTTGTTGTGAGGGAGAGGGAGTCATTACTAATGTACTAGTTGTAGGTTTTTTCCCTGTCTTTGTTATGGTGGATGTTGTATACATTTTTAATATTCGTGTAAAGCTTTCCAACCTTAGCATCAATTATTAAGTTATTCCTTAATATCTCTTTTCCCCTCCAAATACTACTTATACACCACACAACTTATATATAGTTATATTATATTATATTGCCAGTTATCCCGATTAAGCAATTAATTCTTGTTCACAGTATAAATCTATTTACTTATCAATCAAGATTTTAATTTAATTTTCTTATTTTCTTAATTAGCAATCTTTTCAATTACCCCCTTTTTCAATCAGTCTATCTCAGAGATACAGTCAACTCATCTGTTATTTTATATAAAAATCAGTCTTTCGCTTTAACAATAATTCCTTGTCTAACTACAATTCCACAATACAATTTATAGCTATAAAAATATTGTCAACTTATATATTTCTTTCAAATATTAAACTTATTAACTAATTAAACAGTTCAAAATTAATAATTCACTTAATTTTTATTTTCTTTAGTCCTTATTGTCTTCTTGTTTTACCTCTCTCAGTCTGTTCTTTCACAATCATAAAAAACGCAATCTGTGTTGTCTCAGTCTTTTTTTTTTTTAATTTCTTCTCCCAGTAATCGGATCTCTGCATTCAATTTTCAAATCTTTTTTTTTTTAAACTTAAGTTCTTATTATCCAAAGTTATTTGTAAATCCAGAGTTCGAAATCCCAACAGATCTTCTGTATCCGTGAAATTCACCACTTAGTCTGGTATTTCAGTCTCTGTATTCGGTTTCCGATGTTTGGGGTTTGAATGAGTTATAATTCCCAAGATCAAACAGCTTGTCTCTATATCCACAAAGTCCACAGGCTGCTCCCTTTGATCAGCTGTAAAGGTCCGCAGTCAGACCGCTTCGAGCGCTATTTCTCCTTTTCTGATGTTTTGCTTAGTCATTCTATGGGATTCTCTCTTCCGCGCTGTAGTTATTTCCCCTTTTTTCCTTCTCCTCTTGTATCGCTGCTGTTGTAACTCACTTGTCTTTCTCTGATTCGATCGCGCGTCCCGTTTGCCGTCTCTATTGTAGGTGATCTATCTGACAGTCACTCGGAATTGCTTCCACTTTTTGCTTCGATCTAGGCGGGCACCATCACTCCTGTCCGCCGATAAGGCCGACTTCTTCTCCACCAATTTAAGAGGTTGATCGCTCGACCTCCCTGATGACAGCGCAACACCAGGGGGCTTTGCAAATTCCTCTTTCGTTTCCCGATCCCTCCAAGTTCGGGAATGCCCCTAAAGAGCAATTAATGAGGAAATTTGGGTTTCAGAGACGGAGCCTCCGTTTCCTCACCCGTTCGTGATGATGTCACCGCCGGAAGTCCTCTACTGAGAAGTATTTATTAATAGTAGTCCACTGATGTTTTATGACATAGAATGTTTTCGATTACTGAGAAGTATTTATTAATCGAAAACATTTGATGTCATAAAACATCAGTGGACTACTATGGTTCTTGGAACTGAAATGTGCAATAATTCTCATCATTCATTGCCTTCAGTCCTCCAAGGTAGACATGCTGGCAGATATACTCTAGCAACATTAACACCTATTCACATCTCTGTTAAATATATCTTTGTTCAATCTTGCTTTTGGAGGGCTCAATGGAGTTCGCATCTCACCAGGGTCAAGGTTGATTCAGCCTTCCATCCTTCCAAGGTTGGTAAAATGAGGATCCAGATTGTTGGGGGCCAATAGGCTGATTCTGTAAAATGCTTAGAGAGGGCTGTAAAGCACTGTGAAGTGGTATATAAGTCTAAATGTACTGCTATGTGTGTGATATCTCTGTGTGCCTTTATGGATATGCACAGTTGCACATACATAAATATAAAAATATTTCCTACCTCTTTCATTTGAAAATTTTCTTGATGGACAAGTATTACAACCATAGCAACGAAATGGCTTCCCTTCCTTACTTTTCTTTCTGGAACCTGGTGGGCAATGATCATTGCACAGAGCAAGAGGTATAGTCTATTCATTAATGAGAGAGAGAAATATATTTTATTTCCTTGAATCCAACCATTTTCAGAAATCAGTATATGCATCATATATTTCTGAAAAATATTCATTAGTTGTGTGTGTGTGTGTTTGTGCAGATATGAATACAGATAAGAAAGAACTGATCCAAAATAGCATGTATTATTGATGAAATTTACCCTTACTCAGAATTATTATTATTATTATTTATTAAATTTCTATACCGCCCTTCTCCAAATAGGACTCAGGGCGGTGCACAGCCAAGATAAAAACAAAGCATACAAAATTTAAGAACAATATTAAAATAATTAAATGTTTTGGCCGAAATTAAGATAACCCAATTTAAAATCAATTTAAAATTTAACTCAGGCCAGCCCAGCTTGTTGAAATAAATAGGTTTTCAGGGCCCGACGAAAAATCCGGAGGTCTGTTATTATACGTAACTCTGGGGGAAGGTTGTTCCAGAGGGTGGGCGCCGCCACAGAGAAGGCTCTCCCCCTGGGGGTCGCCAGCCGACATTGTCTGGCGGACGGCACCCTGAGGAGGCCCACTCTGTGCGAGCGTACTGGCCGGTGGGAGGCTATTGGTGGCAGAAGGTGGTCTCGTAAATACCCCGGCCCTAAGCCATGGAGCGCTTTAAAGGTGGTCACCAACACCTTGAAGCGCACCCGGAAGACCACTGGGAGCCAGTGCAGCTCGCGCAGGAGAGGTGTCACATGGGAGCGCCTCGTCGCCCCCATAATCCCCCGCGCGGCCGCGTTCTGGACCAGCTGGAGCCTCCGGGTGCACCCCAGGGGGAGCCCCATGTAGAGAGCGTTGCAGTAGTCCAGGCGGGAAATGACTAGTGCCTGAGTGACTGTGCGTAGAGAGTCCCGATCTAGAAAGGGGCGCAGCTGGCGTATCAGGCGAACCTGATAAAAAGCCCCCCTGGCCACGGCCGTCAAATGATCTTCTAAAGACAGCCGTGCGTCCAGGAGGACGCCCAAGTTGCGAGCCCTCTCCGTGGGGGCGAGTGATTCGCCCCCAATAGCCAGCGATGGCGTCAGCTGGCTATATCGGGACGCTGGAAGCCACAGCCACTCGGTCTTGGAGGGGTTGAGTCGGAGCCTGTTTCTCCCCATCCAGGCCCGCACGGCCTCCAGGCACTGGGACATCACTTCAAGGGCATCGTTGGGGTGGCCTGGGGTGGAGATGTACAGCTGGGTGTCATCAGCGTACTGATGGAACTCCACCCCAAAGCCACGGATGACCTCACCCAGCGGCTTTACATAAATGTTGAACAGAAGGGGCGAGAGGACCGACCCTTGTGGCACCCCACAAGCAAGGTGCCTCGGGGTCGACCGCTGCCCCCCCGTCAACACAGATTGCGACCGGTCAGAGAGGTAGGAGGAGAACCACCGCAGAACGGTGCCCCCCACCCCCAACCCCGCCAACCGGTGCAACATGATACCATGGTCGATGGTATCAAAAGCCGCTGAGAGGTCTAACAGGACCAGGATAGAGGAGCAACCCCTATCCCGAGCCCTCCAGAGATCATCCACCAACGCGACCAATGCCGTTTCCGTGCTGTGCCCAGGCCGGAAGCCGGACTGGAGCGGGTCTAGATAGACAGCTTCATCCAGGTACCGGGGAAGCTGTTGCGCCACCACACTCTCAACAACCTTCGCAACAAAGCGAAGGTTGGAGACTGGACGATAGTTAGCCAAAACAGCCGGATCCAGAGAGGGCTTCTTGAGGAGGGGCCTCACAACCGCTTCTTTCAAAGCGGCCGGCAGGACCCCCTCACTCAAAGAAGCGGCTTTCTTCATATAGTAGGTTGAAATAACCTACTATATATGATTAGCCTCTTGTGGTTATTCTGAGTTGTTTGTATTTGACTTCAGGGCTAGCATCATGTATAGCATCATATAGCATCAGAAGTCAATATATACATTATATTATTACTGAAAGTCAGGGATCACTTCAGTTATGGGTATCTATGTGGAATCTAAATTCGTCCACAGGAATTAGTGTTTTCTAGTTGGATGCTGTTCCTGATGCCACATGGTGTTCGTAGCAGATATTTTTTTCTTTGTGCCCTGAAAGAGAGATAACTGCTGCTACTTAGGATTGAACTCTCAACCTTTCAAGTAGGAGGTGATAGTTTCACCACAAGGCCATCACGCTGCTCTTGTAGGAAATCTAAAATAATCCCCCAAAACCAGTGGTGAAATCCAAAAATTTTCCCTAACAGTTCTGTGTGTGTGGCTTGGTGTGTGTGGCTTGGTGGGTGGGTGTGTCATGTGAATTGGTGGGCATGGATAACACTTTTTTTCTTTTTTAAAGCATTTTTTTTTAAATTTTAATTTAATTTAATATAATTTGTATGCCACCCTATCTATGTTGGACTCAGGGCGGCTCACAACAAATAAAAATAAACCCAATAAAACATAAAATACATAAATATGCATACATAAAATACATAAACGTATAAATATATAATTTAAACATGTAGTAAAACCCATTAAAATAATCAAAAAACCCTTCAGTCCAGGCTGGGCAATGTGAACAGCCATGTTTTTAATTCGCGGCGGAAGGTGCGAAGGTCAGGAGCCAACCGACCTTTTACTACCTATTCATCCGAACCGGTAGTAAAAAAAATGCTTTAAAAAAGTAAAAAACAAAAGTTCCAACGATCAGGTGTGACAATCAGCTGTGCCACGCAATCATCAGAACCTTTTTAAAAAACTTTTTTAAAGCCTTTTTTTACTATCGTTTCGGGGAAATGGTAGCATTTTTTACTACCGGTCCAGGCAAACCAGCCCGAACCGGTAGCATTTCACCTCTCCCCAAAACTAATTATATAAAGGGCGTGGAGAAAATAACTATCATCCTGTAGCCTGGGGCTAAAGTGACTTTGAAGTTTAGCATGGGTGAGGTGATAAGGATGTCTAAATGCTAGACAGACAATACTCAATAATAAAAATGCACCTCCTCAATCAGAGGTATTAAAAGATAACCAGTAGAAGCTTCTCGGGGTACCGGAGCATTTTCTTATTTGAAAGTTCTCCATTTCCTTGTGGAAAAAGAGAATGGAAGCCATCAATTTCTTTCAGTCCTCCTTCCCCTTGAAAACTAGCTTTGTGAAAAATTTCACAAACAGGATCGAAAATGTCAAGTTTGTCCTCTTCCAGACACTTATCATAACAATACAGGCAATCATTAATTGCTGAATAGAAGGCCATCTATTTTGATTTTCAAACTGGAAACTTCATTTTGGTCCTACCTGGTTAAATTGGGCTGGCCATGTGATTTTTCTTTCATTGATGGAGAACCTTCTGCCTGATGGGGCCTGGGGATCCATTTCTCCCACTTTTACTTTCATGAAGGATTTGTTAGGGAAAGTAACCCAGTTGATGATGTCAAATCCATCTAGCAATTCACCCTTCTTGTCAAAAGACACCTTGTATCTGGCACTGTTGTTAAAGGAGACTTGACTTAGGAAATGGTAAAGCTGGAATAAATGAAATTTTGGCAAGTATTATTACCAAAGTGGTGGAAACAGTGAAAATTGTTTGGCTTGGAATAGAGTTTTGCTATACTCAGAACCTATTCAACCGTTTTATTATTCCATTATTGGTAATCCCATTATTTCCTTCCCTAATCAAATATTTCAGTTCAGCTCATTTTTAAAAACATACTAAGCACTAGCCAGCAATGTATTTCAAATAAACAGACTAAATTTTCTTTTGGCATAGAAATATCTTGATATACCTACCCTGTTTCCCTCAAAATAAGACATCCCCCTGATAATAAGTCCAATCAGGCTTTTGAACGCCAGGCAATAAAGCCAAGCACTTATTTCAGGTTCAAAAAAATATAAGACAGGGCCTTATTTTCGAGAAAACATGGTATGTCACTGATGAGAATCCAAGTATTTCAAAGCTCAGGTTTATTACTTGCCTGGGGTAAGGTAGTATTACTACTAGTATTATCTCAACTTCCACTACTACTGTGTTTCCCTGAAAATAAGGCGTAACATGAAAATAAGCCCTACTCACAAAATAAGCCCTAATTAAGACCCCACCCACTCTGGGGACCATGGGGTGGTGTGAGGCACACAGGTAAAAATTAAGATATAGTGGGGATCAGGTTCGAGGTGCCCTACTACTTATTTTGGACAATTGCAGCCAGGCCTTGCATACCCTAACACCTTCCTTGCCTTGCCAGCTGCAGAAGAAGTGGGCCGGTAAGGCCGGCAAGCTTTTGCTGAAGGGCTTTGCAGCCGATAACAGAGCTCTGGAGCCCTGTTATCAGCTGCAGTGGCCTTCAGGAAACCCTTGCTCGCCTCAGAAGAAGTTCCTGAAGGCCTCTGATAGTGAAAAGGAGGCCAGGGGCGGCGCATGCAAGTGAGGAGAGTCAGTGGAAGACATCCCCCCAAAATAAGACCTGGTGCCTTTTTTTGGTGGCAAAAACTATATAAGTCTGGGTCTTATTTTCGGGAAAACATGGCACTTCTACTGAATTAAATTGATATGTTGTCTACCTTCCAGTGACTCTGGGAAGTTTCCAAGTGTTTATTAAGCAGTTATGTATTTTTTTTCTGCTACAACTTATTGTGCAATTTTTATTATTTACTTTAACTAGAATGTTCTGGAAAAGGATGGATTTGATGCCCTAGGTATAAATTCTGGATTTTGTGGCATCCTGCATCTGCAAGAACACACCTCTCATTTCTTTCAAAACTTACAACAATGATAATCTCGGAAAACCTTTAGTCCTTTTATTGCCATTATGGAGTCTATTTACACATATTTATTTCCATTGTTTGCAGGTAGACGTACAACCATTCATTTAGTGATTATTAAAACTGAAAGGATAAGTTACAACTAGACCTTGCACTTATAGCTATTGCTGCATCCTTACAGTCACGTGATTAAATCTGAGCACTTGGCAACTGGTATGTAATTACAATAGTTGCAGTGTCCTGGGTTCTTGTGATCCATTTGTGACCTTCCCATCCAGCTTTTTATTTAAATGAAGGCCCTAATATTAACAATAACATTGATGCATCAAAAAAATCTGCCTTCTAGATGTGGCACTACCTGAAAATACTGTGATTTAGAAGTCCTTGGGTGATCTCTATCCAACACTGCTCCGTATTTCCTTCTGGATGAATAAAAGGCATGCAAAGCATGCGTCACAGCATAGACAGCATTATAAACACTGTAGCTTTGACTGGTCATGCTTGTTTCAAAAAAAGAATGCGGAAGGCTTTCCAGTCTCTCATTGCCAGTACAGCTTCCTTTGTCTGTTGCAGAAGCTGGAAATGAGCATTTAAATGCTTGTTCCCAGAAGACTTTGATAAAATGATCAGTCAGAGAATGGGGGTCCTGGAATAGAAGGAAATTCTGAAATGGTGACATCTCTGAGGTATGACTTGCAAAGGACAAGGTGCCGTGGAAGATCTGCATATTTAAATTGTTTAAAAAGGGCTCCACTGAAAAATCCCAATGGGCTGTCATCACCCATACTTTCTGCACAGGCAGCATCATGTCTGATTCGGCAACGCTGAGCACTAGCTGCAAATCTAACATCATGTGAGCAGCAGCACTTACAACACAGACATTGACGTTTGCTTTACTCAGCAACAGGGCCATTTCCCTAAACATGACACTGAAATTATCAAACATGTGTAAAAAATTGCTTTGGAGTGGCATTCGTTCAGAGAAGGCAGTGCAGATTCCATTATCATTAAAGCTTTTCTCCAAGGTCTGCACAAACATTTCTCCTTTATCGTCATCCATGGCCATGATCCCAATCCACTTCCATTGAAAATGCAGTAATAGCTTGACTATTCCTGTATATTGATGCACTTCATTAGGTACCATGCGGTATAAGAAAGACGGGTGACTTATATCATTCACTGGTGGACTATATAAACAATAGGAGACCTAAAGGCCAACATAATTACATTCATAATAGGGAAATATAAAAATATTCACAGGGTCAAGCACAAAAACACAGTAGTTTTTATTTTCCATTAAAAAAAAAAGTTAGTTTACAGCATACCGAAAGACTGCTCCAATCACAAATAAACTCTATGTAGCACTTTCTCCATCCTTGACATGAGCTAAACCAAACAAAACCCCAAAATAAATAAATGAATAAATAAATAATAAAACACACTATTTGTTCCGCATAACAGATTTCATATCATCCTGACTTCTTTTATCTGCATTTATACATATTATTTCTTTTGTCATCCATTTTCCCATCTCTAGTTAACAATGCATGAAGTACAAATGTTCTTCTACTTGCTCTAATTTTTCATGATTTATTTTTGATTCATTATTGTTCCATATACTTCCCTGGTTACAATCTAAGAGCAGTCAGTGCCAATTCAATGCTACCACCTAACCAGAGGTGGGATTCAGCTGGTTCGCACCAGTTCAGCTGAACCAGTAGCTAACTTTTCCTGCAATTCAGCAAACTGGATGGGGAGAAACGGGCTCAGGCTCAACCCATCCAAGACCGAGTGGCTGTGGTTTCCGACGTCCCGATATAGTCAGCTGGTGCCATCGCTGGCTATTGGGGGCGAATCATTGGCCCCCACGGAAAGGGTGCGTAACTTGGGCGTCCTCCTGGATTCACGGCTGTCTTTAGAAGAGCACTTGATGGCCGTGACCGGGAGGATTTTTCATCAGGTTCGCCTGATTCGCCAGTTGCGTCCCTTTCTAGATCGGGACTCGTTACGCACAGTCACTCATGCCCTCGTCCCCTCTCGTCTGGACTATTGTAACGCTCTCTACATGGGGCTCCCCTTGAGGTGCACCCGGAGGCTCCAACTGGCACAGAGTGCGGCCGCGCGGGTGGTTATGGGAGCAATGTGGAGCTCCCATGTAACACCTCTCCTGCGTGAGCTGCACTGGCTCCCGGTGGTCTTCCGGGTGTGCTTCAAAGTTCTGGTTACCACCTTTAAAGCTCTCCATGGCTTAGGACCTGGTTACTTACGGGACCGCCTACTACCATCAATAGCCTCCCACCGACCAGTACGCTCCCACAGAGAGGGGCTCCTCCAGGTGCCGTCGGCCAAACAATGTCGGCTGTTGGCCCCTAGGGGGAGAGCCTTCTCTGTGGGGGCACCGACGATCTGGAATGAGCTCCCCCCAGAGATACGGAGGATTCTGGATCTGCGCACCTTCTGCCGCGAGCTGAAGATACTTTTATTTCATCAAGCTGGCCTCGCCTAAATCTTCTCCCTTTTAAGTGTAAATTTTAAATTTTTACTGTATTTTAAAATATGGGTATTTTAAATTATGGGTATTAATTCAGCCAAATTTATTTAATTCATTTTATTCGATATATTCGTATATCTATGTGTTTTATTTCATGGCTGTGCACCGCCCTGAGTCCTTCGGGAGTAGGGCGGTATAGAAATTCAATAAAAACTAAAAAAAAAAAAACTAAAACTGCCTGAATCCCACCACTGATTGCCATTCCCAGCCACTCACCCCTCCCCTCCCAGCTACTCCTTGCTTGGCCTCCTGGCCGCCTGGCCTGAAAAGGTAAGACTGATGGCGGAGGAAGGAGAACCATTCTGGGCCCACCATGCTCGGCCAAAGGGGCACCTCAGGGGGAAATGATGAGGCTCGGCCACCTTTTGGGTTCAGCTCTCGGCATCCGCAGAGCTTCCAGACAGAAGGCCCAAGAGAAAGTGCCTGGTCTGGGAACACAGCCCTCCATGACAGAGCCCTTCCCTGAGAGCAAAGTCTTGGATGACCATTCCAAAGACCTTGAGGGGCTACAGAGTTTTCCATGCACCTCTGCCAGCCTGAGCACCCTGCCCTTCAGATCCCAAAATGGCCAGTGCTGGTGGCAGCATTCTAGGTGGGTGGGTGGATGTCCCAGGGCTGCACATTTATTATTTCAATTTCAATTTCTATACCGCCCTACTCCCGAAGGACTCAAGGTGTCTTTTGACAAGAACGGTGAATTGCTAGATGGATTTGACATTATCAACTGTGCACCTCGCCACACTGCAGTGGAACAGCTGCCTTGGCCCCAGCCCGGAGCTCTCCCCTGATGACTGCCCGTTTACCCACTTGCCCGTCACCCAGAAATAGCATGTCTCCCTGTCTTAGGCTGCATGGGGGGCTGGAGGCAGGAAGGAGAGTGAGTGGGTGGCAGCCCCCTGGAGGGCCTGTGGAAGCCGAGAGCTGAGCCTGAAAGTAGCCAAGCCTCACCATGTCACCCCAAGGTGGACTTTCAAGAAAGTGTGGTGGGCCCAGAGGAGGTCTCCCTTTCCCGCCTTACCTTCTCAGGTAGGCTGCTTTCCACATTTAACTTTGGAGCCACCCGGATGAGGGCAGCCCACCGCATCCAGGCTCAGCAGCATACCCCAAGCAGCGACCCCAGCTGCTGCCACTGCCACCTCACGAGCCAGCCAGCCTAGCTTGAGACTGCTTGGCACTCCTGGCCAGTCTCCCAGGGACTATGAGCGAAGAGATAATCACCCCCAGCCCCATATTGCCCGGATAGGATAGCGGGCAAGGCCAGTTGGTGAGGGTTCTGCGTCCAACAAATGGGTGGTATAGAGTGGGGTCCTTTACCACCAGACTTGAAATTGTAGGTCTGGATAGCCTCAAACTATTCCGTCTACGTTCCGACCTATGCTTAGTTCATAAGATTATTTACCAAAACATCCTACCTGTAAATGAGTACTTTAATTTCAACTGTAATAACACAAGGGCTATCAATAGATTCAAACTCAATGTAATTCGCTCTAATCTTGATAATAGGAAATATGACTTCTGCAATAGAGTAGTTAATGTCTGGAACACTCTACCTGATCCTGTTGTTAGTCTCGCTAACATATCTTTTACCTTACACTGTCTACCGTGGACCTTTCATGTTTCTTAAGAGGTCCCTAAGGGGGCACGCATAAGTGCACCAGCATGCCTATCGTCCCTGTCCCCATTTATATGTAATAATTCTGTGTGTTTATGGCTATGTTTTGCCTATTTATATCCTTTTAGTTGTGCCAATTTTTTTTTTCATGTGTCAATGTCTATGTCTATACTGTTACTTGTTTCCTTGTACTTGTTGACAAATAAATAAATGAATGAATAAATAAATAAATAAATAAATAAATAAATAAATAAATAAATAAATACACATACAGTACATATAGTACATAATGTATCTTTTTGTGTGACTATACACACTCTATACTATGTAATATGTATGTACACATATGGCATATATACATAAGATTAAATAGTGCATTTTAGATGTTCTCTAGTAGTAAATAAGTAGAGAGGGATATTGTATCTTGTTGAGGCCTTTAAGGTGAATGGCCAGGAGGCAGGGCCGGGCATGGTGAGTGGTGTTGAGTTGGCCATGCCCACCCAGCCATGCCTACCCAAGTGGTCATTAGGGAAGAGAACCAGTTGTTAAATTATTTGATTATGTAAGTTTAAAAGAGTTTTTAAAAGCATCACTGATCATTCAAGTACCCTAGCCAGATGACTTTTGATTCCCTTCTGTAATATAATGATAAGGAATGAAGAGCGCAAAAGGAATTGAGAGAGAAAGAAAGAGAAAGAGAGAGAGAGAAAGGGGTGGTGGAATAGTTAAGGCCAGGATAAATAGACAAAAGGGAAAGAGGATAGTTACCATATTAAAGATAAACACCAGTTAGCATTGTGACAATTGTGGGAATCAGGTGGCCACAGTATATGTGTAGATCGGCCTAGCTGGTTGGACACGTATATGGAGCTTGGCACTGAAATAATCTGAGTAGGAAAAGGGCGGGTTCAGCTAGATACTCACTGAAGGGCCCTATTCGTTCTCTCTTTGTTCATAATATTGTAGAACATAGGCTGTGTTTGCATAGCAGAGACATCTCCTTGTATAACATTCCTGAGGATTGAGGTAATCTCTGATAACGGAGAGGTGGGCCTCTCAGCTAGAAGAAGAAGATGCTGGGAGAATTGAGTTTCGTTTTTCCTTAACTTTTGCTTTCCTAGAATTCACGTGATTTACTGTAAATTGTAGAATGTGAAACCTATATGGATGCTTTCCTTTTTTCATGCATGTAATATGAGATATGTAGCCATAATAACGCCTTCTGATGACGCTGTATTTTGATTACTAATAAAAGAGATGGCAGGGTTTTGTTCTTTGCTCTCTCATCCCGAGAAACACCTGTCCTTGTGTTTTCTCTAATCTGGACTACTCATGAGGAGCCCGCCAGGATGAATGCAACATCTGGTGACCCCGATGTGATCTCGTGAAACGGATACGTCTCGGCGTGATAACCCGCTGAGGCTATACGTCTCATGGAACCCCTGTTCTCACCGCCTGGAATGAGGCTACACACCCGATTTCGCCTGAAACACGACGACAATCTTTCGTGAGTATGGGGGGAGGTCTTTCCAAGCAGCAGACGGAGCATCTGAAGAGCTTGGTGAGATATCCAAGACTAATATTACTATTTTAAAAAATAACGGGAAAGTCCTGCCCGTGAATTTGATTTACCTTCTAAAATATATTTGGCAATATTATCCGGCTTATCCGGAAAAGGGCTCTTTAAAAGTGAAAACGTGGAGACAGATGGGAACATGCCTCCACGAACCTCCCCGAGCCCTGGAAAAATTCTTGCACTCTGGAGATTGGCTATAGAGTGTTTAATGATACATGAGAAAGTTTTCAGGACACTGATAAGTTTCCCGACAAGCCCTCCACCTGATTATAAAGTTAAAATTGTTACCTCAAAACCATCTTTAATTGAATCATCAGTTCCTTCTGAAGGAGTTAGTTACACCCCCACTAAGCAGAATTTAAAGAAACAGTTAGAAAAAAGGAGGGGGTGGAATATAGAAGAAATTCCTGAAATGCTTTCTGTCTGTCTACCAGCTGCAACTTTGCAAGTTTCTTCTGAATGTGCTTATCAAGCCTTCAGAAAAATGCCTGTTTTTGGCAAGCGTCAACAAGCCTTCTCTAACATAAGGAAAAAAGCTACAGAGAACACCACTCCTGAATGCCGAGGAGCAATTGTTGGGCTGGGAAAAGATCTTGATTTGGCAGATATGATTAAAGTGTGTCAGGATATAGGAACATCGTATAAAACCAATTTGTTAGCACTGCTTTATCACCAGGCAGCAAAAAAACCTGGTTATTTTAAAATAAAGTGTAAAAATCCAAAAAAAAAGGGGGGGGGCATGCCTGTAACATCTCGCCCTCTCTTTCATCAGGGATCAAAAACCCTGGTATCATCGTATAGATGACATTTTAATTGGAGCACGAAAAATACAACCTAATTGGCTTTTTGAAATACAAAATGATTTATGTGTAAATGAATTGCACATTGCCCCAGAGAAAATACAGCTGTACACTCCTTATCTGTATGTGCAATCTCTTTCTGCTTCGGCTATTCCTTGTTTAAAGTTACCCAAAGTTAAATTTGCAACAATTACTGGGTACTATTAATTGGGTCCGCTCATATTTCTCTTTACCTACGCATTTACTTAGCCCATTATTTGAGTTATTGACTAAAGGAAAAAAGCCAGGAGATTTAATTATAGTTCCATCTCTAGTGTTTGCTACAGTTGAGAAAATTAATAACATCTTGAGTATTCAGTTTGTGGATTGGATCCCTCATAGAAATTGTCAGTTTGTTAATATTTCCTACTAGTAAGCTACCCACAGGAGTATTGGCTGCTTTAGAACAGCAAAAAGTATAACCTTGGGGCATACTCCAGCCTGTTGAAGAAATGGAACTGATTTAATAAATATTGTTCTTTCTATCTCAAAATCTGACTTTCACTTATGCAGCTATCTCAGCTTTCCACACTTTTTCTTAACAACCTTTTAATCTGATCTCAGTATGTTTGTCAGGCTGAAAGAAGAAACTGTTTATTGTTCTTCCCACCCGGGGTTTAGCAGGTAATAAAAACGTAAAACCTGTCTAAATGGGAAAACTCAGATGATTTGAACTGATCAACTTGAAGTGATTTCTGTTAAAAATATTTTGTTGATGTGCATCTATAATGATAGTGTGTAGAATTGAATGTGGTTAAATTAATTATGACATTTTTGGCTGGCCAGCAAAAATGAATGGGCTTCAGCTTGAAGCTGTGGAGAGAAAAAAGGCAATGGTTATGGGCCCAATATCACCTTTTGTGATTAAAACTGCTGCCTAAAATTTTTTCCACTGTTTTGGGAATAAGCTAGTTCATTGAAATAATTTTAATGACTGATTTGCATGGAGGACGCATTAAATGAAATTTTTTATGTGAAAGTGGTTTATATGAAAGGTCTGATTGCAGTACAAATGTGAATGCCTGTGTGTTGATAAGGTGAGAAATTAGAGAAATACTGAACGTGTTGCTTTGTTGTAAGTATGCTGAATGGAGGAGGGAAGCGAGGCTTGGTTGCGTACTGTAAAACATTTTTTTCCCTCTTCCCCCCTCCTTTTTTCCTTTGGAGGAGAAAAACAGTTCCTTTTAACTTTCTCCTTTCTCTCACCCCCCTCCTTTTTTCCCTGGGAGGTGAGAGACAAAAAAAGGGGGGCTACGGTTTTTTTTTGTTCTCTTCACCATTTTTTTTTCTCTCAGAGAACCAGCCTGAGAAAGGCGGGGTAAAGGGTGATATCTGATACCTGCCTTTGCAATTTCAGAGTATTGACTCAAAATACCTCATTTAGATTGTTTGTTTTATTTTTGAAGCTGTTTTTCTTACTCCTTAATGTTTTTATGTCTGCGTGCATTCTGCATACTTAACAGATGGCACGTTTGTTCGTTTGTATGTTTGTTTGTTGTTTGTTTGTTTGTCAGCAGCATAAGCTGCTGCCATTTTAGGAATTGTCACAGAGATGAGTTAGAGATTACAATATGTAGACAGAGAGATAAAATACTTAGGACATTTAATTAATGAAAGAAGTAATAAAAATAACACCTGAAGAGTTGAGGAAATTTTTAGGATTGACTGGATATTGTAGGCTGTGAATAGATAATTGTGCTATTTTGAATGAAGACTGGTATGCAAAGAACCCAGTGTTACAGGGAATGTAAGGGAATGGCTTTGAGGGTTTTAACCCAGAAGTGGGGAGGGAAGAGAGAGTTAGTGAAGGAAAGCAGAAAGTTGACTTTTGGAAGTATCAGATATTGGTGCTGAGAAGGGGTTGAATTGTTTAAGAGAAGACATTTAGAAAGTTGGTTTGCACAGACTTGGGCTGGCTTGGAAGTCAGAATGGCAATGGGAGAAGGATTTGAATGTATAGTGTTATAAGGAGATTTGTTTATTGGAAGGTTATAGATGTTGTGGGTGGCGGAGACAGAGATTTCCATCAAAATAAAAAAGCATTAGCGAAACAATTTGGTCTCACGGCAGCCGAAGCGACTGCCATCATACAACAACATCCTACAATGTCCTACCTGTAGTCAACAAGCTCATTCTATCCCTATGGGTGTAAACCCTAGAGGACTCAAAGCTTGTGAAATTTGGCAAATGGATGTAACTCAGTATCTATCCTTTGCCCCATGGAAATATTTGCATGTTTCCATGGATACTTATTCAGGATTTATTATGGCATCCCCACAAAGGGGAGAAGCAACCAAACATGTAATAAATCATTGTATTCAGACTTCTGCATCGATGGGATGCCTAATTGAACTTAAAACTGTCAATGGACCTGCGTACACCAGTACTGCCTTTGCAGACTTTTGTAACAAGTGGTCCATCACACACAAATTTGGTTTACCCTACAATTCTCAATGGGCTAATCAGACCCTCAAAAACGCCCTGGATAAATTGAAAGAGGAAAAATGCCTCGGCCTCCCAGCCATGCAAAACAAACTCAATCTTTGCTTATATACTTTGAACTTTCTTAACCTGACTGGACAGCCTCCCACATCGGCTGCGACCCGTCATTTTTCTGCTTCTCCATCAGCTACCCCAAACCATAGGTCTATTTCCACCAACTACCTGATCCTGCATGGAGAGGGCCCGCTGACCTTATTACCTGGGGCCGTGGATACGCTGCTGTCCAGTATAACGATCACATCATTTGGATCCCCAGAAGACACGTAAGACCATTTCATTTACAACAAAAAGAAGGAGAAACCCCTCGTGCTGAGATTTAAGAAGAAAATACCTTGCTGAGTCCTACTGGCAACAGACTCTCAACGCACGTAGTGACCTTCACACCATAGTTGATTATGATTTGTTTATGGCCTTGGACATTGTTAGCTTTGGGACTCTCAAGTGACTATGTAAGGAACATCAAATCCCCACATACATACACTTCAAGTCAAGTACGCTCCCGCCCAAAACGCATTGTCTATGCACGAGGTCCTTACTTTCTACCTAAATCTACTCCACCACCTAAGATTCCCATATTGACATTTCCAGCTGAGGGGGGAGTGAATAAGGACAATGGGCCTCTGCAACAATTGCATAAAGGAGATTATATATCACGGATTCTGGAATTAAGTCATGATCTTGCATCTATTGCCCCTACATCTCATGATCCTTCATGTCAGCAGCCTCTATATTCAATCATGATGGGACAGTAATAAAAGACATTCAAATAGCTGCTAATCGGACAAACTCCACTACTCCTATTTCCCAAACCACACCCACCACTGACACTGGGTGGCTCATTAAAAACTCAGATATCCAGAGGCATCTTGCCCAATCTCGGGTGGCAATGAACTATCGGGATCTTCATTTATTAAATAACTGGACAGTACATATGTTCAACGAGACTATCAAGGTGCTGAAGCTGATGAACAAAGAACTGGCTGAAATCAGGGAGGTGGTCTTACAAAACCGATATGCCTTAGATATTATGCTAGTAGCTAAAGGAGGCGATTGTGCCCTCATACACTCACATTGTTGTACCTATGTATCTGATTATCAGTATAACATCACTCACACCATAGAACATATGGAAAACTTGATCAAAAACAATCCCTTATCATCCGATGTATCTGGCGCCATTGACATCTGGGCTGCCCTTTGGTCATGGCTCCCGGATGGTTCTTGGTTAAAATCAATTATGCCAACTATTGTATCTATAATCGTATTGCTTGTTTTGCTTTGTTGCTGTATCCAATGTCTCCCCTCCCTTCTGCAAATGTGCAAAGGTTTTATTCCCTCCAATAGGAAGGACGTCCTGAAAAGTGAAACCAAAGCCCTTCTGGAACTGGAGGAACAAATCAGGTGTGGTCAGAAAAGGTGCTCGGGACTTGCAAGATAGGGCTTCCAGAATAACTCAGAGGTTACAAACTCCTGACATGTGGTTTTCTTGGGTGCCTGGATCCGGATGGATTTACAATTTGTGTGAGCGATTTGTGGAAATGTATAACTGGAATACAACTCAGAAACTTGATGGTCTACCTCACTTGACATCTCCTGGCCACTTTTCCACTAACTTTGTTCACTGTAATAAAAGGATGGGTGAGCTACAAACATTTGCAGAAACCGGATATCTGAAGAACATATTGTCTACTGTACTCATGATCATTGCTTTGCTTATTTCTGTATGTTGTATTATCCAATGTATTCCTGCTTTGTTTGCTATGATGACAAACATATTTGCCAAACGTAAAGAGAACATCATAACAACAACACAGCTGAACCCTGTTGCAAAAAAAAAAACAAAAACAGAGGAGATGTGGGAATCAGGTGGCCACAGTATATGTGTAGATCGGCCTAGCTGGTTGGACACGTATATGGAGCTTGGCACCGAAATAATCTGAGTAGGAAAAGGGCAGGTTCAGCTAGATACTCACTGAAGGGCCCTATTCGTTCTCTCTTTGTTCATAATATTGTAGAACATAGGCTGTGTTTGCATAGCAGAGACATCTCCTTGTATAACATTCCTGAGGATTGAGGTAATCTCTGATAACGGAGAGGTGGGCATCTCAGCTAGAAGAAGAAGATGCTGGGAGAATTGAGTTTCGTTTTTCCTTAACTTTTGCTTTCCTAGAATTCACGTGATTTACTGTAAATTGTAGAATGTGAAACCTATATGGATGCTTTCCTTTTTTCATGCATGTAATATGAGATATGTAGCCATAATAACGCCTTCTGATGATGCTGTATTTTGATTACTAATAAAAGAGATGGCAGGGTTTTGTTCTTTGCTCTCTCATCCCGAGAAACACCTGTCCTTGTGTTTTCTCTAATCTGGACTACTCATGAGGAGCCTGCCAGGATGAATGCAACAGACAATGTAAAACATGAATCCTGTTCAGAAGGACAAAGTTTTGTCCTTCCAACAAGCAACCCCTTTTATTCATATTATCCATTCATAATTTGTATAATTAAATTGAGTTTTAAATGGTTCACTAATACTTTTATAAACAAATTTACCGCAGAGCAAATGAGAAAGAAATAATGCAATATCTGTCACCCTTCCTGAAATATCACATTACCAACGAAGAAGAATAAAATTGTATCACATTAATACAAGAAGAAAAAAATAGAAGAAGGTTACACATATTTTGTGGTGCTGGCAATGATATCTTAAAACTCTTTGTATTCTCACACTAAACTTAGAAGAAGTCATATTATTTCTGCTCAGTTCAACCTTCTTTTGGTACATCACTATAGAGAAAACATAAACAATAAGATGCAGATAATAAGTTCCTTCACAAATGAAAATACTTTCTTAATAAATGAGGTCAATAAATGTCTTAATAACATTTTGCAGTACATCAACTGGATGTTAAAATCCATCCATCTTAAAATTGTCAAGATTGAGAAACATTGTAATAGACAGCAATAGCAATAGCAATAGCACTTAGACTTATATACTGCTTCACACTGCTTTACAGCTCTCTCTAAGCGGTTTACAGAGTCAGCCTATTGCCCCCAAAAATCTGGATCCTCATTTTACCCACCTTGGAAGGATGGAAGCCTGAGTCAACCTTCAGCCTGGTGAGATTCAAACTGCCAAACTGCTGGCAGCTGGTAATCAGCAGAAATAGCCTGCAGTACTGCACTCTAACCTCTTTGCCACCACAGCTCTTATTATAGATAATAAGTTCCTAAACAAATAGATGTGTAATCCACCTTACCTGAGGAATCTTGTAAATCCCTAAAATAGTAGCTATGTGGAGGGACGTTTCTGAGTCAGTACCCCCAATGACAGCTGCCGGTATCTTCTTGCTGCACTTGTAGTTTAGAATAGTTGGCTTCTGATTAAAGAGCAAATTCAGCATGTTCTGATAAGTTATCTGGGCATCAAAGTGGCTATCATAGATATGAAATCCCACAGTCCAATTGGGTAAGATCATGCTGTTTCCATTGATTTCATTCACTGCAAAAGCCAAGGCTAGGGTGTGCTGATATTTTTTCAGCATTACACTAAAGTAAAAGGCACGTTTTGAGTAAGCCATGAAGTTCAGTGTTGTAAACATTTGCATACTACTCCAGAAAATGATATCCTATTTTTACTGGTGGAGAACACTGGAGAATGAGAAACCTGACATTAGAATGAAGTTACCTTTAACTAGAGAATAGCTTTTTTGCTTGTAATGGATCTACCCTTCTCCAATATTTCAACTGTCCTAATGTGTCCTTAGAAACAAATGCAATGTTTTACATTGCAACAGATATTGCACTAAATATCGCTTCATTAACTTAAACAGTGAAACTGTTCAATAATGGATTTTTTTTCTTCTGGACCAGACCAAATCACATGTAATCCAAAATGCTAGTCACAAAACAATCACTTGCTTCTGGCCTCTCACAAGGTCAGAGAAATATGGAGAGATTTTCCTCCAATGATTTTTGAGTAGGAAGTCTCTGGATAGAAATAATGCTATGCATATACTGATGAAACTCGAAAAATTAGAATATCGTGCAAAAGTTCATTTATTTCAGTAATGCAACTTAAAAGGTGAAACTAATATATGAGATAGACTCATTACATGCAAAGCGAGATAGTTCAAGCCTTGATTTGTCATAATTTTGAAGATTATGGCTTACAGCTCATGAAAACCCCAAATTCACAATCTTAGAAAATTAGAATATTGTGAAAAGGTTCAATATTCTAGGCTCAAAGTGTCCCACTCTAATCAGCTAATTAAGCCATAACACCTGCAAAGGGTTCCTGGACCTTTAAATGGTCTCTCAGTCTGGTTCAGTATTTATTTATTTATTTTATTTATAAAATTTGTATGCCGCCCTCTCTCCAAGGACTCAGGGTGGCTCACAACAACAGTCGACCAAGTGACTGTTAAAAAACAATGGATATACATAAAAAATCAAGAAAGTTTTTTTTAATTTTTTTTTTTAAATATACTACCGCATCAGTCCAGGCCGGGGGACATAAATAGCCAAGTTTTCAATTCACGGCAGAAGGTGCAAAAGTCAGGGGCCAACCGGAGCCCCAAGGGAAGTTGATTCCAAAGAGTGGGAGCGCTCACAGAGAAGGCTCTACCCCTGGGAGTCGCCAGCCAACATTGTCTAGCCGACGGCACCCTGAGTAGGCCCTCTCTGTGAGAGTGCACCGGGCGATGGGAAGTTGATGCTGGTTGCAGGTGGTCCGACAAATAACCTGGGCCTAAGCCCTGAAGGGCTTTATAGGTTAACACCAGCACCTTGAATCTCACCCGGAGGGCAACCGGCAACCAATGCAAGCCGCGCAGGAGTGGTGTAATATGGGAGTATCGGCAACAACCCGCGCGGCCGCATTCTGCACCAGCTGAAGCCTCTGGGTGGTCTTCATGGGCAGCCCCAGGTAGAGAGCATTGCAGTAGTCAATCCGGGAGGTGATTAGCGCATGAGTGACTGTGTATAGGGCATCTCGGTCCAAGTATGGGCGCAACTGGTGCACCAGGCGAATCTGGGCAAACGCCCCCCTGGTCACAGCCATGATATGACCCTCCAGACTCAGCCGTGAATCCAAGAGGACGCCCAAGTTGCGCACCCTGTCTACGGGGGGCAACACCTCGCTCCCAATAGACAGCGTTGGAACCTCTCGCTCGGCCCGAGATGCTGGTATCCACAGCCATTCGGTCTTGGCCGGGTTAAGTCGAAGCCTGTTATTCCCCATCCAGATCCGTACTGCCTCCGTACCCCATCCAGATCCGGACCGCCTCCTCAGTAGGAATCACAATCGTGGGAAAGACTGCTGACCTGACAGTTGTGCAGAAAATCATCATTGACACCCTCCATAAAGAGGGAAAGCCTCAAAAGGTAATTGCAAAAGAAGTTGGATGTTCCCAAAGTGCTGTATCAAAGCACATTAATAGAAAGTTATGTGGAAGGGAAAAGTGTGGAAGAAAAAGGTGCACAAGCAGCAGGGATGACCACAGCCTGGAGAGGATTGTCAGGAAAAGGCCATTCAAAAGTGTTGGGAACTTTCACAAGGAGTGGACTGAGGCTGGAGTCAGTGCATCAAGAGCCACCACACACAGACGGATCCTGGACATGGGCTTCAAATGTTGTATTCCTCTTGTCAAGCCGCTCCTGAACAACAAACAATGTCAGAAGCGTCTTACCTGGGCTAAAGAAAAAAAGAACTGGTCTGTTGCTCAGTGGTCCAAAGTCCTCTTTTCTGATGAAAGTAACTTTTGCATCTCATTTGGAAACCAAGGACCCAGAGTCTGGAGGAAGAATGGAGAGGCACACACTGCAAGATGCTTGAAGTCCAATGTGAAGTTCCCACAGTCTGTGTTGATTTGGGGAGCCATGTCATCTGCTGGTGTTGGTCCACTGTGCTTCATTAAGTCCAGGGTCAATGCAGCCGTCTACCAGGAGATTTTGGAGCACTTCATGCTTCCTTCCGCAGACGAGCTTTATGGGGATGCTGACTTCATTTTCCAGCAGGACCTGGCACCTGCTCATACTGCCAAAAGTACCCTGGTTCAATGACCATGGGATTACTGTGCTTGATTGGCCAGCAAACTCGTCTGACCTGAACCCCATAGAGAATCTATGGGGCATTGCCAAGAGAAAGATGAGAGACATGAGACCGAACAATGCAGAAGAGCTGAAGACCGCTATTGAAGCATCCTGGTCTTCTATAACACCTCAGCAGTGCCACAGGCTGATAGCATCCATGCCACGCTGCATTGAGGCAGTAATTGATGCAAAAGGGGCCCAAACCAAGTACTGAGTACATGTGCATGCTTATACTTTTCAGAGGTCCGATATTGTTCTATGTACAATCCTTGTTTTATTGATTTCATGTAATATTCTAATTTTCTGAGATTGTGAATTTGGGGTTTCATGAGCTATAAGCCATAATCATCTCAATTATGACAAATCAAGGCTTGAACTATCTCGCTTTGCATGTAACTAGTCTATCTCATATATTAGTTTCACCTTTTAAGTTGCATTACTGAAATAAATGAACTTTTGCACAATATTCTAATTTTTCGAGTTTCACCTGTATATGTCTGGACCTTTGGCCTACTGCTTCTGCCATGGATATGTCTATGACTGCTTTGTTGTCCTCATGTATTACTATCGGGTAGGCCGGTTCGGTCCATATGCTGGTAAGTAGATCGTCAAACCATGTCAGGTTATTGGCTGCTTTGGAGAGGCAGATGTACTCTGCCTCAGCTGTGGAGGTGGCTACCAGGTTTTGTTTTCCGGTGTACCAGTGTACTGGGCAGCCGTTAATGAGGAATACGTAGCTGGATGTGCTCTTTCTACTTTTTGTGTCGCCTGCCCAGTCAGCATCTGCATAGGAGGTTAGTATGGGTTCTTTGGACATCTCTGGTTCTAGGTTCAGGCATGCGTCCATGCTGTGTTTTAGATATCTGAGCACACGTTTTACCCCCTCCCAGTGATACATCTTTGGATCGCTGACATGTCTGGATAGCAGGTTGACAGCCAGGAGGATGTCTGGTCTAGTCCAATTAGCTATATACAGTAGTGACCCAACAACAGACCTATAGAGGGTATTGTCCTTGAAGGTCTCGCTTTCCTCATTCATGTGTTTCAGGAAGTCAATATGTATTGGCGTGTCACATGGCTTGGCTTCCTTCATGTTGCATTTAATTAACAGATCCAGTATTTTCTCCTTTTGAGAGATCTTGAATCCCTTCTGAGTTCTGTCAATCTGGACACCCAGGTATTTGTTCACCTTTCCCAGAGTCTTTAGTGCGAAGTGTTTCCCCAACTGGTTGGCAAACTCATCGCAATTTTGTTTATGCTGACCACAATATAAAATGTCATCCACGTAGATGAGTACGTACTCTATGGATGTGCCCTCTCTCTTAGTGAAAAAGCATAGGTCGGCGGAGGTGGCTGTGAACCCCATGTCCTTAAGGATCTTCGCTAGGCACTCGTACCACCTCTTACCGGACTGTTTCAACCCATACAGACTTTTGTTCAGCAACCACGTGTCCCCCCCTTGTGTGTTTCTCCCTGGAGGTGCCCTGACAAAGATCTCCTTATCTAGCTTCGCGTGGAGGTAGGCTGTCTGCACATCGAACTGGTAGACTTCTAACCCTAGGATTGTGGCTATTACTAGAGCACTTTTTACGCTCTCTGCTCTGACCGTGGGTGAGTACGTGTCAGTGTAGTCCTCCGGGTATCTCTGGGCAAACCCTTGTGCTACTAGCCTAGCTTTGTACAGTTTCTTATTGTCCTCTAGTTCTTTGACTTTGAAAACCCATTTAGTCCCAATGGCTACTTTGTTTTCTGGCACTCCGGATGGGGTATACATGTTCAACTCCCTCAGGCTGTTCATCTCCTTGTCTATGGCCTCCTCCCATCTGTCCCTTTCCTCTCGTGGTAACTTAAGGATGTCCTCGTAGGAGTTGGGTGTTGTGGTGCCTGTGTGTATTGAGAGTATGTAATCGTTGAATCTCTTAGGTAGTTTGTTTCTGTTGTGTCTTGTGGGCCTGCTGGGCATTGTTTCTGAGTCGTGCATGTGTTGGGCCTCCCTCTCAGTGAGTGCATCTACTTTTACCTTTAGGATGGGGTGGTTCTCTTTCCATTCTTTGGTGTTTACCCTTTTGTGTTTGGGTTTCTGTTTCTCGTGTGTCTCGCTTTCGGTTGTGTCTGGTTTGTTATTGGTCCTAGCATTGTCATCAGTTTCTTGCCCGGTCAGTACCTCATTGAGGTGTATTCTTGACCAGTTTGTGTTCTCATGGAACACAGCTGATCTGGACACGACAAATCTGTTGTCTTTGTCGATGAATCTGTAACCTTTGGTTCTGGACTCATACCCCATGAATCTAGTCTCCTTGACACTTTGTCCCCTTTTCTCCTTAACTGTTTGGGTATGTGTACATCTGCAGTTACCCCAAATATGTGCAGGTGTGCTATCTGAGGCTTCCTATTGTACATGACCTCGTAGGGAGTTTTGTTCACTACGCTTGACCATACTCTGTTCAGTGTGTAGTTTGAATATGTGAGTGCCTCTGCCCAGAAGTGTTGCCCTAGTCCGGCGTCTTCTAAGACGTACCTTACCATTGTTTGTAATACGCCGTTTTTGCGTTCTGATACTCTGTTTTGGAATGGCGAAAACGGAGAAGAGGAGAAGTGTAGTATCCCGTGCTTCTTTGTCCAATTGGAGAAGTCCCTTGATAGGAACTCTGAGCCCCTATCTGTCATGATTTGTTTTATTTTTACGTTATGTTGAGTTTCTACCCTTTTGTAGAACTCTTTAAATTTTTGGAACACCTCACTTTTGTGGTTGAGGGTGTATACAAATCCGTAACGGCTATAGTCATCGACTATGGTTAGGAAGAACCTCTTCTTGTATTTAATAGAGGGTCTCATGGGTCCCACCACGTCCATGTGAACTAATTGGAATATTGAGTTGGTGGTGCGTGAGGCCTTCTTGGGCCTTGGTTTGGTTTTGATTTTCGAACATTTACACACAGAACACTCCAAATAATTTTTACAGTTCTTTAATGGCAAGCCATTTGAGCATTCATTCATCCTTTGTACCATTGGAAAACTAGCGTGGCCTAATTTTCTGTGTAGTAAGTGGGCGCACCCATCGTGAATGGGTTTGCCAATGTGTGGTTTCCCTTTGTGTGTTGTGTTTGTGGTGGGTTTGCCTCCTGCAGTGTGTTCTCCTTCACCCCCTCTATTTTCTGTGGGCGTGCTTGTCTCTTTCTCATTACTTTCTGAGTTAGTGTTTGAGTGCTCTTGGGGTACTAAGTAGGTGAGTCCCCCTTCTATGATGATCTTTCCTATGCTTCTCTTTCCTTTGGTCATGTATGCTTTCCCTTCCCTGAAGGTTGTTTCAATGCCCAAGTCTTTACTTAGTTTGAGTGTTGCTAATATATTGTGGGGTATTTCTGGGATGAATAGTACCCCCTCTATCTTCCCTATTCCATCTATGTGTGCGCTCCCTTCCCCTTTCACCAATACCTTGTTCTGGTTGGCTACATTGATGTGGTATTCCTTAGGCGTGAATGCCTCCAGTATGTTCCTATTGTTGGTGGTGTGGTTGGTGGCTCCTGAGTCAATGAGCCATGTGTTCCTTCCTTTTGCCTGGGTGTGTGGGTGTTGGTGGTCTCTAAGTTCGTATAGTGACCCAGTCTGACTATCCCTGGAGCTGTCCCTATATCCTCTCCTGTCCCTGGGGTTGGGTGAGTCCCTGTGCCTGAACCTGTTTTCTGGGGAGCGCCTGTCTGGGTAACCTGGTTTGTGGCCTTGCCTTTCCCTACGGTAGCTGTGGTCCCTGTCTCTCTGGTTTCTGGGGCAATCTCTCCTATAGTGATTCCTAGACCCACAGTTAAAGCATTCTGGCTTATCTTGGTCCCTGGTCTGGAAGTCTACCCTTTTTGTTGGCCTGCTCTCCCTGAGGCTTGATGAGCGTTCCCTTCTCAGGCTGTCCTCCGCAATCAGCCTGTTGGATAATGTCTCTAAAGGGAGGTGCTCTATGTTGAGACTATCCAGTTGCATGATAAAGTTCTCCCAACTGCGGTCTAGGGAGTTTATGATGATGCTTTTCATGATATTATCAGAAATGGTTTCCCCCCTTTGTATGAGTTCTGCCCTGGTGGTGTTTAGCTTGAGTATATGCTCCCCCATGGGTGTCCCTGCCTTATGCCTGGCTGAGTAAAATTCCCTGGATATTTTGGTTGTGGTGGCTGCACTCTTGCTGTAAAATAAATTAAGTATTTTTTGTAGTATCTCTGCCACAGTTAAGTGGCGGCCAAGACTGGGGTAAATGCTGGGTGACAAGCTAGACATTAACAGATAGTAAGCCCTGTGGTGCAAACAGTCAATCTCAAAAGTCCATGGCTTCTTGGGTGGGTCATCAAATAAGTACAACATATTTTCTTTCAGAAAAGCAATTTGTAGTTGGTGGTGCCACTCCAAAAGATTGGCCCCATCTAATTTCAATTTGTGATTGTCAGCAGTAAAAGTTATGTTACTTACAGTCTGGTGCTGTCCATGGTTCTTTATGTGAGTGAACTCGCAATATGCTGGGGGAATGCTTGTTGCCAGTCTGAACTGACTTATCTCTATGTTTCTTGTACTTATCTCTATGTTCCTTGTACTTCCTGTAGGTGGTGACTGAGCATGTGCGAGGCTCATTTCGTGCTGGAGGTCGTCTGGTGAGGAGCTCCTTGTTGCTGCTCTCAGGCCTAGGCCTAGGCCTGCTGGTGGGGGGCTGGGCTCGCTCCTGACGGGCCCGTAGCCCTCCCTGGACATCGGATGCCATGGCTGGGCCCCTGCATCTTGGGCGAAGAGTGGAAGAAGGCGAGGAGGCGAGGCGGTCGCAGGTCGAGGATCTCCCGGATTCGGCGGCACGGCAGCAGCGGCGGACCCTGGGCGACGCTGGAGGACCTCCGGATGAGTCAGGAAGCCTGGTGGAGGCCGCATGGTTGGTGAGTCGTTGTTTCTTCTCCTCATTCCGCGGCCTAGGGAAGTTGGTGCGGCGGGTGGCGAGTGCAAATCCTGCGGGTATTCAGTCCTGCAGGCGGCCGGGTCTTGGGTGTAGTTTTTGGGGTGCGTTGTCCCGCGTGGTGTCTGCTGGTGTGCTGCAAGGGTTCCGGTGGCTACCCTGCTGCTCTTTTGGGGGTGCTGAGCGTCGGTTTGTTTCTTCCTGGCTCCTGGGGGCTTGAGTGCTGAGCCGAGTGCTGCAGCCAGGTTTTCCATCGTTTCGTCTGCTTCGGGCTCGATGGGTGAACCCCCGCAGGCTTGCAATCTCGCTTGGGTGTTGTTTTGGGGGTCTTCCCCAGTGAAGTTGGGGTTCTCGCTGTTTCCCGCCATTCGATTTGAATCTCGGCTTCCCATTGGCTGTTGGCCATTCCAAGATGGCCGCCGAGAGCATGGCGCGGAAATGAAATCCTCTACGTCCGGAGCCTCAGCTTGGGGATACCTTCCTCTTGCCGGGCTGAGGATTTCTTCTCTCTGTTGCTGGGTGCTCATCGCTGCTCCATTGCTTTCGAGTAGGCTTTCGCGATGAGCTCCTCTTTGCTGGCAGTCGCTTCCATCATCCCCAGGATGGTGGATCGGAATTCTTCGTTGCTTGATGGCTCTGCCCTTTCGCAGTAGTGGATTCCTTCTCTTGGCCCTTCGTTCCTGGGTTGTGGACTCGGGTTGTAGTCTCCATCACCTTCAGTTGTGGTGGTCCTTGCTGTGGCACCTTCGAGAGCTTGCAGTTCTTTCATCTGTTTGATGTAGGCTCTGGTGGCCATTCTTCTCTCTGCCTCTGTCTGGGTTCTTGATTCTGCCATCTCTGTGAGTTGTGGGTAAACCGTCCTCTGCTACCAACCTGTGACTTATTTCTAGGATCTTACCCAATAACTCCAAACACAGGATGCAGTGAACCAATGCTCTTTATTGATCAATGTTTCTATTACAGATGTTTGGCTGGAAGTGGTTCCTGGACTCCTGGACCATGTCTTAAGTACCTGGGAGGCGGAGCTAAGGTAAGGAGGGGTCAGGGGAGGATCTAGGTGGATGTAGAGTTAACCCTTACTATACCTGAGATGGTGAATGGTGGGCATTTATACTTAACACATAGATAGATGATAGATAGATAGATAGATAGATAGATAGATAGATAGATAGATACACTAACCCTCCCTTTGATCAGTTCAGGAGTTACAGTATATACCTGTATGCAATTAGAGTGGAAAAATATTTTTTTTGCCTTGAGAGTAATGCTGATTTCATAATTATCACCTTAGATAATCATCAGGTATGCATTTTCTAAAACATTGCAAAATTCCCAGAGATTAATCCTCCTCCTTCTCTTCCTCCTCTGTCTCCATTGTTGGTTTGGGCCTAATAATGATTGTTTTGTACAGCATAAAGGACTGGAACTGCTGAACAAAAGGAGAGCTACATATTTGATTTATTAGGAATATAATCTAATAAATAGATATATATTAAATGTATTAATTAATTATATTTATTGGGAATATTTTTTTAAGAATACACATCATAAATTATCCTTAGATCTAATTATTAGATTTGATTTACTGGGAATGGATTTATTAAGGAGATGATCTTATATATATATATATTCTTACTTCTTCGTAGGGTTTATGTGTGTTTTTCTTCTAGCCAGGTTTTCCCTACGTAACCAAGGTTTTTCTGCAGCCCCAGCTCAGTAGAATCACATCCACTCGATTCTGGGCTTTTTTCCTTTCTAGCAGCCAGCAAGCTCTTCCTGCTAGGTGGGAGACCTATATAGATCTATTTCTAGCTCGTTTGCTTTCATCAGTAGGCCACACCCACATTTTATGTATCCTCCCTGTAAAGGTATAGTATCTATTTTCTTACTTCTTCGTAGGGTTTATGTGTGCTTTTCTTCTAGCCAGGTTTTCCCTACATAACCAAGGTTTTTCTGCAGCCCCAGCTCAGTAGAATCACATCCACTCGATTCTGGGCTTTTTTCCTTTCTAGCAGCCAGCAAGCTCTTCCTGCTAGGTGGGAGACCTATATAGATCTATTTCTAGCTCGTTTGCTTTCATCAGTAGACCACTCCCACATCTTATGTATCCTCCCTGTAAAGGTATAGTATCTATTTATCTATCTAATATCTATTAGAAAAACCTTGGTTACATAGGGAAAACCTGGCTAGAAGAAACACACACACACACACACACACACACACACACACACACACACACACATATATATATATATATATATATATATATATATATATATATATATATATATATATATATATATATTATTGATAAAGAAATAAAGTATAGATCTATTTCAAGCCTCTTAGCTCTCATCAGCCAGCCTTACCCTTACTTGGATTCGAACCTGGGCTGCCTGCATGTTAGGCAGTTGTATTAACCACTGAGCCACAGGTTCTCCTCCCTTCATCAGCCTGAGCCAGGGGAAAGATTAAGTGTTTTACCGAGACACCTGGTCTACTCCAACATGTAAAATCAATAAAATATATTTGGTATAAAAAATGGTTTGTTGTGGATGCAACTGCTTGAGGGCTCCTGGGTTGGAGCTGAAAGGCAAAAGAGAGCAGAATGCTCTCTCACACATGTTGGAGTAGACCAGGTGTCTCGGTAAAACACTATATATATATATGTTTTCTCAGGTTTTCGCGGGTGTTTGTATGTAGGTCTTTGGTTATTCGGGTCTTCTCCCACGTAAAATTGGAAGTGTCTTGGCGACGTTTCGATGAAGTCTCATTCGTCATCTTCAGGCTGGTGTTCTTGGCTTCGTGCCTCCTGGAAGCATGAAGCCGAGAACACCAGACTGAAGATGACGAATGAGACTTCGTCGAAACGTCGCCAAGACACTTCCAATTTTACGTGGGAGAAGACCCGAATAACCAAAGACGTACATATATATATATATATATATATATATATATATATATATATATATATATATATATATATATATATAAAATTTGTATACCACCCTACTCCCAAAGGACTCAGGGTAGTGAACAGCCAAATAAAATACATATAATACAAATGTTAAAAAACCGTTAAAATACAATTAAATAATTGGCTCAGAGAATGAAATTTAAAACCCCCAAATTCATAAGACAAAATTTAAAATTTAGGAATTTTAAAAATTTTAAAAAGTTTAAAAGAGAGGTTAGGCCAGGCTGGCCTGCTGGAAAAGAAATGTTTTGATGGCACGGTGGAAAGCGCGCAGGTCTGGGATCCTCCGTATCTCCGGGGGGAGCTCGTTCCAGATGGTGGGTGCCCCCACAGAGAAGGCTCTCCCCATGGGGGCCGCCAGTTGACATTGTTTGGCCAACGGCACACTGAGGAGCCCCTCTCTATGGGAGCATACTGGTTGGTGAGACGCTACTGGTGGCAGAAGGCAGTCTCATAGATACCCCGGTCCTAAGCCATGGAGCGCTCTAAAGGTGGTAACCAAAACCTTGAAGCACACCCGGAAGACCACCGGGAGCCAGTGCAGCTCGCGCAGGAGGGGGTCACATGGGAGCGCCCCGTCACTCCCATAACCACCTGCGCGGCCACATTCTGGATCAGCTGGAGCCTCCGGGTGCTCCTCAAGGGGAGCCCCATGTAGAGAGCATTGCAGTAGTCCAGGCGGGAAGTGACGAGAGCATGAGTGACCGTATTTAATGAGTCCCGATCCAGAAAGGGACGCAACTGGCGAATTAGGCAAACCTGATAAAACGCCGTCCCGGCCACAGCCGTCAAGTGCTCTTCTAAAGACAGCTGTGAGTCCAGGAGGACCCCCAAGTTGCGAGCCCTCTCCGTGGGGGCCAATGACTCGCCCCCAATAGTCAGTGATGGCACCAACTGACTATATCAGGATGTCGGAAACCACAGCCACTCAGTCTTGGATGGGTTGAGCCTGAGTCTGTTCCTCCCCATCCAGATCCGTACAGCGTCCAGGCACTGGGACATCAGTTCAAGGGCGTCATTCGGGTGGTCCGGAGTGGAGATGTACAACTGGGTGTCATCAGCGTACTGGTGGTACTTCACCCCGAAACCACAGATGATCTCATCCAGCGGCTTCACATAAATGTTGAACAGAAGGGGTGAGAGGACCGACCCTTGTGGCACCCCACATACAAGGGGCCTCGGGGTCGACCTCTGCCCCCCTGCCAACACTGACTGCAACCGGTCAGAGAGGAAGGAGGAGAACCACCGCAACACGGTGCCTCCCACCCCTAAACCCTCCAGTCGGTGCAGCATGATACCATGGTCGATGGTATCAAAAGCCACTGAGAGGTCTAATAGGACCAGGACAGAGGAGCAGCCCCTGTCCCGAGCCCTCCAGAGATCATCAACCAATGCGACCAATGCCATTTCCGTGCTGTATCCAGGCCTGAAGCCCGACTGGAACGGATCCAGATAAGCCGATTCATCCAGGTACTGGGGGAGCTGTTGTGCTACCACACTCTCAACAACCTTCTCAACAAAGCGAAGGTTGGAGACTGGACGGTAATTTGCCAATACTGCCGGGTCCAGGGAAGGCTTCTTGAGGAGAGGTCTCACCACCGCCTCTTTCAAGGCAGCGGGAAAGACACCCTCACTCAAAGAAGCATTTATAATCCCCTGGAGCCAGCCTCGTGTAACCTCCCGAGAGGCCAGCACCAACCAGGAGGGACACGGGTCCAATAAACATGTGGCAGCGATTAGTCTACACAGTATCCTGTCCACGTCTTTGGGAGTCACAGAATCAAACTCTTCCCAGATAATATTCTCAAGACCTGCCTCCATCCTCCCCCCTGAATCTACCCCATCAGAGTCCAGATGTTCCTGAATCTGAGAGATTTTATCATACAGATACTGTACAAAGTCCTCAGCTCTACCCTCCAAGAGGTCCTCCCGTGCTTCCTGAAGGAGCAGGGAGCGGGTCACCCTAAACAGGGCGGCCGGGCGATTATCTGATGATGCAATAAGAGCGGCAAAATAGTTACATTTTGCCGCTTTTATCACCACAAGGTAAGTCTTAATATGAGACCTTACCAGTGTTTGGTGAGACTCAGACCGGCTGGCCCTCCAACCGCTCTCCAGGTGTCTTTTCCGGTGCTTCATCTCCCTCAGCTCCTCGGTGAACCAAGGAGCCAAGCGAGATTGGCGCCAAGTCAGAGGCCGCAAAGGCACAACCCGATCCAAAGCTCCAGTGGCCGCCCTATCCCAGGCGGCCACCAGGTCTTCGGTCGAGCCGTGAGCCAGAGCCTCAGGAAACAGCCCAAGCTCTGTCTGGAACCGATCCGGGTCCATCAGGCGCCTGGAGCGGAACCACCTCATCGGTTCCGCCTCCCTGCAGCGGGGTGTAGCGGTTCGAAGGTCAAGGCGAAGTAGGGAATGATCCGACCATGACAAGGGTTCAGTCATTATATCCCCAATATCGAGATCATTCAACCACTGACCAGAGACAAAAACCAAGTCCAGAGTGTTTCCCCCCGTGTGAGTAGGGCCATGCACTAACTGGGTCAGGTCCATAGCTGTCATGGAAGCCATGAACTCCCACGCTGCCTCAGACGCTTCACCGATGGATGGCAGGTTAAAATCCCCCATGACTATAAGCCTCGGGGTATCAACTGCCACCCCGGCTATAACGTTGAGCAGTTCAGGCAGGGCCGCTGCCACGTGGCAGGGAGCCAGGTACGTGATCATCAAGCCCACCTGTACCCCATGACCCCACTTCACCAGGAGGGACTCACAACCGGCAAGCTGAGGAACAGTGGCCTCCCTCGGACCAAGACCTTCTTTTATAACAACTGCCACCCCCCCCCCGCCCCTACCCTGTGACCTCGGTTGATGAAATGTGCGGAAACCAGGAGGGCACATTTCAACGAGGGGGACCCCCCCTCTTGGCCCAACCAGGTCTCTGTAATTCCTGCCAGATCCGCTCCCCCCTCCTGAACTTGATCACAAATGAGGGGGGCTTTATTTACCACGGACCTGGCATTGCATAGCATCAGCCAAAGGACCAGGGCCTGAGGGTCTGTGCAACCTGGGGAACGAGAGGAGCATTGGAGGTCGGAGCGCACCACCGCTCGAAGACAGCGAGCGCGCACTCCCATAACATGATATGGCCCCCTGCTCCCACCATATCTGCCCCTCCCACCCACAGTACTGATATAATATCTATCAACAGCACAAGCTCTAACCCCCTCCTTGACCCCGAGTCCCGCACCTCCCGCACCGCGCTCTTCAGTCGGACCAGGCCTCCTCCCCCGTGGGTTCTCCCCCAAACCCACATGACCCACTCCCCCTCCCAGAGCCCTTTAAAATCCTATCTAAAAACTTCCCCAAAAAACCCCACAACCCCCTCTTCACATCATGCCACCTCTCGGGATTCCAAAATCCGTCATCAAGGTAGGCCCTCGATAGTGAGGAGGGCCAGACCTGCGAGAGGGGGGAATCTCACAGTGCAAGAAGGTCAGCAGTCGTAAACATCACAAAAGACAGAGGTGGAAAGTAAACTGGTCAGCGCTTCACCAGGTAGTCCAATAGTACTGGGTCAAGAGTAGATCTTCGTACCAGGAGCTGGGCTTCACTGCCCTCTCACGGCAATGGAAGAGGCCAGAGTCATCCCACCGCGTTCGGAGGATAATTATCCCAGTCACCCTCTCACAGTGACCGGGCCAGATGACACCGACAATAAAGTCAGAATAGTCCATCCTTTGGTTCGGTGGATGACAGAATAAAGTCAGAATAGTCCATCCTGTCATTCGGTGGATGACAACAGCCCCCTGAGCACCTGCGTACCATTTTGCCCAGTTCTCTTCCAGTTAGGGGTCGAATAAAAGGCCAGCAGTTCGTAAAGATGTTAATAGCGATGGTAATAATCCCACGGGCACAAGATCTTCCCTGAGGTGAGAGTAGGAATAACGAAACAGCAAAACCCAATCCAAGGGTGGTTGGCCATCAAAGGCCAACATCCACCCATACCTGGGGGGAAAGGGGGGGAGGAGGGGCCACCCGAGGCGACCAAACCAAACCATGGTCAGCCTCCTGCCTCTCCTGCCCCCAAATCTCCACAAACCCCCAGTCACAGCTCTGATCTCACAACCCCCGATCACAGTAGGGGTCTCAGTCAATAGAGGCCGGATGGTAATCCTGAGGGCAAAGGCTGTCCGTATCTCCCCCATCCACCTGCTGCAGGCTGTTTCCCTGGCCGGTCGGTCCGTGGCTGCCATTGCCCCCACAGCTGTCACCGCCGCCATCATCGCCAGCCTGCAACCAGCCCCCAGGCTCCCCAAGAACCCCGGGGCCCCCAAAAACATCCAAGAAGAACATCCCACAGGTCCCAGAGGTCCCAGAGGGGTGAGGGGGCGAGGGTCCCCTTCCAAGGTGCCGCACAACCGCTGACAAATTGTTGTTACATCTATTTTTTTATTAGATTTATTAGATTGGATTTATTAGGAATATCTGTGTGTACGTGTGTATGTTCAAGTCAGTATCAACTAGAAGAATAATTTTGCAGAAAATATGCTATGCTTCTCAATACTTTTGCGATGGAAGGATGGAAAAAAATAAAATATTTATTTATTTATTTATTTATTTATTTATTTATTTATTTATTTATTTATTTATTTATTAAATTTTTATACCGCCCCCTCTCCCGAAGGACTCGGGGCGGTGAACAGCCAAAATTAAAAACACACAATACAAATATTAAAATACAATTAAAACAAAATTAAATTATCTTTGGCTTCTCCAATTTAAAACCCCTTGCCCATAAAATTCCCCAATTAAAAGATTTTTAACCCAGCCCGGCTTGCTGAAATAAAAAAGTCTTCAAGGCCCAGTGGAAGGTACAGAGGTCCGGGATCAGTCGTATCCCTGGGGGTAGCTCATTCCAGAGGGCGGGTGCCCCCACAGAGAAGGCTCTTCCCCGGGGGTCGCCAGCCGACATTGCCTGACAGACGGCACCCTGAGGAGGCCCTCTCTGTGGGACCGTGTTAGCCGGTGGGAGGTTATCGGAGGCAGAAGGTGGTCTCGTGAGTAACCGGGTCCTAAGCCATGGAGCGCTTTGAAGATGAGAACCAACACCTTGAAGCGTACTCGGAAGACCACCGGAAGCCAATGCAGCTCGCGCAGGAGAGGTGTCACGTGGGAGCGCCATGTCGACCCCATAAGTACCCACGCGGCCGCATTCTGCACCAGTTGGAGCCTCCGGGTGCTCCTCAAGGGGAGCCCCATGTAGAGAGCATTGCAGTAGTCCAGGCGGGAAGTAACGAGGGAATGAGTGACCGTGCATAAGGAGTCCCGAACCAGAAAGGGGCGCAACTGGCGTATCAGGCGAACCTGATAGAAAGCCCCCCTGGCCACGGCCGTCAAATGCTCTTCTAAAGACAGCCATGCATCCAGGAGGACACCCAAGTTATGCGCCCTCTCCGTGGGGGCCAATGTCTCGCCCCCAATAGTCAGCGATGGCACCAGCTGACTATATCGGGACGTCGGCAGCCACAGCCACTCAGTCTTGGATGGGTTGAGTCGGAGCCTGTTCCTCCCCATCCAGACCCGCACAGCCTCCAGGCACCGGGACATCACTTCAAGGGCATCGTTGGGGTGGTCTGGGGTGGAGATGTACAGCTGGGTGTCATCAGCGTACAGATGGCACTGCACCCCAAAACCACGGATGATCTTGCCCAGCGGCTTCACATAAATGTTGAACAGGAGAGGCGAGAGGACCGACCCTTGTGGCACCCCACAAACCAAGTGCCTTGAGGTCGACCTCTGCCCTCCAGCCAACACAGACTGCGACCGGTCGGAGAGATAGGAGGAGAACCACCGTAAGACAGTGCCTCCCACTCCCAACCCTTCCAACCGGCACAGCATGATACCATGGTCGATGGTATCAAAAGCCGCTGAGAGGTCTAATAGGACCAGAACAGAGGAGCAACCTCTGTCCCGAGCCCTCCAGAGATCATCAACCAACGTGACCAATGCCGTTTCCGTGCTGCACCCGGGCCTGAAGCCGGAGTGGAACGGATCTAGATAGACGGTTTCATCCGGGTACTGTGGGAGTTGTCGCGCAACCACACTCTCAACAACCTTCGCCAAGAAGTGAAGGTTGGAAACTGGACGATAGTTTGCCAAAACAGCTGGGTCCAGAGAGGGCTTCTTGAGGAGGGGCCTCACCACCACCTCTTTCAAGGTGGGAGGCAAGAAACCCTCACTCAAGGAAGCGTTTATAATCCTCTGGAGACAGCCTCGTGTAACCTCCCAGGTAGCCAGCACCAACCAGGAGGGACACAGGTCCAATAAACATGTGGTTGCGTTCAACCTCCCCAGAATCCTGTCCACGTCCTTGGGGGTCACAGGGTCAAACTCATCCCAGATAACAGTCTCAAGACACACCTCGGACAACCCGCCTGTACCTACCCAGTCAGAGTCCAAGCCTTCCCGAATTTGAGCGATTTTATCATGCAGATAATGCGCAAAATCCTCAGCACGACCTTGCAAGGGGTCTTCCCGCGCTCCCAGATTTATCTGATAAAAGACATGTTTCCAAATTCCTACAGAGATTTAAAACCATGAATATGCTTTTCTTCCTCTACATTTTGTGTTTTATACTGTCAGGTTTCCAAGTAACACCCCCAACAAAAGAAGACTCTGAGGCTAGAAGTTCCTCAAAGTTCCATTTTATTAGAGATGCCATATTGGCACATGTGGGAAAACCCGAATCTGAAAGCTTCCAGGTTGTCCCCACCCATAGGAAAGTCCAAGTCCCTGCCCAGTACCCACATGTCCATCACATGGCCCAATCAATGCACCGTCCAAACTGGAGATGCCTCCCAGTCACACCCCTCCAGGTGCAGGGCAAGATGTCCTTGACTCCAGGGGTGGGTTCTAAAATTTTTTACTACCGGTTCTGTGGGTGTGGGTTATTTTGTGGGCATGGCTTGATGGTCATGTGACAATTCTTTAGAATTTAGTACAGCTACTGGTCTACCAGGCTTTTAACTGTTTTCAGAGCTGTACTGGTCTACCCATTTATTTTTGTAGGCACTGGTCTACCCATTTATTTTTGCAGGCACTGGTCTACCCATTTATTTTTGCAGGCACCTACTCATTTGTTTTCTTTTAACACTGATCAGCTGTAGGGCGGCCCTTTGAAGCCCTGTGGCAAGTGTTTAAATAGTTTTTTTCCCTCTAGCCATCAGCTGGGACTCAGGAGGCAGCAATAGATTGGGGGTGGGGCCAAATAAAAGGTAAGAATAACGTGGGGGGGGTGGGGGGTGGGGGGGCACGGGGCTGAAGAACCGGTTCAGTGACATCATATCGTCACCGCTACTGGCTCGACAGAACCGGGCCGAACCGGGAGGAACCCACCACTGCTTGACTCTCAGAGAAAGGAATGTTATTATGACCATATATCTCCCCTGCTCCATACAATCTCCCCTCCCAGTTTCCCACCGTACTAAATGTGACAGGCCTGAGGATCCAATGCAAAAGATGGCTTCCAGGCCTGACATATGCTTTAAGTATTCTCCATATATTTTCCTCTTCCTTACATGAAAACTTTGTAAATACGTAAAAATATATTTGCTGCAAATGTGAGTAAATGATAGGACTGATTTTGTAGCAACTGTTCATTTTATTAAATAACTAAACTAAGAACAATTACTAGAAACATTGATCCAACAAAATAGTACAATATTTGATTTAGAGAAAGTGAACGATAAACTAAATCAGCCTGAATTGTGGAAGGTTCTGCTAGAATATGACATTGAAACTTGGCTGCTGAATGAAACTCGGCTGCAGATATGCTAAAACGTATCTCAGAATTTATTGGACATTTTGAGAACAGTTCAAAACTTAGTAAGTAGTAACAAACCTTTGGTTGCTTAATGTATTTATCAATAAATGTTAATAGCTTGCTGATGTAACTCACACCATCTACAAAGTCTTACATGGCATGGGAGCAGGATATTTGTGGGTCCAACTTTCTCCAATTGTCTCTGCCTGCTCCATCAGCTCAGATAGATCCCAATATTCCTATACCGGAAGCCAAGATGGAGAAGATCTCCACAGCCACCATGTATTTTCCTTTGGTGCTCAGATACGTTGGGACAAACGTCATCCACACGCTACAAAACACCAGCATGCTAAAAGCAATAAATTTGGCTTCGTTAAAAGAGTCTGGCAGTTTTCGAGCAAAGAAAGCCACAATGTAGCTGATGAGAGCAAGAAATCCCATATATCCTAAAATATAATAGAACATGTTGCCTGATCCTTCATTGCATTCAACTACAATCTCTTCTGGAAGAGAATGCATGTCCAAATTTGGGAAAGGAGGGCCAGTGCACAGCCACACTATGCAAATACTTGCTTGAATGCAGGAACAACAGAGAATCAGAGAGTATGAAAATCTTTGTCCCACCCATTTTCTCATTTTTGATCCTGGCTTAGTAGCCATAAAAGCTACAACCACTGTGACGGTTTTGGCCAAAACTGAAGAGACCGCAACTGAGAAGATTATCCCAAAAGCAATTTGACAAAAAAGACAGGTCAGCAATTGGGGCTGACCAATGAACAGCAAGGAACAGAGGAAGCAGAGGAAGAGGGAGACAAGGAGAAGATAAGTGAGATTCCGGTTGTTAGCTTTGACAATAGGAGTATTCCGATGTTTTATGAAAATTCCAAGTACCACCACTGTGGTCACCGAAAATGATAGAGCCAAAACTGTCAAAGTGATGCCGAGAGTTTCATTATAAGACAAGAAATTTAGATCCTTGGGAATGCACATATTTTTTTTCCTTGTTTGGATATTGTTCTTCTGGACAGTCTAAGCAATCATCCATATCTGTGAAAATAGGTATTTCAGAATTCATAGCCGTATTTCAAATTTGCATACTTTTGTTTACTGAGAAGTATTTATTAATCGAAAACATTCTATGTCATAAAACATCAGTGGACTACTATGGTTTTGGAACTGCAATGTGCAATCATTCTCATCATTCATTGCCTTCAGTCCTCCAAGGTAGACATGCTGGCAGATATACTCCAGCAACATTAACACCTATTCACATCTCTGTTAAATATACCTTTGTTAAATCTTGCTTTTGGAGAGCTGAACTAAAATGGAACTCTCATGAATAATGAGGATGACCTGAAGAGCCGTGGTGGTGCAGTGGTTAGAATGCACTGCTGTGGACTACTTCTGCCGGCTACCTTCAATTTGGCAGTTCGAATCTCACCAGGCTCAAGATGGACTCAGCCTTCCATCCTTCTGAGGTTGGTAAAATGATTTGATTTGATTTGATTTGATTTGATTTGATTGAACTTCTATACCGCCCTTCTCCCAAAGGACTCAGGGCGGTGTACAGCCATATTAAAACACATATAAACTCACAAAATTTAAAAACAATTTAAAACGAATATATAAAATTTGGCCCACAAAGTTAAAAGCTAACAAACACCCAATTTAAAATTCATATTAAGCCAGCCCGGCCTGTTGGAACAAAAGAGTCTTAAGGGCGTGGTGAAAGGTACGCAGGTGAGGATCCAGATTGTTGGGAGGCAATAGGCTGATTCTGTAAAACACTTAGAGAGGGCTGCAAAGCACTGAGAAGTGGTATATAACTCTAAAGGCTACTGCTATGTTTGTGAGATCTCTGTGTGCCTTTATGGATACACACAGTTGTACATACTGTACATAAATATAACAATATTTCCTACCTCTTTCATTTGAAAATTTTCTTGATGGACAAGTATTACAATCATAGCAACAAAATGGCTTCCCTTCCTTCCTTTTCTTTCTGGAGCCTGGTGGGCAATGATGATTGCACAGAGCAAGAGGAATACTCTATTCATTAATGAGAGAGGGGGGGGGGGGGGAAAAGAGAGAGAAATATATTTTAGTTTAGTTTAGTTTAGTTTATTATATTTGTATACCGCCCTTCTTTTAAAAGCTTATTAAAATAATTCAATCATTCGGCCAAATTTAAAACATCCAACTAAGATCATTTTAAAACCCCTATCAAAACTCAATTTAAAAAACCTTTATCCTGTCAGACCAGCTTGCTGGAATAATAGGGTCTTCAGAGCGAGACGGAAGGCACGGAGGTCGGGGATCCTTCGTATGTCCGGAGGCAGTTCATTCCATAGGGCCGGGGCCCCCACAGAGAAGGCTCTCCCCCTGGGGGTCGCCAGCCTACACTGTTTGGCTGATGGCACCCTGAGGAGGCCCTCTCTGTGGGAGCGTATTGGTCGGTGGGAGGCAATTGGTGGCAGATTGCGGTCCTGTAGGTAACCAGGTCCTAAGCCATGGAGCGCTTTAAAGGTGGTAACCAACACCTTGAAGCGCACCCGGAAGACCACCGGGAGCCAGTGCAGCTCGCGCAAGATGAGTGTTACATGGGAGCGACAAGTCGCCCCCATTATTACTCGCGCAGCTGCATTCTGGACCAGCTGGAGCCTCCGGGTGCTCCTCAAGGGGAGCCCCATGTAGAGAGCATTACAATAGTCCAGCCGGGAAGTGTTGAGGGTGTGAGTGACTGTGCGCAGGGCGTCCCGATCCAGAAAGGGATGCAACTGGGAGATCAGGCAAACCTGATAAAAAGCCCCCCTGGCCACAGCCGTCATATGATCCTCCAAGAACAACCATGAGTCCAGGAGGACGCCCAAGTTGCGAGCCCTCTCTGAGGGGGGTAAGATCTCATCCCCAGTAGCCAGCGATGGTATCAGCTGGCTATATCGGGCCATCGGGAGCCACAGCCACTCAGTCTTGGAAGGGTTGAGTCTGAGCCTGTTCCTCCCCATCCAGATCCGCACGGCCTCCAGGCAGCGAGACATCACGTCAAGGGGTGGCCTGGGGTTGAAATGTACAACTGCGTGTCATCGGCATACAGTTGACACTTCACCCCAAAGCCACAGATGATCTCACCCAGTGGCTTCACATAAATTTTAAAAAGAAGGGGCGAGAGGACCGACCCTTGCGGCACCCCACAAGTGAGGAACCTCGAGGTCGACCTCTGCCCCCTGTCAACACAAACTGCATACGGTCAGAGAGGAAGGAGGAGAACCACCATAGGATGGTGCCCCCCACTCCCACTCCCTCTAGCCGACGCAGCATGATACCATGATCGATGGTATCAAAAGCCACTGAGAGATCTAGGAGGACCAGGACAGAGGAACAACCCCTGTCCTGGGCCCTCAGAGATCATCAACCAATGCGATCAATGCCGTTTCCATGCTGTAACCCGCCCTGAAGCCCAACTGGCACGGATCTAGATAGACAGCTTCATCCAGGAATCGAGGAAGTTGTCCCACCACCACACTCTCAACAACCTTCGCCGCGAAGCGGAGGTTGGAGACAGGACGATAGTTAGCTAATACAGCCGGGTGCAGGGAAGACTTCTTGAGGTGGGGCCTCACCACCGCCTCTTTCAGGGCGGATGAGAAGACACCCTCACTCAATGAAGCATTGGTAAATTCCTGAAACCAGCCTCGTGTATCCTCCTGGGAGGTCAGCACCAACCAGGAGGGACACAGGTCCAGTAAACATGTGGTAGAATTAAGCCTCCCCAAAATCCTGTCCACGTCCTCAGGAGTCACATGGTCAAACTCTTCCCAGGTGACACTCTCAAGACTCACCTCCGTCATCCCGTCCGAGGCTATCCAATCGGAGTCCAGGCCAGCCCAAATCTGAGCGATTTTATCATGCAGGAATTGTCCAAAATCCTCAGCTCTACCCTGCAAGAGATCCTCCCTCGCTCCCACCCGTAGGAGAGAGCGGGTCACCCTAAACAGGGTGGCTGGGAGGTTCTCTGCAGATGCAAAAAGAGTGGAAAAATAGTTGGATTTCGCCACTCTTATCGCCACTAGGTAGGTCTTGATATAAGACCTCACCAGTGTCTGGTCAGATTCGGTGCGGCTGAACCTCCAATCGCTCTCTAGACATCTTTTCCGGCGCTTCATCTCCCTCAGCTCCTCGGAGAACCAAGGAGCTGGTTGAGATCGGCACCGAGTCAGAGGCCGCAAAGGCGTGACACGGTCCAAGGCTCCAGCGGCTGCCCTATCCCAGGCGGCCACCAGTTCCTCAGCCGAGTTGCGAGTCAGAGTCTCTGGGAATGGCCCAAGCTCCATCAGGAACCTCTCAGGGTCCATCAGGCACCTGGGACGGAACCACCTGGTCGGTTCCGTCTCCCTGCGACAAGGGGAAGCAGTTCAAAAGTCTAGCTGAAGGAGCGAATGATCTGTCCATGACAAGGGCTTAATAACTAGGTCCCCTATTGTAAGATCATTCAACCACTGACCAGAGACAAAAATCAAGTCCAGCGTGTGTCCCCCGATGTGGGTGGGGTCATGAACTAACTGGGCCAGGTCCATGGCCGTCATGGAAGCCATGAACTCCCGAGCTGCTTCTGACATTTCACCGACAGATGACAGGTTGAAATCCCCCATGACCAGAAGTCTGGGGGTATCCACCGCCACCCCGCTATTATGTCGAGCAGCTCAGGCAGGGCTGCTGTCACGTGGCAGGGAGCCAGGTATGCAGTCAACAAACCCATCTGCACCCCATGACCCCACTTCACAAGGAGGGATTCACAGCCGGCTATCTGAGGAACAGTGGCCTCCCTCGGACTAAGACTTTCTTTAATAATCACCGCTACCCCCCCTCCCCTCCCCTGGGCCCTCGGCTGATGAAATGCATGGAAGCCTGGTGGGCAGGCTTCCTTGAATCCAACCATTTTCAGAAATCAGTACATGCATCATATACTTCTGAAAAATATTAGTTTTATGTATGTGTGTGTTTGTGCAGATATGTACACATATAAGAATCTGATCCATAATAGCATGTATTATTGATGAACCTTACCTTTACTCAGAATAGGCTTTTTTCATCACTAATACGTTGAAATAACCTACTGTATATAGAAATAGAAATAGAATAACAGAGTTGGAAGGGACCTTGGAGGTCTTCTAGTCCAACCCCATGCTTAGGCAGGAAACCCTTCAGACAAATGGTTATCCAACCTCTTTTTAAAAACTTCCAGTGTTGGAACATTCCCAACTTCTGGAGGCAAGTTGTTCCATTGATTAATTGTTCTAACTGTCAGGAAATTTCTCCTTAGTTCTAAGTTGCTTCTCTCCTTGATTAGTTTCCACCCATTGCTTCTTGTCCTACCCTCAGCTGCTTTGGAGCATAGCTTGACTCCGTCTTCTTTGAGGCAGCCCCCGAGATATTGGAACACTGCTGTCATGTCTCCCTTAGTCCTTCTTTTCATTAAACTAGACATACCCAGTTCCTGTAACCTTTCTTCATGTTTTTCTTGCCTAAATGTAGAACCTTACTTTTTTCACCATTGAATTTCATTTTCTTAGATAGCGCCCAATGTTCAAGTCTGTCAAGATCCTTCTGTATCTGAAGTCTATCTTCTGGCGTGTTGGCTATTCCTGCCAGTTTGGTGTCATCTGCAAATTTGATGGGTTCCCCATCTATCGCCTCATCAAAATCATTGGTGAAGATGTTGAAGAGTACTGGGCCTAACACAGAGCCTTAGGGTACTCCACTGCATACGTCCCTCCATGCAGATCATAACAATACTGGCAATCATTAATTGCAGAAAAGGAGGCCATCTATTTTAATTTTCAAACTGGAAACTTCATTTTGGTCCTACATGGTTAAAATGGGCTGGCCATGTGATTTTTCTTTCATTGCTGGAGAACCTTCTGCCTGATGGGGCTTGAGGATCCATTTGTCCCACCTTTACTTTCATGAAGGATTTGTTAGGGAAAGTAACCCAGTTGATGATGTCAAATCCATCTAGCAATTCACCCTTCTTGTCAAAAGACACCTTGTATCCGGCACTGTTGTTAAAGGAGACTTGATTTAGGAAATGATAAAGCTGGAATAAATGACGTTTTCGCAAGTGTTACCAAAGTGGTGGAAAAAGTGAAAAATGTTTGACTTGGAAAAAAGTTTTGATATTCTCTGAAGCTACTTAATTATTTTATCACTCCGTTATTGGGAGTCCCATTATTTCTTTCCCCAATCAAATATTTCACTTTAGCTCAGTTTGAAAAGGATACGAAGAACTAGCAGGCAATGTATTTCAAATAAACAGACTAAATTTTCTTTTAGCATAGAAATATACTGATATACCTATGTCACTGATGGGAATCCAAGTATTTCAGAGCCAAGGTTTACTATTTGCCAGGGGAATAGTACTATTGATACTATCTCTACTACCACTATTTCTATTGAATTAAATTTATATGTTGTCTAATTTCCAGTGACTCTGGGCAGTTTCCAAATGGTTATTAAGTACTGTAATTATGTATTTTTTTTCTCCTATAACTTATTGTGCAATTTTTATTATTTACTTAAATTAGAATGTTCTGCAAAAGTCTGGATAAAATCCTAAATTCTGGATTTGGTAGCATCCTGCATCTGCAAGAATACATCTCTCATTTCTTTCAAAACTTACAAAAACAATACTCTCAGAAAAACGTTAGTCCTTTTATTGCCATTGTGGAGTCTATTTACACGTATTTATCTCTGTGGTTTTCAGGTTGTCCTAGACTTATAGCCATTCATTTAGTGATCTTTAAAAGTTACAATGGCACTAAAAGAATAACTTACAACTAGACCTTGAACTTATAGCTATTGCTGCATCCTTACAGTCATGTGATCAAATTTGATTGATATGTAGTTACAATACCGTGTTTCCCTGAAAATAAGACCCTGTGTTATATTTTTTAGAACCCTGAAATAAGCGCTTGGCCTTATTGCCATGTGCTCAAAAGCCCGATTGGGCTTCTTATCAGGGGAGGTCTTATTTTGGGGAAAACAGGATAGTTGCAGTGTCCTGGGCTCTTGTGATCACCATTTGTGACCTTCCCATCCAGCTTTTGATAGCAAAGTCAATGGGAGAAGCTGGATTCACTTAATCATCATGTAATTCGCTCAACAACTACAATGACTCACTTAACAATCATGACAAAAAATGGGCAGGTCTCACTTAACAACTGATTTGCTTTGTTCTGTCCCCGTCCCACACGCACACACACCAACAGACGTCCAAGAGTTAAAAACCAAACCAGCCGACAAAATCCTTATCCTTATGATAACGGAACTTGGCAGCAACCTAGTGGCTGCCTGCCAAGAGTTTATTACTCACTAAGAGATAACTTCTCTCCGCTTCTGGTACATCAAAGTAAATAATTACAGAGTAACTTAAGTCCAAATATAAGCAAAGTCTATAGCAAAAGTCCGGCAATGCAGAATGGCGTGGAAGCTTTCAGCTTTGTTCATCACAAGGTTTGACTGGCCACCATGCTCCCTTTTACACCCTGTGGGGTGTGGTCCAGTGACTCAGCCTAATCTCTGGCACGCCTTTTCTTCTGTTGCACGCGCTTATCTCTGCGACGCTGTTGAGGATCCAGCCAAGACTCATTACTCTCATCACTGTCCATCTGTGGCTGCGTGGACGTGCTTGCCCCCGGCCCTATCTCTTGCCCTTCGGCGGACACCGAAGGCATTGCCAAAGAGGAGGGTCCTGGAGAGGGAGGCCTTGCCAACTCCTCTCCTTCATTCTCGGAGCATCTCCTGCCGATGACACAGGCTCAGGTAACGGAGCCACAACACGCTTAGGCATGGAAATGTTGGTCCCAATTGTAATCATAAGTCAAGGACTACTCATATACTCACTGTCGTTCCTTCTGTGCATCTTCTCTGGGAATTCTTAGTAAGGCAGTATATACAGAATGAGAATCCTTCTTATATCTGGATCTATCTTATATCTGGATCTATCTGGATCCTCTCCAGTCCGGCTTCCAGCCTGGGTACAGCACGGAAATGGCATTGGTCGTGTTGGTGGATGATCTCTGGAGGGCTCGGGATAGGGGTTGTTCCTCTATCCTGGTCCTGTTAGATCTCTCAGCGGCTTTTGATACCATCGACCATGGTATCTTGCTGCACCGATTGGAGGGGTTGGGAGTGGGGTGCACCGTTTTGCGGTGGTTCTCCTCCTACCTCTCTGACCAGTCGCAGTCTGTGTTGGCAGGGGGGCAGAGGTTGACCCCGAGGTGCCTCATTTGTGGGGTGCCACAAGGGTCGGTCCTCTTGCCCCTTCTGTTCAACATTTATGTGAAGCCGCTGGGTGAGATCATCTGTGGCTTTGGGGTGGAGTTCCATCAGTACGCTGATGATACGCAGCTGTACATCTCCACCCCAGGCCATCCCAACAATGCCCTTGAAGTGATGTCCCGGTGCCTGGAGGCCGTGCGGATCTGGATGGAGAATCACAGGCTTCGACTCAACTCTTCCAAGACCGAGTGGCTGTGGCTTCCGGCGGAAAGTGCAGAGATCTGGGATCAGTCATATTCCGGGAGGAAGCTCATTCCAGAGGGCGGGTGCCCCCACAGAGAAGGCTCTCCCGACATTGCTTGACCGACGGCACCCTGAGGAGTCCCTCTCTGTGAGAGCGTATTGGCCGGTGGGAGGTTATCGGTAGCAGAAGGTGGTCTCGTAAATACCCTGGCCCTAAGCCATGGAGCACTTTATTATCAGGGGATGTCTTATTTTGGGGGAAACAGGGTAACTTTTCTGTTTCTCCTAAGTTACCTAATTCCTACTTCCATAGCAAGGTGAGGAGAAGAACACAGTAGTGTTTAGTTTCTTCTAAAAAAAAATAGTTAATTTACAGCACCCACGGGCTGCTCCAATCACAAACTGACTCTATGTAGCATATAGTTTTCTCCCTCCTTAACATGAGTTAAATCAAACCAAAATAAATAAATGAATAAATAAATAATAAAATACACCATTTTTTCTCCATAAGTGATTCCATATTATCACAACTTCTTTTATCTGCATTTATACATATTATTTCCTTTGTCATCCATTTTCCCATCTCTAGTTAACAATGCATGAAATCCAAATGTTCCTCTACTTGCTCTAATTTTTTGCTGTTTATTTTTGATTCAATGTTATTCCTTTTATTTCCCTGGTTACAGTCTAAGTTCAGACAGTGCCAACTAAATCTAACATAACAATATGAAACTTTCCTTTTATCATGTTTATTTTTTATGTAAATTTAAAAGAGTTTTAAAAAGCCTCAGTGGTTATTCATGTATCAGATTACTTTTGATCCTCTTCTGTAATGCAATGATAAGGAATGAAGAGTGCAAAAGGAACTGAGAGAAAGAAAAAAAGAGAAAAGTTAAAGCCAGGATAAAGAGACAAAAGGGAAAGAAGATAATCACCATCTACATATATAAAAGCGAAATACCACTCATGCATCATCACAAAATCTCCAGAACTATAAAGCCTACAAACTTGAAATTTGCCACGTATGTTCTTCTTGGCTTCTAGGTGCTCACTAAGAAAGGATTTTTCAAAATAACCATCAGAGCATTAGTATTTCCTATATTATTATTAACATGCTCTGATGCTAAGGAGTTTTACTCCCCCTCCCCACCTGAAAAGAAATCTGTTCCAAACGCAAAACACAAGCAGAGGAGAGGAGTTTCAGTTTTACTTTCACAACAGCAAGCAGGGAATAGGATAGGGGATGCTTCTGTGAGGCAAGCCTGAGGGAGAGAAGGGGGATAGGATAGGCTTCTGTGGGGCAAGGCTGAGGGAGAGAAGGGGATAGGATAGGGGAGGATTCTGTGGGGCAAGGCTGAGGGAGAGAAGGGGAGAGGAAAGGTCAATCGTAACTACTCATTAATTTTCAAGCTGTAAATGTCGATTTATCAAGCCCGATCACATAGTTTCATAGCGGAACACAGGTATTCAGCTAGTATTAAAGATAAAAACCAGTTGGCATTGTGAGAATCTAAAACATGAATCCTGTTGAGAAGGACAAAGTTTTGTCCTTCCAACAAGGAACCCTTTTATTCATATTATCCATTCATAACTTGTATGATTATATCAAGTTTTATAAACAAATTTACCACCCAGCAAATGAGAGACAAATAATGCAATAAGTCTCACTTTTCCTGAAATATCACATTACCAGCAAAGAATGAAATTGCATCACATTAATACAAGAAAAAAAAGTTACACGTATTTTGTGGGGCTGGCAATGACATCTTAAAACTTTGTATTCTCTCACAAAAACTTAGAAGAAGTTATATTATTTCTATGTGCTTTTGATACATCACTATAGAGAAAATGTTAACAATAAGATGTAGATAATAAGTTTCTTAACAAATGAAAATACTTCTTAATAAATGTGGATAATAAATGTCTTAATAACTTTTTAAAGTACATCAGCTGAAAGTTAAAGTCCATCCATCTTAAAATTGTCAAGATTGAGAAACACTATAATAGATAATGAGTTCCTAAACAAATAGAGGTGTAATCCACCTTACCTGAGGAATCTTGTAGATCCCTAAGATAGTAGCTATGTGAAGGGAGGTTTCTGAGTCAGTACCCCCAATGACAGCTGCCGGTATCTTCTTGCTGCATTTGTAGTTGAGGAGTGTTGGTTTCTGATTAAAGAGCAAATTCAGCGTGTTCTGATAAGTTATTTGGGCATCAAAGTGGCTATCATAGATATGAAATCCTAGCGTCCGATTGGGTAAGATCATGCTGTTTCCATTGATTTCATTCACCGCAAACGCCAAGGCTAGAGTGTGCTGATATTTTTTCAGCATTACACTAAAGTAAAAGACACATCTTGAGTAAACCATGATGTTCAGTGTTGTGAACATTTGCATACTACTCCTGTAAGTGGTACCTTATATTTACTGGTGGGGAACATTGGAGAATAAGAAACCTGACACTTAGAATGAATTTACCTTTAACTAGAAGACTAGCTTGTTTGCTTGTAATGGATCTGCCCTTCTCCAATCTTACTGACTGATTAGATCCTATCAGATGTAAAAGATCAGAATAAATTCAGAGCATACAAACAGATTTTGCCAACAGAATATCTGAGAGCTAGAACAGAGGTTTAGATCATAATATCCAACTACTTGCTCAGTGCTGGAACTTTACGTTTAAGCCAAATAGTTGGGTTAAACCAAGAGCAATAACAGTTGCTGGGATGAAAACTAACATAGTTACCACATGTGTGTTTTGGGTCTGACCACTATTTCAATCTCCTATTTTCTATTACTAGAAGACCAGAATGAATGGATGTAGGAGTAAAATTAATCTGATTTCTTGAATCTATGTCATGTTGCTAAAAGCATATCAGTGGCTCTGCCAGGAAATAACCAAGTATTACAGAAATCAATGAGGTTTTCCTTACACAGGTTCAACATCACACTTGGGTGTAGTGTGTGAGCTGAAGTCTGCTCCTTCAGAAAACGAGAAAAGCTGTGAAATGATCCCACCAATTATCACATCACCTGGCTGAAAATATTGGTATTGCACTTTCAGAGACTCACGAATGGTACACACTGCAGGAGATATCCCACACTAGGTCCTTGACAAAGCGAGGTTCATCTACGAGATCGTTTCTGCCCAACTTGTAATTTGGTGTTCTGATTTTTATAGCCAATGTGTAGGACAGAACATTTATTAGATGAATTTTGGAGTTGCCAATTACGGAACCATTCTGACACATTGTCAATTAGCTTTGAATCATTGCAAAGTCACAAGCCATCAAGGACCCACATCTTCCCAAGCTCCATGGAACCTTATCTATTTGTTTCCCAGGGAAGGCAAGCAGTCTGGAGAGATTCCTGTATTATAGATAGTATTTGCCATAAGATAGTCCATCAATCAATCAGAATAGAGCTGGAAGGGATCTTGACGGTCTTTTAGTCCAATCACTTGAACTAGTTGAACAAGTTGAACTAGTCAATTTAAACTTTTAATGTGTTGATCTATTGAACATAGTACATAGAATAATAAAGTTGGAAGCAACCTTGGAGGTCTTCTAATCCAACCCCCTGCTCGAGAAGGAGACTCTATACCATTTCACATAAATGGTTGTCCAGTCTCTTTTTGAAAAACTCCAGTGATGGAGCACCCACAACTTCTGAAGGCGCGCACGCTGTTCCATTGGTTGATTACTCTCATCGTTAGGATATTTCTCCTTAATTCTTGGTTGCTTGTCTCCTTGGTTAGTTTCCATCCATTGTTTCTCATCTTGCCTTTTGGTGCTTGGGAAAATAGTTTGACCCCCTTGTCTTTGTAGGAATCCTCAAATATTGGAACACAGCTATTATGTCACCCCTAGTCCTTCTTTTTCATTAGACTAGACATGCCCAATTCCTGTAACCATTCTTCATAAATTTTAGCCTCCAACCTCCTAAACATTCTTGTTGCTTGCTTGCTTGGGCCTGACAGTTATTGTTGCCATCTATGATCCTCTTGATATTAATGTGAAATCTGCATCATGTGCAGCTATCTATCTTTTTTTTTCTTCTTTATCCTCAATGTCCTCATTTCCTAGGCATGCATTATAGCTGGCAAGGCCATCTTTGAAACTTGTCACCAAAATATCCTCATTCTTCTTCCCTTTTTAAAAAGTTGTGGTTTGGTTTCTTTCCTAGAGATAATCTCTTCTACATGTCTTCTGTGTATTTTCCACTTTGCTTGTTATTGAGTCCTTGGAAACAACCTCAACATCCTTTCCTTTATTACTTTCAGTTGTATGTTCAAACAAGCCTGCAGCTACTTGTTACACTTTTTTTCTTATTTGTTTTAAAAACATTCTTTTTCTCTTTTACTTTCAAAGTGTGGGCTGAACCACCATTCTTCTTTTCTTCAGCAACAGATGAATGGCCACCTACCATTTTAGGTACACTGGAAATAATACAATTGTCCTCAGCCCATCCTAAGGTGCTGGGAAGGCTATTCCTAATCATTTCCCCATATCAAAAGCACAGGTTCCCCCCATCTGCTATCTTTCCTATGTATGCTGGTTTACTCTGGCAAGTATGCCCCCCACCCATCCTCAAACTCTGCTTTCTTTCTTCAATGGTCATTCATCTGGGCTGCCTGGATGGTTATTATTATTTACATTTATTCATTAAACATGAAACTTAGCCAACTGAACATTTAAAAATGTATCACAAATATTATTATTTTTTTCAATTTTTATTTATAAGTACAATCTAAACAGAACAATGAAACGTACAAAACATAAAAACATATAAACATCCATTTCAATACATGTCCAGTTTGTCGCAACTGTAATATACATTTCTCTTTATATTTTGACTCTTCCTTATTTGGTCATTCCCTTTTGTCTATCTACTATTGATCTTTGTTGACCTATGTCTGTTCTTTGTTTCCATCATATTATATTTGGTCATTTTGTTTACTTCCTATTGCTTCATCACTTTCCTAACTTTCAACCAACTATACCACTTTTCCCATACTAAGTAAAAGTCATGTTCTTCCCTATTTTGTAATTCCTTTGTGAGTCTATCTAATTCCGCACATTCCATAGTTTTATTGATTACTTTATCTGGTGTTGGTATATCACTACTCTTCCAGTGTTGTGCGTATAGTATTCGTGCTGCTGTTATCATATGTATAATTAAATAGGTTGTTTCTTTTTCGTAGTATCCATTCACTATGCCTAGTAGGAAGCTTTCTGGTCTTAGTTCTTGTCACAAGTAAATGCCTTATTCTCTAATAGGGAAACTGTATATACTCGGGGTATTAGGGGTTAATTTATTCTTCCTCTCCTAATATATTCATATGTAACCACTCCCATCCTTTTACTCCACCTTGTGAATATAAAAGGGGTTGTATGCACCTCCTCCTGGCTTCTATCTATGAGTACTTAGAGAATATAGAATGCCTACTGTAAATAAACAGTGTTATGTTTGAATACTTTATTCTTAAATCATTTATTGAGTCTGATCCTTAAAATTACGCAACAATCTGGTAGCAGAGGATGGTTAAATTGACTCAATAAAACTTTAGATATGCCTAAAAGAGAAAACTCCAGAAACAAAAGAGAAAGACCCAACACCAGGGCACACAGTAAAGAAATGGAAGCGGATCAAGAAATGATAGATGAATCCACAACTGTAATATCAAGAGAATCTGAAGACTGCACTACAGACAACGAGGAGATAATGGATGAAACTGATGACCAAGAAGAGAACGAGATAGAAAACAACGAACTCAGGTCAGAGATACTGAGACTTTTGAAAAGTCAAAAGGATGACGAAAATCTCATCGCGAACCTCCAAGACATAATAAAAAACAGCGGAGCAGCGAGAGAGAAACACATCGTAACAGATGAATCTAAAGAATCAAAAATGGTGAGCGAATCGCCTGTAGATAAGAATATAACAAAGAAGAAGACTAACGGTCCCACATAAAATTTTGAATGGCAGCCATCTTGGTTCCAACAGACCACTAAGATGAGCGAAGCAGAGCCAATCAGAAAGCAGAATTCAAAATGTCTGGCGCGAAAAGCCTTACATGATGCAAAAAGCAAAAAGGAGAAAATTTACTCTTCAGAAGAATCAGACACAGACATCGAAGAAACTTCAATTGAAATGCAAATAGAATCAGCAATGAAAACGCTTTTTGCAACATTCGGTCCAAAATTAAGAATTACAAAAGAATCAACAAAAGCTAGTAATCGAGAAATAAAGAAAAGACAAGCAAGCAAGCAAACATCTCAGAATCTACCCGCTTCTATCCAAACGATGAGAGCACTGACGCCTGAACCCAGAGAGCCCTGCAAATACCACCCCACGCCACAGACGATCCCAGGAACCAGCGATCTCAACAAGAATCATCTCAACGAAAAGAAACGAGCTCCTGCTGTCACCTGGACACCCAAGATCGAACCGGAGACCGATTCGTCGGAAGAAGAACGCTACGAGGGAGCTGCAGCAGCGAGAACCTCTCCCGACAGCTCCAGAAGCGAAATGAGCAACGCGCATGCGCGAACATATGCAGACAACTACGGAGGACATGAAGAGCAGAGAGAGCTATTCAGACTCGTTGCAAGCATACCTACACCATTCTGCAACTATCAACACTTGCAAGATCACGGACTACCTCCAGTTGTAAGTAATGGAGCTAACAATATTGGGAATTTGCCCAATGATTTCCCAAAACTGAGAATAGATGGTATTAATTTGCAGGAATGGTGTCAACAACTTCAGGTTGTTTTTCTAAAAGAAAACTTATTATTCTTTATTACTAACCCCCCCAAAAGACCTTGGACTCTAAAATTGGACTGCCTACACCACAGAGCATTTTACCTATTAATATCCAGTATATCTCCTGCTATGTACCATAGTATTAAGCACAATTTGACTGTCTCAGAAATTATCCAATGCATGTTTAAATTGTTTCATAGTGAAAGTGTAGCGACTACTACAAGAATGTCCAAAGATTTCTTCTCAGCTAGGATAAAGCCAGGGGTTACTATAAGTGAACATTTAATATCTCTAAACAAAATCAGAGCAGAGCTGCATTTAAGGGGAGAGGTAATTTCAGATCAAACAATGAAGAGTGTTATCATTAATTCATTAGACCCATCATGGGATAACTATATATCACATTTAGACACAATTAATTTAGGATACTTGTCCATAGAGAATTTATCAAATAAGCTAATAGCTGAAGATAATTCAAGAAGGAGTCGATGTAATAATCACATAGAACATAGACAATATAAGAAAGTAGCATTCCAAGAAAAATATCGAGAATCAATTGAATGTCACAACTGTGGATCTAAAGAACATTGTAGAAGAGATTGTCCTAAATTCCTTAGAGAAAGGCAAAAACTTGACTATAGAGGTAGATACCATAACAGACAATCATCCATTGATAGACATAGATATAGAAGCTCACCCAATTATAGAGAACATAGAGGGGGCAGGGATAATTCAAGAGATAGAAGATCTGGTTCACTAAATGGATTAAACAAACATAATACAACTAACATACAACATTCAGGGGACAACGATTGGCTCATTGACTCTGGGGCAACTAATCACACAACACACAACAAAAGTATATTATCTTCATTTATAGAAGATAAATTTGTAATCAAAGTAGCCAATCAAGAAAAAGTTCAAGTTATTGGTAGAGGAAATGTAAACTTACCCGGTCTAGGAAAAATAGAGGGGGTATTACTAATACCAGAAATACCTCATAACATACTTAGTGCAATAAAACTAAGTAGAGATTCTGACATAAATATAGTTTTTTCAAAGGGAAAAGCAACACTAGAGAAAAACAAAACAAGCTTAGGTAGTGTGATTATCAAAGGAGGTCTACCATATTTAATCACAAAAGAAAGATGGTTACACAACATTGATTCCAACATGGATGATAACAATGACATAGATAATGGAGACAATAGCAATAGTGATAATGAGGAACATGAAACAATTCATAGCCACAAAGACACATCTACTAATGACACATCCAATAACAAAAAACCTACAATTGGAAAACCAATCCACGATGAATGTGCGTATGTTTTACATAGGAAATTAGGACATGCTAGTTTTCCTGTAGTACAAAAAATGATTGAACATGCTGAAGGTGTTAAAATAAAAATTTGTAAAAACTATTTGGAATGCTCAGTATGTAAGTCCACAAAACTCAGAACTAGCCCCAAACCAAGAAAGGCAACAAGATCAACTAATCAAATTTTTGATTTGATACACATGGATTTGGTTGGTCCATTAACACCATCAATCACATATAGAAAACGATACTTTCTGACTATTGTAGATGACTATAGCCGTTATGGATTTGTATATACTTTAAAACACAAAGATGAAACATTTCAGAAATTCAAAGAGTTTTACAAACGTGTAGAAACACAACATAATATTAAAATAAAACAAATCATGACAGATAGGGGATCTGAATTCATGTCAAAAGAATTCTCCCAATGGCTAAAAAACAAAGGGATGCTACATTTCACGTCTAGCCCTTTCTCTGCATTTCAAAATGGAGTAGTAGAGAGAAAGAACTCGACATTACAAACCATGATTAGATGCACATTAGAAGATGCTGGCTTAGGAAAACAATTCTAGTCAGAAGCATTACAATATTCCAATTATACACAAAATAGAACTTGGTCCAGTATTGTAAACAAGACACCATATGAATTAATGTATAATAGAAAACCCAAAATAGCACACATGCACATATTTGGAGTCACAGCGGATGTACACATACCAAAACAATTGAGGCGTAAAGGAGAGAACGTGTCCAGAAGACTTAGATTCATGGGATACGAAACAGGCACAAAAGGGTACAGATTTATTGATAATAACAACAAATTTATAATTTCTAGAACAGCTGTATTTCATGAACAGGCCAATTGGTCTAAAATACATCTTAATGAAATATTCCCAATCACAAGCTCAGACACTGAACATCAAGATAAAATAGATAGAGAAGAATGCAATCACAACACACATAAAAGCAAAAATAAAACATGGATAAATAGTCAACACAGAATAAAGACAGATTCATTAACAAAAAAGGAGGCAAGATACTTACACGATAACGATAGTAAACCAGAAAAAATAATCAGATGTAACAGAAATCAAGTGCCAAGCAAATACAAAGATTACGTAATGTACATGGATAGTGAAACATCAACGCCAAACACATACGAGGAAGTATTAAAGCTTCCCACTGAAGAAAGAAGAAAATAGGAATTAGCCATGACCAAGGAGATGGACAGCTTACGAGAATTAAATGTATTCACACCCACACCTGCACCTAAGGATAAAACTATTATAGGCACCAGGTGGATATACAAAATTAAAAATCTGGAAGAAGGCAACACATTATATAAAGCTAGATTAGTTGCACAAGGTTATGCTCAAAAATATCCCGAGGATTACACAGACACATATTCTCCCACAGTAAGAACTGAGAGTGTCAAAACAGCTTTAGTTATAGCATCTGCACTTAACCTTAATGTATTCCAATATGACATACAGACTGCGTATCTACACGCAAAACTTGACAAAGAGATATATGTAAGAGCACCTCATAGTCAATACACAAACAAAAATGAAACGTGGTTATTAAATAAAAGTTTGTACGGGTTAAAACAATCTGGCAAACGCTGGTATGAATGTTTAGTCAAAGTACTCAAAACTATGAATTTCAATGCCACTACTGCAGACAACTGTTTCTTTGTCAAAAAAGAGGATGACTCCTTAGAATTTGTGTTAATTTATGTGGATGATATTTTGTATATAGGTAAACATAAAGAAAAAGGAGATGCATTTGTAACAAAACTAAATGAACATTTTTCTTTAAAATCATTAGGAAAGGTAAATAAATATCTTGGAGTTCAAATCAGTAAAACCAAAAAAGGATTCAAACTTTCTCAGAAAGATAAGATTATAGAACTCCTAAACAAGTGTAATTTAAATGATGCTAAGCCTTGTGACACTCCTATGCAAACAGACTTCTTAAGGAACATAGATGAATCATCCCCTGAATTTAAGGATAATACACTCTACAGATCAGTTATTGGTTCCCTCTTATATATTTCCAATTGGACTAGACCTGATATTGCATTACCCCTCAATCTGTTATCCAGATACGTTAGCAAACCCTTAATGTATCATTGGGAAGCCGTTAAAAGAATATTAAGGTACTTAAAGCACAGCTTAGATTTCTGTTTACTACTGGAACCTAATAATATCAAAGAGCCCATCCTCACCTGTTACGCTGATGCGGATTGGGCAGGTGATACCATATGTAGAAAAAGCACATCAGGTTATATATTTTTTCTTAACGATTGTCCAGTTTACTGGTATACTGGAAAACAGGATTTAGTAGCCACATCAACAACTGAGGCAGAATATGTTTGTTTGTCCAAAGCCTCCAACAATCTTGTATGGTTTAATGATTTATTGTCAAATACTTGGAAGAAACCCTCATTACCATTTATCATACACGAAGATAACAAAGCTGCTATTGAGATATCTAGGTCTGATGCTATTGGTCAAAGATCCAGACATATAGATATAAAATTCAAGCACGTGAGACAATTATCTCAAGATGGATTTATTAAAGCAGTTCACTGTGAAACATCAGAACAAATAGCTGACATATTGACTAAGCCTTTGCCATCTAAACAACACAAATATTTAACTTCCAAATTACAAGTTTTGTATTGTTCTGAATCTGAATGTAATTATTGTTGTATATCGAATCGGAATTTAGAGGGGGATTTGTCACAAGTAAATGCCTTATTCTCTAATAGGGAAACTGTATATACTCGGGGTATTAGGGGTTAATTTATTCTTCCTCTCCTAATATATTCATATGTAACCACTCCCATCCTTTTACTCCGCCTTGTGAATATAAAAGGGGTTGTATGCACCTCCTCCTGGCTTCTATCTATGAGTACTTAGAGAATATAGAATGCCTACTGTAAATAAACAGTGTTATGTTTGAATACTTTATTCTTAAATCATTTATTGAGTCTGATCCTTAAAATTACGCAACAGTTCTATCTTTTGGTGTGTTATTTCCTCTATTTGTATTTTGATCCTTTGCCAATATTGTTTCGCCATTGGGCAGGTCCACCACATATGGTAATAGGTGCCTTTGTGTGTTGTGGCCCCGCCCTCTGAGCCTGTCCCATCGGAGGAAGAAAGCTCCGAGCATGAGGAAGAGGAGTCAGCCAGGCCTCCCTCTCCAGGCCCCTCCCCTCTGGCATTGTCTCAAGTGCCGGCCGAGGGAGAGGAGACAGCTGATTCGAGTCAAAGTGATAATGACACATCATTCCTGGACGCACGCCTCTGAAGGTGTGATAAACGTTTGCAGCAGCTTGGGAGGCGTGCTAGGGATTAGAACTGAGTCACTGGACCACACCCCAGAGACCACACCCCAGAGACTATATAATAGAGAGTGGTGGTCAAGGATCTTTTGTGACGAACAAAGCAAAACCTTGGACAGTCACTAAAGCCTCGTCCGGAACTGCTGGGAGGAATATTATTTCTGTTTGGACTTTCTTGAACGTTCGTATCTTATCTGTCTGTTTGTGAAAATAAAGTAACTTGGCAGACGGTGTGTCTATCGCTGCCAAGTCGGAGATAAGAACTGGGTGCGTTCCAAAGTGTTTCCTTAACCCTCGACTGGCTGTGTGTGTGTGTGTGGGGACGGGGACAGATCATCTTGTTCGTCACCCCATACTCCATCGTTAACCCACGATGGACCAACAGCTGCAGCAGCAGATACAGCAGATGCTGGAGGCCAATCAGCTTCTGCAACAGCAAGTAGCACAGCTAACTGCCCAACTTGCTTTGGGAAATGCTCCTGCAGCTCCACCTCCTCCCCCTCCCCGTCCGAGATGCCCAGTGAACGTGCCAGATAGGTTTTCTGGGCAGCAGGAGATGTTTCCGGCCATCTTGGGACAATGCCAACTGTTTATGGCAATGAGGCCGGAGGATTTTCCGGATGACCGGGCTCGGGTGGCATTTGTTATCAGCTCCCTCTCGGGCACTGCCGCCCGATGGGCCACGCCCCTGTTGTTGCAAGATAGCCCCTTGCTCCTGGACTTTCAGGGCTTTTTACAACACCTGCGCACCATGTTTGAGGACCCCCTCCGGGTGCAGACGGCAGCGAGGCGCATCAAGGACCTCCGCCAAGGCAAGCGCCCCCTGCAGGACTATATTGCAGAGTTCCGACTGCTAGGCCAGGATTCGGCTTGGAATGAGGTGGCGCTGATGGACGCCTTCCAGGACGGCCTTTCCGACGAGATGCAGGACGAGCTGGTTCGTGTGGAGGCGCCACCGACCCTCGACGCGCTGGTGACCCAATGCCTGCGTATCGACGCCCGCTTGCAACGGCGACGGCCCCGTCGGGCTCTTCCGGAACCATCGACAGCGTCGGCACCCCCGCGTTTCGCACCGACAGCGCTCCGGACCGCACAGCGTTTTGTGGCGACGGCTGAGGAGCCCATGGAGCTCGGAGCAGCCAGACCTCAACTGACGGCCCAGGAGCGGATGCGGAGACGTCAAGGGGGGTTGTGCCTCTATTGCGGCGAGGCGGGACATTTTGCCGCCTCGTGTCCCCGGAAGCGGAGTGGACCGCTCAGGCCTGTTCCGGAGTCTCGGCGTGACCTGCCGGGAAACGGGCCAGGCCTGGCCTAGGGGAAACTCTGGGTCAGGCACGTGACCATGCCCCGCCGGAGTCGGCGGCTGTGGACTGTGAGCCCCCTCGGCACCTGATTTTGAACACCCGGGTGTTGTTGGCTAACCGGTCGGAGGGGCTCCAAGCGCACGCGCTGGTGGACTCGGGGGCCACCACGAACTTTATGGACCAGGCCTTTGTGGCCCATTACAAAGTCCCCTTGGTTCCAGTGGACCCTCCGTTGAGGGTTGAAACTATAGATGGGCGGGAACTTGTGGCGGGGCCCATCAAAACTGCTACCCAGCCCTTGCGCCTCGCCATTGGAAACCACGAGGAGGCGATCCAGTTTTACGTAACGGCGGATCTGCACTTTCCCTTGGTCCTGGGGATGGCCTGGCTTCGGGCGCACGACCCTCAGGTGGCGTGGTCGAGAAACGCCATCTCGTTCCCGAGCCTGCAGTGTGTCGACCACCTTCGCCACACCTGCGCCGGCCAGGACGTCTCTGCCCCAAACGTCTCCTTGCCTCCGGAGCTGACGCCCTTCGCCGACGTGTTCAGCGAGAAGGAGGCGGACCACTTGCCCCCGCACCGACCCTACGACTGTGCGGTGGACCTAATGCCCAACGCGCCCCTGCCATCGGGACGCCTGTACTCCATGTCGGAGCCCGAGCTGGCCGCCTTGCGGGACTTTCTGGAAAAGAACCTGGCCCGTGGGTTCATCCGGCCTTCGACCTCCCCGCTCTCGGCCCCGGTCCTCTTCGTTAAAAAGAAGACGGGGGACTTGCGCCTGTGTTGCGACTACCGGCGCTTGAATGCCATCACAGTGCGAAATCGCTACCCCCTGCCGCTGATCCCGGAGCTGATGGAGAGGTTGCAGGAGGCCTCGATCTTCACTAAGCTCGATCTCCGAGGGGCTTACAACCTGGTGCGTGTGAGAGAGGGGGACGAGTGGAAGACGGCGTTCGGCACGCGGTACGGACACTTCAAGTATACCGTCATGCCGTTCGGGTTGACCAACGCCCCCGCGGTCTTCCAGCACTTGATGAACGATGTGTTCCGGGACATGCTGGATCGGTTCGTGGTGATCTACTTGGATGACATTTTGATCTATTCCCGGACCCCGGAAAGTCACCTCCAGCATGTCCGCCAGGTCCTGCAGCGCCTGCGGGAGCACCAGCTCTATGCGAAGTTGGAGAAATGCTACTTCTTCCAGACTTCCATAGAGTTCCTTGGGCACATCATCACCCCCGAGGGCATCGTGATGGACCCGCACAAGGTGGAGGCCTTGCGCAGTTGGGAACCCCCGCGTCGGGTGAAGGACGTCCAGCGTCTGTTGGGATTCGCCAACTACTATCGGACCTTCATCCCGGGCTTCGCCACCCTGACCTTGCCGTTGACCCAGCTCCTTCGGAAGAAGGTCCCGTTCCAGTGGGGGCCCCCGCAGCAGCAGGCCTTCGAGGTCCTCAAGCAGGCCTTCCTCACGGAGCCAGTCCTGAGGCACCCCAATCCACACCGTCCGTTCGTGGTGGAGACGGACGCGTCCAACGTGGCGATTGGGGCGGTGCTGCTACAGGCTCCGGTGGATGGCGGCACTCTTTTTCCCTGTGCATACTACTCCCGGAAACTCAACCCTTCCGAGCGCAACTACACCATCTGGGAAAAGGAGTTGCTGGCCATCAAGGCCGCGTTCGAGGCTTGGCGACATCACCTCGAGGGGGCCCGACACCAGGTGGAGGTGCGGACGGACCATCGGAACCTGGAGCACCTCACCACGGCACGGAAGTTGAACCAGCGGCAGATCCGGTGGTCGTTGTTTTTCGCCCGGTTCAACTTCCACGTCACCTACATTCCGAGCAACCTCAACCAGAGGGCGGACGCGCTATCCCGTAAGCCGGAATACTTTTGCCCCAAGGACTCCCTTCCCCCCCGGACGGTGCTGCCAGCGGACTCCTTGGCCGCGGTCCAGGAACCGGTGGACCTGCGGGCTCAGGTGCTGGAAGCGCAGCGACGGGACGACTGGTCGCAGCAGCGGAGAGCGGACGTCGGCCCCGCGTCCCCATGGACTGTGGAGGAGGGCTTGCTCAGACATCGGGGTCGGCTGTACGTGCCCACGAGTCCGCTCCGAGCCCTCGTCATGAACCAGTGTCATGACAACCCCGCGGCGGGGCACTTCGGCTTCTTTAAGACTTTGAACCTGGTGACACGGACTTTTTGGTGGCCTCGGGTACGGCACGACGTGCACGCCTACGTGACGTCCTGTGTGACGTGCCGACAGGCCAAAGCCGCGTCCGGCCCCCCTCCTGGACTCCTCCAGCCGCTGCCGACACCGGAGAGACCGTGGGGAGCCATCTCCATGGACTTCCTGACAGACCTGCCCCTGTCCGCTACGTACACGACCGTCCTCGTGGTGGTGGATGCGCTCACGAAGATGGCACATTTCATCCCGTGCCGCGGCCTGCCCTCGGCCCGCACCACGGCTCGCCTGTTCCTGCAACATATCTTCCGCCTCCACGGCCTGCCAGACCGGGTGGTTTCGGACCGCGGGGCCCAGTTCACGGCCCGCTTCTGGAAAAGCCTGATGGCCGCGCTGGAGGTGCAGGTGTGCCTGTCGTCGTCGCACCATCCGGAGACTGACGGGGGCACGGAGAAGGTCATCGGCATACTGGAGCAGTACCTCCGCTGTTTTGTCAACCAGCAGCAGGACAACTGGGCCGAGTACCTTCCCCTGGCGGAGTTCGCCTTTAATAACTCCCAACACACCTCCACCCAGATGACCCCGTTCCATACCAACGTCGGATACCATCCACGGCTTTTCCCGTTGACCATCATGGACTCCCCTGTTCCCGAGACCCGGGACTTCCTCTCAGAGCTGCAGGCGGTGCAGCAACTGGTGCGGCGGCAGCTGATCTGGGCGAAAGAGGATTATAAACGGTTCGCCGATCGCGCCCGCCGGGCGACGCCACCGCTGGAAGTAGGAGATCGGGTGTGGTTGTCCACGAAACACCTCCCCACGGACCGGCCGGTACGGAAACTGGCCCAACGCTTTATCGGTCCCTTCCCTATCGAGGCGGTCATCAATCCGGTGGCCTACCGGTTGACTCTACCCCGCTCCATGCAGCTCCACCCTGTTTTTCATCGGTCCCTCCTGGTCCCTGAGGCCCCCGCGAGCCATCTCCGCCGCCCGCCGACGCCTGCCCCCCCAGCCGCAGCCGACGAGGACGACGCCTCGACGTACGAGGTGGACAGTATCCGGGACTCCCGTTGGCTGAAGGGGCGCTTCCAATACCTCATCGCCTGGAAGGGGTACGGGCCCGAGGATTTCACCTGGGTGGACGCATCTGCCGTTCAGGCCCCTGACCTGGTGCGGGCTTTCCACGAACAGTTCCCGTCCCGACCCCATCCCGACCGTCAGACCCGGGGGAAGGGCCCTGCGGTGGGGGATAGTGTTGTGGCCCCGCCCTCTGAGCCTGTCCCATCGGAGGAAGAAAGCTCCGAGCATGAGGAAGAGGAGTCAGCCAGGCCTCCCTCTCCAGGCCCCTCCCCTCTGGCATTGTCTCAAGTGCCGGCCGAGGGAGAGGAGACAGCTGATTCGCGTCAAAGTGATAATGACACATCATTCCTGGACGCACGCCTCCGAAGGCGTGATAAACGTTTGCAGCAGCTTGGGAGGCGTGCTAGGGATTAGAACTGAGTCACTGGACCACACCCCAGAGACCACACCCCAGAGACTATATAATAGAGAGTGGTGGTCAAGGATCTTTTGTGACGAACAAAGCAAAACCTTGGACAGTCACTAAAGCCTCGTCCGGAACTGCTGGGAGGAATATTATTTCTGTTTGGACTTTCTTGAACGTTCGTATCTTATCTGTCTGTTTGTGAAAATAAAGTAACTTGGCAGACGGTGTGTCTATCGCTGCCAAGTCGGAGATAAGAACTGGGTGCGTTCCAAAGTGTTTCCTTAACCCTCGACTGGCTGTGTGTGTGTGTGTGTGGGGACGGGGACAGATCATTGTGGTGGTTGCATTTCCAACATGTTGATGGCGTGCCGGGGAACATTCTTGCCAATCTGGCTGGTGGCAAGTGCCACCTATAAAACATTTTATAGAGATTTTCTTTATAGGGTACAGACATTGTCAATTTATAATTTATTTTCCATAGTTTTTCCCATTTGTCTAATGGAATACTATAACCGAAAATTTTTGCCCAGGTTATCATATTTTCTTTCACTACCTCTTCTTCTAATTTATATCCTCGTAAGTAATTGTAAATTTTTTTGATCAGTGTGTCCTGTGTCCCTTGCAAAATTTTATCTAATTCGGTTTGACCTTTTTGGAATTCAAATTGAGCCGAATCTTTATTGTATCTTGATTTTATTTGTGTATACGGCCACCAGTCAATGTCTGTACCCATCTCTTTTAGTTCTTGCCTCGTTCTTAGTTCCCCCCGGTTGTTTAACAGATCTTTATAAGTTTTCGTTTTGTTATAGTCCATGGCATTTGGATAGATCTATCAAAATATCACAAATATTATTGACTGGCACTGATATAGGTTGCTGCCAGCATCCTATGTTATCGACCAAGTATGTTCTTAAAATGTATGTTGTTCTGAGTAGCACAGTCTTTTGCAGCTCTGCTGGCGCTACAGCAGGAAGCTGCAGATTATTATTATTATTATTCTCTTTTATTCATTAAACATGAAACTCAGTCAACTGAACATTCAAAAATGCATCACAAATGCCATTGACTGGGGGCTAATGGTTACTGCCAGCGTCCTAGGTATCAACCAGGTACCTTCTTAAAAGATATGATGGTCTGAGTAGCGCAGTTTTTTGCAATTCTGCTGGTGTTATTGCAGGAAGCTGTAATTTCTTGAAGTGTCTTGTAAAATTCTTGGACATGGTACCAAGTGCCCTGATGACAATGGGTATCACTGTTACATGTTTCACCCATAGCCGTGTAGTTTTGATGGCCAGGTCGCAATGATGATGATGATTGGTTTTTTTTTAATAAAAAGTTTTTTATTTAATAAACATTAAAAACATTGGACACAGTGTGACCATCCTGGTCTTAACATATCCATACATATTCTTTCCATAATAACAAATGTAATTACTATTTAACATACATTGCTACTTTGTTCTTATATACATATCCCTTGTCTTCATTTACTATCTATTTACTATTTGTTTACTATTTACATTTATTAATACTATCCAGTATTAATTCTACAGACCCTAAATCTTTTTTGTTGGAACTTCTTTTCTCCTTTCCAACCAATAATACACTTTATTCCAGATTTTATAGTATTCTGTCTCATTCTTGTTATTGAGTTCTAGTGTCAGCCTGTCCATTTCTGCATAAGTCAAAATCTTCCTTATTATTTCTTCTTCTGGGGGGATTTTTTCTTTTTTCCAGTATTGTGCATAAACTAACCTTGCTGCTGTTATCACATGAAGCATTAAGTATATTGATTCTTTGCTATAATTCTCTTTTATAATTCCTAGTAAGCAGTGGTGAAATCTAAATAGTTTGGCCACCGGTTCTGTGGGCGTGGCTTGGTGGGCGTGGCTTGGTGGTGGTCATGTGACTGGGTGGGTGTGCCCAACTTTTTTTTACTTTTTAAAGCATTTTTAACAGCACCTGACCAGCCTGACCCCCCCTCATCAAGCCAGACCCAATGCCTCCTAGCCTTGAAGATTGCCCGCCTTTCCACCTCAGCCACCTAGTCTGGGAGATGATGGGGGGGGAAGAGAGTTTCTCCCCCTTTTCACTCACCCCAAGCTTCCTGCTGCAGATTTTCACACCTTGCTTCACGTGCCTGGGCTCGTCGCCCTCGTCTTCTTCTTCCTCCTCCTCCTCTCAGTCTTCCAAGTGGAAAAAAAGCCAGGACAAAGTGCAAAAAGAAGCACGTGCTTGCTCCTTGCATTTTTCCATTTGTAGGAAGCTTTCGTACCTGTGAAGGCAAGTTTGGCTTCCTTCCCTGCTCACTAAAAACCTCACCAGTACTGGTGTGTACATGGGTTGTGCATGTGTGTCTTTGCTCCTGGTCTTTTGCAGCAGACCGTGCCCAAAGTCCCGTCCCTGGCCGGCTGAACCAGAGTCAGGGAATTCATCCCTTCTGGCCTTGTCTGGGTTGGGCTGGCCGAAGCCGTCCCCAGATCATGCTCTTTGGGCGGTGGGTCTGCTCTGTGGAGCCACCTTGGGGGTCATGCAGCATGACAGCTGATTTCTGCTGCTTTTAAAGGCCTCGAAGCAGATCCAAGCCTTCCAGGGGTAACCACCATCTCACCTGTTGCGCCTCTGTCTCTGGTGCAGCAGGAGCAGCCAAGGCACCCGCTCCACTTCCCGGGGCAAAATTTTGTGTTACTTCCCATTTATTATTACTCTTGCCTCTTGATTAGAGTATATTGCTTTAAACACATTCATAAAGTTTTCACCGAATTCCATATATTTTAACTGTTTCAATATATAGTCCCAATTCACATTATCAAAAGCTTTTTGTGTGTCTAGAAAAATCAATGCCACTTGTGTCTCACTATGCACTTCATAGTATTCTAACACATCCAATACTGTCCTCATATTATTTCTTATTTGCCTTTTCGGCAAAAAAACTATTTTGGTCAGTGTGCATAAAATTATTTAAATATCTTTTTAGTCTTTCAGCCATTATTGCCATAAATATTTTGTAGTCCGAATTCAGCAGTGATATAGGTCTATAATTTTGGATAAGTGTTAAGTCAGTGTTCTCCTTTGGAATCAAAGTAATATTTACCTCCGCTCATGAGGCTGGTGTTGTTGTCCACCAGCACCTGTGGAGCTGGCAGTGGAGTCGGACAGGGAGGAGGCTGAGGAAGAACATGGGCCAGTCCTAGAGGCTGGGGAAGGCCCGGATGAGGGCTCTGTTTCAGAGGCAGAGTTGGGGCCAGGGCCATCGGGGAGTGAGGTGCGGACTCCGGAGCCTCCAGAGGCTGACAGTAGAGAGGCAGAGGAACAGGAGGAGACTCTTCCTAGTGCATGCATGAGAAGAGCTGCCAGAAGGCAAGAGCAGCTAAAGAAAAGAGGATGACTCGGGAGTAGGGCCAAGAGATGATAGGCCCCTCCCGTAAGGCTTAAAAGACCAGCAACGGCTCTTGGACTCTTTGTCGGAAAACAACATTGATAGACTTGTTTCTTGTCTTGCTGCATTTATTTCTTGTCGGCGTCTTTTGCTTCTGAACTTTTGCCAAGAAAAGCCTTTGGCAGTTTGCCACAATAGACCAAGGTTGGTGATAAGACTGAAGAATTGTGTTATGAAGAAATTGTTTTGATTTAGTTTAGACTATGCTGAGAATGAGTTAATTCTCAGCCGTTCTAATAAAGTATGTTTGTTTTCAAACTATTTGCGTCTAATACTACCTACTTGGGCCTGGGTCACAACATCTGGTGCCTTTGCTGCTTTTAATACCGCATTATATATCTTAATTAGTATTTCTCCTAAGGACTCTTATTATTGTTTATTCTTTATTTATTTTTTTTTTATTGAAAAAGTTTTCAAATACAAATTTCCCCCCCCTTTTTTTCCCCCTCTCCCTCCCCCTCCCTAACCCCCCCTCCCCACCCATCCCCCCTGTGACTTCTTCATAACAAAAAAAAAAAACCTAATTCATAACAGATTACTTACTCCCTCCTCTAAATATTGACCTTTACTTACTAAAAATATTATTAATATTATGACATCCCCCTTTATCCATACATTTCAGAAAAGAGAAAAGAAAGAAAAAAAAAGACATTATACTATAACATTATAGAATAACTTCTCCACTTTAAAACTATACGATAAGTCCTACTTTAACATTTAATCTTCTATATATATTACTATAACATTTCAAAGCGGCCTTCCCCATAAAATCTAGTTTAACATTTATTCCACTCTATCCATTTCCTCCACTCCCCTAAATATATCACTTAAAAATCCCTTTTCTTAGACTAATCAATCTAGTAACTAGCTTAATCACCCACTATCATGCAAAATTACCATACACAACATTTCTTAATATCTTTGATTCACTGCCCACACTACTTAAAAATATATGTCTATATTTCCATTATATCTAAATAAAAAAAAAGAAAAGACAATGACTTTAAATTTATAATCCATATAATATCTTCTTTGAGGTCTTTCCACTGGATTGGTAGAACCAACATCCATAATCGGGTAACATAGCTTGCTGGTGCAACAGTTTATTCGGGATCTTCAATCATATCTGCCCCCATCAGTAGTAAATATCTTCTTATATGTATAAAGGTAAAAACAACCACCCGAGTGACATTATAATTATATTCCATATAGTAATAATTGTGGGTTTCATCAGGATTATTGATTCCCATCATCGTAGTGGGTAACAACCCGATCTTCTGCATGCCCCAGCATAATTCTCTTGCCTTGTGATTCAAGATAATTATAATATGTTTATCAACACAAAAAGAAATTCCAAAGTGGATAATTCAAATCCATCAGTTTAAGGCTCTTTTCACGTCCCCAGATTACGGCCATGCAGAGATCTGCCACAATCCTCAGGATGATATTAACCAATACATCGCCTCTTCTATGTTTACACATAATCATTCATATTTTAAAGTCACTGGCTTCACTGTTGCCTGATTTAGAATTTTCTATTTTTATGCAACCTTTTTCTTTTTTTCTTTTCTTTTTGTGGGTTTGGTTTCCATCCTGGTTTCCTTTCTACAAATTGTGTATCATCTGGTCGGTTTTCATTCTGCTTTGTAGATTGGTCTTGTTGGTTTTGTTTTTGTATCTCATGTTTCTTTTTTATCCCTTGTATATCCCCTAATTGGTTTCCATGCTTATCCTTGCCTTGATAAGTCATCACATTAAGGTTAGATGCCACTTCTCTCGAATTTGTAGATAGTCCAGCTGGGGTGTCCAATAAATCCAAAGGCAATTCATCTGGTACAGTCTCTGTAATTCGATATTTTACCTTTATTTCCAGCTCCTTCTGCTTATCCTGTATTATACCTGAAGATGTTAAATTCATTTTCAACCTATTTTGATAAAATTCTTCCGCTCTTTCAACAGTATTTAGCTGATATCTTTCTCCTTGATATCTGAATATAATACCAACTGGGGCATCCCACCTAAATGGGATATTTCTCTTTTTTAACTCATTCACCAGAAAACCAAATTTCTTCCTTTCCATCAATATCTTAGGTGAGAGTTCCTTGTAAATCCAAATCTTTCTTCCATACAATTGCAAATTAGAATTGAAGGAATTTTGCACAATATTATTCCTAATTTCTTTATCTGTAAAATAAATCACCACATCTCTAGGCAATTGCCTTTGCTTGGCAATCCAGGAGTTTATTCGATAAACTCTGTCAATCCTACAAAACACTTCCTCAGGTTGAACCTTTAGAATCCCAGCTAGAATTTCAGAAGATATTTTCCTTAAATCATCTCTATTATTTTCCTGCAAACCTCTTAATCTTATCGCATATTCTGTGAAATTATATTGTACCATTAAAATCTCTTTTTCAATCTTCTGTTGCAGATTTTCTACATTACAAGACTTTTGATCAGCATCCATTTTAGGTTTTTCTTCTAAGCTATTATCCTGAGTGTTTATCAAATCATTTTCAATTTTTTGAGTTCTATTGTCCAATTTATCTTGAATTTCTTCCATTTTAGACTCTAGTAAATTAGTATTTGTGTCCAACTGTATCATAAATTCTGAAAAACCATTAGCCACTTTTGAGAATTTTTTCTCCAAAAAATCAAACTTAGATTTCACCAATTCTTTAATTTCCTGCTTAAATTTTTCAAGTTGCTGATTCACAATCTCCTCCCTTCTTTCAATCTCCTCTAAGAAAAATTCTATTATATTAAAATCAGGTTTCTGAGACTGAAGAGTTAAGACTTGTTCCTTTAAATTGTTGGTGGGGGAATCCCCCCCCCTACTTGTTTATCTGACTTTGTGAGTCTCAGTGCCATGTTTCCGCCCAGGCAGGCTTTGTTAAAAAAAAAAAAAAACAAGAAAAAAGACTTCTTTCCAATCAACAACAATATCAAGTCTCCAAGGGAAAAAAAGAGAAAAAGACACAGGAGCGAAGTTTTGTCTACAAATGTAGCCAGTGGTATTTATTCCGCTACATTGTAATAATAGAAAACGGAAGGACTTTCCCTTTCAGCCTCTCCTCCAGCCGACGCCATTTTAAAAGACTTTTTTTCCTCTTTCTTTTCCTCCTCTCTCTTAAGTAATTTTTTTAAAAAATCAATAAAATACTTGCGGTTCAGTATTACAGGTCCAGCTCACATTTTCTTTGAGTAATCTGTTAAATTTGCAGGCTTGCTTTTGACGCCTGGCTCTGCATTAGCAGAGGTCTCCCAAAGCCCGGAGCAGCGGCTGGGGATACGGGGCATCTCATCCGCTCCGTCCCAAAAGTAAAGGAAAAACTTTTGGGACTCCGCAGAGAGTTCTACCCACCCCTGCCGGCTCTATCTCCGTTTCCTCATGGAAACGGAGTTTTTTTGAGCCGCCATTCCGTTGTGAAGGCGGCTCTGACAGGCAGTGGAAGCTGACGATCCTAAAGGAACGTCTGGCAGCGACGAACAGCAAACCGGAAGTCTCTCCTAAGGACTCTTGTATTTCTATATATAGTTCCGATGGTAATCCGTTGGACCCTGGCGTTCCGTTATTTTTCTGTTTTTTAATTGCCTCTATTAATTCGTATATACTTATATCTGTCCTGTCCCCATCGCACGCACACACACACACAAACAGACAGCCAGGAGTTAATGAATCAAACAGTCAGGAATTCCTTTAAGATAACAGTCTTGGCAGTGAACCATGAACTGCCTGCCAAGGGATTTTACTCACTAAGGGAGGTTTTGTCTCCTCAGTCCGATATACCAAATTAATTCCTCAAAGCAAATAATTGTCAAAGTCCAGTCTGAAGAAATCCAAAAAGAGATTCTAACAGGGTTCTAGAAACATGATATGACTTCCGAGCTTTTCAATTTGTCCGTCACAAGGCCTGAATAGCCGACACACCCCCTTTTATCCCTTGTGGGGTGTGGTCCAGTGACTCAGCTCAATCTCTGGCCCACCCACGCCTCTTTCTCTGCTGCGCGCGCTTATCCTTCTGACTCTGTCTGGGATCCAGCCAAAACTCATCCCCCTTGCTCTCTATCTGCGGCTGCTCCAAAGTGCCTTGCTCTTGGCATATCTCTTGGCCTTCAGAGGAAACCTGAGGCATTGCCAGAGAGGAGGGTCCTGGAGAGGGAGGCCTTGCCAAATCCTCTCCTTCACCTTCTGAGTCCTCTCCCTCTGTTAGGACAGGCTCGGGGGTTGGAGTCACAATAATATCTTCATTCAGCATGTTTTTTATCTCCTCTGGGACTTTGGGTAGTTCAGCTTTCTGGAAACAATGTTGTATTCTTTTTTCTGTACTACCATGATGATGATTGTTCTTGTTATTTTTCCTGTTGTTGTTATTTGGGTAGTATTCAGCAGTGGAGTGGTGGAATGCTTAAAAAAAGAATCAGCAGGGGAATAGTGAAATGCAGGAAACAGAAATAAATACTGTGTAGTTTTGATGGTCAGCTCACAATATTTCAAAAATTTTTCCAGTTCTTTTTCTTCTACTCTGGCATCTCCTGGTACAGCGATATCAATAAACTTATTGTTATTGCTATTGTTATTGCTATTGTTGTTGTTGTTGTTGTTGTTGTTGTTTTTCTTCTTCTTCTTCTTCTTCTTCTTCTTCTTCTTCTTCTTCTTCTTCTTCTTCTTGTTTGGGTGGTATACAGCAGTGGAGTGGTGAAATGCTTAAAAAAAGAATCAGCAGGGCAATAGTGAAATGCAGGAAACAGAAATAAATACTGTAGCTGGGTGTATGAATTTAGAAAAGAAGGGCTAGGGGGGACATCATAGCAGTCTTCCAATATTTGAGGGGCTGCCACAAAGAAGACGGGGTTGACTTATTTTCCAAAGCACCAGAAGGCAAAACTAGAAACAATGGATGGAAACTAATCAAGGACAGAAGCAACCTAGAACTAAGGAGAATTTTTCTGAATGAGAACAATCAACAACTTGCCTTAAGGGGTTATGGATGGCCCCTCATTAGGGGCTTTTAAGAAGAAATTGGACATCCATTTGTCTGAAATAGTATAGGGTCTGCTGTTTGAGCATGGGGTTGGACTAGAAGACGTCCAAAGTCCTTTCATCTCTGTTATTCTGTTTGCTCTCAAGTAAGGTTCAAAACACATTTTCTTCTCCTACCCATAAAAATACCCAAGGTGTACTTTTACATCTTGTACTTGTAAGATCCCTTCCAACTCTGATGATGGGGGGAAGGGGGAGGAGGAAGAGGAGGAGGAGGAGGATAATGGATGGGGATTCTGTCAATTTCCCCTTTATGTCCAAAATGACAGGAATAATGGTGAAATTGTTGTTTTTACTTTGTTACTTTTCCCATCAATTCTTGAAAGACATTCAAGTAGAATGTTCTGAAACTTTTCAGTTTTAATAAATCCTGGTTTCACTTCTTGATAGGTTCTACCTCTTTCTGTTTGCAATGACAATTGCTATTCTGGGTTCAGAAAGGTGAAAATAGAAGGGAAGCCATTTTGCTGTTATGATTGTGCTCCATGTGCAAAAGGGAAAATTTCAAACCAGATGGGTAAGAGCTGTGTTGTGCAAAACTATTCAGTCTTCTTAATTGTGATTAAAAATGCTAATTTTCAAACTTCCTACAACTGACTTCTAATGTGGTGATCAAACCAATGATATACCTATATAAAAGAAGCATTTCTAGAAATTCAACATGATGTTTTGTTTTTTCCAGATGCGGTTGACTGCTTTCAATGTTCAGAAGACCAATATCCAAACAAGGCTCAAAACCTTTGTATTCTAAAAACAACCACCTTCCTGTCTTACAATGAGGCACTCAGAATCACCCTGGCCAGTGTTAGTCTCTTCCTTTCTTTCATCACAGCTTTGGTGCTGGGGATCTTCATTAAACAGAGGGACACCCCCATTGTCAAAGCCAACAACAGGAGCCTCACCTACATTCTTCTCATTGTTCTCCTGCTCTCATTCCTTTGCAGTTTGCTCTTCATTGGGCAACCTGACCAAGCAAAATGTTTCATGCGACAAGCTGCTTTTGGCATCATATTCTCAGTAGCCCTTTCTTGCATATTAGGGAAAACGACTATTGTTGTTCTTGCTTTCATGGCCACCAGGCCCGGTTCCAAAATGAGGAAATGGGTGGGGAATAAGCTGGCTTTTTCTATTGTCCTATTTTGCTCCCTGGCACAATTTACCATTTGTACAGTGTGGCTGACAATTTCTCCCCCATTCCCAGATTCTGACATGCACTCTATAGCTGAAGAAATTGTCCTACAATGTAATGAAGGTTCAACCACAATGTTTTATATCGTTCTTAGTTTTCTGGGGGTCTTGACTTCTGTCAGTTTCACAGTAGCCTTCCTAGCTAGGAAGTTACCAGATAGCTTTAATGAAGCCAAATTTATCACCTTCAGCATGTTGGTCTTTTGTAGTGTCTGGATATCATTTGTTCCAACCTATTTGAGTACCAAAGGGAAATACATGGTGGCTGTGGAGATCTTCTCCATTTTGGCTTCAGCAGTTGGATTACTGGGCTGCATCTTTTCCCCCAAATGCTATATCATTATTATGAGACCTGATTTGAATACAAAGGGACAGTTAATAAAAAAATAATCCTGAATATGAAGTTCAATTTTCTCATTGATTCAATGCAACCTTCCCCCCTACTCTAACCAAATAATGAGGTGACATTAATGAGGACCTTTATTTTCTCCCACCTGAATTCTCTGCTTTTGGTCTTTAAGATACAACCTAGAAATTGAAGCAGTTCCTGAGTTCTTGTCCTGATCACTTTCATGACTGTTGTTATCTCTTATGGCAGCCTTTTTCTACTAAGCCATGCCTTCTCAAAGTATCTAGAGCACAGCAGAATTCAATTTCCTTTAATTCTCAAATTTTACCTTCTCCTGCATACCCAGTTACCCTTGTTTCCTTTTCTCAACAACATACATTTCTTGGATCCAACTAATGGATCCAAGTAATGTATCCAGCTGACATTACTCAAAGTAAATCCATTCTCATTCCCAAAGATCAGAGTAATTTATAGGGATTGAGTCAATTAAGCTTTGCTCCAGCATATGATTATTTCCTAGGGTGCTTATGGAAAAATTATACTTATTGTTAGATAATATATCTAGGAAACCAAAGACATAGGAAAAACTCATGACTTTGCAGGTAGGCACTATAAATAAATGAATAATAATAGACCCCCCCCAAAAAAAGGATTAAGAGGATAGGAGTGAAGATTGTGAAATCCAAAAGCAGGTCATAGTTTAGGTCTAACTGGGTACAAGTGTTTCATCAATACATGCCAGTATGAATCGCAACTATGAGTAGGTTGTGGGGAAATATACTTTTATGGGAACATAGAAAACTATGGGAGAAAAAGACCTAATAGTCCATCGAGTCTGCCCTTTAAGTTTCTTGTTTTTTCTTTTCTTTTTAATGTATTTTTTAATTATTATTTTTAGATCATAGACTTTTTTTAAAAAAAAAATAATTTTTAATTTTCTTTTTTACTTTTCACTTGCCACATACCTCTTTGGAGGTATGGCTATATGCAATAACATAGCCCTTGATATTCTAAAATATTAATTGTGAATAAATTGATTGACAAATTGACCATTCATTTTGGCCATGTTGTGAAAAATGTTTAGCTTAATCATTTAGTTCTCAGAATATGGAATTACAATAATTAAGAATATGTAAAAAGTATATGTGCTTTGCATTAAAATATGTTGCAAATTGTGACTCTGACTGGTTTAATTTTTACTGTCTTTATAATTGTAGCCCAATTATGAACGTAACTCCCAGTACAAAGAATATGTCAAGTAGAATGATATAACTAGATTAGAAATAACAGAATACAGAGTTGGAAAGGACCTTGGAGGTCTTATAATCTAACTCCCAGCTCAAGCAGGAAACACTATACTATTTCAGACAAATAGTTGTCCAATTTTTTCTTAAAAATCTGTGTTGGAACACCCATAATTTTTGGAGGCAAGTTATTCCAATGATTAATTGTTCTGTCAGGAAAGTTCTCCTTTTTTCTAGGTTGATTTTTCCCTTGATACCTTCCATCCAGTGGTAAAATCCAATTTTTTTTACTACCGGTTCTGTGGGTTTGGTTTGGTGGGTGTGGTGTGGCTTGGTAGGTGTGGCTTGGTGGGTATGGCAGGGGAAGGATACTGCAAAATCCCCATTCTCTCCTCACTCCTGGCAGAAGGATATTGCAAAATCTCCATTTCCACCCCACTCTGCGGCCAGCCAGAGGTGGTCTTTTCCGGTTCTCCGAACTTCTCAAAATTTCCGTTACCGGTTTTCCAAACTGCTCAAAATTTCCGGTACTGGTTCTTCAGAACCTGTTAGAACCTGCTGGATTTCACCCCTCCTTCCATCCAGTGCTTCCTGTCCTGCCTTCAGGTCCTTTGGAGACTAGGCTGACCCCCTCTTCTTTGTGGCAGCCACTTAGAAAATAGAACACTGTAGTCATATGACCTCAAATTCTTATTTTCATTAAATGAGACATACCTAATTCCTGCAACTGTTCTTCATGTTTTAGCCTCCATTTCCCTAATCATTTCTGTTGCTCTTCTCTGCATTTCTTCTAATATATCTTTAATATAAAATGAACCTACTGCTTATAAATAAAGGGGGATGGAAACCTATAACATGAAGAGTCTTCTTCTCATAAGCATTCAACTACAAAATTTTCCTGGGGTGGAAAAAAACAGTTGCAATTACTTGGGCTTACTGGATCTTCCTTGTTAAAGATCTGCAAATAGATTTGAAGGTTGGTGATGAGTTCTGAATCATTTGCAATCCTCTAAAACAGGGGTGTGAAACTCGATTTCATTGAGGGCTGCATCAGGATTGTGTTTGATCTCGGGGAGCTGGGGTGGGTGTGGCCAGCTTGACATCACTCATGTCAGGGACGCCTGTTGTGGCCCAGTGCTCTGCCAAAGAAAACGGGCTCCCAAGCTCTGTTTTCAACTGCGACGGCCTCCTGCAACCCTCTGTCAGAGAAAACTGAGCTCAGGAGGGTTGCATGCAGCTATCCTGAGTTCTGTTTTTGCTGGCAGAGGAACTGCAAGCCAGTCCTTCGCTGTCTTCTGGGCAGCCCTGCGGGCCAGATCTAAGCACCCCGTGGGCCAGATCTGGCCCCTGGGCTTTGAGTTTGACACCCCTGCTCTAAAACATCCTTTCATTCTCTCATTTTATAGATTAGGGCATACATTATAGCTGGCATGACTAAGAGATATATTTCCCATGAACCATAAAGAATCTAAACTAGATAGGTGGTTTAATTTGTTTTAATAAAACACATTTGCTATATACATATACATAAAGGACATATGACTCCTATGATAATGTTTTGCAAAATTAGGTGAGTTTTTAAATTAAGTTTATTAAAAGAAATGAATAAATAAAGTAGAAGTGCAGAAAAAAAATAAAAAGAAATTCAAAGAAGTGTCAATTTCTTTTGTACCAAAATTTGAGTACAATTACAAATCAATTACAAATCAATTCAAATACAAATCAAATCAATTACAAATCAATTAAGTACAATTACAAATCACCAGGGATGTGTGAAACGGAGATGAGCACCACCCCCTAGAGTCGGGAATGACTAGCACATATGTGCGAGGGGAACCTTTACCTTTACTAATAAATAGCCATTTGTAATGAACTTTCAAAGTAAGTGTCAGTCCTGGAAATGAAGGTTTGCATATAGAAAATCATACTTTCTACTCTATTGTTCAGGAATACAATAATTATATTAGTAATTTTACTCATTGGAGGATGAGAACTTCTGGTACTTATTACTATTTATTTACTATTTACTCCTATAGTTTTAATTCACTATCTTAGAAAGACCTTGACAAAATAAGAACAGATATGGTAAATTAGTATTCCGTAAAGCAGAATTCCTCATCAGCAGAATTAATGGATGCACGTATAGATATAAAAATGTAGCTTCCTTATGGACATTCCTTTAGGAGAAATGTAGCCTCATTTGTCATAGCAGGCAGTAAGGCATATCGCTTCCCACCATTTTGTTTGTGATTGAAAAACAAACTTTAACTGTTTAAATCCTGTAGGAAATGTAATAAGCATACCCTCAATTGTTTATATGGTGGAATATACAGATATGTCAAGGATATTTTGATTTAATATATCCATTTGCTTTTCCAGACATGGATGATTGTCTTCTGTGTCCATCTGATCCAAATAAAGACCATGATTCATGCATTCCCAAATACGTAAGTTACCTATCTTATGAAGAAAATCTGGGCATTGGACTGAGCTCCATGGCTTTTATGCTTTCCTTCAGCACAATTTCTGTACTTGGAATCTTCCGGAAGTACCACAATACTACCATTGTCAAGGCCAACAACCACAGCCTCTCCTACACCCTCCTCATCTCCCTCCTCCTCTGCTTCCTTTGTTCTCTGCTTTTCATTGGACAACCCACAAAACTGACATGCCTCCTTTGACAAACAGCTTCTGGAATCATCTTCTCAGTGGCAGTTTCTTGCCTGTTGGCTAAAATTATTATTGTGGTTCTAGCTTTCCTAGCCACCAAGCCAGGATCACAAATGAGGAAATGGCTTGGAAAACAATTAACTCTTTTCATTGTGCTCTTCTGCTCCCTTATTCAAACTCTCCTTTGTGTGATCTGGTTGTCCATCTCTCCTCCATTTCCAAACACTGACATGAACTCTCTAAACCATGAAATCATTCTAGATTGCAATGAAGGGTCTGTTGTGATGCTTTATTATATCTTGAGCTTCATGGGTCTTTTGGCTATTGTTAGCTTTGTTGTAGCTTTCCTAGCTAGGAAATTGCCAGACACTTTCCAGGAAACCAAGTCCATCACTTTCAGTATGCTGGTCTTTTGCAGTGTCTGGTTATCTTTTGTTCCTGCCTACATGAGCAGCAAAGGAAAATATATGGTAGCTGTAGAGATTTTTGCCATCTTGGCTTCCAGTGGGGTGCTATTAGGCTGTGTCTTTGTCCCAAAATGCTATATTATTCTGTTGAGACCTGATCTGAATAAAAAGGAGCATTTGATCAAAGGAGTCAAGTAAATGGTATTGTTTAATTGTCTATTTTGCCTCCTAAAATATTCTGTAATGTCCACAACTGTCACTACAATGAGATAATATAAGTGTGTGTGTGTGTGTGTGTGTGTATACTCAACTTAATACTCTATGTATTAATTTATCAATTTAATGTACCTAATGTGGCAATACTCTATATATATCAGTCATTTCAAATATAAGAGTACAGCAATCAGGAATAAAGTGACTTGGCACGAGATAAGAGAAATAGGGGCATATGATAATATATAGATATATAGATATATAATATAAACTAATATATTATATAGATAAAAGAAATAGGGGTATATACATAGAGTATTGCCACATTAAATTTATACACACACACACACACACACACACACACACACACACAAGAGACATCACCCTGCCAACAAAAGTGTATATAGTCAAGGTTATGGTTTTCCCAGTTGCAATGTATGATTGTGAAAGTTGGACCATAAGGAAGCATCAAAAAATTGAGGCCTTTGAACTCTGGTGCTGGAGAAGACTCCTGCGAGTCCCTTGGATTGCAAGGCGATCAAACCAGTCAGTCCTAGAGGAGAACCCTGACTGCTCTTTAGAAGGCCAGATCCTGAAGATGAAACTGAAATACTTTGGCCACCTAATGAGAAGGAAGGACTCACTGCAGAAGAGCCTAATGCTGGAAAAGATTGAGGGCAAAAGAAGAAGGGGACGACAGAGAACGAGGTGGCTGGATGGAGTCACTGAAGCAGTCGGTGTGAGCTTAAATGGTCTCTGGGGGATGGTGGAGGACAGGAAGGCCTGGGGGAAAGTTGTCCATGGGGTCGCGATGGGTTCACAACTAACAACAACATGTCTATATCTATGTCTATGTCTATGTCTATGTCTATGTCTATGTCTATGTCTATGTCTATGTCTATGTCTATGTCTATGTCTATGTCTATGTCTATTTCTGAGTCTGCGTCTGCGTCCGCCTCCGCCTCTGCCTCCGTCTCCGTCTCCATCTCCATCTCCATGTCTGTCTGTCTGTCTGTCTGTCTATCTATCTATAGAAAAATATTATTAAGTTTTGCAAAGTCAGATTTATGGACCCATGACATTAAGCAGCCAAATCAAGTATAGGATCCGAAGATCCCTATTGGTCTCCGGTCACAATTCAAGGTGTTGGTTATTACCTTTAAAGCCCTACATGGCTTAGGGCCAGGTTATCTTCGAGACCGCCTTCTGCCGCATAGCTCCCAGTGACCGGTAAGATCCCACAGAGTTGGTCTCCTCCGGGTCCTGTCAGCTAACCAATGCTGCCTGGCGGGCCCGCGGGGAGGGCCTTCTCTGTGGCTGTCCCAGCTCTCTGGAGCCAGTTACCTCCTGAGGTCTGGACCATCCCCACCCTATTGGCCTTCCGGAAAGCGGTGAAGACCTGGCTTTTCTGGCAGGCCTGGGGCCATTGATCTCGCTCTTGTGATCTGGCGAGATCTGGCCATGAATGGTGTGAATGAGTTTTTAATGTTTTTAATGTTTTTTTTAATTTTTAAATGTTTTTTATAATGATTTTTTTTAATGTATTGTGAGCTGCCCTGAGTCTTTGGAGAGGGGCGGCATATAAATTGAATTAATTAAATTAAATTAAATTACAGGTTTTTCAGAAAATAAATCCGATTACTTCACTTATTACTTTTTTCATTGTAGATAGTTTGGGTTTGCTGAATTGTGCTGTAATAAAAGCCCATGCAATAAAAAGAGAAAGTGCTTGAAAATTGTGATGCTCTTCCAACCATGGCACTCTTTGCAAACCAGCATATGGCTTATGCTGATTTTTCTTAGTAAAATCAAAGTTTACTATTGAGTTTAATGGAACTTGATCTCATGGATCACACTAATTTTGCTGAGTGGAAAAAAGACAAAGATAACAGCAGCATAGTAAACACCATCATACAGCATTATTGGACTTAATTATTATCTTAATAGAAATTTGTCAGGTCCCTTCCCCAGCTCCCTAAAGTCTCTGTGGGTATATAAGATTCTATGAAAATTAAAGTATGTTTATTTAAATAACCCCTGTGATAGATATGAGGATGTTGTGCTCCGTCAACTCGGTAGAAAAATGTGTATTCTCTACTGCCTCTACTAAGCCCAAAATTTCAAGTCTGGTGGCATAAGGTATTCTGTTGCGAGCAAAGGAGTGGAGGACTCTTCTCGTGAAATATTTCTAGACTCGCTCAATTGTATTTATGTCCGATATGCAGTGCAGGTTCCAGACAGATGAGCTGTATTCGAGAATTGGATGAAGCTGTCTATTTAGATCTGCTCCAGTCCGGCTTCAGACCTGGGTACAGCACGGAAACGGCATTGGTCGCGTTGGTGGATGATCTCTGGAGGGCTCGGGATAGGGGTTACTCCTCTATCCTGGTCCTGTTAGATCTCTCAGCAGCTTTTGATACCATCGACCATGGTATCATGTTACACCGGCTGGAGGGACTGGGAGTGGGGGGCACCGTTTTGCGGTGGTTCTCCTCCTATCTCTCCGACCGGTCGCAATCTGTGTTGACAGGGAGGCAGTGGTCAACCCCAAGGCGCCTTGTTTGTGGGGTGCCACAAGGGTCGGTCCTCTCGCCCCTCCTGTTCAACATTTATGTGAAGCCGCTGGGTGAGATCATCCATGGTTTTGGGGTGGAGTTCCATCAGTACGCTGATGATACTCAGCTGTACATCTCCACCCCAGACCATCCCAACTATGCCTTGGAAGTGATGTCCCAGTGCCTGGAGGCCATGTGGGTCTGGATGGGGAGAAACAGGCTTCGACTCAACCCTTCCAAGACCGAGTGGCTGTGGCTGCCGGCGTCCCGGTATAGCCAGCTGGCGCCATTGCTGGTTATTGGGGGCGAATCATTGGCCCCCACGGAAAGGGCCCACAACTTGGGCGTCCTCCTGGACACACGGCTCTCTTTAGAAGAGCATATGATGGCCGTGGCCAATGTCACCCTCGGTTTCAAGATCTATAACACTTATTATAATGCAAGATATACTTATGCAGCCACAATGGAACTGCTCTCTACTCCAAGTAGATCCATCCCAAACTATAAATGTGACCTCCAGAATAATCTGGTAGCTGTTATTGGGGGACCAAACTCTGAGGAATTCCTGGACCTAGCAAACTTCTTGACCATCTACAAAATTCCACAGGTAACTGACTTCCATTAGCATTTCCTAATCTTTCTTTTTTATGTGAGATCATCAGATAAAGTACAGTGTATTGGATAAAATGTTTATTGACTAATAGTACAGTGTATTGGATAATACGGTCCTATATAAGTATAAATTGAACATAAAATGGTTTTGTGGGAAAGTACAGAAGAGACACATTTTTCCTCCTGGTTTCCTTCAAATCTTTTAGCTTGGATATACCTCTGCTCCAGAGATGAAGACCCAAGATTCTGTCTTCCATTGGATGTTCCCAGCAGCACAGGGGAATTCTCCATCTTCTATTGCATTTTGGATGGACATGGATTGGAGTGTTATATATTGAAATTGGCAAATTGTCACAAATATTACTGCAAAATGTGCTTCCTGTGTTTTCCAAAAGTGGTATCTGCTTTGATTTCATAAGAAAACTGGCTGATGGCTTTCTCGCTGACATTGATAAACTAGCAGAAGGGATTCATAAAACATTACTTTTTGTCTTTACCCACATATCTAATACTGTGATTGTTCAGGGCAAATTTCAGAGTATACTATCTTTAAGGAATTTCCTCAAAGTAGCTGAATTTGTGGAAATGCCAGTATATTCTAAAGTCTGGATTATGACATCAGATGTTGATTACATATCCATTCCCCTTCAAAGGGGTTGGGACTTAAATTTCCTTCATGGATCTTTATCCTTGGCAATTAATTTCAAGGATGTTTCTGGCTTCCATCAGTTTCTTCAAGCAAGGAACCCTGCTTTGGAGAAAGAAGATGGCTTCCTAAGAGAAACCTGGCAACAGGTATTTAATTGTGTCTTCCCTAGTTTTACGGGAGACAATATGAGTGGGGACATTTGCACTGGAAAAGAGCAGCTAGGGACACTCCCTATGTCGGTGCTTGAGATGAGGATGACTACTCACAGTTACAGTGTCTACACGGCTGAATATTCCATTGCGTATGCTTTGCATGCCATGTACTCTTCTATGGACAACCAAAGGCCATTTGCAAATGGACGGAGACAGAAAGTTCATCAACAGTTATGGAAGGTAACTCTTTGAGTAAACTAGTCAATACATTGCAGCAACCTCTTGTTTCAATCAAACGGATCTTAATGGTCCTCTCCAGAGGAGGGTTTCAGCAGGTTCTGACCAGTTCTGGAGAACCAGTAGTAGAAATTTTGAGTAGTTTGGAGAACCGGTAAATACCACCTCTAACTGGCCCCACCCCCATCTATTCTCTGCCCCCAAGTCCCAGCTGATCAGGAGGAAATGGAGATTTTGCAGTAACCTTCCCCTGGATTGGGGAGGGAATGGAGATTTTACAGTATCCTTCCCCTGGAGTGGGGTGGGAATGGAGATTTTACAGTATCCTTCCCCTGCCACACCACCAAGCCATGACTACCAAGCCACATCATGCCCACCAAGCCACACTCACAAAACCGGTAGTAAAAAAATTTGAAACCCACCACTGGTCCTCTCATTCAATTCCTGCCTCTTCCCCAATTTCTTTTATTTATTTTCATAGAATTATGGGATGAGATGGGTGCCATATCAGCTTTAAATTAACAAACAAACAGACTCTATTTAGTACCAAATGTCCTCTTCAATTTTTTATGTAACATATAAAGATACAAAGCTCTTGCTTCATTTCACTATTTATGCTGGTTTGTTTTTTTTTAAATTGCTCTTCTCTGTCTTGTTTGTTATGTTTTATAATGCAGTAAGGGGACAAAACTCCAGTCTCATTTGCCATGAATCAGTTGTGGGATTGAGTATTGATTAGGTTGACTGTTCTGTGAGTCATTGCCAATCTTCTAAAATTCATTCTGAAAGATTAAATCATATGAAATAAATATGCTCTATTTGTTTTAATCTTTAGACCACATTTTACTGGTTTCCATTTGTTGGTTAAGTAGTTAAATGCTCTCAATCCTTTTGCTGCGCCCCTTTTTTGGTAGAAGAGATGATTTTTATACTACTTTCAGGTAAAATGGAAATAAACTATATATTGTGGGCATTTTGTTCTTCATCAGAGCCAGCAAGTATTTTCTGACATGATGAAGCACACAGTATTGACATAAATCAATTTTGGCTTTTGCTGTAAACCATGAAATAAGGTAGAGCACACAGGTCTATGTCGGTGATTTCATTTTAACAGATTAACAGAGTTGGAAAGGACCTTATAAGCCATCTAGTCCAAGCCCCTGCTCAAGCATTCCATTGGTTGATTGTTCTCACTGTCAGAATGTTCCTCCTCATTTCTATTTTGAATCTCTTGGTCAGTTTCCATCCATTATTGCTTGTCTGGCCTTCAGGTGCTTTGGAAAATAGCTTGACCCCCTCCTCTCTGTGGCAGCCCTTCAAATATTGGAACACTGCTATCAAGTCTCCCCTGGTCCTTCTCTTCACTAGATTAGCCATGCCTAGTTCCTGTATCTTTTAACCTCCAGTCCCCTAATCATCTTGGTTGCTCTTCTCTGCACTTCTAGAGTTTCAACATCTTTTTTATAGTGTGGTGACCAAAACTGGATAAAGTACTCTAGGTGTGGTCTTACTAGGGCTTTATAGAGTGGTATTAGTACCTCACTTGATCTTGATTGTATCCCTCTGTTAATGCAATTTAGGATTGCATTGGCTTTTTTGGCTGCCACTGCACACTATTGGCTCATATTTAGCTGGTTGTCCACTAAGACTCCAAGATCCCTCTCACAGTCACTGCTATTAAGCCTGGTTTCATATAGTTTATATGTGTACTTTTGGTTTTTCTTACCTAAGTGTAGGACTTTACTTTTTTCTACATTGAATTTCATTTTGTTAGATAGGGCCCAGTGTTAAGGGCCCAAGTCTGTCAAGATCTATCTGGCTCTTGAGCCTGTCTTCTAGGGTGTTAGCTATTCCTGCCAGCTTAGTATCATCTGCAAATTTGTTAAGTTCCTCTTCTATTCCCTCATGTAAGTCGTTTATGAAGATATTGAAGAGTACTGGGCCTAAGACGGAACCTTGTGGCACCCCACTGCTTACTTCTCTCCATGTAGACTTAGACCCATTAAGGACTACTCGTTGAGTATGGTTTGTCAGCCAGTTGTGAATCCATCTGGTGGTGAAGCTATTTATCCCACTTTTTTCTAGCTTACGAAGAAGTAGGTTGTGGTCTACTTTGTCGAATGCCTTGCTGAAGTCTAACTATTTTCTTATCTAGGATTAGACTAACCCAACATATTTCCATGATGTGATGATAGAATGTCATTGAATGGTTATGCTACATCTTAAGATCAAGATAAAATGCCTTCTGTTTTGAGCTTTATCTCTCTTGATTCCATATTCATATCCACATAGGCAACCACATGAAATTTCTTATTGCCTGTTGGAGTGGGGGGAATCATTTTAAACTTCCCAATCTACACACTGCCATGTAAGTGTCCAATGGGGGCTGGGGGGGCTAGAGATAACTGCCCCTGTTTCTCCCCAATGCTTCTCTACCGGGACTATGCCCACCTTGGATTGTCAGCTAGCTCACTGACTCACTTGACGCCAAGTCTATTTTCACCTGGACTTTCCCTAACTGTGGGGAGAACTACTTAAATCTGAATGGGGGCTGGTACATGGCTCCATCCCATCAGCTGAGAGGGCTGGGCTCAGTTAAACCACCGTGAGAGGGTGGCTCTGATGTCGGGGCCCCTGGGGGCTGAACTGGGATGATATCAAATTTTCTTGCATCTGCCAGCAGAGGGGACTTGATCATCGGACCAACCGCCATAAGAGGGCGGTTTTTGGACCTGAGCCCCGGGTGCTGTGCTGTCTGCATTGGTTCATTGCTGCCATCTCACCACAAGAGGGGGTCGACTGGTTGACCAGACCACCGTGAGAGGGTGGTTGGATCTATCTCCCCCCCTTAGACTGTGGTCGACCTGGAACCTGACCTTGTCCTCTGTTGTGAGGGGACAGTGGACCTGGTCTTGTGAAAATGCTTTTGAGACTCCCATTCCATGTCTCTCCCCTGGACCTTTTATATGGACCCCTAGGATATGGTTGCTCCCATCCTCTGTGGTCAAGATGTATTCCGCAGCGGAGCTTCTTGGTCTGCGAGACTCCCCCCTCTCGCAGGCTTGGCCCTCTACTCTATCGAGGGCCTACCTCGATGACGGGCTTTGGAACCCTGAGAGGTGGCATGCCGCAAAGAGGGGGTTGTGGGGTTTTTTAAAATTGTCCTTTTGTAATCCTTTAAGGGGTTTAGGGCAGGGGGTGGGGAGGGAGGGGCATAGGTCAGGCTCGATACAGGGGCATGGAACGGAAGGCGGGGAGCAGGGTGTGGAGGAGCTCAGTGCTAATAGGGTGGAGGGCAATTCTATCAGGACTGTGGTTGGGAGGGGCAGATATGGCGGGAGTAGGGGGCCATATCAGGTCATATCTCCAAGCGGTGGCATGCCTCGGCCCCCATGACTCTTCTCGTTCCCCCGGCTGTCCAGAGTTTCAGAGCCCAGGCATTAGAGTGATGCTGTGCAACGCCAGGTCCATGGTTAATAAGGCCCCCCTCATTTGTGAGCTAATACAGGAGGGGTGTGTGGACCTGGCAGGTATTACAGAGACCTGGTTGGGCCAAGAGGGGGGGGTCCCCCTTGTAGAGATGTGCCCACCAGGTTTCTGCACATTCCATCAGCCAAGGGCCCAGGGCAGGGGTGTGGGGGGGGTGGCGGTCGTTATAAAGGAAGGTCTTGATCCGAGGGAGGCCACTGTACCTCAGATAGCCGGATGTGAGTCTCTCCTGGTGAAGTGGGGCCATGGGATGCAGGTGGGCCTGCTGATCGCGTACCTGGCTCCCTGCCACATGACAGCGGCCCTGCCCGAGCTTCTCAACGTTATTGCCGGGGTGGCGGTTGATACCCCCAGACTTTTGGTCATGGGGGATTTCAACCTGCCGTCTGCCGGTGAGGCGTCTGGGATGGCTCAGGAGTTTATGGCTTCCATGACAGCCATGGACCTGACACAATTAATTCATGGCCCCACTCACACGGGAGGACACACTCTGGACTTGGTTTTTATCTCTGGTCAGTGGCTGAGTGGTCTGGATATAGGGGATATAGTTACTGAACCCCTGTCAACCGACCAGGTGGTTCCGCCCCAGGCGCCTGATGGATCCTGATAGGTTCCAGAGGGAGCTTGGGCCAGTTCCTGAAACTCTGGCTCATGACTCGGCTGAAGACCTGGTGGCTGCCTGGGATAGGACGGCTGCTGGTGCTCTGGACCGAGTCGTGCCTTTGCGGCCTCTGACCCGACACCGAACCTGCCCGGCCCCTTGGTTCTCCGAGGAGCTGAGGGAGATGAAGTGCTGGAAAAGACGCCTAGAGAGTGGTTGGAGGGCTAGTTGCTCCGAATCCGACCGAACACTAGTTAGGTCTCATATTAAGACCTATCTAGTGGCGATAAAAGCGGCAAAGCATAACCACTTTTCCGCTCTTATTGCATCGGCAGATAACCGTCCAGCTGCCTTGTTTAGGGTGACTCGCTCCCTCCTACATCAGGGAGCGCGGAAAGACCCCTTGCAAGGGCAGGCTGAGGATTTTGCACAGTATCTGCACGATAAAATCGCTCAGATTTGGGAAGGCTTGGACTCTGACTGGGTAGATCCTGGCGGGGTGACTGAGGCTGGTCTTGAGAATGTTATCTGGGACGAGTTCGACCCTGTGACTCCTGAGGACGTGGACAGGATCCTGGGGAGGTTAAACGCAACCACATGTTTATTGGACCCATGCCCCTCCTGGCTGGTACTGGCCAACCGGGAGGTAACACGAGGCTGGCTCCAGAGGATTATAAATGCTTCTTTGAGAGAGGGTTTCTTGCCTTCTGCCTTGAAAGAGGCGGTGGTGAGGCCCCTCCTCAAGAAGCCTTCTCTGGACCCAGCCGTTTTGGCAAACTACCATCCGGTCTCCAACCTTCGCTTTGTTGCGAAGGTTGTGGAGAGTGTGGTTGCGCGACAGCTCCCACAGTACCTGGATGAAACCGTCTATCTAGATCCGTGCCAGTCCAGCTTCAAGCCTGGGTACAGCACGGAGACGGCATTGGTCACATTGGTGGATGATCTCTGGAGGGCTCGGGACAGGGGTTGTTCCTCTGTTCTGGTCCTGTTAGACCTCTCAGTGGCTTTTGATACCATCGACCATGGTATCATGCTGCGCCGGCTGGAGGGATTGGGGGTGGGAGGCACCGTGTTGCGGTGGTTCTCCTCCTATCTCTCTGACCGGTCGCAGTCTGTGTTGGCAGGGGGGCAGAGGTCGACCTCGAGGTGCCTTGCTTGCGGGATGCTGCAAGGGTCGGTCCTCTCGCCGCTCCTGTTCAACATTTATGTGAAGCCGCTGGGTGAGATCATCCGTGGTTTTGGGGTGCGATGCCATCTGTACGCTGATAACACTCAGCTGTACATCTCCACCCCAGACCACCCCAATGATGCCCTCGAAGTGATGTCCCAGTGTCTTGAGGCCGTGCGGGTCTGGATGGGGAGGAACAGGCTTCGACTCAACCCTTCCAAGACCGAGTGGCTGTGGATACTGGCGTCCCGATATAGCCAGCTGGTGCCATCGCTGGCTATTGGGGGCGAGTCACTGACCCCCACAGAAGGGGCTCGCAACTTGGGTGTCCTCCTGGACACACGGCTGTCTTTAGAAGAGCATATGACGGCCGTGGCCAGGGGGGCTTTTTATCAGGTTCGCCTGATACGCCAGTTGCGCCCCTTTCTGGATCGGGACTCCTTGTGCACAGTCACTCATGCCCTGGTCACGTCACGCCTGGACTACTGCAATGCTCTCTACATGGGGCTCCCCCTGAGGAGCACCCGGAGGCTCCAGCTGGTGCAGAATGCAGCCGCGCGGGTGATTATGGGAGCGACGTGGCGCTCCCACGTGACACCTCTCCTGCGCGAGCTGCATTGGCTCCTGGTGGTCTTCCGGGTGCGCTTTAAGGTGTTGGTTCTCATCTTTAAAGCGCTCCATGGTTTAGGGCCAGGATATTTGCGAGACCGCCTGCTGCTACCGATAACCTCCCACCGGCCAATACGCTCTCACAGAGAGGGCCTCCTCAGGGTGCCATCGATCAGGCAATGTCGGCTGGTGGCCCCCAGGGGGAGAGCCTTCTCTGTGGGGGCACCCACCCTGTGGAATGAGCTGCCTCCTGGAATACGATCAATCCCGGACCTCCGGACCTTCCATAAAGCCCTGAAGACGTTTTTATTCCACCAAGCCGCCCTAGCCTAAATGGTTTTTAATTGGAATTTTAAATTTTATGGATTTGGGGGTTTTAAA